>NC_141688.1:112991365-114191365 GCF_964263255.1 Lissotriton vulgaris
GTGCTGTCTTTAGCCAAGCAAGGCCTTGTATTGGAGACAGTTAAAGGTTACTTGTCGGACCTTTTTGCGTTTACTGGACCAACCATCCTTGTCAAAATCACCTGTTGTGAGGCTTTTACGTAAAGGTCTGGTCCATATGTTCCCACCCAAACCTTTTGTAATGCTGTAGTAGGACCTTCATTTGGTTCTCACTTTTCCGATATGTACTCCATTTGAGTCAATACAAAGCTGTCCCTTTCCGTCTTCTGACCCTCAAATCCATCTTCGTCATGACAATAACCTCAGCTCGTTACATAAGCAAGCTGCAAGCTCTATCAATCTGCCTACCTTACACCAATTGTTTTCTGCACAAACTGATGTTGTGGACTGAAGTGGCATTTTTGCTGAATGTTGTGATGCGCTATCATGTTGTACAATCCCTCACGCATCCAGCATTCTTTGCTCGGCATTACCTCTCAGAAGAGCAGAAGATACTACACTACTTTGACCCCAGAAAACCTTTGAGCTTTTAAATCAATGGTACCAAAAACCATCGATTTGGATGACCAGTTCATTGTACGGCTCCCTGGGAAGAAGGGTAAGGCAGTGCAGAAAAGGAACATATCAAGGTGGATAGTACTCTCTGGAAAATCTGCTCTGCATTGGCCAAGAAGCAGCTCCATGAGAATCTAACGGCTGATTAGACTAGAGCCAAAAGTACTACCACTTTGTTGGCCCGCGGAGTACCTGTTATGGATATCTGTCCTTTTGGTCTTACCAGTGCCCCTCCGGTATTCAACAAAGTGATGGCAGTGGTTACAGTGGATCTGTGTAGATCTGGGGTGCCAGTCTTCCTCTATCTCCACAACTGGTTGTTCAAGGTAGGCTCGCCCCAGGCTGTCATCTACCACCTCCAGACTAAGGTTGGCCTCTTGCATTTCCCTGGGTTTCACACGTGCCAAAATCACACCCGACGCCCTCTCAGATGCTCTCTTTCATCGGAGCTGTTCTGGACACAGTGCAGTTTTGGGCCTATCCTCGTGAACGGTGTTGCAGCCTTTATCCTGGATTTTGGTGAGACTGACTCAGAGGCTGCGGGCACTTATGGCCTTGTGCATCCTGCTTGCGACATATGCCCGCTGGCACATGCTGGCTTGCCATGTAGTTCCTACAAATATATATAGTATCTGCGCATTTAGACAACATAAACTAAGGGATTGGTGTCCGGACTGATTCCAGACACCCCCAATGGATATGTTCATCTGTAGACCAGCTAGCTCACAGTGCCACTATTTGCCCCACAACTTTACCAAGGAACAAATAGTTTTTGGAAACTATCGAACATGAGAACCCTACCCTCAAGGGATGTCAGACCACAGCATGCTGGAATGTCTGCGTTCAGGGACATCAGCGTCTTGCGTCAGCTTGGAAGTCTTTTCTCCTCCTCTTTGCCCAGCGAAGATGTAGTGCTTAAATACCAGAAAGGTACCCTCAGGGTTTCTACCTAGAAGTGTACCATGGACATGTTGGGCAAGGATGACAACAGTGGTGACCCTTATACAAAGTTATTAAGCAGAAGATGGTAATCCTGCTGCGATACTGAGAATCCTCATTCATAATAAATAAGGCTAGTTTTTTGAGAAAACCACATGACATTTATGTATCACCGAAGTAGGTAAAAGGTCAGCGCCAGACTCGGTATGTAGAACAATGGTAGGACAGATGGAGTAAAAAGGGTCGTGCAAATAACTAGGCCTATATTGGGGTATATTGGGGTTTATAACAGGCTCTGCAGTGGGGCCTAAAGTTCCAGTGGGCACAGCTTCATGGAAATCTCTGCAACATGGCCCAGATCTCGGAGGGAACTGCAAAAGATCTGCAGTGGCGGTTAGCCAACCGCGGTTGGGTGAGTGGCAGAACCCTGTCCCTTACCTAACCAGATCTCACAGTGGTGACAGATGCATCACTCCTGGTATGGGGTGGCTATCTGGGAGAGGTGGAGATCACAGGTTTGGTCTCTCTGTCAAAATTCGGACCCAACATCAACCTTCTGGCGCTCAGGGCGATCCGGCTGGCATTAAAAGGTTTTCTACCCTCCATCAAGGGAAGGCTAGTGTGAGAAGTTGGCCTGATATATGATGCTTCCAATTCTGGAACCACCTTGTATCAGTCCAAACGATCCTTTATGGTGTCTAGTTGTAAGTCAACCTTGTTAGACAAGCTATCCTAGGGGTAGCATGGACTAAGCAGCCTAAAAGGCTTAACTTAAGAGGTCGTGTTAAGCGAGCTGTTTTACCAAATACAATCATGTAATATCAAATGAAAGGACACCACACAAGTATATATTATAAAAATATATGTGTTTATTTCTAAAATAATCCCCAGTACTCTTTATGAGCAAAGGGTACAAGCGTTAAATCAAAAGCACAGTATAACATACAAAGTTGCACAATTATGGATGAGGGCGGGTGGCCACTCAAACCATATATTAAGAAAGTGGTATAAGAGATACCAATCGAACAGTGGTTAGGCCTAGGGCCTAGGGAATCGCTGGGAGCAGTCGGGACTAGCAATGCTGAAGTCGGGAAAAGCCCGCTGGATTCGGGTGCAGCACTTAAAGTGCCGCTTGCACCAATGCAATGTCAATGGTGCGTAAAAGTTACACAAATAGAGTTTAAGGACACTTCCGCTGAACCTAGAAGAACCAAACTTTAGACACAGACCCTAGAGGTGTGTACCAGTGTGGGAACACCGGCGTTGCAATGTTACCTCACCCACAGGAAGCGGGTGCATAGGGTCGAAGTGGCGTCGGGTTTTGACACGCAGGCTCTTGGTGCTTGAAGCTGAAGATGCTGCAGGCGATGTGAAGGAGAAGTGTCCGGTGGATCCAAGGGTGGATCTGAAGTGATGAAGACCTGAAAGCAGAGGGGACAATGTTGAAAGTCACTGACCAGTGACCACCGTGGAACCAGATTGGAACCAGGCAAAGTTGGGTGCAAACAGGTGATGAGGTGTTGCTTCTCTCTGCAGCCACGTGCACACAAAGAGGTCAAGGACGTCCAGGAGTCGATCACGAGCTGTCCCACAAAGGTTCTAGCTGATGGCGGTGTTGGCAACTTGATTGAAGCAAACAGGCCTTGGCTAATGCAAGTAATGCAGAAAGTGAAAAAAAGCCTATTACTCGGACCAGCAAGGTCAGAGCGGGTGCTCCTTTCCACAGGAGCGAGAGCAAGTCTGGAGCAACCAGACCCGCAGTGTAAATTGTAGGTTTCGTCGCCAAGATGGCCGCTGACCACGTGGCAAGTGGAGTGGCCGGGATGGCGCATCGAGTGGCACAAAGCAAAAGGGCCCCACGCAGATCGTGGAGATGCTGGAGGGCTGATCTTTGGTGCAAATGCTGCTCGGTTGTGGGGCTTCTCGAACCCCAAAGCACAGAGTCTAGGGTGCCACGGGTGCTGCGCAGTCAGCGTCTCGGGGTCTTCTAAGATGTCCGGTCCCACGTCTCTCGGTGCATCCACGGGTCCCTTCTTTGCAGGGACTGTGGATCGGACTGTGAGAAGTCTGGGAGTTTGGGTCTTGTCAGGCTCTGCACTCGGGCTCCGGCGGGAGGTGGCGGAAAAGCAGGCATCGAGCTGCTGGATGGTGCCTGTGTTCACAGGGTGGCCCCTCCTAGGCCACAAGGGAGATGCTCTTCAGTCTTCTATTCCTCAGAATGTCGAAGTCCAGTCGTCTTCTTAGTTTAAAGTTGATTCAGGATGATCTGCTCTGCTAGGGCACTGCTCCCACTCTTATTCCAATCTGGGGGGTGGATCTCCTGCTAGGTCCCTCCCTATGGGTGGGACCAGGAAGGGGGGCGGTTACACCCCTTTTCCTTTGTCCAGGTCACCCTGGACCTGGGGCTGGTGTGCCCCAGAACCGGTTTGACCGGATTATGCAAGGGGAAGCTTTGTGCTCCCCAGGCACTGTCTGGTTTCTTTCAAACCTCCCTGCTACAATCCACTATCTCCTGTCTGGGGTGGTGTGACACCTCCCTGTGACAGGAAAGCCTTTGTCCAGGCCTCTTCTGCTGAGTTTCGGTCAGCAGCAGGAGGTCAGACAGGTGTCTGTGGCAGAAGCATCCATTTTGTGGATCTGAGGCTCTTTTAAAAATCAACCGCGTTTTAGCAAAGTAACATGTCGTCTCCCTCTAGAGGGGTGGAATGCTACCCCCGTCGCCAGAACTGGCGAGGGGGTAGTATTCCAATTCGTATGACACCTTACACGGCATGTTTTGATAAAGCCAAACCAAAGTTGCTATATAACCGCGAGGATTATAATGCACTTAATAGTATATGGTATGGCATTATCCAGGAACAGCTTAGGGAGTTGTTCCTGACAGCTGCAGACAGGCTCAGCTCATGCTAGAGCTCCATCTCACATTAAACCACGCACTCTGCCTCTTGGATTGATAAGGCCTTCCATAGGAGTGGCTCACAGGTTTATATGTGTCCAGATATAGGTTTAGATATAGGTATACTATATCTAAGCAAGGGGTGATTACACCACCTTGCCCCAGCTGAGTGATCAGCCAGTTGTGTCAATTTTAGATAGCCAGCCAGGGGTGGCAAAAGATATGCTGCAGCCCCTGGTAGGCCTTGGATGCACCTATGCCCAGGGCACCTATAGTGCTCTGTACAGGGGCTGATAAGGTGACCCAAGCCAATCTAGTTATGCACCTAGGGTACATGGAATCCATTTTACAGAGAGAGCAGATAGCCTGGGGCCCTGATTAGCAGGGAACCAGGCCAACTAAGTCGAAAACCAGCTAAACACAAGGCAAAAAATCTGGGGTAACCATAGTCAGGTAGCCACCTTCCTACAGCTAGTACAAGTGTTGACGGACAACACCACCGCCACGTGGTACTGCAACAAACAGGGAGAGTTGGGGTCATGGACCTTTTGTCAAGAGGCCTGCGTCTCTGGACATGGCTGGAACAGCAGGACATTTCCCGGGTGGTTCAACTTCTGGCGGTCTCTCTGAATGCCAGGGCTCACAAACTCAGCCGAAGATGCCTAGTGAATCATGAATGACTTATCCATCCGGAGGTGAAGCAAGGTCTCTTTCTACCGTAGGGAGAGCTTTGGTTAGATCTGTTCGTCACTGCCGAGAATGCTCAAAGTCAGCAGTTCTGTGCCCTGGAGTTTCCAAGGCGGGTCTTGCTCGGACATGCTTTTTGTCTTCTCTGGAGCTCAGGTCTTCTGGACACCTTTCTGCCCATTTCACTTCTGCCCAGATTTCAGAAGAAGATCAGGAACAACTGGACCAAGTCATCTTTGTGGCTTAAAACTGGGCTCAAAGAGTTTGGTATCCTTAGCTGTTGAGCATTGCTATCTATCCTCCGACCAGGCTGCCCCTTCAGAAGATGTTCTGTGAGCAACAGGGGAGGGTTCTCCACCCAAACGTGTCAGCGCTCCGCCTTCATGTGTGAAGTAGAACTATTAATAATGGTTCTGTAGGAACGAAATTCACACTAATCTAGTATTTCTTATTGCGTTACTTAGAGAATCCGTCCCTGCACGGGTACCAGGATAGTAGTATCTATACCAATATAAACAAAGCACACTGACCATATAGGAAATAAAGTTTTAGTCATATATTTCCAATATATCTGAATCATGTTAAAACATAAATTTTGCTGTCCAACAGAAACAAATAAAACATATACACTACATAGACTTTGTGCAGAATTATTATACATTAAAAAACCAACATACATTGATGTCAAATCACACGGTTCTTTAGCAAAGTCAACCATAATTGCAATAAACCAATAGGTACATCAATTAATTCTTGGGTCCTAGTGGGTTTTTGTATAGTTGATTCATGGAAGGAGATAACATAAAAAGTAAATTGTTCAGAAAAGAGACTGCCACCAATTCTATCCTAAGGGCGGACAGTTTTCACCCCCAAGCTGTTATCTCAGGCATACCTTATGGAGAAATGGTTCGGGTGAGAAGGAATTGCAGTCGTGAGGAAGATTACACCAGGGAATTGAATAAACTGCAAGAAAGACTCTACTCATCTACTCTGACAAGCTGGTTCTTCGCACTAGAGCTTCCTTTCTGCCGAAAGTGGTTACTCCTTTTCATATAGGCCAGTCCATAATCATGCCTACTTTTTACACTCTGCCATGTCGCTCTAAAGAAGAGGAGCGACTCACCCGACTGGACCCAAAAGAGTGTTGTGCTACCTTGACCGCGCAAGAGGGTTCCGGCTAGACAACCAACTCTTCGTGGGGGTATGACGGAATGAAGAAGGGAAAGGCCATGCAGAAGCGGACCATCTCCCGATGGATCATGCTCTGCATTAGGATCGGCTACGCATTGGCCAAGAAGCAACTCCTCTGAGGGCGTGCATGCTCATTCCGACAGAGCCATGGTTGCAACCACTTTGTTAGTACGTGGAGTCCCGATCCTGGACATCTGCCAGGCAGGAACATGGGTCGCTTTACATATCTTCAGAAAACACTACTGTTTGTGCAGTCGGGACGGGCTCTTTACCCCCTCTGTCCTGCAGGACATTTTAGTGTGAAATTCTTTTGCAGACCCACCTCCGGGAAGGTATTGTTTGGGTATCTATCCTAAGGAAAGGATTCTGCTGCTAGAAGTCTCTATCAGATGAACACCTTATCTGTAGAGACTCCATCTAGCTGCAGATTCCTTACCAACCCACCCATCCTCCGTTCTCTGTGAACTGATTTATCAGCACAAGGTTTTCACCCTTTCTGGGCCCTTGTTTTCCACACCAGTGGTGATTATTCTTTGCGGCTCCACGCTCCTAGTTTGGAAAGTCGCTTAAAGAAACTGACCTCAGCACGCTGGGGTCGTGCCTATATGGGCACTGCGTACGTTACTTCCGGCGTGCAAGCTCCAGAGCTGGGGGGCAGTGCGCGGAGCTGAACGACACCACCGATGGGCGCACAGTGGTACTGCTCATAATTGTTAGGTAAGGAACCTACGGCTAACTAGAGTCTCAACTAAATAAGGTGTTACCGAAGGTAAGTAACTTGTTCTTCAGTCACAGATTTAAAGATAGATAACAATCAGCACTGTATAAATTACCCCTCACTTATTTTCTAAACAATGCATCGTAGTTGCTTGTGAGTTGGTGTCTTGTGCAAAGTCGTAACCCCCCACACTTGAAAAACCTTGTATCAAAAGTAATCTGATATGGCCTAAACAATACATCTGTATAAAATGGCTATCTCCAAAACATCCAGCATAAAATACATTACAATAGAGATATTAAAGCATTACAACAGGAGCGCCCACACTTCCAAATGACAAAAAACCTTGTATAAGTAGTCATGAGATATTTACTAAACAATATATCTATGTGAAACGGATGTCTCCAAAAATACAGTATAAAATCTGTTACAATGAAAGTAAATTGACCTTCTCTGAAGGTCAATTCTCCTCTTCTATAGCCTTTAATAGGTTTTATGCCCCAAAACCGTATATCTTTAAGGTCCGCCATATCATGAACAGCATTGAAATGTTCTTTAATCAACAATTTATCATCCCTATTTTTAATCAATATCACATGTTCCTGCCATCTGATTTCCACTTTCTTATTGTGGACCCAATATAGACCTTTTTACAGATATATTGAAACAGATAATACAATCTTTTGTTTTGCAGTTCATGAATGATTCTGTGCTGTATTCCTTTGAAGAATTGTGAATGCAAAAAATCTGGATTACTTTCAAAACATATTTACATCTAATACAACCCTGGCATCTATAACAGCCTTTCAGCTCTTTCAACAAACTCTCAGATGCTGGACTTGCCAGCACCGACAAAATCATTCTTGGTGTTTCAGGCACCAGGAACAGACTCACCTCGCCGTTCCTGAATGCAATGTTTGGCATTTTCAACAGGCCCGCACACCCTTCCGGCAACTTTCAGCCTCTCCATGATCATGGCATATTGCACAGGTCCGGTAGCACCATCACTTGCTCCACCCTTCACATGTTCGCACAGCACCGCAGTTCAGTTATTAGCCCTGCTACCAAAGCCACCAACGCTGCCACCTCCACCTCTGTCAGACCATGAACTCTGATCCATCATATTTTTGGCATGAACTTCGCCCCCTTGGACCTGTGCCCACAGGATGATAAAGAGGGGGAAATCCTTATGATTTTCCCAGCCTGCCCTCTGGCAGTGGCCTGGATACTTAACCAGAGTTGGTAATGGAATTGCCTGCGAGGCCTCTTACCCCAGGAATTCTATCAGGTCACTTTATATGAAGGAAAGTAGCTGAGGTTCTAGACCGACAGCTAGATCTAGACATGTATCCGAACAGTGGTTCTGCTGCCATCCAACCCCTCATCTGAGCTCTTATTTCCCTTCATTGAGGCCTTGGTGGAACCTATCCTAGTGGCCTGGGAGAAGCCATCTTCTACACCTACAGTTAATAGGTTAGAGGCCAGAATGTGAGGTCTCACTCCTGGTGACCCATAATTTCTCTCTGTGCACTCTTATCCAAAGAGAGTGTGTTAATTCAGGCATCCTACTGGTCAGGACTGGTGCAGAGCGCTTCCCTCACTTCCTTCAGAGAGATAAGCATGGAGGAAGAAGACCTTCTCAGCTAGCAGCATGGCCGTAAGTAGTGGAACGCTAGTTGTGTTTTTGCCTGCTACATTCACAGCGTGTGGTACATGGCTCAAGTGATAGTGTTTCATGTTCAAGAAGATAATCGGGCACATTTTCAAGGCATTCTGAATGTTTGGCAGCATACTTCAAGGCGCATCGACTCTGCCCTATATAAGCAGATTCTGTGGCAAAAGCAGTGGGTACTTCAATCACTATCAGATGCCACGCCTGGCTCAGGACTTCTGGCTTTTCAACAGATATGCATTCGAATTTGTTGAAGCTTGTCTGTTTGTAGAAAAAGCTGATGCTGCCTTGGAAGATTTAAAGCCTGCAAGGCAAATGCACGTTCTTTGGATCTTCAGCAACTTCAAGCCCAGTTTTGTCACTTTGAAGGGTTTCTCCTTTTGGCAGAGACAGCCCTATCAGCCACAGATATAACAGCCCTAAAATACACTGGCCTGCCAATACAAGGGTATAGGCAGAGGTAAGGGCCATAGATCCCTCCAGCAAGCCTCCTCCTCTTCCACCCCTGTCCACTAGGAATGCATTCTTAGAGGTCTACTCCAACCACATTTGGAGCATGTGAGAGGGAGAGTGTCCACCTCACTACTAGCCTGGAAGGTTATTCCTTCGGACCAGTAGGCCCTTAAGATAGTGGAAAGAGGTTACACCCCTTCCCTTCCTTCAGGCTCCACCCTTATTTCCCTCTCCTTCCTCCTCTGCTCCAGACCACCTTGCAATCCCCCTGCAGAGAGGAGCACTGGAGTTAGTGAAACAACAGGAAAAAGGACAAGGATGCTAGTTTCGTTATTTCATTGTGCAGAGTAAGGATGACAGTCTGCGTCCAATCCTGGGCCTCCAGGAGTTGAACTTCTTTCTAGAAAGGAGACGCTCAAAATGCTGACCCAACGCCAAGTGTTGCTAGTGTTCAACGCTGGAGACTGGATGCTGTCTCTCGACCAGCAAGGTGTGTATTTTCATATCCCCATTCTGCTGTCGCATCTGAAGTATGTACGTTTTGTGGTGGGTTCTAAGCTTTACTAGTTTTCAGTACTCCACTTCGGCAGTAATTGCGGCTCACATCAGGAAGTTGAGCTTTCCCATTTTCCCGTACCTAGTTCACTGGCTAATCAAAATTTCACCTGAAGCCTTCCCAACAACTCCAGTTTGTAGGGTCATAGGATTGCTGACATTCAGAAAATTTTCCCCTCCTTCTAACAGGGTGCAACAGTTCCAGTCCAGAGGATTCCTCGGTCTGCTAGCTTCTTGCATTCTCCTGGTCATGCATGCATGTTGGCACATAAGGGCCCTGCAGAGGTGTTTCTGCAGACAGTGGGTACAGTATGGGGGAGACCTATCTGACTCCATTGTGATCTTCTGCAGCACTGTGGCAGAAGTGGCTGGGTCGGGGAATGAGGCAAACCTCAGCTGCAGGATGGCCTTCACTCCCCCTGCCACTGTGACTAAGGTTGTGACGAATGTCTCACTTTAGAGTGGAGAGCTCATCTGGAAGATCTGAGCATGAGAGTCCTCTGGTCTCCAGAAGAACAGGTTCTTCACATCAACTTGTTGGAACTGTAAGCGAATGGGCTGGCACACAAGGCCTTCCTCCCCTCCTTCCAAAGTCGGTCTGTCCAGATCATGACAGCAATGTGGTACGTCGACCAGCAAGGGGGAGTATGGTGTCACCTCCTTTGTCTGGAAGCATTGAGACTTTGGTCTTGGGCACACTGCCAAGGGTCCTGGGTAACAGTCAATCATCTACTGGGGTCTCTGAATGTCAGAGCCAAAAGCCTGACCTGGTGTTACCCAGCTGATCTTGAGTGACGACTTCTGAACGATGTAGTTCAAGACATCTTGGCCCAGTGGAGCACTCCTCAGGTGGACCTGTTCACCTTCTTGGACAGTGTCACTGCCAACAATTCTGTTTGCGCCAGTATTTGTTGAGAGGAGCATTGGGGGATATGTTTCAGTTGAAATGGAGTTTTCCACGGCACTATTCTTTTCCCCCATACCCTTGGTTCCTCGAGTTCTGAGGAAGGTACACCAAAACCGGGCCTAAATCATTTTCATCACCTTGGATTGGCCAAGAAGGTTGTGGTATGCAGACATTCTGCGCTTCTCCCCACGTCACCCACTCTAGCTGCCACTCAGATTGGACCTCCTCTCCCAGTCGGAGGATATGGTACTGCACCCAGGTCTCCAAGGACTCCACCTACATGCCTAAAGATTGAACAGTGACATAAGAGCTCCTTTCAGCTGCCACAGGAAGGGGTTGACATCATTCTTTTGGCACGTCACCCCTCATCAAAATCGGCTTACTCTGGCAGATGGGGTCATTTTGATGTATGGTGCACGGACAACAGTGTTAGCTCTTTGCAGGCCAAGTTAACCCAGGATCTACAATGAGCTCTCCCCCTTGCCCAGAGGGGTTGTGCAATTGGTACTATTAAAGGATATTTATTGGCATTGTTGGAATTTCTTCAAATCACCCATTGTGATGAGTTTTCTGAAGGAATTAACAAATCTGTATCCTCCTACCCCATTTGTTGTTCCCCAGTGGAACCTTAATTTAGTGTTAACTGTCAGTTTTTCTATTAGCAATAACTTCAGCCTGACGGGTGAGGGAGTCGCAGGCACTTAGGGCCAGATGTACAACCCGTTTTTGCATGCGTAAATGGGTTTTCAAACCCATTTGCGCATGCAAAAACATTGGACTACGCACATAGCCTATTTTACAAGAAGAAAGAGGAATTTGCTATATTCGATATGCACATCAACATTTGTCTCTTTGTGATTCTAGAACATGTAATGATGGATGTACATTTGTTTTTTGAGTGCAACCTTGATGTAAAGTGCTTTTCCTCTTCAAGCACTACCCATGTACAAACTGTCCCACAGCTGTGTTGCAGGTTGTAACATCCATATACAATACAATACAAACACATCAATTGCACATCACACCGTCTTCCACCGAAATCGCGTTCCAGACCAGGTACCTGGTCTGGAACGCGATTTCGGTGGAAGACGGAGTTTAAAAATACAAGTTGGAACTTATCATGGCTCCACAGTGAAAACCAGGACAACTACAACCTTTGTTAGAGTGCTACTAGAATTGGATATTGTTGATTGGACGAACGCCCTTCAAAGGGAGCATACTACACTCTAGTATTGGAAGACAAAATATCGTATAAATTGAAGATTTGCCTTGAGAAAGCCCATAGGGGGCGAAACGCGCGTTGGCTGTCAAGAACTGTGTCTTAAAAAGAAATAAAGCTTGGATTTTGGATAAATACTACGTGATTCCTTTGGACAAAGAAATCGGGGTCACACATGCTTACAGCAAATGACTGAAAGAGACTTTTTGTGATGTGCAATTGATGTGTTTGTATTGCACATAGCCTACTTAGCGAATCACAATTTTTTTGAGACTCGCTAAATAGGTTTTGCAACCCGCTATTAGGAAGGGGCATTCCCTTCCAAATAGCGAGTTTCAAAACAATGTACTAATGTTTTGCGACCGCTATTGCGGTCACAAAACACTTGCAATTACCACCTTATTCAAGTAGGTGGTAATGCACTTGCAAATGGGAAGGGGTCCCCAGTGGACCCCTTCCCATTTGCAAATGCATGAGAAATAATTTGTTAAGGGCAGGCAGTGGTCCCAGGGACCAATGTCTGCCCTTAAAAAATGAAATGAAAACGTTTTATTTGTTTTACGTTTCATTTTATTTTTTTTAATGCTTCCTGTTTTCCTGGTGGTCTGCTGAGCCCAGTAGGCCACCATCCCTGGGAGGGCTGGCATTCACACTGGACTCTCAAATTGCGAGAGGCTCATTAATATTAATGAGCATCGTAATTTGCGACCCCGATTGGGAATTGCAAAACAGTGTAAACACATTGTTGTGCATTTCATTTAGTGCCTCTCAATTTGCGACTTGTAATGTCTCGCAAATTGCGAGGCATTAAATGAAAGGGTCGTACATCTGGCCCCTAGTTCCTGTCCACCTTTCACATCCTTTTACCCTGGCAAGTTGATGTTGAGAAACAGGGCTGCTTTCCTGCCCAAGGTGAGGTTACTCCATTCCATCTGAGTTAGTTCTCACCCTTCCAACCTTCTATGCACTGCTTTATCCCACAGAGAAGGAGCGGTTGCATCGATTGTATTCTAGACAGGCAGTCAACTACTACCTGGACCGTCCAAAGGACACACAACTGGATGACCAGCTCTTTGTAGGGTACTGAGATGCCAAGAAACGCAAAGCAGTGCAGAAAAGGAATTTTTCAAGGTGGATTATACTATACATTAAGGCCTGCTATGTGCTAGTCAAGAAGCAACCTCCAGAAAGAATCAAGGCCCATTCTATCAGGGCCAAAGCCACATTCCTGCCCTTGCTGGAAGAGTTCAAATTGCAGAGATAAGCAAGGCATCCAAGTGGGCATCTTTGAACACATTCATCAAGCATTACTGCCTGGATTGGGAGGTGCGTAGGGATGGTAATTTTGCCAGATCCATCTATCCTCCTCCTAGCTGGGTATGGCTATAGAATATTTTCTACAGGTGATGAATCTCCAGGTAGAATTATCTGACAGTAGAAAAAGGTATTTACCTGCGGTACCAGTTAATCTGGTGGATACTCTACCTACAGTTTCTTCACCAATGCGTCTGCCTCCCCGCTGGATGGATGGTCGTAAGGATATATTTTGACACTGCACTACTCTGTCAATATAAACAAGTCCTCTCACCTCAAAGGCTGTAAAAAACAAGAAGGAAAATGGCATTGTTGGGCCGAAGTCAGCGTAATATTGATCTGGCAACATCATCTGACACCACTCCTGGCAACGATCTGAAGCCAGGCCTCCATACCAGCGGCATGTGAGCTTTGAAGTTTAGGGATCCAGTTTTACACCTGGAAATATTCTACAGGTGAAGAATTTGCAGGTAGACAGTGCACCCACCAGAATTTTTTTTACTGTATTAAGCAGCTTCTTCTTATTGCTCTAACGTCCTCACTGTTGACTTTCACCAGAGCACTCAAACATTGGTAGTTGCCAGTACATACTGCCCGAATAAGCACTTTCTGCCAATTATTTCCTAATGTTAGAGCCCCAATCACTGTGGCTGTTGGTGACCCTCAAAAATGCAGGGCCGTCGAGCCAGTGGCAGGCACTGTGATAAATCGCAATGCCTTTAGGCTCACATTCCAAAGCTCGTTACCAGATTTTTAAACAGCCGTGACTGAGAACTCTAGAATTAAGACTAAGGCAATGCAGGGTTCTCACAGTGCCTATCAGTGGGCCAAAAAAGAACACATTTAAAAATGTACTTACCAACGTTTCCTCATCACCTCAAATCCTCCTGGAGCCTCAGCCAACCCTCGTCAAATCCCAATGCTGCTTTCATGCTACAGATGAGCAGCATGAGAGCAGTGAAAGGATTGGCTGGAGACTGCTGCCTCGGCACTCCAGCAGGCATAGGGGACCTGCTCTCAACCCAGCAGTCTAAGACAGCTAGGTGTAGAGGGTTACACTGCACATGTCAGGCTGGCCGTCACAAGACTGCCAGCCAAAGAGACATGCGGATGGTCAACTGGGGGAGTGAACACCAGTCAATGCTGCCAGTCAGCAGCAGCCTCACCCCTAAACACTGCTCGGGCTGAGAGCAGTGGAAAATAAAATGGCTATTCATTTTATTAGCGTTTTCTTTTCTTCTTTTTCTGCACTGGCAGCAGGGGGGGGCGACACTCCTCTGCCCTAATGGAGGGGCTGCGCTGCCCTCTCCTCAATCTGGTACCCCTGCTGACAGTTTTGGAGCCTGATGTGTTATCTGCGTTTAGATCAATATATTCATTAAATTAACCAGTAATAGTGAGAAGTGTTGTCTGTTATTTTGCTCTTATGTCCTTTTTAGGGCTCGGGCCTCCACGTCACCACGAAGTGGTGGGCGGAGTTTCCGAGCTCTTTTGTATTTAGAAAAAAAAAATGCAGAAAGGGCTCCGGCTGGCACATTCCTTATATTTTTATGGCATCTGCCTAGTGATTCGTCTTCGCTGTGGTGTGTATTTAGTAGCGTTGACGTGATAGGCTGTAAGTAATTTACGCGTGCCCGATGTGGCATATTCTGTGCGTGAACGAGCACGGCAAAGTGATTAATCTTAATTAGGAGCTGTCAGAGTGCCCGTGTAATGCAATCCAGATGGTTAAGAGAGGTGTCCTGCTTGAACTTTTCACACATCACGAGCGCTGACTCCTTCTCAGTTCTTATCTCTCGCTGTGTGATTCACTGCCATGTGAAGTGGAGGGGGCAGCCGGGCAGAGCATGTGCCTAAGGCTCAGAGATTTCTGGACTCGATGTCTGGCGCAGGGATGCTTATCTATGCCCCCGCGGAATGTGCTCGAAGCAGGAAACAATCACCATCAACGCATCAGCCTCCCACCTCGATAACACACACAAAATATTCTAGAAATTGTATAGCCAGTAACTAACTTTTTAGGACTGCCATTACCCAAGACCTACTGATTTGAACAAACATTTTATGTTTAATACACTTACTAACAGGAGTTTTTAAAGAGCCCTCTTAATGCATTATCCCGTTATTGTGTCATTCACGTTTCATCCCGCCCACTACATATGACTTTGCAGAAATTGACCCACTAAAGCTGATGATAATGCATATCTACAGGCTAGCGATGACAGAGCATATCTACAGGATAGCAATGACAGTGCATATCTACAGGCTAGTGAAGCCAATGCATATCTACAGGCTAGTGAAGCCATAGCAATGACAGTGCATATCTACAGGCTAGCGATGACAGTGCATATCTACAGGCTAGCGATGACGGTGCATATCTAAAGGCTAGTGAAGCCAATGCATATCTACAGGCTAGTGAAGCCAATGCATATCTACAGGCTAGTGAAGCCAATGCATATCAACAGGCTAGCAATGACAGTGCATATCTACAGGCTAGCGATGAAAGTGCATATCTACAGGCTAGCGATGATAATGCATATCTACAGGCTAGCGACGACAGCGCATATCTACAGGATAGCAATGACAGCGCATATCTACAGGCTAGCGATGACAGAGCATATCTACAGGCTAGCGATGACAGTGCATATCTACAGGCTAGTGAAGCCAATGCATATCTACAGGCTAGTGATGACAGAGCATATCTACAGGCTAGTGAAGCCAATGCATATCTACAGGCTAGCGATGACAGGATAGCAATGACAGCGCATATCTACAGGCTAGTGATGACTGAGCATATCTACAGGCTAGCGATGACAGTGCATATCTACAGGCTAGCGATGACAGTGCATATCTACAGGCTTGCGATGACAATGCATATCTACAGGCTAGCGATGACAGTGCATATCTACAGGCTAGTGAAGCCAATGCATATCTACAGGCTAGCGATGACAGGATAGCAATGACAGCGCATATCTACAGGCTAGTGATGACAGAGCATATCTACAGGCTAGCGATGACAGAGCATATCTACAGGCTAGCGATGACAGTGCATATCTACAGGCTAGTGAAGCCAATGCATATCTACAGGCTAGCGATGACAGTGCATATCTACAGGCTAGCGATGACAGAGCATATCTACAGGCTAGCGATGACAGAGCATATCTACAGGCTAGCGATGACAGTGCATATCTACAGGCTAGCGATGACAGAGCATATCTACAGGCTAGCGGTGACAGTGCGTATCTACAGGCTTGTGAAGCCAATGCATATCTAAAGGCTAGCGATGACAGCGATGACAGTGCATATCTACAGGCTAGTGAAGCCAATGCACATCTGCAGGCTAGCGATGACAGTGAATATCTACAGGCTAGCGATGACAGGGCATATCTACAGGCTAGCGATGACAGTGCATATCTACAGGCTAGCGATGATAATGCATATCTACAGGCTAGCGATGACAGCGTATATCTACAGGATAGCAATGACAGTGCATATCAACAAGCTAGTGAAGCCAATGCATATCTACAGGCTAGCGATGACAGTGCATATCTACATGCTAGTGAAGCCAATGCATATCTACAGGCTTGCGATGACAGTGCATATCTACAGGCTAGCGATGACAGTGCATATCTACAGGCTAGCGATGACAGAGCATATCTACAGGCTAGCGTTGACAGTGCATATCTACAGGCTAGCGATGACAGTGCATATCTACAGGCTAGCGATCATAATGCATATCTACAGGCTAGCGATGACAGCGCATATCTACAGGATAGCAATGACAGCGCATATCTACAGGCTAGCGATGACAGAGCATATCTACAGGCTAGCGATGACAGTGCATATCTACAGGCTAGTGAAGCCAATGCATATCTACAGGCTAGCGATGACAGTGCATATCTACAGGCTAGCGATGACAGAGCATATCTATAGGCTAGCGATGACAGTGCATATCTACAGGCTAGTGAAGCCAATGCATATCTACAGGCTAGTGAAGCCATAGCAATGACAGTGCATATCTACAGGCTAGCGATGACAGTGCATATCTACAGGCTAGCGATGACGGTGCATAACTACAGGCTAGTGAAGCCAATGCATATCTACAGGCTAGTGAAGCCAATGCATATCTACAGGCTAGCGATGACAGCGCATATCTACAGGCTAGCGATGACAGAGCATATCTACAGGCTAGCGATGACAGTGCATATCTACAGGCTAGCAATGACAGTGCATATCTACAGGCTAGCGATGACAGAGCATATCTACAGGCTAGCGATGACAGTGCATATCTACAGGCTAGCGATGACAGTGCATATCTACAGGCTAGCGATGATATGCATATCTACAGGCTAGCGACGACAGCGCATATCTACAGGATAGCAATGACAGCGCATATCTACAGGCTAGCGATGACAGAGCATATCTACAGGCTAGCGATGACAGTGCATATCTACAGGCTAGTGAATTCAATGCATATCTACAGGCCAGTGAAGCCATAGCAATGACAGTGCATATCTACAGGCTAGCGATGACAGTTCATATCTACAGGCTAGCGATGACGGTGCATAACTACAGGCTAGTGAAGCCAATGCATATCTACAGGCTAGTGAAGCCAATGCATATCTACAGGCTAGCAATGACAGCGCATATCTACAGGCTAGCGATGACAGAGCATATCTACAGGCTAGCGATGACAGTGCATATCTACAGGCTAGTGAAGCCAATGCATATCTACAGGATAGCAATGACAGCGCATATCTACAGGCTAGCGATGACAGTGCATATCTACAGGCTAGTGAACCAATGCATATCTACAGGCTTGCGATGACAGTGCATATCTACAGGCTAGCGATGACAGTGCATATCTACAGGCTAGCGATGACAGAGCATATCTACAGGCTAGCGATGACAGTGCATATCTACAGGCTAGCGATGACAGTGCATATCTGCATATCTACAGGCTTGCGATGACAGTGCATATCTACAGGCTAGCGATGACAGTGCATATCTACAGGCTAGCGATGACAGAGCATATCTACAGGCTAGCGATGACAGTGCATATCTACAGGCTAGCGATGACAGTGCATATCTACAGGCTAGCGATGATAATGCATATCTACAGGCTAGCGACGACAGCGCATATCTACAGGATAGCAATGACAGCGCATATCTACAGGCTAGCAATGACAGAGCATATCTACAGGCTAGCGATGACAGTGCATATCTACAGGCTAGTGAAGCCAATGCATATCTACAGGCTAGCGATGACAGTGCATATCTACAGGTTAGGGATGACAGAGCATATCTACAGGCTAGCGCAATCCAGATGGTTAAGAGAGGTGTCCTGCTTGAACTTTTCACACATCACGAGCGCTGACTCCTTCTCAGTTCTTATCTCTCGCTGTGTGATTCACTGCTGTGTGAAGTGGAGGGGGCAGCCGGGCAGAGCGTGTGCCTAAGGCTCGGAGATTTCTGGACTCGATGTCTGGCGCAGGGATGCTTATCTATGCCCCTGCGGAATGTGCTCGAAGCAGGAAACAATCACCATCAACGCATCAGCCTCCCACCTCGATAACACACACAAAATATTCTAGTAATTGTATAGCCAGTAACTAACTTTTTAGGACTGCCATTACCCAAGACCTACTGATTTGAACAAACATTTTATGTTTAATACACTTACTAACAGGAGTTTTTAAAGAGCCCTCTTCATGCATTATCCCGTTATTGTGTCATTCACGTTTCTTCCCGCCCACTACATATGACTTTGCAGAAATTGACCCACTAAAGCCGATGATAATGTATATCTACAGGCGAGCGATGACAGCGCATATCTACAGGATAGCAATGACAGTGCATATCTACAGGCTAGTGAAGCCAATGCATATCTACAGGCTAGTGAAGCCATAGCAATGACAGTGCATATCTACAGGCTAGCGATGACAGTGCATATCTACAGGCTAGCGATGACGGTGCATATTTACAGGCTAGTGAAGCCAATGCATATCTACAGGCTAGTGAAGCCAATGCATATCTACAGGCTAGCGATGACAGTGCATATCTACAGGCTAGCGATGACGGTGCATATCTACAGGCTAGCGATGATAATGCATATCTACAGGCTAGCGACAACAGCGCATATCTACAGGATAGCAATGACAGCGCATATCTACAGGCTAGCGATGACAGTGCATATCTACAGCATGGTGAAACCAATGCATATCTACAGGTTAGCGATGACAGTGCATATCTACAGGCTAGTGATGACAGAGCATATCTACAGGCTAGTGATGACAGAGCATATCTACAGGCTAGCGATGACAGTACATATCTACAGGCTAGCGATGACAGTGCATATCTACAGGCTTGCGATGACAATGCATATCTACAGGCTAGCGATGACAGTGCATATCTACAGGCTAGTGAAGCCAATGCATATCTACAGGCTAGCGATGACAGGATAGCAATGACAGCGCATATCTACAGGCTAGCGATGACAGAGCATATCTACAGGCTAGCGATGACAGTGCATATGTTCAGGCTAGCGATGACAGTGCATATCTACAGGCTAGCGATGACAGAGCATATCTACAGGCTAGCGATGACAGTGCATATCTACAGGCTAGCGATGACAGTGCATATCTACAGGCTAGCGATGATATGCATATCTACAGGCTAGCGACGACAGCGCATATCTACAGGATAGCAATGACAGCGCATATCTACAGGCTAGCGATGACAGAGCATATCTACAGGCTAGCAATGACAGTGCATATCTACAGGCTAGTGATGACAATGCATATCTACAGGCTAGCGATGACAGTGCATATCTACAGGCTAGTGAAGCCAATGCATATCTACAGGCTAGCGATGACAGGATAGCAATGACAGCGCATATCTACAGGCTAGCGATGACAGAGCATATCTACAGGCTAGCAATGACAGAGCATATCTACAGGCTAGCGATGACAGTGCATATCTACAGGCTAGTGAAGCCAATGCATATCTACAGGCTAGCGATGACAGTGCATATCTACAGGCTAGCGATGACAGAGCATATCTACAGGCTAGCGATGACAGTGCATATCTACAGGCTAGCGATGACAGTGCATATCTACAGGCTAGCGATGATAATGCATATCTACAGGCTAGCGACGACAGCGCATATCTACAGGATAGCAATGACAGCGCATATCTACAGGCTAGCAATGACAGAGCATATCTACAGGCTAGCGATGACAGTGCATATCTACAGGCTAGTGAAGCCAATGCATATCTACAGGCTAGCGATGACAGTGCATATCTACAGGTTAGGGATGACAGAGCATATCTACAGGCTAGCGCAATCCAGATGGTTAAGAGAGGTGTCCTGCTTGAACTTTTCACACATCACGAGCGCTGACTCCTTCTCAGTTCTTATCTCTCGCTGTGTGATTCACTGCCGTGTGAAGTGGAGGGGGCAGCCGGGCAGAGCGTGTGCCTAAGGCTCGGAGATTTCTGGACTCGATGTCTGGCGCAGGGATGCTTATCTATGCCCCTGCGGAATGTGCTCGAAGCAGGAAACAATCACCATCAACGCATCAGCCTCCCACCTCGATAACACACACAAAATATTCTAGTAATTGTATAGCCAGTAACTAACTTTTTAGGACTGCCATTACCCAAGACCTACTGATTTGAACAAACATTTTATGTTTAATACACTTACTAACAGGAGTTTTTAAAGAGCCCTCTTCATGCATTATCCCGTTATTGTGTCATTCACGTTTCTTCCCGCCCACTACATATGACTTTGCAGAAATTGACCCACTAAAGCCGATGATAATGTATATCTACAGGCGAGCGATGACAGCGCATATCTACAGGATAGCAATGACAGTGCATATCTACAGGCTAGTGAAGCCAATGCATATCTACAGGCTAGTGAAGCCATAGCAATGACAGTGCATATCTACAGGCTAGCGATGACAGTGCATATCTACAGGCTAGCGATGACGGTGCATATCTACAGGCTAGTGAAGCCAATGCATATCTACAGGCTAGTGAAGCCAATGCATATCTACAGGCTAGCGATGACAGTGCATATCTACAGGCTAGCGATGACAGTGCATATCTACAGGCTAGCGATGATAATGCATATCTACAGGCTAGTGACGACAGCGCATATCTACAGGATAGCAATGACAGCGCATATCTACAGGCTAGCGATGACAGTGCATATCTACAGGCTAGTGAAGCCAATGCATATCTACAGGCTAGCGATGACAGTGCATATCTACAGGCTAGTGATGACAGAGCATATCTACAGGCTAGTGATGACAGAGCATATCTACAGGCTAGCGATGACAGTGCATATCTACAGGCTAGCGATGACAGTGCATATCTACAGGCTAGTGATGACAATGCATATCTACAGGCTAGCGATGACAGTGCATATCTACAGGCTAGTGAAGCCAATGCATATCTACAGGCTAGCGATGACAGGATAGCAATGACAGCGCATATCTACAGGCTAGCGATGACAGAGCATATCTACAGGCTAGCGATGACAGTGCATATGTTCAGGCTAGCGATGACAGTGCATATCTACAGGCTAGCGATGACAGAGCATATCTACAGGCTAGCGATGACAGTGCATATCTACAGGCTAGCGATGACAGTGCATATCTACAGGCTAGCGATGATATGCATATCTACAGGCTAGCGACGACAGCGCATATCTACAGGATAGCAATGACAGCGCATATCTACAGGCTAGCGATGACAGAGCATATCTACAGGCTAGCAATGACAGTGCATATCTACAGGCTAGTGAAGCCAATGCATATCTACAGACTAGCGATGACAGTGCATATCTACAGGCTAGTGAAGCCAATGCATATTTACAGGCTTGCGATGACAGTGCATATCTTCAGGCTAGCGATGACAGAGCATATCTACAGGCTAGCGATGACAGTGCATATCTACAGGCTTGTGAAGCCAATGCATATCTACAGGCTAGCAATGACAGCGCATATCTACAGGCTAGCGATGACAGAGCATATCTACAGGCTAGCGATGACAGTGCATATCTACAGGCTAGTGAAGCCAATGCATATCTACAGGATAGCAATGACAGCGCATATCTACAGGCTAGCGATGACAGTGCATATCTACAGGCTAGTGAACCAATGCATATCTACAGGCTAGCGATGACAGTGCATATGTTCAGGCTAGCGATGACAGTGCATATCTACAGGCTAGCGATGACAGAGCATATCTACAGGCTAGCGATGATATGCATATCTACAGGCTAGCGACGACAGCGCATATCTACAGGATAGCAATGACAGCGCATATCTACAGGCTAGCGATGACAGAGCATATCTACAGGCTAGCAATGACAGTGCATATCTACAGGCTAGTGATGACAATGCATATCTACAGGCTAGCGATGACAGTGCATATCTACAGGCTAGTGAAGCCAATGCATATCTACAGGCTAGCGATGACAGGATAGCAATGACAGCGCATATCTACAGGCTAGCGATGACAGAGCATATCTACAGGCTAGCAATGACAGAGCATATCTACAGGCTAGCGATGACAGTGCATATCTACAGGCTAGTGAAGCCAATGCATATCTACAGGCTAGCGATGACAGTGCATATCTACAGGCTAGCGATGACAGAGCATATCTACAGGCTAGCGATGACAGTGCATATCTACAGGCTAGCGATGACAGTGCATATCTACAGGCTAGCGATGATAATGCATATCTACAGGCTAGCGACGACAGCGCATATCTACAGGATAGCAATGACAGCGCATATCTACAGGCTAGCAATGACAGAGCATATCTACAGGCTAGCGATGACAGTGCATATCTACAGGCTAGTGAAGCCAATGCATATCTACAGGCTAGCGATGACAGTGCATATCTACAGGTTAGGGATGACAGAGCATATCTACAGGCTAGCGCAATCCAGATGGTTAAGAGAGGTGTCCTGCTTGAACTTTTCACACATCACGAGCGCTGACTCCTTCTCAGTTCTTATCTCTCGCTGTGTGATTCACTGCCGTGTGAAGTGGAGGGGGCAGCCGGGCAGAGCGTGTGCCTAAGGCTCGGAGATTTCTGGACTCGATGTCTGGCGCAGGGATGCTTATCTATGCCCCTGCGGAATGTGCTCGAAGCAGGAAACAATCACCATCAACGCATCAGCCTCCCACCTCGATAACACACACAAAATATTCTAGTAATTGTATAGCCAGTAACTAACTTTTTAGGACTGCCATTACCCAAGACCTACTGATTTGAACAAACATTTTATGTTTAATACACTTACTAACAGGAGTTTTTAAAGAGCCCTCTTCATGCATTATCCCGTTATTGTGTCATTCACGTTTCTTCCCGCCCACTACATATGACTTTGCAGAAATTGACCCACTAAAGCCGATGATAATGTATATCTACAGGCGAGCGATGACAGCGCATATCTACAGGATAGCAATGACAGTGCATATCTACAGGCTAGTGAAGCCAATGCATATCTACAGGCTAGTGAAGCCATAGCAATGACAGTGCATATCTACAGGCTAGCGATGACAGTGCATATCTACAGGCTAGCGATGACGGTGCATATCTACAGGCTAGTGAAGCCAATGCATATCTACAGGCTAGTGAAGCCAATGCATATCTACAGGCTAGCGATGACAGTGCATATCTACAGGCTAGCGATGACAGTGCATATCTACAGGCTAGCGATGATAATGCATATCTACAGGCTAGTGACGACAGCGCATATCTACAGGATAGCAATGACAGCGCATATCTACAGGCTAGCGATGACAGTGCATATCTACAGGCTAGTGAAGCCAATGCATATCTACAGGCTAGCGATGACAGTGCATATCTACAGGCTAGTGATGACAGAGCATATCTACAGGCTAGTGATGACAGAGCATATCTACAGGCTAGCGATGACAGTGCATATCTACAGGCTAGCGATGACAGTGCATATCTACAGGCTAGTGATGACAATGCATATCTACAGGCTAGCGATGACAGTGCATATCTACAGGCTAGTGAAGCCAATGCATATCTACAGGCTAGCGATGACAGGATAGCAATGACAGCGCATATCTACAGGCTAGCGATGACAGAGCATATCTACAGGCTAGCGATGACAGTGCATATGTTCAGGCTAGCGATGACAGTGCATATCTACAGGCTAGCGATGACAGAGCATATCTACAGGCTAGCGATGACAGTGCATATCTACAGGCTAGCGATGACAGTGCATATCTACAGGCTAGCGATGATATGCATATCTACAGGCTAGCGACGACAGCGCATATCTACAGGATAGCAATGACAGCGCATATCTACAGGCTAGCGATGACAGAGCATATCTACAGGCTAGCAATGACAGTGCATATCTACAGGCTAGTGAAGCCAATGCATATCTACAGACTAGCGATGACAGTGCATATCTACAGGCTAGTGAAGCCAATGCATATTTACAGGCTTGCGATGACAGTGCATATCTTCAGGCTAGCGATGACAGAGCATATCTACAGGCTAGCGATGACAGTGCATATCTACAGGCTTGTGAAGCCAATGCATATCTACAGGCTAGCAATGACAGCGCATATCTACAGGCTAGCGATGACAGAACATATCTACAGGCTAGCGATGACAGTGCATATCTACAGGCTAGTGAAGCCAATGCATATCTACAGGATAGCAATGACAGCGCATATCTACAGGCTAGCGATGACAGTGCATATCTACAGGCTAGTGAACCAATGCATATCTACAGGCTTGCGATGACAGTGCATATCTACAGGCTAGCGATGACAGTGCATATCTACAGGCTAGCGATGACAGAGCATATCTACAGGCTAGCGATGACAGTGCATATCTACAGGCTAGCGATGACAGTGCATATCTGCATATCTACAGGCTTGCGATGACAGTGCATATCTACAGGCTAGCGATGACAGTGCATATCTACAGGCTAGCGATGACAGAGCATATCTACAGGCTAGCGATGACAGTGCATATCTACAGGCTAGCGATGATAATGCATATCTACAGGCTAGCGACGACAGCGCATATCTACAGGATAGCAATGACAGCGCATATCTACAGGCTAGCAATGACAGAGCATATCTACAGGCTAGCGATGACAGTGCATATCTACAGGCTAGTGAAGCCAATGCATATCTACAGGCTAGCGATGACAGTGCATATCTACAGGTTAGGGATGACAGAGCATATCTACAGGCTAGCGCAATCCAGATGGTTAAGAGAGGTGTCCTGCTTGAACTTTTCACACATCACGAGCGCTGACTCCTTCTCAGTTCTTATCTCTCGCTGTGTGATTCACTGCCGTGTGAAGTGGAGGGGGCAGCCGGGCAGAGCGTGTGCCTAAGGCTCGGAGATTTCTGGACTCGATGTCTGGCGCAGGGATGCTTATCTATGCCCCTGCGGAATGTGCTCGAAGCAGGAAACAATCACCATCAACGCATCAGCCTCCCACCTCGATAACACACACAAAATATTCTAGTAATTGTATAGCCAGTAACTAACTTTTTAGGACTGCCATTACCCAAGACCTACTGATTTGAACAAACATTTTATGTTTAATACACTTACTAACAGGAGTTTTTAAAGAGCCCTCTTCATGCATTATCCCGTTATTGTGTCATTCACGTTTCTTCCCGCCCACTACATATGACTTTGCAGAAATTGACCCACTAAAGCCGATGATAATGTATATCTACAGGCGAGCGATGACAGCGCATATCTACAGGATAGCAATGACAGTGCATATCTACAGGCTAGTGAAGCCAATGCATATCTACAGGCTAGTGAAGCCATAGCAATGACAGTGCATATCTACAGGCTAGCGATGACAGTGCATATCTACAGGCTAGCGATGACGGTGCATATCTACAGGCTAGTGAAGCCAATGCATATCTACAGGCTAGTGAAGCCAATGCATATCTACAGGCTAGCGATGACAGTGCATATCTACAGGCTAGCGATGACAGTGCATATCTACAGGCTAGCGATGATAATGCATATCTACAGGCTAGTGACGACAGCGCATATCTACAGGATAGCAATGACAGCGCATATCTACAGGCTAGCGATGACAGTGCATATCTACAGGCTAGTGAAGCCAATGCATATCTACAGGCTAGCGATGACAGTGCATATCTACAGGCTAGTGATGACAGAGCATATCTACAGGCTAGTGATGACAGAGCATATCTACAGGCTAGCGATGACAGTGCATATCTACAGGCTAGCGATGACAGTGCATATCTACAGGCTAGTGATGACAATGCATATCTACAGGCTAGCGATGACAGTGCATATCTACAGGCTAGTGAAGCCAATGCATATTTACAGGCTTGCGATGACAGTGCATATCTTCAGGCTAGCGATGACAGAGCATATCTACAGGCTAGCGATGACAGTGCATATCTACAGGCTTGTGAAGCCAATGCATATCTACAGGCTAGCAATGACAGCGCATATCTACAGGCTAGCGATGACAGAGCATATCTACAGGCTAGCGATGACAGTGCATATCTACAGGCTAGTGAAGCCAATGCATATCTACAGGATAGCAATGACAGCGCATATCTACAGGCTAGCGATGACAGTGCATATCTACAGGCTAGTGAACCAATGCATATCTACAGGCTTGCGATGACAGTGCATATCTACAGGCTAGCGATGACAGTGCATATCTACAGGCTAGCGATGACAGAGCATATCTACAGGCTAGCAATGACAGAGCATATCTACAGGCTAGCGATGACAGTGCATATCTACAGGCTAGTGAAGCCAATGCATATCTACAGGCTAGCGATGACAATGCATATCTACAGGCTAGCGATGACAGTGCATATCTACAGGCTAGTGAAGCCAATGCATATCTACAGGCTAGCGATGACAGGATAGCAATGACAGCGCATATCTACAGGCTAGCGATGACAGAGCATATCTACAGGCTAGCGATGACAGAGCATATCTACAGGCTAGCGATGACAGTGCATATCTACAGGCTAGTGAAGCCAATGCATATCTACAGGCTAGCGATGACAGTGCATATCTACAGTCTAGCGATGACAGAGCATATCTACAGGCTAACGATGACAGAGCATATCTACAGGCTAGCGATGACAGTGCATATCTTCAGGCTAGCGATGACAGTGCATATCTACAGGCTAGCGGTGACAGTGCATATCTACAGGCTAGCTGTGACAGTGCATATCTACAGGCTTGTGAAGCCAATGCATATCTAAAGGCTAGCGATGACAGTGCATATCTACAGGCTAGTGAAGCCAATGCATATCTACTGGCTTGCGATGACAGTGCATATCTACAGGTTAGCGATGACAGAGCATATCTACAGGCTAGCGCAATCCAGATGGTTAAGAGAGGTGTCCTGCTTGAACTTTTCACACATCACGAGCGCTGACTCCTTCTCAGTTCTTATCTCTCGCTGTGTGATTCACTGCCGTGTGAAGTGGAGGGGGCAGCCGGGCAGAGCGTGTGCCTAAGGCTCGGAGATTTCTGGACTCGATGTCTGGCGCAGGGATGCTTATCTATGCCCCTGCGGAATGTGCTCGAAGCAGGAAACAATCACCATCAACGCATCAGCCTCCCACCTCGATAACACACAAAATATTCTAGAAATTGTATAGCCAGTAACTAACTTTTTAGGACTGCCATTACCCAAGACCTACTGATTTGAACAAACATTTTATGTTTAATACACTTACTAACAGGAGTTTTTAAAGAGCCCTCTTCATGCATTATCCCGTTATTGTGTCATTCACGTTTCTTCCCGCCCACTACATATGACTTTGCAGAAATTGACCCACTAAAGCCGATGATAATGTATATCTACAGGCGAGCGATGACAGCGCATATCTACAGGATAGCAATGACAGTGCATATCTACAGGCTAGTGAAGCCAATGCATATCTACAGGCTAGTGAAGCCATAGCAATGACAGTGCATATCTACAGGCTAGCGATGACAGTGCATATCTACAGGCTAGCGATGACGGTGCATATCTACAGGCTAGTGAAGCCAATGCATATCTACAGGCTAGTGAAGCCAATGCATATCTACAGGCTAGCGATGACAGTGCATATCTACAGGCTAGCGATGACAGTGCATATCTACAGGCTAGCGATGATAATGCATATCTACAGGCTAGTGACGACAGCGCATATCTACAGGATAGCAATGACAGCGCATATCTACAGGCTAGCGATGACAGTGCATATCTACAGGCTAGTGAAGCCAATGCATATCTACAGGCTAGCGATGACAGTGCATATCTACAGGCTAGTGATGACAGAGCATATCTACAGGCTAGTGATGACAGAGCATATCTACAGGCTAGCGATGACAGTGCATATCTACAGGCTAGCGATGACAGTGCATATCTACAGGCTAGTGATGACAATGCATATCTACAGGCTAGCGATGACAGTGCATATCTACAGGCTAGTGAAGCCAATGCATATTTACAGGCTTGCGATGACAGTGCATATCTTCAGGCTAGCGATGACAGAGCATATCTACAGGCTAGCGATGACAGTGCATATCTACAGGCTTGTGAAGCCAATGCATATCTACAGGCTAGCAATGACAGCGCATATCTACAGGCTAGCGATGACAGAGCATATCTACAGGCTAGCGATGACAGTGCATATCTACAGGCTAGTGAAGCCAATGCATATCTACAGGATAGCAATGACAGCGCATATCTACAGGCTAGCGATGACAGTGCATATCTACAGGCTAGTGAACCAATGCATATCTACAGGCTTGCGATGACAGTGCATATCTACAGGCTAGCGATGACAGTGCATATCTACAGGCTAGCGATGACAGAGCATATCTACAGGCTAGCAATGACAGAGCATATCTACAGGCTAGCGATGACAGTGCATATCTACAGGCTAGTGAAGCCAATGCATATCTACAGGCTAGCGATGACAATGCATATCTACAGGCTAGCGATGACAGTGCATATCTACAGGCTAGTGAAGCCAATGCATATCTACAGGCTAGCGATGACAGGATAGCAATGACAGCGCATATCTACAGGCTAGCGATGACAGAGCATATCTACAGGCTAGCGATGACAGAGCATATCTACAGGCTAGCGATGACAGTGCATATCTACAGGCTAGTGAAGCCAATGCATATCTACAGGCTAGCGATGACAGTGCATATCTACAGTCTAGCGATGACAGAGCATATCTACAGGCTAACGATGACAGAGCATATCTACAGGCTAGCGATGACAGTGCATATCTTCAGGCTAGCGATGACAGTGCATATCTACAGGCTAGCGGTGACAGTGCATATCTACAGGCTAGCTGTGACAGTGCATATCTACAGGCTTGTGAAGCCAATGCATATCTAAAGGCTAGCGATGACAGTGCATATCTACAGGCTAGTGAAGCCAATGCATATCTACTGGCTTGCGATGACAGTGCATATCTACAGGTTAGCGATGACAGAGCATATCTACAGGCTAGCGCAATCCAGATGGTTAAGAGAGGTGTCCTGCTTGAACTTTTCACACATCACGAGCGCTGACTCCTTCTCAGTTCTTATCTCTCGCTGTGTGATTCACTGCCGTGTGAAGTGGAGGGGGCAGCCGGGCAGAGCGTGTGCCTAAGGCTCGGAGATTTCTGGACTCGATGTCTGGCGCAGGGATGCTTATCTATGCCCCTGCGGAATGTGCTCGAAGCAGGAAACAATCACCATCAACGCATCAGCCTCCCACCTCGATAACACACAAAATATTCTAGAAATTGTATAGCCAGTAACTAACTTTTTAGGACTGCCATTACCCAAGACCTACTGATTTGAACAAACATTTTATGTTTAATACACTTACTAACAGGAGTTTTTAAAGAGCCCTCTTCATGCATTATCCCGTTATTGTGTCATTCACGTTTCTTCCCGCCCACTACATATGACTTTGCAGAAATTGACCCACTAAAGCCGATGATAATGTATATCTACAGGCTAGCGATGACAGCGCATATCTACAGGATAGCAATGACAGTGCATATCTACAGGCTAGTGAAGCCAATGCATATCTACAGGCTAGTGAAGCCATAGCAATGACAGTGCATATCTACAGGCTAGCGATGACAGTGCATATCTACAGGCTAGCGATGACGGTGCATATTTACAGGCTAGTGAAGCCAATGCATATCTACAGGCTAGTGAAGCCAATGCATATCTACAGGCTAGCGATGACAGTGCATATCTACAGGCTAGCGATGACAGTGCATATCTACAGGCTAGCGATGATAATGCATATCTACAGGCTAGCGACAACAGCGCATATCTACAGGATAGCAATGACAGCGCATATCTACAGGCTAGCGATGACAGTGCATATCTACAGCGTGGTGAAACCAATGCATATCTACAGGCTAGTGATGACAGTGCATTTCTACAGGCTAGTGATGACAGAGCATATCTACAGGCTAGTGATGACAGAGCATATCTACAGGCTAGCGATGACAGTACATATCTACAGGCTAGCGATGACAGTGCATATCTACAGGCTAGCGATGACAGGATGGCAATGACAGCGCATATCTTCAGGCTAGCGATGACAGAGCATATCTACAGGCTAGCGATGACAGTGCATATGTTCAGGCTAGCGATGACAGTGCATATCTACAGGCTAGCGATGACAGAGCATATCTACAGGCTAGCGATGACAGTGCATATCTACAGGCTAGCGATGACAGTGCATATCTACAGGCTAGCGATGATATGCATATCTACAGGCTAGCGACGACAGCGCATATCTACAGGATAGCAATGACAGCGCATATCTACAGGCTAGCGATGACAGAGCATATCTACAGGCTAGCAATGACAGTGCATATCTACAGGCTAGTGAAGCCAATGCATATCTACAGACTAGCGATGACAGTGCATATCTACAGGCTAGTGAAGCCAATGCATATTTACAGGCTTGCGATGACAGTGCATATCTTCAGGCTAGCGATGACAGAGCATATCTACAGGCTAGCGATGACAGTGCATATCTACAGGCTTGTGAAGCCAATGCATATCTACAGGCTAGCAATGACAGCGCATATCTACAGGCTAGCGATGACAGAGCATATCTACAGGCTAGCGATGACAGTGCATATCTACAGGCTAGTGAAGCCAATGCATATCTACAGGATAGCAATGACAGCGCATATCTACAGGCTAGCGATGACAGTGCATATCTACAGGCTAGTGAACCAATGCATATCTACAGGCTTGCGATGACAGTGCATATCTACAGGCTAGCGATGACAGTGCATATCTACAGGCTAGCGATGACAGAGCATATCTACAGGCTAGCGATGACAGTGCATATCTACAGGCTAGCGATGACAGTGCATATCTGCATATCTACAGGCTTGCGATGACAGTGCATATCTACAGGCTAGCGATGACAGTGCATATCTACAGGCTAGCGATGACAGAGCATATCTACAGGCTAGCGATGACAGTGCATATCTACAGGCTAGCGATGACAGTGCATATCTACAGGCTAGCGATGATAATGCATATCTACAGGCTAGCGACGACAGCGCATATCTACAGGATAGCAATGACAGCGCATATCTACAGGCTAGCAATGACAGAGCATATCTACAGGCTAGCGATGACAGTGCATATCTACAGGCTAGTGAAGCCAATGCATATCTACAGGCTAGCGATGATAGTGCATATCTACAGGTTAGCGATGACAGAGCATATCTACAGGCTAGCGCAATCCAGATGGTTAAGAGAGGTGTCCTGCTTGAACTTTTCACACATCACGAGCGCTGACTCCTTCTCAGTTCTTATCTCTCGCTGTGTGATTCACTGCCGTGTGAAGTGGAGGGGGCAGCCGGGCAGAGCGTGTGCCTAAGGCTCGGAGATTTCTGGACTCGATGTCTGGCGCAGGGATGCTTATCTATGCCCCTGCGGAATGTGCTCGAAGCAGGAAACAATCACCATCAACGCATCAGCCTCCCACCTCGATAACACACACAAAATATTCTAGTAATTGTATAGCCAGTAACTAACTTTTTAGGACTGCCATTACCCAAGACCTACTGATTTGAACAAACATTTTATGTTTAATACACTTACTAACAGGAGTTTTTAAAGAGCCCTCTTCATGCATTATCCCGTTATTGTGTCATTCACGTTTCTTCCCGCCCACTACATATGACTTTGCAGAAATTGACCCACTAAAGCCGATGATAATGTATATCTACAGGCGAGCGATGACAGCGCATATCTACAAGATAGCAATGACAGTGCATATCTACAGGCTAGTGAAGCCAATGCATATCTACAGGCTAGTGAAGCCATAGCAATGACAGTGCATATCTACAGGCTAGCGATGACAGTGCATATCTACAGGCTAGCGATGACGGTGCATATCTACAGGCTAGTGAAGCCAATGCATATCTACAGGCTAGTGAAGCCAATGCATATCTACAGGCTAGCGATGACAGTGCATATCTACAGGCTAGCGATGGCAGTGCATATCTACAGGCTAGCGATGATAATGCATATCTACAGGCTAGTGACGACAGCGCATATCTACAGGATAGCAATGACAGCGCATATCTACAGGCTAGCGATGACAGTGCATATCTACAGGCTAGTGAAGCCAATGCATATCTACAGGCTAGCGATGACAGTGCATATCTACAGGCTAGTGATGACAGAGCATATCTACAGGCTAGCGATGACAGTGCATATCTACAGGCTAGCGTTGACAGTGCATATCTACAGGCTAGTGATGACAATGCATATCTACAGGCTAGCGATGACAGTGCATATCTACAGGCTAGTGAAGCCAATGCATATCTACAGGCTAGCGATGACAGGATAGCAATGACAGCGCATATCTACAGGCTAGCGATGACAGAGCATATCTACAGGCTAGCAATGACAGAGCATATCTACAGGCTAGCGATGACAGTGCATATCTACAGGCTAGTGAAGCCAATGCATATCTACAGGCTAGCGATGACAGTGCATATCTACAGTCTAGCGATGACAGAGCATATCTACAGGCTAGCGATGACAGAGCATATCTACAGGCTAGCGATGACAATGCATATCTACAGGCTAGCGATGACAGTGCATATCTACAGGCTAGTGAAGCCAATGCATATCTACAGGCTAGCGATGACAGGATAGCAATGACAGCGCATATCTACAGGCTAGCGATGACAGAGCATATCTACAGGCTAGCGATGACAGAGCATATCTACAGGCTAGCGATGACAGTGCATATCTACAGGCTAGTGAAGCCAATGCATATCTACAGGCTAGCGATGACAGTGCATATCTACAGTCTAGCGATGACAGAGCATATCTACAGGCTAACGATGACAGAGCATATCTACAGGCTAGCGATGACAGTGCATATCTTCAGGCTAGCGATGACAGTGCATATCTACAGGCTAGCGGTGACAGTGCATATCTACAGGCTAGCTGTGACAGTGCATATCTACAGGCTTGTGAAGCCAATGCATATCTAAAGGCTAGCGATGACAGTGCATATCTACAGGCTAGTGAAGCCAATGCATATCTACTGGCTTGCGATGACAGTGCATATCTACAGGTTAGCGATGACAGTGCATATCTACAGGCTAGTGAAGCCCATGCATATCTACAGGCTAGTGAAGCCATAGCAATGACAGTGCATATCTACAGGCTAGCGATGACAGTGCATATCTACAGGCTAGCGATGACGGTGCATATCTACAGGCTAGTGAAGCCAATGCATATCTACAGGCTAGTGAAGCCAATGCATATCTACAGGCTAGCGATGACAGTGCATATCTACAGGCTAGCGATGACAGTGCATATCTACAGGCTAGCGATGATAATGCATATCTACAGGCTAGTGACGACAGCGCATATCTACAGGATAGCAATGACAGCGCATATCTACAGGCTAGTGAAGCCAATGCATATCTACAGGCTAGTGAAGCCATAGCAATGACAGTGCATATCTACAGGCTAGCGATGACAGTGCATATCTACAGGCTAGCGATGACGGTGCATATCTACAGGCTAGTGAAGCCAATGCATATCTACAGGCTAGTGAAGCCAATGCATATCTACAGGCTAGCGATGACAGTGCATATCTACAGGCTAGCGATGACAGTGCATATCTACAGGCTAGCGATGATAATGCATATCTACAGGCTAGTGACGACAGCGCATATCTACAGGATAGCAATGACAGCGCATATCTACAGGCTAGCGATGACAGTGCATATCTACAGGCTAGTGAAGCCAATGCATATCTACAGGCTAGCGATGACAGTGCATATCTACAGGCTAGTGATGACAGAGCATATCTACAGGCTAGCGATGACAGTGCATATCTACAGGCTAGCGATGACAGTGCATATCTACAGGCTAGTGATGACAATGCATATCTACAGGCTAGCGATGACAGTGCATATCTACAGGCTAGTGAAGCCAATGCATATCTACAGGCTAGCGATGACAGGATAGCAATGACAGCGCATATCTACAGGCTAGCGATGACAGAGCATATCTACAGGCTAGCAATGACAGAGCATATCTACAGGCTAGCGATGACAGTGCATATCTACAGGCTAGTGAAGCCAATGCATATCTACAGGCTAGCGATGACAGTGCATATCTACAGTCTAGCGATGACAGAGCATATCTACAGGCTAGCGATGACAGAGCATATCTACAGGCTAGCGATGACAATGCATATCTACAGGCTAGCGATGACAGTGCATATCTACAGGCTAGTGAAGCCAATGCATATCTACAGGCTAGCGATGACAGGATAGCAATGACAGCGCATATCTACAGGCTAGCGATGACAGAGCATATCTACAGGCTAGCGATGACAGAGCATATCTACAGGCTAGCGATGACAGTGCATATCTACAGGCTAGTGAAGCCAATGCATATCTACAGGCTAGCGATGACAGTGCATATCTACAGTCTAGCGATGACAGAGCATATCTACAGGCTAACGATGACAGAGCATATCTACAGGCTAGCGATGACAGTGCATATCTTCAGGCTAGCGATGACAGTGCATATCTACAGGCTAGCGGTGACAGTGCATATCTACAGGCTAGCTGTGACAGTGCATATCTACAGGCTTGTGAAGCCAATGCATATCTAAAGGCTAGCGATGACAGTGCATATCTACAGGCTAGTGAAGCCAATGCATATCTACTGGCTTGCGATGACAGTGCATATCTACAGGTTAGCGATGACAGAGCATATCTACAGGCTAGCGCAATCCAGATGGTTAAGAGAGGTGTCCTGCTTGAACTTTTCACACATCACGAGCGCTGACTCCTTCTCAGTTCTTATCTCTCGCTGTGTGATTCACTGCCGTGTGAAGTGGAGGGGGCAGCCGGGCAGAGCGTGTGCCTAAGGCTCGGAGATTTCTGGACTCGATGTCTGGCGCAGGGATGCTTATCTATGCCCCTGCGGAATGTGCTCGAAGCAGTAAACAATCACCATCAACGCATCAGCCTCCCACCTCGATAACACACAAAATATTCTAGAAATTGTATAGCCAGTAACTAACTTTTTAGGACTGCCATTACCCAAGACCTACTGATTTGAACAAACATTTTATGTTTAATACACTTACTAACAGGAGTTTTTAAAGAGCCCTCTTCATGCATTATCCCGTTATTGTGTCATTCACGTTTCTTCCCGCCCACTACATATGACTTTGCAGAAATTGACCCACTAAAGCCGATGATAATGTATATCTACAGGCTAGCGATGACAGCGCATATCTACAGGATAGCAATGACAGTGCATATCTACAGGCTAGTGAAGCCAATGCATATCTACAGGCTAGTGAAGCCATAGCAATGACAGTGCATATCTACAGGCTAGCGATGACAGTGCATATCTACAGGCTAGCGATGACGGTGCATATTTACAGGCTAGTGAAGCCAATGCATATCTACAGGCTAGTGAAGCCAATGCATATCTACAGGCTAGCGATGACAGTGCATATCTACAGGCTAGCGATGACAGTGCATATCTACAGGCTAGCGATGATAATGCATATCTACAGGCTAGCGACAACAGCGCATATCTACAGGATAGCAATGACAGCGCATATCTACAGGCTAGCGATGACAGTGCATATCTACAGCGTGGTGAAACCAATGCATATCTACAGGCTAGTGATGACAGTGCATTTCTACAGGCTAGTGATGACAGAGCATATCTACAGGCTAGTGATGACAGAGCATATCTACAGGCTAGCGATGACAGTACATATCTACAGGCTAGCGATGACAGTGCATATCTACAGGCTTGCGATGACAATGCATATCTACAGGCTAGCGATGACAGTGCATATCTACAGGCTAGTGAAGCCAATGCATATCTACAGGCTAGCGATGACAGGATAGCAATGACAGCAAATATCTACAGGCTAGCGATGACAGAGCATATCTACAGGCTAGCGATGACAGAGCATATCTACAGGCTAGCGATGACAGAGCATATCTACAGGCTAGTGATGACAGTGCATATCTACAGGCTAGCGATGACAGAGCATATCTACAGGCTAGCGGTGACAGTGCATATCTACAGGCTTGTGAAGCCAATGCATATCTAAAGGCTAGCAATGACAGTGCATATCTACAGGCTAGTGAAGCCAATGCATATCTACAGGCTAGCGATGACAGTGTATATCTACAGGCTAGCGATGACAGAGCATATCTACAGGCTAGCAATGACAGTGCATATCTACAGGCTAGCGATGATAATGCATATCTACAGGCTAGCGATGAACAGCGCATATCTACAGGATAGCAATGACAGCGCATATCTACAGGCTTGTGAAGCCTATGCATATCTACAGGCTAGCGATGACAGTTCATATCTACAGGCTAGTGAAGCCAATGCATATCTACAGGCTTGTGATGACAGTGCATATCTACAGGCTAGCAATGACAGTGCATATCTACAGGCTAGCGATGACAGAGCATATCTACAGGCTAGCGATGACAGTGCATATCTACAGGCTAGCGATGACAGTGCATATCTACAGGCTAGAGATGATAATGCATATCTACAGGCTAGCGATGACAGCGCATATCTACAGGATAGCAATGACAGCGCATATCTACAGGCTAGTGAAGCCAATGCATATCTACAGGCTAGCGATGACAGTGCATATCTACAGGCTAGCGATGACAGTGCATATCTACAGGCTAGCGATGATAATGCATATCTACAGGCTAGCGATGACAGCGCATATCTACAGGATAGCAATGACAGCGCGTATCTACAGGCTAGCGATGACAGAGCATATCTACAGGCTAGCGATGACAGTGCATATCTACAGGCTAGTGAAGCCAATGCATATCTACAGGCTAGCGATGACAGTACATATCTACAGGCTAGCGATGACAAAGCATATCTACAGGCTAGCGATGAAAGTGCATATCTACAGGCTAGTGAATTCAATGCATATCTACAGGCTAGTGAAGCCATAGCAATGAAAGTGCATATCTACAGGCTAGCGATGACAGTGCATATCTACAGGCTAGCGATGACGGTGCATAACTACAGGCTAGTGAAGCCAATGCATATCTACAGGCTAGTGAAGCCAATGCATATCTACAGGCTAGCGATGACAGTGCATATCTACAGGCTAGCGATGACAGTGCATATCTTCAGGCTAGCGATGATAATGCATATCTACAGGCTAGCGATGACAGGACATATCTACAGGATAGCAATGACAGCGCATATCTACAGGCTAGCGATAACAGAGCATATCTACAGGCTAGCGATGACAGAGCATATCTACCGGCTAGCGATGACAGTGCATATCTACAGGCTAGCGATGACAGTGCATATCTACAGGCTAGCGACGATATGCATATCTACAGGCTAGCGATGATATGCATATCTACAGGCTAGCGACGACAGCGCATATCTACAGGATAGCAATGACAGCGCATATCTACAGGCTAGCAATGACAGAGCATATCTACAGGCTAGCAATGACAGTGCATATCTACAGGCTAGTGAAGCCAATGCATATCTACAGGCTAGCGATGACAGTGCATATCTACAGGCTAGTGAAGCCAATGCATATTTACAGGCTTGCGATGACAGTGCATATCTTCAGGCTAGCGATGACAGAGCATATCTACAGGCTAGCGATGACAGTGCATATCTACAGGCTTGTAAAGCCAATGCATATCTACAGGCTAGCAATGACAGCGCATATCTACAGGCTAGCGATGACAGAGCATATCTACAGGCTAGCGATGACAGTGCATATCTACAGGCTAGTGAAGCCAATGCATATCTACAGGATAGCAATGACAGCGCATATCTACAGGCTAGCGATGACAGTGCATATCTACAGGCTAGTGAACCAATGCATATCTACAGGCTTGCGATGACAGTGCATATCTACAGGCTAGCGATGACAGTGCATATCTACAGGCTAGCGATGACAGAGCATATCTACAGGCTAGCGATGACAGTGCATATCTACAGGCTAGCGATGACAGTGCATATCTACAGGCTAGCGATGATAATGCATATCTACAGGCTAGCGACGACAGCGCATATCTACAGGATAGCAATGACAGCGCATATCTGCAGGCTAGCAATGACAGAGCATATCTACAGGCTAGCGATAACAGTGCATATCTACAGGCTAGTGAAGCCAATGCATATCTACAGGCTAGCGATGACAGTGCATATCTACAGGTTAGCGATGACAGAGCATATCTACAGGCTAGCGCAATCCAGATGGTTAAGAGAGGTGTCCTGCTTGAACTTTTCACACATCACGAGCGCTGACTCCTTCTCAGTTCTTATCTCTCGCTGTGTGATTCACTGCCGTGTGAAGTGGAGGGGGCAGCCGGGCAGAGCGTGTGCCTAAGGCTCGGAGATTTCTGGACTCGATGTCTGGCGCAGGGATGCTTATCTATGCCCCTGCGGAATGTGCTCGAAGCAGGAAACAATCACCATCAACGCATCAGCCTCCCACCTCGATAACACACACAAAATATTCTAGAAATTGTATAGCCAGTAACTAACTTTTTAGGACTGCCATTACCCAAGACCTACTGATTTGAACAAACATTTTATGTTTAATACACTTACTAACAGGAGTTTTTAAAGAGCCCTCTTCATGCATTATCCCGTTATTGTGTCATTCACGTTTCTTCCCGCCCACTACATATGACTTTGCAGAAATTGACCCACTAAAGCCGATGATAATGTATACCTACAGGCGAGCGATGACAGTGCATATCTACAGGATAGCAATGACAGTGCATATCTACAGGCTAGTGAAGCCAATGCATATCTACAGGCTAGTGAAGCCATAGCAATGACAGTGCATATCTACAGGCTAGCGATGACAGTGCATATCTACAGGCTAGCGATGACGGTGCATATCTACAGGCTAGTGAAGCCAATGCATATCTACAGGCTAGTGAAGCCAATGCATATCTACAGGCTAGCGATGACAGTGCATATCTACAGGCTAGCGATGACAGTGCATATCTACAGGCTAGCGATGATAATGCATATCTACAGGCTAGTGACGACAGCGCATATCTACAGGATAGCAATGACAGCGCATATCTACAGGCTAGCGATGACAGTGCATATCTACAGGCTAGTGAAGCCAATGCATATCTACAGGCTAGCGATGACAGAGCATATCTACAGGCTAGTGATGACAGAGCATATCTACAGGCTAGCGATGACAGTGCATATCTACAGGCTAGCGATGACAGTGCATATCTACAGGCTAGTGATGACAATGCATATCTACAGGCTAGCGATGACAGTGCATATCTACAGGCTAGTGAAGCCAATGCATATCTACAGGCTAGCGATGACAGGATAGCAATGACAGCGCATATCTACAGGCTAGCGATGACAGAGCATATCTACAGGCTAGCAATGACAGAGCATATCTACAGGCTAGCGATGACAGTGCATATCTACAGGCTAGTGAAGCCAATGCATATCTACAGGCTAGCGATGACAGTGCATATCTACAGTCTAGCGATGACAGAGCATATCTACAGGCTAGCGATGACAGAGCATATCTACAGGCTAGCGATGACAATGCATATCTACAGGCTAGCGATGACAGTGCATATCTACAGGCTAGTGAAGCCAATGCATATCTACAGGCTAGCAATGACAGGATAGCAATGACAGCGCATATCTACAGGCTAGCGATGACAGAGCATATCTACAGGCTAGCGATGACAGTGCATATCTACAGGCTAGTGAAGCCAATGCATATCTACAGGCTAGCGATGACAGTGCATATCTACAGGCTAGCGATGACAGAGCATATCTACAGGCTAGCGATGACAGTGCATATCTACAGGCTAGCAGTGACAGTGCATATCTACAGGCTAGCGGTGACAGTGCATATCTACAGGCTTGTGAAGCCAATGCATATCTAAAGGCTAGCGATGACAGTGCATATCTACAGGCTAGTGAAGGCAATGCATATCTACTGGCTTGCGATGACAGTGCATATCTACAGGCTAGTGATGACAGTGCATATCTACAGGCTAGCGATGACAGAGCATATCTACAGGCTAGCGATGACAGTGCATATCTACAGGCTAGCGATGACAGTACATATCTACAGGCTAGCGATGATAATGCATATCTACAGGCTAGCGATGACAGCGCATATCTACAGGATAGCAATGACAGCGCATATCTACAGGCTAGCGATGACAGAGCATATCTACAGGCTAGCGATGACAGTGCATATCTACAGGCTAGTGAAGCCAATGCATATCTACAGGCTAGCGATGACAGTGCATATCTACAGGCTAGCGATGACAGAGCATATCTACAGGCTAGCAATGACAGTGCATATCTACAGGCTAGTGAAGCCAATGCATATCTACAGGCTAGTGAAGCCATAGCAATGACAGTGCATATCTACAGGCTAGCGATGACGGTGCATAACTACAGGCTAGTGAAGCCAATGCATATCTACAGGCTAGTGAAGCCAATGCATATCTACAGGCTAGCAATGACAGTGCATATCTACAGGCTAGCGATGACAGTGCATATCTTCAGGCTAGCGATGATAATGCATATCTACAGGCTAGCGATGACAGCGCATATCTACAGGATAGCAATGACAGCGCATATCTACAGGCTAGCGATGACAGAGCATATCTCCAGGCTAGCGATGACAGTGCATATCTACAGGCTAGCGATGACAGAGCATATGTACAGGCTAGCGATGACAGTGCATATCTACAGGCTAGCGATGACAGTGCATATCTACAGGCTAGCGATGATATGCATATCTACAGGCTAGCCACGACAGCGCATATCTACAGGATAGCAATGACAGCGCATATCTACAGGCTAGCGATGACAGAGCATATCTACAGGCTAGCGATGACTGTGCATATCTACAGGCTAGCGATGACAGTGCATATATACAGGCTTGTGATGATAATGCATATCTACAGGCTAGCAATGACAGCGCATATATACAGGATAGCAATGACAGCGCATATCTACAGGCTAGTGAAGCCAATGCATATCTACAGGCTAGCGATGACAGTGCATATCTACAGGCTAGTGAAGCCAATGCATATCTACAGGCTTGCGATGACAGTGCATATCTACAGGCTAGCGATGACAGTGCATATCTACAGGCTAGCGATGACAGAGCATATCTACAGGCTAGCGATGACAGTGCATATCTACAGGCTAGCGATGACAGTGCATATCTACAGGCTAGCGATGATAATGCATATCTACAGCCTAGTGACGACAGCGCATATCTACAGGATAGCAATGACAGCGCATATCTACAGGCTAGCGATGACAGAGCATATCTACAGGCTAGCGATGACAGTGCATATCTAAAGGCTAGTGAAGCCAATACATATCTACAGGCTAGCGATGACAGTGCATATCTACAAGTTAGCGATGACAGAGCATATCTACAGGCTAGCGCAATCCAGATGGTTAAGAGAGGTGTCCTGCTTGAACTTTTCACACATCACGAGCGCTGACTCCTTCTCAGTTCTTATCTCTCGCTGTGTGATTCACTGCCGTGTGAAGTGGAGGGGGCAGCCAGGCAGAGCGTGTGCCTAAGGCTCGGAGATTTCTGGACTCGATGTCTGGCGCAGGGATGCTTATCTATGCCCCTGCGGAATGTGCTCGAAGCAGGAAACAATCACCATCAACGCATCAGCCTCCCACCTCGATAACACACAAAATATTCTAGAAATTGTACAGCCAGTAACTAACTTTTTAGGACTGCCATTACCCAAGACCTACTGATTTGAACAAACATTTTATGTTTAATACACTTACTAACAGGAGTTTTTAAAGAGCCCTCTTCATGCATTATCCCGTTATTGTGTCATTCACGTTTCTTCCCGCCCACTACATATGACTTTGCAGAAATTGACCCACTAAAGCCGATGATAATGTATATCTACAGGCTAGCGATGACAGCGCATATCTACAGGATAGCAATGACAGTGCATATCTACAGGCTAGTGAAGCCAATGCATATCTACAGGCTAGTGAAGCCATAGCAATGACAGTGCATATCTACAGGCTTGCGATGACAGTGCATATCTACAGGCTAGCGATGACGGTGCATATTTACAGGCTAGTGAAGCCAATGCATATCTACAGGCTAGTGAGGCCAATGCATATCTACAGGCTAGCGATGACAGTGCATATCTACAGGCTAGCGATGACAGTGCATATCTACAGGCTAGCGATGATAATGCATATCTACAGGCTAGCGACAACAGCGCATATCTACAGGATAGCAATGACAGCGCATATCTACAGGCTAGCGATGGCAGTGCATATCTACAGCGTGGTGAAACCAATGCATATCTACAGGCTAGCGATGACAGTGCATATCTACAGGCTAGTGATGACAGAGCATATCTACAGGCTAGTGATGACAGAGCATATCTACAGGCTAGCGATGACAGTACATATCTACAGGCTAGCGATGACAGTGCATATCTACAGGCTTGCGATGACAATGCATATCTACAGGCTAGCGATGACAGTGCATATCTACAGGCTAGTGAAGCCAATGCATATCTACAGGCTAGCGATGACAGGATAGCAATGACAGCAAATATCTACAGGCTAGCGATGACAGAGCATATCTACAGGCTAGCGATGACAGAGCATATCTACAGGCTAGCGATGACAGTGCATATCTACAGGCTAGTGAAGCCAATGCATATCTACAGGCTAGCGATGACAGTGCATATCTACAGGCTAGCGATGACAGAGCATATCTACAGGCTAGCGATGACAGAGCATATCTACAGGCTAGTGATGACAGTGCATATCTACAGGCTAGCGATGACAGAGCATATCTACAGGCTAGCGGTGACAGTGCATATCTACAGGCTTGTGAAGCCAATGCATATCTAAAGGCTAGCAATGACAGTGCATATCTACAGGCTAGTGAAGCCAATGCATATCTACAGGCTAGCGATGACAGTGTATATCTACAGGCTAGCGATGACAGAGCATATCTACAGGCTAGCAATGACAGTGCATATCTACAGGCTAGCGATGATAATGCATATCTACAGGCTAGCGATGACAGTGCATATCTACAGGATAGCAATGACAGCGCATATCTACAGGCTTGTGAAGTCTATGCATATCTACAGGCTAGCGATGACAGAGCATATCTACAGGCTAGCAATGACAGTGCATATCTACAGGCTAGCGATGATAATGCATATCTACAGGCTAGCGATGACAGCGCATATCTACAGGATAGCAATGACAGCGCATATCTACAGGCTTGTGAAGCCTATGCATATCTACAGGATAGCAATGACAGCGCATATCTACAGGCTTGTGAAGCCTATGCATATCTACAGGCTAGCGATGACAGTTCATATCTACAGGCTAGTGAAGCCAATGCATATCTACAGGCTTGTGATGACAGTGCATATCTACAGGCTAGCGATGACAGTGCATATCTACAGGCTAGCGATGACAGAGCATATCTACAGGCTAGCGATGACAGTGCATATCTACAGGCTAGCGATGACAGTGCATATCTACAGGCTAGAGATGATAATGCATATCTACAGGCTAGCGATGACAGCGCATATCTACAGGATAGCAATGACAGCGCATATCTACAGGCTAGTGAAGCCAATGCATATCTACAGGCTAGCGATGACAGTGCATATCTACAGGCTAGCGATGATAATGCATATCTACAGGCTAGCGATGACAGCGCATATCTACAGGATAGCAATGACAGCGCGTATCTACAGGCTAGCGATGACAGAGCATATCTACAGGCTAGCGATGACAGTGCATATCTACAGGCTAGTGAAGCCAATGCATATCTACAGGCTAGCGATGAAAGTGCATATCTACAGGCTAGTGAATTCAATGCATATCTACAGGCTAGTGAAGCCATAGCAATGACAGTGCATATCTACAGGCTAGCGATGAAAGTGCATATCTACAGGCTAGCGATGACGGTGCATAACTACAGGCTAGTGAAGCCAATGCATATCTACAGGCTAGTGAAGCCAATGCATATCTACAGGCTAGCGATGACAGTGCATATCTACAGGCTAGCGATGACAGTGCATATCTTCAGGCTAGCGATGATAATGCATATCTACAGGCTAGCGACGACAGCGCATATCTACAGGATAGCAATGACAGCGCATATCTACAGGCTAGCGATGACAGAGCATATCTACAGGCTAGCGATGATAGTGCATATCTACAGGCTAGCGATGACAGTGCATATCTACAGGCTAGCGATGACAGAGCATATCTACAGGCTAGCGATGACAGTGCATATCTACAGGCTAGAGCATATCTACAGGCTAGCGATGACAGTGCATATCTACAGGCTAGCGATGACAGTGCATATCTACAGGCTAGCGATGATATGCATATCTACAGGCTAGCGACGACAGCGCATATCTACAGGATAGCAATGACAGTGCATATTTACAGGCTAGCGATGACAGAGCATATCTACAGGCTAGCAATGACAGTGCATATCTACAGGCTAGTGAAGCCAATGCATATCTACAGACTAGCGATGAGAGTGCATATCTACAGGCTAGTGAAGCCAATGCATATTTACAGGCTTGCGATGACAGTGCATATCTTCAGGCTAGCGATGACAGAGCATATCTACAGGCTAGCGATGACAGTGCATATCTACAGGCTTGTGAAGCCAATGCATATCTACAGGCTAGCAATGACAGCGCATATCTACAGGCTAGCGATGACAGAGCATATCTACAGGCTAGCGATGACAGTGCATATCTACAGGCTAGTGAAGCCAATGCATATCTACAGGATAGCAATGACAGCGCATATCTACAGGCTAGCGATGACAGTGCATATCTACAGGCTAGTGAACCAATGCATATCTACAGGCTTGCGATGACAGTGCATATCTACAGGCTAGCGATGACAGTGCATATCTACAGGCTAGCGATGACAGAGCATATCTACAGGCTAGCGATGACAGTGCATATCTACAGGCTAGCGATGACAGTGCATATCTGCATATCTACAGGCTTGCGATGACAGTGCATATCTACAGGCTAGCGATGACAGTGCATATCTACAGGCTAGCGATGACAGAGCATATCTACAGGCTAGCGATGACAGTGCATATCTACAGGCTAGCGATGACAGTGCATATCTACAGGCTAGCGATGATAATGCATATCTACAGGCTAGCGACGACAGCGCATATCTACAGGATAGCAATGACAGCGCATATCTACAGGCTAGCAATGACAGAGCATATCTACAGGCTAGCGATGACAGTGCATATCTACAGGCTAGTGAAGCCAATGCATATCTACAGGCTAGCGATGACAGTGCATATCTACAGGTTAGCGATGACAGAGCATATCTACAGGCTAGCGCAATCCAGATGGTTAAGAGAGGTGTCCTGCTTGAACTTTTCACACATCACAAGCGCTGACTCCTTCTCAGTTCTTATCTCTCGCTGTGTGATTCACTGCCATGTGAAGTGGAGGGGGCAGCCGGGCAGAGCGTGTGCCTAAGGCTCGGAGATTTCTGGACTCGATGTCTGGCGCAGGGATGCTTATCTATGCCCCTGCGGAATGTGCTCGAAGTAGGAAACAATCACCATCAACGCATCAGCCTCCCACCTCGATAACACACACAAAATATTCTAGAAATTGTATAGCCAGTAACTAACTTTTTAGGACTGCCATTACCCAAGACCTACTGATTTGAACAAACATTTTATGTTTAATACACTTACTAACAGGAGTTTTTAAAGAGCCCTCTTCATGCATTATCCCGTTATTGTGTCATTCACGTTTCTTCCCGCCCACTACATATGACTTTGCAGAAATTGACCCACTAAAGCCGATGATAATGTATATCTACAGGCGAGCGATGACAGCGCATATCTACAGGATAGCAATGACAGTGCATATCTACAGGCTAGTGAAGCCAATGCATATCTACAGGCTAGTGAAGGCATAGCAATGACAGTGCATATCTACAGGCTAGCGATGACAGTGCATATCTACAGGCTAGCGATGACGGTGCATATCTACAGGCTAGTGAAGCCAATGCATATCTACAGGCTAGTGAAGCCAATGCATATCTACAGGCTAGCGATGACAGTGCATATCTACAGGCTAGCGATGACAGTGCATATCTACAGGCTAGCGATGATAATGCATATCTACAGGCTAGTGACGACAGCGCATATCTACAGGATAGCAATGACAGCGCATATCTACAGGCTAGCGATGAGAGTGCATATCTACAGGCTAGTGAAGCCAATGCATATCTACAGGCTAGCGATGACAGTGCATATCTACAGGCTAGTGATGACGGAGCATATCTACAGGCTAGTGATGACAGAGCATATCTACAGGCTAGCGATGACAGTGCATATCTACAGGCTAGCGATGACAGTGCATATCTACAGGCTAGTGATGACAATGCATATCTACAGGCTAGCGATGACAGTGCATATCTACAGGCTAGTGAAGCCAATGCATATCTACAGGCTAGCGATGACAGGATAGCAATGACAGTGCATATCTACAGGCTAGCGATGACAGAGCATATCTACAGGCTAGCAATGACAGAGCATATCTACAGGCTAGCGATGACAGTGCATATCTACAGGCTAGTGAAGCCAATGCATATCTACAGGCTAGCGATGACAGTGCATATCTACAGTCTAGCGATGACAGAGCATATCTACAGGCTAGCGATGACAGAGCATATCTACAGGCTAGCGATGACAATGCATATCTACAGGCTAGCGATGACAGTGCATATCTACAGGCTAGTGAAGCCAATGCATATCTACAGGCTAGCGATGACAGGATAGCAATGACAGCGCATATCTACAGGCTAGCGATGACAGAGCATATCTACAGGCTAGCGATGACAGAGCATATCTACAGGCTAGCGATGACACTGCATATCTACAGGCTAGTGAAGCCAATGCATATCTACAGGCTAGCGATGACAGTGCATATCTACAGTCTAGCGATGACAGAGCATATCTACAGGCTAGCGATGACAGAGCATATCTACAGGCTAGCGATGACAGTGCATATCTTCAGGCTAGCGATGACAGTGCATATCTACAGGCTAGCGGTGACAGTGCATATCTACAGGCTTGTGAAGCCAATGCATATCTAAAGGCTAGCGATGACAGTGCATATCTACAGGCTAGTGAAGCCAATGCATATCTACTGGCTTGCGATGACAGTGCATATCTACAGGTTAGCGATGACAGTGCATATCTACAGGCTAGCGATGACAGAGCATATCTACAGGCTAGCGATGACAGTGCATATCTACACGCTAGCGATGATAATGCATATCTACAGGCTAGCGATGACAGCGCATATCTACAGGATAGCAATGACAGCGCATATCTACAGGCTAGCGATGACAGAGCATATCTACAGGCTAGCGATGACAGTGCATATCTACAGGCTAGTGAAGCCAATGCATATCTACAGGCTAGCGATGACAGTGCATATCTACAGGCTAGCGATGACAGAGCATATCTACAGGCTAGCAATGACAGTGCATATCTACAGGCTAGTGAAGCCAATGCATATCTACAGGCTAGTGAAGCCATAGCAATGACAGTGCATATCTACAGGCTAGCGATGACAGTGCATATCTACAGGCTAGCGATGATGGTGCATAACTACAGGCTAGTGAAGCCAATGCATATCTACAGGCTAGTGAAGCCAATGCATATCTACAGGCTAGCGATGACAGTGCATATCTACAGGCTAGCGATGACAGTGCATATCTTCAGGCTAGCGATGATAATGCATATCTACAGGCTAGCGACGACAGCGCATATCTACAGGATAGCAATGACAGCGCATATCTACAGGCTAGCGATGACAGAGCATATCTCCAGGCTAGCGATGACAGTGCATATCTACAGGCTAGCGATGACAGAGCATATCTACAGGCTAGCGACAACAGCGCATATCTACAGGATAGCAATGACAGCGCATATCTACAGGCTAGCGATGACAGTGCATATCTACAGCGTGGTGAAACCAATGCATATCTACAGGCTAGTGATGACAGTGCATTTCTACAGGCTAGTGATGACAGAGCATATCTACAGGCTAGTGATGACAGAGCATATCTACAGGCTAGCGATGACAGTACATATCTACAGGCTAGCGATGACAGTGCATATCTACAGGCTAGTGAAGCCAATGCATATCTACAGGCTAGCGATGACAGGATAGCAATGACAGCAAATATCTACAGGCTAGCGATGACAGAGCATATCTACAGGCTAGCGATGACAGAGCATATCTACAGGCTAGCGATGACAGAGCATATCTACAGGCTAGTGATGACAGTGCATATCTACAGGCTAGCGATGACAGAGCATATCTACAGGCTAGCGGTGACAGTGCATATCTACAGGCTTGTGAAGCCAATGCATATCTAAAGGCTAGCAATGACAGTGCATATCTACAGGCTAGTGAAGCCAATGCATATCTACAGGCTAGCGATGACAGTGTATATCTACAGGCTAGCGATGACAGAGCATATCTACAGGCTAGCAATGACAGTGCATATCTACAGGCTAGCGATGATAATGCATATCTACAGGCTAGCGATGACAGCGCATATCTACAGGATAGCAATGACAGCGCATATCTACAGGCTTGTGAAGCCTATGCATATCTACAGGCTAGCGATGACAGTTCATATCTACAGGCTAGTGAAGCCAATGCATATCTACAGGCTTGTGATGACAGTGCATATCTACAGGCTAGCAATGACAGTGCATATCTACAGGCTAGCGATGACAGAGCATATCTACAGGCTAGCGATGACAGTGCATATCTACAGGCTAGCGATGACAGTGCATATCTACAGGCTAGAGATGATAATGCATATCTACAGGCTAGCGATGACAGCGCATATCTACAGGATAGCAATGACAGCGCATATCTACAGGCTAGTGAAGCCAATGCATATCTACAGGCTAGCGATGACAGTGCATATCTACAGGCTAGCGATGACAGTGCATATCTACAGGCTAGCGATGATAATGCATATCTACAGGCTAGCGATGACAGCGCATATCTACAGGATAGCAATGACAGCGCGTATCTACAGGCTAGTGATGACAGAGCATATCTACAGGCTAGCGATGACAGTGCATATCTACAGGCTAGTGAAGCCAATGCATATCTACAGGCTAGCGATGACAGTGCATATCTACAGGCTAGCGATGACAGTGCATATCTACAGGATAGCAATGACAGCGCATATCTACAGGCTAGTGAAGCCAATGCATATCTACAGGCTAGCGATGACAGTGCATATCTACAGGCTAGCGATGACAGTGCATATCTACAGGCTAGCGATGATAATGCATATCTACAGGCTAGCGATGACAGCGCATATCTACAGGATAGCAATGACAGCGCGTATCTACAGGCTAGTGATGACAGAGCATATCTACCGGCTAGCGATGACAGTGCATATCTACAGGCTAGCGATGACAGTGCATATCTACAGGCTAGTGATGATATGCATATCTACAGGCTAGCGATGATATGCATATCTACAGGCTAGCGACGACAGCGCATATCTACAGGATAGCAATGACAGCGCATATCTACAGGCTAGCAATGACAGAGCATATCTACAGGCTAGCAATGACAGTGCATATCTACAGGCTAGTGAAGCCAATGCATATCTACAGGCTAGCGATGACAGTGCATATCTACAGGCTAGTGAAGCCAATGCATATTTACAGGCTTGCGATGACAGTGCATATCTTCAGGCTAGCGATGACAGAGCATATCTACAGGCTAGCGATGACAGTGCATATCTACAGGCTTGTAAAGCCAATGCATATCTACAGGCTAGCAATGACAGCGCATATCTACAGGCTAGCGATGACAGAGCATATCTACAGGCTAGCGATGACAGTGCATATCTACAGGCTAGTGAAGCCAATGCATATCTACAGGATAGCAATGACAGCGCATATCTACAGGCTAGCGATGACAGTGCATATCTACAGGCTAGTGAACCAATGCATATCTACAGGCTTGCGATGACAGTGCATATCTACAGGCTAGCGATGACAGTGCATATCTACAGGCTAGCGATGACAGAGCATATCTACAGGCTAGCGATGACAGTGCATATCTACAGGCTAGCGATGACAGTGCATATCTACAGGCTAGCGATGATAATGCATATCTACAGGCTAGCGACGACAGCGCATATCTACAGGATAGCAATGACAGAGCATATCTACAGGCTAGCGATGACAGAGCATATCTACAGGCTAGTGATGACAGTGCATATCTACAGGCTAGCGATGACAGAGCATATCTACAGGCTAGCGGTGACAGTGCATATCTACAGGCTTGTGAAGCCAATGCATATCTAAAGGCTAGCAATGACAGTGCATATCTACAGGCTAGTGAAGCCAATGCATATCTACAGGCTAGCGATGACAGTGTATATCTACAGGCTAGCGATGACAGAGCATATCTACAGGCTAGCAATGACAGTGCATATCTACAGGCTAGCGATGATAATGCATATCTACAGGCTAGCGATGACAGTGCATATCTACAGGATAGCAATGACAGCGCATATCTACAGGCTTGTGAAGTCTATGCATATCTACAGGCTAGCGATGACAGAGCATATCTACAGGCTAGCAATGACAGTGCATATCTACAGGCTAGCGATGATAATGCATATCTACAGGCTAGCGATGACAGCGCATATCTACAGGATAGCAATGACAGCGCATATCTACAGGCTTGTGAAGCCTATGCATATCTACAGGCTAGCGATGACAGTTCATATCTACAGGCTAGTGAAGCCAATGCATATCTACAGGCTTGTGATGACAGTGCATATCTACAGGCTAGCGATGACAGTGCATATCTACAGGCTAGCGATGACAGAGCATATCTACAGGCTAGCGATGACAGTGCATATCTACAGGCTAGCGATGACAGTGCATATCTACAGGCTAGAGATGATAATGCATATCTACAGGCTAGCGATGACAGCGCATATCTACAGGATAGCAATGACAGCGCATATCTACAGGCTAGTGAAGCCAATGCATATCTACAGGCTAGCGATGACAGTGCATATCTACAGGCTAGCGATGATAATGCATATCTACAGGCTAGCGATGACAGCGCATATCTACAGGATAGCAATGACAGCGCGTATCTACAGGCTAGCGATGACAGAGCATATCTACAGGCTAGCGATGACAGTGCATATCTACAGGCTAGTGAAGCCAATGCATATCTACAGGCTAGCGATGAAAGTGCATATCTACAGGCTAGTGAATTCAATGCATATCTACAGGCTAGTGAAGCCATAGCAATGACAGTGCATATCTACAGGCTAGCGATGAAAGTGCATATCTACAGGCTAGCGATGACGGTGCATAACTACAGGCTAGTGAAGCCAATGCATATCTACAGGCTAGTGAAGCCAATGCATATCTACAGGCTAGCGATGACAGTGCATATCTACAGGCTAGCGATGACAGTGCATATCTTCAGGCTAGCGATGATAATGCATATCTACAGGCTAGCGACGACAGCGCATATCTACAGGATAGCAATGACAGCGCATATCTACAGGCTAGCGATGACAGAGCATATCTACAGGCTAGCGATGATAGTGCATATCTACAGGCTAGCGATGACAGTGCATATCTACAGGCTAGCGATGACAGAGCATATCTACAGGCTAGCGATGACAGTGCATATCTACAGGCTAGAGCATATCTACAGGCTAGCGATGACAGTGCATATCTACAGGCTAGCGATGACAGTGCATATCTACAGGCTAGCGATGATATGCATATCTACAGGCTAGCGACGACAGCGCATATCTACAGGATAGCAATGACAGTGCATATTTACAGGCTAGCGATGACAGAGCATATCTACAGGGTAGCAATGACAGTGCATATCTACAGGCTAGTGAAGCCAATGCATATCTACAGACTAGCGATGAGAGTGCATATCTACAGGCTAGTGAAGCCAATGCATATTTACAGGCTTGCGATGACAGTGCATATCTTCAGGCTAGCGATGACAGAGCATATCTACAGGCTAGCGATGACAGTGCATATCTACAGGCTTGTGAAGCCAATGCATATCTACAGGCTAGCAATGACAGCGCATATCTACAGGCTAGCGATGACAGAGCATATCTACAGGCTAGCGATGACAGTGCATATCTACAGGCTAGTGAAGCCAATGCATATCTACAGGATAGCAATGACAGCGCATATCTACAGGCTAGCGATGACAGTGCATATCTACAGGCTAGTGAACCAATGCATATCTACAGGCTTGCGATGACAGTGCATATCTACAGGCTAGCGATGACAGTGCATATCTACAGGCTAGCGATGACAGAGCATATCTACAGGCTAGCGATGACAGTGCATATCTACAGGCTAGCGATGACAGTGCATATCTGCATATCTACAGGCTTGCGATGACAGTGCATATCTACAGGCTAGCGATGACAGTGCATATCTACAGGCTAGCGATGACAGAGCATATCTACAGGCTAGCGATGACAGTGCATATCTACAGGCTAGCGATGACAGTGCATATCTACAGGCTAGCGATGATAATGCATATCTACAGGCTAGCGACGACAGCGCATATCTACAGGATAGCAATGACAGCGCATATCTACAGGCTAGCAATGACAGAGCATATCTACAGGCTAGCGATGACAGTGCATATCTACAGGCTAGTGAAGCCAATGCATATCTACAGGCTAGCGATGACAGTGCATATCTACAGGTTAGCGATGACAGAGCATATCTACAGGCTAGCGCAATCCAGATGGTTAAGAGAGGTGTCCTGCTTGAACTTTTCACACATCACAAGCGCTGACTCCTTCTCAGTTCTTATCTCTCGCTGTGTGATTCACTGCCATGTGAAGTGGAGGGGGCAGCCGGGCAGAGCGTGTGCCTAAGGCTCGGAGATTTCTGGACTCGATGTCTGGCGCAGGGATGCTTATCTATGCCCCTGCGGAATGTGCTCGAAGTAGGAAACAATCACCATCAACGCATCAGCCTCCCACCTCGATAACACACACAAAATATTCTAGAAATTGTATAGCCAGTAACTAACTTTTTAGGACTGCCATTACCCAAGACCTACTGATTTGAACAAACATTTTATGTTTAATACACTTACTAACAGGAGTTTTTAAAGAGCCCTCTTCATGCATTATCCCGTTATTGTGTCATTCACGTTTCTTCCCGCCCACTACATATGACTTTGCAGAAATTGACCCACTAAAGCCGATGATAATGTATATCTACAGGCGAGCGATGACAGCGCATATCTACAGGATAGCAATGACAGTGCATATCTACAGGCTAGTGAAGCCAATGCATATCTACAGGCTAGTGAAGGCATAGCAATGACAGTGCATATCTACAGGCTAGCGATGACAGTGCATATCTACAGGCTAGCGATGACGGTGCATATCTACAGGCTAGTGAAGCCAATGCATATCTACAGGCTAGTGAAGCCAATGCATATCTACAGGCTAGCGATGACAGTGCATATCTACAGGCTAGCGATGACAGTGCATATCTACAGGCTAGCGATGATAATGCATATCTACAGGCTAGTGACGACAGCGCATATCTACAGGATAGCAATGACAGCGCATATCTACAGGCTAGCGATGAGAGTGCATATCTACAGGCTAGTGAAGCCAATGCATATCTACAGGCTAGCGATGACAGTGCATATCTACAGGCTAGTGATGACGGAGCATATCTACAGGCTAGTGATGACAGAGCATATCTACAGGCTAGCGATGACAGTGCATATCTACAGGCTAGCGATGACAGTGCATATCTACAGGCTAGTGATGACAATGCATATCTACAGGCTAGCGATGACAGTGCATATCTACAGGCTAGTGAAGCCAATGCATATCTACAGGCTAGCGATGACAGGATAGCAATGACAGTGCATATCTACAGGCTAGCGATGACAGAGCATATCTACAGGCTAGCAATGACAGAGCATATCTACAGGCTAGCGATGACAGTGCATATCTACAGGCTAGTGAAGCCAATGCATATCTACAGGCTAGCGATGACAGTGCATATCTACAGTCTAGCGATGACAGAGCATATCTACAGGCTAGCGATGACAGAGCATATCTACAGGCTAGCGATGACAATGCATATCTACAGGCTAGCGATGACAGTGCATATCTACAGGCTAGTGAAGCCAATGCATATCTACAGGCTAGCGATGACAGGATAGCAATGACAGCGCATATCTACAGGCTAGCGATGACAGAGCATATCTACAGGCTAGCGATGACAGAGCATATCTACAGGCTAGCGATGACACTGCATATCTACAGGCTAGTGAAGCCAATGCATATCTACAGGCTAGCGATGACAGTGCATATCTACAGTCTAGCGATGACAGAGCATATCTACAGGCTAGCGATGACAGAGCATATCTACAGGCTAGCGATGACAGTGCATATCTTCAGGCTAGCGATGACAGTGCATATCTACAGGCTAGCGGTGACAGTGCATATCTACAGGCTTGTGAAGCCAATGCATATCTAAAGGCTAGCGATGACAGTGCATATCTACAGGCTAGTGAAGCCAATGCATATCTACTGGCTTGCGATGACAGTGCATATCTACAGGTTAGCGATGACAGTGCATATCTACAGGCTAGCGATGACAGAGCATATCTACAGGCTAGCGATGACAGTGCATATCTACACGCTAGCGATGATAATGCATATCTACAGGCTAGCGATGACAGCGCATATCTACAGGATAGCAATGACAGCGCATATCTACAGGCTAGCGATGACAGAGCATATCTACAGGCTAGCGATGACAGTGCATATCTACAGGCTAGTGAAGCCAATGCATATCTACAGGCTAGCGATGACAGTGCATATCTACAGGCTAGCGATGACAGAGCATATCTACAGGCTAGCAATGACAGTGCATATCTACAGGCTAGTGAAGCCAATGCATATCTACAGGCTAGTGAAGCCATAGCAATGACAGTGCATATCTACAGGCTAGCGATGACAGTGCATATCTACAGGCTAGCGATGATGGTGCATAACTACAGGCTAGTGAAGCCAATGCATATCTACAGGCTAGTGAAGCCAATGCATATCTACAGGCTAGCGATGACAGTGCATATCTACAGGCTAGCGATGACAGTGCATATCTTCAGGCTAGCGATGATAATGCATATCTACAGGCTAGCGACGACAGCGCATATCTACAGGATAGCAATGACAGCGCATATCTACAGGCTAGCGATGACAGAGCATATCTCCAGGCTAGCGATGACAGTGCATATCTACAGGCTAGCGATGACAGAGCATATCTACAGGCTAGCGACAACAGCGCATATCTACAGGATAGCAATGACAGCGCATATCTACAGGCTAGCGATGACAGTGCATATCTACAGCGTGGTGAAACCAATGCATATCTACAGGCTAGTGATGACAGTGCATTTCTACAGGCTAGTGATGACAGAGCATATCTACAGGCTAGTGATGACAGAGCATATCTACAGGCTAGCGATGACAGTACATATCTACAGGCTAGCGATGACAGTGCATATCTACAGGCTAGTGAAGCCAATGCATATCTACAGGCTAGCGATGACAGGATAGCAATGACAGCAAATATCTACAGGCTAGCGATGACAGAGCATATCTACAGGCTAGCGATGACAGAGCATATCTACAGGCTAGCGATGACAGAGCATATCTACAGGCTAGTGATGACAGTGCATATCTACAGGCTAGCGATGACAGAGCATATCTACAGGCTAGCGGTGACAGTGCATATCTACAGGCTTGTGAAGCCAATGCATATCTAAAGGCTAGCAATGACAGTGCATATCTACAGGCTAGTGAAGCCAATGCATATCTACAGGCTAGCGATGACAGTGTATATCTACAGGCTAGCGATGACAGAGCATATCTACAGGCTAGCAATGACAGTGCATATCTACAGGCTAGCGATGATAATGCATATCTACAGGCTAGCGATGACAGCGCATATCTACAGGATAGCAATGACAGCGCATATCTACAGGCTTGTGAAGCCTATGCATATCTACAGGCTAGCGATGACAGTTCATATCTACAGGCTAGTGAAGCCAATGCATATCTACAGGCTTGTGATGACAGTGCATATCTACAGGCTAGCAATGACAGTGCATATCTACAGGCTAGCGATGACAGAGCATATCTACAGGCTAGCGATGACAGTGCATATCTACAGGCTAGCGATGACAGTGCATATCTACAGGCTAGAGATGATAATGCATATCTACAGGCTAGCGATGACAGCGCATATCTACAGGATAGCAATGACAGCGCATATCTACAGGCTAGTGAAGCCAATGCATATCTACAGGCTAGCGATGACAGTGCATATCTACAGGCTAGCGATGACAGTGCATATCTACAGGCTAGCGATGATAATGCATATCTACAGGCTAGCGATGACAGCGCATATCTACAGGATAGCAATGACAGCGCGTATCTACAGGCTAGTGATGACAGAGCATATCTACAGGCTAGCGATGACAGTGCATATCTACAGGCTAGTGAAGCCAATGCATATCTACAGGCTAGCGATGACAGTGCATATCTACAGGCTAGCGATGACAGTGCATATCTACAGGATAGCAATGACAGCGCATATCTACAGGCTAGTGAAGCCAATGCATATCTACAGGCTAGCGATGACAGTGCATATCTACAGGCTAGCGATGACAGTGCATATCTACAGGCTAGCGATGATAATGCATATCTACAGGCTAGCGATGACAGCGCATATCTACAGGATAGCAATGACAGCGCGTATCTACAGGCTAGTGATGACAGAGCATATCTACCGGCTAGCGATGACAGTGCATATCTACAGGCTAGCGATGACAGTGCATATCTACAGGCTAGTGATGATATGCATATCTACAGGCTAGCGATGATATGCATATCTACAGGCTAGCGACGACAGCGCATATCTACAGGATAGCAATGACAGCGCATATCTACAGGCTAGCAATGACAGAGCATATCTACAGGCTAGCAATGACAGTGCATATCTACAGGCTAGTGAAGCCAATGCATATCTACAGGCTAGCGATGACAGTGCATATCTACAGGCTAGTGAAGCCAATGCATATTTACAGGCTTGCGATGACAGTGCATATCTTCAGGCTAGCGATGACAGAGCATATCTACAGGCTAGCGATGACAGTGCATATCTACAGGCTTGTAAAGCCAATGCATATCTACAGGCTAGCAATGACAGCGCATATCTACAGGCTAGCGATGACAGAGCATATCTACAGGCTAGCGATGACAGTGCATATCTACAGGCTAGTGAAGCCAATGCATATCTACAGGATAGCAATGACAGCGCATATCTACAGGCTAGCGATGACAGTGCATATCTACAGGCTAGTGAACCAATGCATATCTACAGGCTTGCGATGACAGTGCATATCTACAGGCTAGCGATGACAGTGCATATCTACAGGCTAGCGATGACAGAGCATATCTACAGGCTAGCGATGACAGTGCATATCTACAGGCTAGCGATGACAGTGCATATCTACAGGCTAGCGATGATAATGCATATCTACAGGCTAGCGACGACAGCGCATATCTACAGGATAGCAATGACAGAGCATATCTACAGGCTAGCGATGACAGAGCATATCTACAGGCTAGTGATGACAGTGCATATCTACAGGCTAGCGATGACAGAGCATATCTACAGGCTAGCGGTGACAGTGCATATCTACAGGCTTGTGAAGCCAATGCATATCTAAAGGCTAGCAATGACAGTGCATATCTACAGGCTAGTGAAGCCAATGCATATCTACAGGCTAGCGATGACAGTGTATATCTACAGGCTAGCGATGACAGAGCATATCTACAGGCTAGCAATGACAGTGCATATCTACAGGCTAGCGATGATAATGCATATCTACAGGCTAGCGATGACAGTGCATATCTACAGGATAGCAATGACAGCGCATATCTACAGGCTTGTGAAGTCTATGCATATCTACAGGCTAGCGATGACAGAGCATATCTACAGGCTAGCAATGACAGTGCATATCTACAGGCTAGCGATGATAATGCATATCTACAGGCTAGCGATGACAGCGCATATCTACAGGATAGCAATGACAGCGCATATCTACAGGCTTGTGAAGCCTATGCATATCTACAGGCTAGCGATGACAGTTCATATCTACAGGCTAGTGAAGCCAATGCATATCTACAGGCTTGTGATGACAGTGCATATCTACAGGCTAGCGATGACAGTGCATATCTACAGGCTAGCGATGACAGAGCATATCTACAGGCTAGCGATGACAGTGCATATCTACAGGCTAGCGATGACAGTGCATATCTACAGGCTAGAGATGATAATGCATATCTACAGGCTAGCGATGACAGCGCATATCTACAGGATAGCAATGACAGCGCATATCTACAGGCTAGTGAAGCCAATGCATATCTACAGGCTAGCGATGACAGTGCATATCTACAGGCTAGCGATGATAATGCATATCTACAGGCTAGCGATGACAGCGCATATCTACAGGATAGCAATGACAGCGCGTATCTACAGGCTAGCGATGACAGAGCATATCTACAGGCTAGCGATGACAGTGCATATCTACAGGCTAGTGAAGCCAATGCATATCTACAGGCTAGCGATGAAAGTGCATATCTACAGGCTAGTGAATTCAATGCATATCTACAGGCTAGTGAAGCCATAGCAATGACAGTGCATATCTACAGGCTAGCGATGAAAGTGCATATCTACAGGCTAGCGATGACGGTGCATAACTACAGGCTAGTGAAGCCAATGCATATCTACAGGCTAGTGAAGCCAATGCATATCTACAGGCTAGCGATGACAGTGCATATCTACAGGCTAGCGATGACAGTGCATATCTTCAGGCTAGCGATGATAATGCATATCTACAGGCTAGCGACGACAGCGCATATCTACAGGATAGCAATGACAGCGCATATCTACAGGCTAGCGATGACAGAGCATATCTACAGGCTAGCGATGATAGTGCATATCTACAGGCTAGCGATGACAGTGCATATCTACAGGCTAGCGATGACAGAGCATATCTACAGGCTAGCGATGACAGTGCATATCTACAGGCTAGAGCATATCTACAGGCTAGCGATGACAGTGCATATCTACAGGCTAGCGATGACAGTGCATATCTACAGGCTAGCGATGATATGCATATCTACAGGCTAGCGACGACAGCGCATATCTACAGGATAGCAATGACAGTGCATATTTACAGGCTAGCGATGACAGAGCATATCTACAGGGTAGCAATGACAGTGCATATCTACAGGCTAGTGAAGCCAATGCATATCTACAGACTAGCGATGAGAGTGCATATCTACAGGCTAGTGAAGCCAATGCATATTTACAGGCTTGCGATGACAGTGCATATCTTCAGGCTAGCGATGACAGAGCATATCTACAGGCTAGCGATGACAGTGCATATCTACAGGCTTGTGAAGCCAATGCATATCTACAGGCTAGCAATGACAGCGCATATCTACAGGCTAGCGATGACAGAGCATATCTACAGGCTAGCGATGACAGTGCATATCTACAGGCTAGTGAAGCCAATGCATATCTACAGGATAGCAATGACAGCGCATATCTACAGGCTAGCGATGACAGTGCATATCTACAGGCTAGTGAACCAATGCATATCTACAGGCTTGCGATGACAGTGCATATCTACAGGCTAGCGATGACAGTGCATATCTACAGGCTAGCGATGACAGAGCATATCTACAGGCTAGCGATGACAGTGCATATCTACAGGCTAGCGATGACAGTGCATATCTGCATATCTACAGGCTTGCGATGACAGTGCATATCTACAGGCTAGCGATGACAGTGCATATCTACAGGCTAGCGATGACAGAGCATATCTACAGGCTAGCGATGACAGTGCATATCTACAGGCTAGCGATGACAGTGCATATCTACAGGCTAGCGATGATAATGCATATCTACAGGCTAGCGACGACAGCGCATATCTACAGGATAGCAATGACAGCGCATATCTACAGGCTAGCAATGACAGAGCATATCTACAGGCTAGCGATGACAGTGCATATCTACAGGCTAGTGAAGCCAATGCATATCTACAGGCTAGCGATGACAGTGCATATCTACAGGTTAGCGATGACAGAGCATATCTACAGGCTAGCGCAATCCAGATGGTTAAGAGAGGTGTCCTGCTTGAACTTTTCACACATCACAAGCGCTGACTCCTTCTCAGTTCTTATCTCTCGCTGTGTGATTCACTGCCATGTGAAGTGGAGGGGGCAGCCGGGCAGAGCGTGTGCCTAAGGCTCGGAGATTTCTGGACTCGATGTCTGGCGCAGGGATGCTTATCTATGCCCCTGCGGAATGTGCTCGAAGTAGGAAACAATCACCATCAACGCATCAGCCTCCCACCTCGATAACACACACAAAATATTCTAGAAATTGTATAGCCAGTAACTAACTTTTTAGGACTGCCATTACCCAAGACCTACTGATTTGAACAAACATTTTATGTTTAATACACTTACTAACAGGAGTTTTTAAAGAGCCCTCTTCATGCATTATCCCGTTATTGTGTCATTCACGTTTCTTCCCGCCCACTACATATGACTTTGCAGAAATTGACCCACTAAAGCCGATGATAATGTATATCTACAGGCGAGCGATGACAGCGCATATCTACAGGATAGCAATGACAGTGCATATCTACAGGCTAGTGAAGCCAATGCATATCTACAGGCTAGTGAAGGCATAGCAATGACAGTGCATATCTACAGGCTAGCGATGACAGTGCATATCTACAGGCTAGCGATGACGGTGCATATCTACAGGCTAGTGAAGCCAATGCATATCTACAGGCTAGTGAAGCCAATGCATATCTACAGGCTAGCGATGACAGTGCATATCTACAGGCTAGCGATGACAGTGCATATCTACAGGCTAGCGATGATAATGCATATCTACAGGCTAGTGACGACAGCGCATATCTACAGGATAGCAATGACAGCGCATATCTACAGGCTAGCGATGAGAGTGCATATCTACAGGCTAGTGAAGCCAATGCATATCTACAGGCTAGCGATGACAGTGCATATCTACAGGCTAGTGATGACGGAGCATATCTACAGGCTAGTGATGACAGAGCATATCTACAGGCTAGCGATGACAGTGCATATCTACAGGCTAGCGATGACAGTGCATATCTACAGGCTAGTGATGACAATGCATATCTACAGGCTAGCGATGACAGTGCATATCTACAGGCTAGTGAAGCCAATGCATATCTACAGGCTAGCGATGACAGGATAGCAATGACAGTGCATATCTACAGGCTAGCGATGACAGAGCATATCTACAGGCTAGCAATGACAGAGCATATCTACAGGCTAGCGATGACAGTGCATATCTACAGGCTAGTGAAGCCAATGCATATCTACAGGCTAGCGATGACAGTGCATATCTACAGTCTAGCGATGACAGAGCATATCTACAGGCTAGCGATGACAGAGCATATCTACAGGCTAGCGATGACAATGCATATCTACAGGCTAGCGATGACAGTGCATATCTACAGGCTAGTGAAGCCAATGCATATCTACAGGCTAGCGATGACAGGATAGCAATGACAGCGCATATCTACAGGCTAGCGATGACAGAGCATATCTACAGGCTAGCGATGACAGAGCATATCTACAGGCTAGCGATGACACTGCATATCTACAGGCTAGTGAAGCCAATGCATATCTACAGGCTAGCGATGACAGTGCATATCTACAGTCTAGCGATGACAGAGCATATCTACAGGCTAGCGATGACAGAGCATATCTACAGGCTAGCGATGACAGTGCATATCTTCAGGCTAGCGATGACAGTGCATATCTACAGGCTAGCGGTGACAGTGCATATCTACAGGCTTGTGAAGCCAATGCATATCTAAAGGCTAGCGATGACAGTGCATATCTACAGGCTAGTGAAGCCAATGCATATCTACTGGCTTGCGATGACAGTGCATATCTACAGGTTAGCGATGACAGTGCATATCTACAGGCTAGCGATGACAGAGCATATCTACAGGCTAGCGATGACAGTGCATATCTACAGGCTAGCGATGATAATGCATATCTACAGGCTAGCGATGACAGCGCATATCTACAGGATAGCAATGACAGCGCATATCTACAGGCTAGCGATGACAGAGCATATCTACAGGCTAGCGATGACAGTGCATATCTACAGGCTAGTGAAGCCAATGCATATCTACAGGCTAGCGATGACAGTGCATATCTACAGGCTAGTGATGACAATGCATATCTACAGGCTAGCGATGACAGTGCATATCTACAGGCTAGTGAAGCCAATGCATATCTACAGGCTAGCGATGACAGGATAGCAATGACAGCGCATATCTACAGGCTAGCGATGACAGAGCATATCTACAGGCTAGCAATGACAGAGCATATCTACAGGCTAGCGATGACAGTGCATATCGACAGGCTAGTGAAGCCAATGCATATCTACAGGCTAGCGATGACAGTGCATATCTACAGTCTAGCGATGACAGAGCATATCTACAGGCTAGCGATGACAGAGCATATCTACAGGCTAGCGATGACAATGCATATCTACAGGCTAGCGATGACAGTGCATATCTACAGGCTAGTGAAGCCAATGCATATCTACAGGCTAGCAATGACAGGATAGCAATGACAGCGCATATCTACAGGCTAGCGATGACAGAGCATATCTACAGGCTAGCGATGACAGTGCATATCTACAGGCTAGTGAAGCCAATGCATATCTACAGGCTAGCGATGACAGTGCATATCTACAGGCTAGCGATGACAGAGCATATCTACAGGCTAGCGATGACAGTGCATATCTACAGGCTAGCAGTGACAGTGCATATCTACAGGCTAGCGGTGACAGTGCATATCTACAGGCTTGTGAAGCCAATGCATATCTAAAGGCTAGCGATGACAGTGCATATCTACAGGCTAGTGAAGGCAATGCATATCTACTGGCTTGCGATGACAGTGCATATCTACAGGCTAGTGATGACAGTGCATATCTACAGGCTAGCGATGACAGAGCATATCTACAGGCTAGCGATGACAGTGCATATCTACAGGCTAGCGATGACAGTACATATCTACAGGCTAGCGATGATAATGCATATCTACAGGCTAGCGATGACAGCGCATATCTACAGGATAGCAATGACAGCGCATATCTACAGGCTAGCGATGACAGAGCATATCTACAGGCTAGCGATGACAGTGCATATCTACAGGCTAGTGAAGCCAATGCATATCTACAGGCTAGCGATGACAGTGCATATCTACAGGCTAGCGATGACAGAGCATATCTACAGGCTAGCAATGACAGTGCATATCTACAGGCTAGTGAAGCCAATGCATATCTACAGGCTAGTGAAGCCATAGCAATGACAGTGCATATCTACAGGCTAGCGATGACGGTGCATAACTACAGGCTAGTGAAGCCAATGCATATCTACAGGCTAGTGAAGCCAATGCATATCTACAGGCTAGCAATGACAGTGCATATCTACAGGCTAGCGATGACAGTGCATATCTTCAGGCTAGCGATGATAATGCATATCTACAGGCTAGCGATGACAGCGCATATCTACAGGATAGCAATGACAGCGCATATCTACAGGCTAGCGATGACAGAGCATATCTCCAGGCTAGCGATGACAGTGCATATCTACAGGCTAGCGATGACAGAGCATATGTACAGGCTAGCGATGACAGTGCATATCTACAGGCTAGCGATGACAGTGCATATCTACAGGCTAGCGATGATATGCATATCTACAGGCTAGCCACGACAGCGCATATCTACAGGATAGCAATGACAGCGCATATCTACAGGCTAGCGATGACAGAGCATATCTACAGGCTAGCGATGACTGTGCATATCTACAGGCTAGCGATGACAGTGCATATATACAGGCTTGTGATGATAATGCATATCTACAGGCTAGCAATGACAGCGCATATATACAGGATAGCAATGACAGCGCATATCTACAGGCTAGTGAAGCCAATGCATATCTACAGGCTAGCGATGACAGTGCATATCTACAGGCTAGTGAAGCCAATGCATATCTACAGGCTTGCGATGACAGTGCATATCTACAGGCTAGCGATGACAGTGCATATCTACAGGCTAGCGATGACAGTGCATATCTACAGGCTAGCGATGACAGTGCATATCTACAGGCTAGCGATGATAATGCATATCTACAGCCTAGTGACGACAGCGCATATCTACAGGATAGCAATGACAGCGCATATCTACAGGCTAGCGATGACAGAGCATATCTACAGGCTAGCGATGACAGTGCATATCTAAAGGCTAGTGAAGCCAATACATATCTACAGGCTAGCGATGACAGTGCATATCTACAAGTTAGCGATGACAGAGCATATCTACAGGCTAGCGCAATCCAGATGGTTAAGAGAGGTGTCCTGCTTGAACTTTTCACACATCACGAGCGCTGACTCCTTCTCAGTTCTTATCTCTCGCTGTGTGATTCACTGCCGTGTGAAGTGGAGGGGGCAGCCAGGCAGAGCGTGTGCCTAAGGCTCGGAGATTTCTGGACTCGATGTCTGGCGCAGGGATGCTTATCTATGCCCCTGCGGAATGTGCTCGAAGCAGGAAACAATCACCATCAACGCATCAGCCTCCCACCTCGATAACACACAAAATATTCTAGAAATTGTACAGCCAGTAACTAACTTTTTAGGACTGCCATTACCCAAGACCTACTGATTTGAACAAACATTTTATGTTTAATACACTTACTAACAGGAGTTTTTAAAGAGCCCTCTTCATGCATTATCCCGTTATTGTGTCATTCACGTTTCTTCCCGCCCACTACATATGACTTTGCAGAAATTGACCCACTAAAGCCGATGATAATGTATATCTACAGGCTAGCGATGACAGCGCATATCTACAGGATAGCAATGACAGTGCATATCTACAGGCTAGTGAAGCCAATGCATATCTACAGGCTAGTGAAGCCATAGCAATGACAGTGCATATCTACAGGCTTGCGATGACAGTGCATATCTACAGGCTAGCGATGACAGAGCATATCTACAGGCTAGCGATGACAGTGCATATCTACAGGCTAGCGATGATAATGCATATCTACAGGCTAGCGATGACAGCGCATATCTACAGGATAGCAATGACAGCGCATATCTACAGGCTAGCGATGACAGAGCATATCTACAGGCTAGCGATGACAGTGCATATCTACAGGCTAGTGAAGCCAATGCATATCTACAGGCTAGCGATGACAGTGCATATCTACAGGCTAGTGATGACAATGCATATCTACAGGCTAGCGATGACAGTGCATATCTACAGGCTAGTGAAGCCAATGCATATCTACAGGCTAGCGATGACAGGATAGCAATGACAGCGCATATCTACAGGCTAGCGATGACAGAGCATATCTACAGGCTAGCAATGACAGAGCATATCTACAGGCTAGCGATGACAGTGCATATCGACAGGCTAGTGAAGCCAATGCATATCTACAGGCTAGCGATGACAGTGCATATCTACAGTCTAGCGATGACAGAGCATATCTACAGGCTAGCGATGACAGAGCATATCTACAGGCTAGCGATGACAATGCATATCTACAGGCTAGCGATGACAGTGCATATCTACAGGCTAGTGAAGCCAATGCATATCTACAGGCTAGCAATGACAGGATAGCAATGACAGCGCATATCTACAGGCTAGCGATGACAGAGCATATCTACAGGCTAGCGATGACAGTGCATATCTACAGGCTAGTGAAGCCAATGCATATCTACAGGCTAGCGATGACAGTGCATATCTACAGGCTAGCGATGACAGAGCATATCTACAGGCTAGCGATGACAGTGCATATCTACAGGCTAGCAGTGACAGTGCATATCTACAGGCTAGCGGTGACAGTGCATATCTACAGGCTTGTGAAGCCAATGCATATCTAAAGGCTAGCGATGACAGTGCATATCTACAGGCTAGTGAAGGCAATGCATATCTACTGGCTTGCGATGACAGTGCATATCTACAGGCTAGTGATGACAGTGCATATCTACAGGCTAGCGATGACAGAGCATATCTACAGGCTAGCGATGACAGTGCATATCTACAGGCTAGCGATGACAGTACATATCTACAGGCTAGCGATGATAATGCATATCTACAGGCTAGCGATGACAGCGCATATCTACAGGATAGCAATGACAGCGCATATCTACAGGCTAGCGATGACAGAGCATATCTACAGGCTAGCGATGACAGTGCATATCTACAGGCTAGTGAAGCCAATGCATATCTACAGGCTAGCGATGACAGTGCATATCTACAGGCTAGCGATGACAGAGCATATCTACAGGCTAGCAATGACAGTGCATATCTACAGGCTAGTGAAGCCAATGCATATCTACAGGCTAGTGAAGCCATAGCAATGACAGTGCATATCTACAGGCTAGCGATGACGGTGCATAACTACAGGCTAGTGAAGCCAATGCATATCTACAGGCTAGTGAAGCCAATGCATATCTACAGGCTAGCAATGACAGTGCATATCTACAGGCTAGCGATGACAGTGCATATCTTCAGGCTAGCGATGATAATGCATATCTACAGGCTAGCGATGACAGCGCATATCTACAGGATAGCAATGACAGCGCATATCTACAGGCTAGCGATGACAGAGCATATCTCCAGGCTAGCGATGACAGTGCATATCTACAGGCTAGCGATGACAGAGCATATGTACAGGCTAGCGATGACAGTGCATATCTACAGGCTAGCGATGACAGTGCATATCTACAGGCTAGCGATGATATGCATATCTACAGGCTAGCCACGACAGCGCATATCTACAGGATAGCAATGACAGCGCATATCTACAGGCTAGCGATGACAGAGCATATCTACAGGCTAGCGATGACTGTGCATATCTACAGGCTAGCGATGACAGTGCATATATACAGGCTTGTGATGATAATGCATATCTACAGGCTAGCAATGACAGCGCATATATACAGGATAGCAATGACAGCGCATATCTACAGGCTAGTGAAGCCAATGCATATCTACAGGCTAGCGATGACAGTGCATATCTACAGGCTAGTGAAGCCAATGCATATCTACAGGCTTGCGATGACAGTGCATATCTACAGGCTAGCGATGACAGTGCATATCTACAGGCTAGCGATGACAGTGCATATCTACAGGCTAGCGATGACAGTGCATATCTACAGGCTAGCGATGATAATGCATATCTACAGCCTAGTGACGACAGCGCATATCTACAGGATAGCAATGACAGCGCATATCTACAGGCTAGCGATGACAGAGCATATCTACAGGCTAGCGATGACAGTGCATATCTAAAGGCTAGTGAAGCCAATACATATCTACAGGCTAGCGATGACAGTGCATATCTACAAGTTAGCGATGACAGAGCATATCTACAGGCTAGCGCAATCCAGATGGTTAAGAGAGGTGTCCTGCTTGAACTTTTCACACATCACGAGCGCTGACTCCTTCTCAGTTCTTATCTCTCGCTGTGTGATTCACTGCCGTGTGAAGTGGAGGGGGCAGCCAGGCAGAGCGTGTGCCTAAGGCTCGGAGATTTCTGGACTCGATGTCTGGCGCAGGGATGCTTATCTATGCCCCTGCGGAATGTGCTCGAAGCAGGAAACAATCACCATCAACGCATCAGCCTCCCACCTCGATAACACACAAAATATTCTAGAAATTGTACAGCCAGTAACTAACTTTTTAGGACTGCCATTACCCAAGACCTACTGATTTGAACAAACATTTTATGTTTAATACACTTACTAACAGGAGTTTTTAAAGAGCCCTCTTCATGCATTATCCCGTTATTGTGTCATTCACGTTTCTTCCCGCCCACTACATATGACTTTGCAGAAATTGACCCACTAAAGCCGATGATAATGTATATCTACAGGCTAGCGATGACAGCGCATATCTACAGGATAGCAATGACAGTGCATATCTACAGGCTAGTGAAGCCAATGCATATCTACAGGCTAGTGAAGCCATAGCAATGACAGTGCATATCTACAGGCTTGCGATGACAGTGCATATCTACAGGCTAGCGATGACGGTGCATATTTACAGGCTAGTGAAGCCAATGCATATCTACAGGCTAGTGAGGCCAATGCATATCTACAGGCTAGCGATGACAGTGCATATCTACAGGCTAGCGATGACAGTGCATATCTACAGGCTAGCGATGATAATGCATATCTACAGGCTAGCAACAACAGCGCATATCTACAGGATAGCAATGACAGCGCATATCTACAGGCTAGCGATGGCAGTGCATATCTACAGCGTGGTGAAACCAATGCATATCTACAGGCTAGCGATGACAGTGCATATCTACAGGCTAGTGATGACAGAGCATATCTACAGGCTAGTGATGACAGAGCATATCTACAGGCTAGCGATGACAGTACATATCTACAGGCTAGCGATGACAGTGCATATCTACAGGCTTGCGATGACAATGCATATCTACAGGCTAGCGATGACAGTGCATATCTACAGGCTAGTGAAGCCAATGCATATCTACAGGCTAGCGATGACAGGATAGCAATGACAACAAATATCTACAGGCTAGCGATGACAGAGCATATCTACAGGCTAGCGATGACAGAGCATATCTACAGGCTAGCGATGACAGTGCATATCTACAGGCTAGTGAAGCCAATGCATATCTACAGGCTAGCGATGACAGTGCATATCTACAGGCTAGCGATGACAGAGCATATCTACAGGCTAGCGATGACAGAGCATATCTACAGGCTAGTGATGACAGTGCATATCTACAGGCTAGCGATGACAGAGCATATCTACAGGCTAGCGGTGACAGTGCATATCTACAGGCTTGTGAAGCCAATGCATATCTAAAGGCTAGCAATGACAGTGCATATCTACAGGCTAGTGAAGCCAATGCATATCTACAGGCTAGCGATGACAGTGTATATCTACAGGCTAGCGATGACAGAGCATATCTACAGGCTAGCAATGACAGTGCATATCTACAGGCTAGCGATGATAATGCATATCTACAGGCTAGCGATGACAGTGCATATCTACAGGATAGCAATGACAGCGCATATCTACAGGCTTGTGAAGTCTATGCATATCTACAGGCTAGCGATGACAGAGCATATCTACAGGCTAGCAATGACAGTGCATATCTACAGGCTAGCGATGATAATGCATATCTACAGGCTAGCGATGACAGCGCATATCTACAGGATAGCAATGACAGCGCATATCTACAGGCTTGTGAAGCCTATGCATATCTACAGGCTAGCGATGACAGTTCATATCTACAGGCTAGTGAAGCCAATGCATATCTACAGGCTTGTGATGACAGTGCATATCTACAGGCTAGCGATGACAGTGCATATCTACAGGCTAGCGATGACAGAGCATATCTACAGGCTAGCGATGACAGTGCATATCTACAGGCTAGCGATGACAGTGCATATCTACAGGCTAGAGATGATAATGCATATCTACAGGCTAGCGATGACAGCGCATATCTACAGGATAGCAATGACAGCGCATATCTACAGGCTAGTGAAGCCAATGCATATCTACAGGCTAGCGATGACAGTGCATATCTACAGGCTAGCGATGATAATGCATATCTACAGGCTAGCGATGACAGCGCATATCTACAGGATAGCAATGACAGCGCGTATCTACAGGCTAGCGATGACAGAGCATATCTACAGGCTAGCGATGACAGTGCATATCTACAGGCTAGTGAAGCCAATGCATATCTACAGGCTAGCGATGAAAGTGCATATCTACAGGCTAGTGAATTCAATGCATATCTACAGGCTAGTGAAGCCATAGCAATGACAGTGCATATCTACAGGCTAGCGATGAAAGTGCATATCTACAGGCTAGCGATGACGGTGCATAACTACAGGCTAGTGAAGCCAATGCATATCTACAGGCTAGTGAAGCCAATGCATATCTACAGGCTAGCGATGACAGTGCATATCTACAGGCTAGCGATGACAGTGCATATCTTCAGGCTAGCGATGATAATGCATATCTACAGGCTAGCGACGACAGCGCATATCTACAGGATAGCAATGACAGCGCATATCTACAGGCTAGCGATGACAGAGCATATCTACAGGCTAGCGATGATAGTGCATATCTACAGGCTAGCGATGACAGTGCATATCTACAGGCTAGCGATGACAGAGCATATCTACAGGCTAGCGATGACAGTGCATATCTACAGGCTAGAGCATATCTACAGGCTAGCGATGACAGTGCATATCTACAGGCTAGCGATGACAGTGCATATCTACAGGCTAGCGATGATATGCATATCTACAGGCTAGCGACGACAGCGCATATCTACAGGATAGCAATGACAATGCATATTTACAGGCTAGCGATGACAGAGCATATCTACAGGCTAGCAATGACAGTGCATATCTACAGGCTAGTGAAGCCAATGCATATCTACAGACTAGCGATGAGAGTGCATATCTACAGGCTAGTGAAGCCAATGCATATTTACAGGCTTGCGATGACAGTGCATATCTTCAGGCTAGCGATGACAGAGCATATCTACAGGCTAGCGATGACAGTGCATATCTACAGGCTTGTGAAGCCAATGCATATCTACAGGCTAGCAATGACAGCGCATATCTACAGGCTAGCGATGACAGAGCATATCTACAGGCTAGCGATGACAGTGCATATCTACAGGCTAGTGAAGCCAATGCATATCTACAGGATAGCAATGACAGCGCATATCTACAGGCTAGCGATGACAGTGCATATCTACAGGCTAGTGAACCAATGCATATCTACAGGCTTGCGATGACAGTGCATATCTACAGGCTAGCGATGACAGTGCATATCTACAGGCTAGCGATGACAGAGCATATCTACAGGCTAGCGATGACAGTGCATATCTACAGGCTAGCGATGACAGTGCATATCTGCATATCTACAGGCTTGCGATGACAGTGCATATCTACAGGCTAGCGATGACAGTGCATATCTACAGGCTAGCGATGACAGAGCATATCTACAGGCTAGCGATGACAGTGCATATCTACAGGCTAGCGATGACAGTGCATATCTACAGGCTAGCGATGATAATGCATATCTACAGGCTAGCGACGACAGCGCATATCTACAGGATAGCAATGACAGCGCATATCTACAGGCTAGCAATGACAGAGCATATCTACAGGCTAGCGATGACAGTGCATATCTACAGGCTAGTGAAGCCAATGCATATCTACAGGCTAGCGATGACAGTGCATATCTACAGGTTAGCGATGACAGAGCATATCTACAGGCTAGCGCAATCCAGATGGTTAAGAGAGGTGTCCTGCTTGAACTTTTCACACATCACAAGCGCTGACTCCTTCTCAGTTCTTATCTCTCGCTGTGTGATTCACTGCCATGTGAAGTGGAGGGGGCAGCCGGGCAGAGCGTGTGCCTAAGGCTCGGAGATTTCTGGACTCGATGTCTGGCGCAGGGATGCTTATCTATGCCCCTGCGGAATGTGCTCGAAGTAGGAAACAATCACCATCAACGCATCAGCCTCCCACCTCGATAACACACACAAAATATTCTAGAAATTGTATAGCCAGTAACTAACTTTTTAGGACTGCCATTACCCAAGACCTACTGATTTGAACAAACATTTTATGTTTAATACACTTACTAACAGGAGTTTTTAAAGAGCCCTCTTCATGCATTATCCCGTTATTGTGTCATTCACGTTTCTTCCCGCCCACTACATATGACTTTGCAGAAATTGACCCACTAAAGCCGATGATAATGTATATCTACAGGCGAGCGATGACAGCGCATATCTACAGGATAGCAATGACAGTGCATATCTACAGGCTAGTGAAGCCAATGCATATCTACAGGCTAGTGAAGGCATAGCAATGACAGTGCATATCTACAGGCTAGCGATGACAGTGCATATCTACAGGCTAGCGATGACGGTGCATATCTACAGGCTAGTGAAGCCAATGCATATCTACAGGCTAGTGAAGCCAATGCATATCTACAGGCTAGCGATGACAGTGCATATCTACAGGCTAGCGATGACAGTGCATATCTACAGGCTAGCGATGATAATGCATATCTACAGGCTAGTGACGACAGCGCATATCTACAGGATAGCAATGACAGCGCATATCTACAGGCTAGCGATGAGAGTGCATATCTACAGGCTAGTGAAGCCAATGCATATCTACAGGCTAGCGATGACAGTGCATATCTACAGGCTAGTGATGACGGAGCATATCTACAGGCTAGTGATGACAGAGCATATCTACAGGCTAGCGATGACAGTGCATATCTACAGGCTAGCGATGACAGTGCATATCTACAGGCTAGTGATGACAATGCATATCTACAGGCTAGCGATGACAGTGCATATCTACAGGCTAGTGAAGCCAATGCATATCTACAGGCTAGCGATGACAGGATAGCAATGACAGTGCATATCTACAGGCTAGCGATGACAGAGCATATCTACAGGCTAGCAATGACAGAGCATATCTACAGGCTAGCGATGACAGTGCATATCTACAGGCTAGTGAAGCCAATGCATATCTACAGGCTAGCGATGACAGTGCATATCTACAGTCTAGCGATGACAGAGCATATCTACAGGCTAGCGATGACAGAGCATATCTACAGGCTAGCGATGACAATGCATATCTACAGGCTAGCGATGACAGTGCATATCTACAGGCTAGTGAAGCCAATGCATATCTACAGGCTAGCGATGACAGGATAGCAATGACAGCGCATATCTACAGGCTAGCGATGACAGAGCATATCTACAGGCTAGCGATGACACTGCATATCTACAGGCTAGCGATGACACTGCATATCTACAGGCTAGTGAAGCCAATGCATATCTACAGGCTAGCGATGACAGTGCATATCTACAGTCTAGCGATGACAGAGCATATCTACAGGCTAGCGATGACAGAGCATATCTACAGGCTAGCGATGACAGTGCATATCTTCAGGCTAGCGATGACAGTGCATATCTACAGGCTAGCGGTGACAGTGCATATCTACAGGCTTGTGAAGCCAATGCATATCTAAAGGCTAGCGATGACAGTGCATATCTACAGGCTAGTGAAGCCAATGCATATCTACTGGCTTGCGATGACAGTGCATATCTACAGGTTAGCGATGACAGTGCATATCTACAGGCTAGCGATGACAGAGCATATCTACAGGCTAGCGATGACAGTGCATATCTACAGGCTAGCGATGATAATGCATATCTACAGGCTAGCGATGACAGCGCATATCTACAGGATAGCAATGACAGCGCATATCTACAGGCTAGCGATGACAGAGCATATCTACAGGCTAGCGATGACAGTGCATATCTACAGGCTAGTGAAGCCAATGCATATCTACAGGCTAGCGATGACAGTGCATATCTACAGGCTAGCGATGACAGAGCATATCTACAGGCTAGCAATGACAGTGCATATCTACAGGCTAGTGAAGCCAATGCATATCTACAGGCTAGTGAAGCCATAGCAATGACAGTGCATATCTACAGGCTAGCGATGACAGTGCATATCTACAGGCTAGCGATGACGGTGCATAACTACAGGCTAGTGAAGCCAATGCATATCTACAGGCTAGTGAAGCCAATGCATATCTACAGGCTAGCGATGACAGTGCATATCTACAGGCTAGCGATGACAGTGCATATCTTCAGGCTAGCGATGATAATGCATATCTACAGGCTAGCGACGACAGCGCATATCTACAGGATAGCAATGACAGCGCATATCTACAGGCTAGCGATGACAGAGCATATCTCCAGGCTAGCGATGACAGTGCATATCTACAGGCTAGCGATGACAGAGCATATCTACAGGCTAGCGACAACAGCGCATATCTACAGGATAGCAATGACAGCGCATATCTACAGGCTAGCGATGACAGTGCATATCTACAGCGTGGTGAAACCAATGCATATCTACAGGCTAGTGATGACAGTGCATTTCTACAGGCTAGTGATGACAGAGCATATCTACAGGCTAGTGATGACAGAGCATATCTACAGGCTAGCGATGACAGTACATATCTACAGGCTAGCGATGACAGTGCATATCTACAGGCTAGTGAAGCCAATGCATATCTACAGGCTAGCGATGACAGGATAGCAATGACAGCAAATATCTACAGGCTAGCGATGACAGAGCATATCTACAGGCTAGCGATGACAGAGCATATCTACAGGCTAGCGATGACAGAGCATATCTACAGGCTAGTGATGACAGTGCATATCTACAGGCTAGCGATGACAGAGCATATCTACAGGCTAGCGGTGACAGTGCATATCTACAGGCTTGTGAAGCCAATGCATATCTAAAGGCTAGCAATGACAGTGCATATCTACAGGCTAGTGAAGCCAATGCATATCTACAGGCTAGCGATGACAGTGTATATCTACAGGCTAGCGATGACAGAGCATATCTACAGGCTAGCAATGACAGTGCATATCTACAGGCTAGCGATGATAATGCATATCTACAGGCTAGCGATGACAGCGCATATCTACAGGATAGCAATGACAGCGCATATCTACAGGCTTGTGAAGCCTATGCATATCTACAGGCTAGCGATGACAGTTCATATCTACAGGCTAGTGAAGCCAATGCATATCTACAGGCTTGTGATGACAGTGCATATCTACAGGCTAGCAATGACAGTGCATATCTACAGGCTAGCGATGACAGAGCATATCTACAGGCTAGCGATGACAGTGCATATCTACAGGCTAGCGATGACAGTGCATATCTACAGGCTAGAGATGATAATGCATATCTACAGGCTAGCGATGACAGCGCATATCTACAGGATAGCAATGACAGCGCATATCTACAGGCTAGTGAAGCCAATGCATATCTACAGGCTAGCGATGACAGTGCATATCTACAGGCTAGCGATGACAGTGCATATCTACAGGCTAGCGATGATAATGCATATCTACAGGCTAGCGATGACAGCGCATATCTACAGGATAGCAATGACAGCGCGTATCTACAGGCTAGTGATGACAGAGCATATCTACAGGCTAGCGATGACAGTGCATATCTACAGGCTAGTGAAGCCAATGCATATCTACAGGCTAGCGATGACAGTGCATATCTACAGGCTAGCGATGACAAAGCATATCTACAGGCTAGCGATGAAAGTGCATATCTACAGGCTAGTGAATTCAATGCATATCTACAGGCTAGTGAAGCCATAGCAATGACAGTGCATACCTACAGGCTAGCGATGACAGTGCATATCTACAGGCTAGCGATGACGGTGCATAACTACAGGCTAGTGAAGCCAATGCATATCTACAGGCTAGTGAAGCCAATGCATATCTACAGGCTAGCGATGACAGTGCATATCTACAGGCTAGCGATGACAGTGCATATCTTCAGGCTAGCGATGATAATGCATATCTACAGGCTAGCGATGACAGGACATATCTACAGGATAGCAATGACAGCGCATATCTACAGGCTAGCGATGACAGAGCATATCTACAGGCTAGCGATGACAGAGCATATCTACCGGCTAGCGATGACAGTGCATATCTACAGGCTAGCGATGACAGTGCATATCTACAGGCTAGCGATGATATGCATATCTACAGGCTAGCGATGATATGCATATCTACAGGCTAGCGACGACAGCGCATATCTACAGGATAGCAATGACAGCGCATATCTACAGGCTAGCAATGACAGAGCATATCTACAGGCTAGCAATGACAGTGCATATCTACAGGCTAGTGAAGCCAATGCATATCTACAGGCTAGCGATGACAGTGCATATCTACAGGCTAGTGAAGCCAATGCATATTTACAGGCTTGCGATGACAGTGCATATCTTCAGGCTAGCGATGACAGAGCATATCTACAGGCTAGCGATGACAGTGCATATCTACAGGCTTGTAAAGCCAATGCATATCTACAGGCTAGCAATGACAGCGCATATCTACAGGCTAGCAAAGACAGAGCATATCTACAGGCTAGCGATGACAGTGCATATCTACAGGCTAGTGAAGCCAATGCATATCTACAGGATAGCAATGACAGCGCATATCTACAGGCTAGCGATGACAGTGCATATCTACAGGCTAGTGAACCAATGCATATCTACAGGCTTGCGATGACAGTGCATATCTACAGGCTAGCGATGACAGTGCATATCTACAGGCTAGCGATGACAGAGCATATCTACAGGCTAGCGATGACAGTGCATATCTACAGGCTAGCGATGACAGTGCATATCTACAGGCTAGCGATGATAATGCATATCTACAGGCTAGCGACGACAGCGCATATCTACAGGATAGCAATGACAGCGCATATCTACAGGCTAGCAATGACAGAGCATATCTACAGGCTAGCGATAACAGTGCATATCTACAGGCTAGTGAAGCCAATGCATATCTACAGGCTAGCGATGACAGTGCATATCTACAGGTTAGCGATGACAGAGCATATCTACAGGCTAGCGCAATCCAGATGGTTAAGAGAGGTGTCCTGCTTGAACTTTTCACACATCACGAGCGCTGACTCCTTCTCAGTTCTTATCTCTCGCTGTGTGATTCACTGCCGTGTGAAGTGGAGGGGGCAGCCGGGCAGAGCGTGTGCCTAAGGCTCGGAGATTTCTGGACTCGATGTCTGGCGCAGGGATGCTTATCTATGCCCCTGCGGAATGTGCTCGAAGCAGGAAACAATCACCATCAACGCATCAGCCTCCCACCTCGATAACACACACAAAATATTCTAGAAATTGTATAGCCAGTAACTAACTTTTTAGGACTGCCATTACCCAAGACCTACTGATTTGAACAAACATTTTATGTTTAATACACTTACTAACAGGAGTTTTTAAAGAGCCCTCTTCATGCATTATCCCGTTATTGTGTCATTCACGTTTCTTCCCGCCCACTACATATGACTTTGCAGAAATTGACCCACTAAAGCCGATGATAATGTATACCTACAGGCGAGCGATGACAGTGCATATCTACAGGATAGCAATGACAGTGCATATCTACAGGCTAGTGAAGCCAATGCATATCTACAGGCTAGTGAAGCCATAGCAATGACAGTGCATATCTACAGGCTAGCGATGACAGTGCATATCTACAGGCTAGCGATGACGGTGCATATCTACAGGCTAGTGAAGCCAATGCATATCTACAGGCTAGTGAAGCCAATGCATATCTACAGGCTAGCGATGACAGTGCATATCTACAGGCTAGCGATGACAGTGCATATCTACAGGCTAGCGATGATAATGCATATCTACAGGCTAGTGACGACAGCGCATATCTACAGGATAGCAATGACAGCGCATATCTACAGGCTAGCGATGACAGTGCATATCTACAGGCTAGTGAAGCCAATGCATATCTACAGGCTAGCGATGACAGAGCATATCTACAGGCTAGTGATGACAGAGCATATCTACAGGCTAGCGATGACAGTGCATATCTACAGGCTAGTGATGACAATGCATATCTACAGGCTAGCGATGACAGTGCATATCTACAGGCTAGTGAAGCCAATGCATATCTACAGGCTAGCGATGACAGGATAGCAATGACAGCGCAGATCTACAGGCTAGCGATGACAGAGCATATCTACAGGCTAGCAATGACAGAGCATATCTACAGGCTAGCGATGACAGTGCATATCTACAGGCTAGTGAAGCCAATGCATATCTACAGGCTAGCGATGACAGTGCATATCTACAGTCTAGCGATGACAGAGCATATCTACAGGCTAGCGATGACAGAGCATATCTACAGGCTAGCGATGACAATGCATATCTACAGGCTAGTGATGACAGTGCATATCTACAGGCTAGTGAAGCCAATGCATATCTACAGGCTAGCAATGACAGGATAGCAATGACAGCGCATATCTACAGGCTAGCGATGACAGAGCATATCTACAGGCTAGCGATGACAGTGCATATCTACAGGCTAGTGAAGCCAATGCATATCTACAGGCTAGCGATGACAGTGCATATCTACAGTCTAGCAATGACAGAGCATATCTACAGGCTAGCGATGACAGAGCATATCTACAGGCTAGCGATGACAGTGCATATCTACAGGCTAGCAGTGACAGTGCATATCTACAGGCTAGCGGTGACAGTGCATATCTACAGGCTTGTGAAGCCAATGCATATCTAAAGGCTAGCGATGACAGTGCATATCTACAGGCTAGTGAAGGCAATGCATATCTACTGGCTTGCGATGACAGTGCATATCTACAGGCTAGTGATGACAGTGCATATCTACAGGCTAGCGATGACAGAGCATATCTACAGGCTAGCGATGACAGTGCATATCTACAGGCTAGCGATGACAGTACATATCTACAGGCTAGTGATGATAATGCATATCTACAGGCTAGCGATGACAGCGCATATCTACAGGATAGCAATGACAGCGCATATCTACAGGCTAGCGATGACAGAGCATATCTACAGGCTAGCGATGACAGTGCATATCTACAGGCTAGTGAAGCCAATGCATATCTACAGGCTAGCGATGACAGTGCATATCTACAGGCTAGCGATGACAGAGCATATCTACAGGCTAGCAATGACAGTGCATATCTACAGGCTAGTGAAGCCAATGCATATCTACAGGCTAGTGAAGCCATAGCAATGACAGTGCATATCTACAGGCTAGCGATGACGGTGCATAACTACAGGCTAGTGAAGCCAATGCATATCTACAGGCTAGTGAAGCCAATGCATATCTACAGGCTAGCAATGACAGTGCATATCTACAGGCTAGCGATGACAGTGCATATCTTCAGGCTAGCGATGATAATGCATATCTACAGGCTAGCGATGACAGCACATATCTACAGGATAGCAATGACAGCGCATATCTACAGGCTAGCGATGACAGAGCATATCTCCAGGCTAGCGATGACAGTGCATATCTACAGGCTAGCGATGACAGAGCATATGTACAGGCTAGCGATGACAGTGCATATCTACAGGCTAGCGATGACAGTGCATATCTACAGGCTAGCGATGATATGCATATCTACAGGCTAGCCACGACAGCGCATATCTACAGGATAGCAATGACAGCGCATATCTACAGGCTAGCGATGACAGAGCATATCTACAGGCTAGCGATGACTGTGCATATCTACAGGCTAGCGATGACAGTGCATATATACAGGCTTGTGATGATAATGCATATCTACAGGCTAGCAATGACAGCGCATATATACAGGATAGCAATGACAGCGCATATCTACAGGCTAGTGAAGCCAATGCATATCTACAGGCTAGCGATGACAGTGCATATCTACAGGCTAGTGAAGCCAATGCATATCTACAGGCTTGCGATGACAGTGCATATCTACAGGCTAGCGATGACAGTGCATATCTACAGGCTAGCGATGACAGAGCATATCTACAGGCTAGCGATGACAGTGCATATCTACAGGCTAGCGATGACAGTGCATATCTACAGGCTAGCGATGATAATGCATATCTACAGCCTAGTGACGACAGCGCATATCTACAGGATAGCAATGACAGCGCATATCTACAGGCTAGCGATGACAGAGCATATCTACAGGCTAGCGATGACAGTGCATATCTAAAGGCTAGTGAAGCCAATACATATCTACAGGCTAGCGATGACAGTGCATATCTACAAGTTAGCGATGACAGAGCATATCTACAGGCTAGCGCAATCCAGATGGTTAAGAGAGGTGTCCTGCTTGAACTTTTCACACATCACGAGCGCTGACTCCTTCTCAGTTCTTATCTCTCGCTGTGTGATTCACTGCCGTGTGAAGTGGAGGGGGCAGCCAGGCAGAGCGTGTGCCTAAGGCTCGGAGATTTCTGGACTCGATGTCTGGCGCAGGGATGCTTATCTATGCCCCTGCGGAATGTGCTCGAAGCAGGAAACAATCACCATCAACGCATCAGCCTCCCACCTCGATAACACACAAAATATTCTAGAAATTGTACAGCCAGTAACTAACTTTTTAGGACTGCCATTACCCAAGACCTACTGATTTGAACAAACATTTTATGTTTAATACACTTACTAACAGGAGTTTTTAAAGAGCCCTCTTCATGCATTATCCCGTTATTGTGTCATTCACGTTTCTTCCCGCCCACTACATATGACTTTGCAGAAATTGACCCACTAAAGCCGATGATAATGTATATCTACAGGCTAGCGATGACAGCGCATATCTACAGGATAGCAATGACAGCGCATATCTACAGGCTAGCGATGACAGAGCATATCTACAGGCTAGCGATGACAGTGCATATCTACAGGCTAGTGAAGCCAATGCATATCTACAGGCTAGCGATGACAGTGCATATCTACAGGCTAGCGATGACAGAGCATATCTACAGGCTAGCAATGACAGTGCATATCTACAGGCTAGTGAAGCCAATGCATATCTACAGGCTAGTGAAGCCATAGCAATGACAGTGCATATCTACAGGCTAGCGATGACAGTGCATATCTACAGGCTAGCGATGACGGTGCATAACTACAGCCTAGTAAAGCCAATGCATATCTACAGGCTAGTGAAGCCAATGCATATCTACAGGCTAGCGATGATAGTGCGTATCTACAGGCTAGCGATGACAGTGCATATCTTCAGGCTAGCGATGATAATGCATATCTACAGGCTAGCGACGACAGCGCATATCTACAGGATAGCAATGACAGCGCATATCTACAGGCTAGCGATGACAGAGCATATCTCCAGGCTAGCGATGACAGTGCATATCTACAGGCTAGCGATGACAGAGCATATCTACACGCTAGCGACAACAGCGCATATCTACAGGATAGCAATGACAGCGCATATCTACAGGCTAGCGATGACAGTGCATATCTACAGCGTGGTGAAACCAATGCATATCTACAGGCTAGTGATGACAGTGCATTTCTACAGGCTAGTGATGACAGAGCATATCTACAGGCTAGTGATGACAGAGCATATCTACAGGCTAGCGATGACAGTACATATCTACAGGCTAGCGATGACAGTGCATATCTACAGGCTTGCGATGACAATGCATATCTACAGGCTAGCGATGACAGTGCATATCTACAGGCTAGTGAAGCCAATGCATATCTACAGGCTAGCGATGACAGGATAGCAATGACAGCAAATATCTACAGGCTAGCGATGACAGAGCATATCTACAGGCTAGCGATGACAGAGCATATCTACAGGCTAGCGATGACAGAGCATATCTACAGGCTAGTGATGACAGTGCATATCTACAGGCTAGCGATGACAGAGCATATCTACAGGCTAGCGGTGACAGTGCATATCTACAGGCTTGTGAAGCCAATGCATATCTAAAGGCTAGCAATGACAGTGCATATCTACAGGCTAGTGAAGCCAATGCATATCTACAGGCTAGCGATGACAGTGTATATCTACAGGCTAGCGATGACAGAGCATATCTACAGGCTAGCAATGACAGTGCATATCTACAGGCTAGCGATGATAATGCATATCTACAGGCTAGCGATGACAGCGCATATCTACAGGATAGCAATGACAGCGCATATCTACAGGCTTGTGAAGCCTATGCATATCTACAGGCTAGCGATGACAGTTCATATCTACAGGCTAGTGAAGCCAATGCATATCTACAGGCTTGTGATGACAGTGCATATCTACAGGCTAGCAATGACAGTGCATATCTACAGGCTAGCGATGACAGAGCATATCTACAGGCTAGCGATGACAGTGCATATCTACAGGCTAGCGATGACAGTGCATATCTACAGGCTAGAGATGATAATGCATATCTACAGGCTAGCGATGACAGCGCATATCTACAGGATAGCAATGACAGCGCATATCTACAGGCTAGTGAAGCCAATGCATATCTACAGGCTAGCGATGACAGTGCATATCTACAGGCTAGCGATGACAGTGCATATCTACAGGCTAGCGATGATAATGCATATCTACAGGCTAGTGATGACAGCGCATATCTACAGGATAGCAATGACAGCGCGTATCTACAGGCTAGCGATGACAGAGCATATCTACAGGCTAGCGATGACAGTGCATATCTACAGGCTAGTGAAGCCAATGCATATCTACAGGCTAGCGATGACAGTGCATATCTACAGGCTAGCGATGACAAAGCATATCTACAGGCTAGCGATGAAAGTGCATATCTACAGGCTAGTGAATTCAATGCATATCTACAGGCTAGTGAAGCCATAGCAATGACAGTGCATATCTACAGGCTAGCGATGACAGTGCATATCTACAGGCTAGCGATGACGGTGCATAACTACAGGCTAGTGAAGCCAATGCATATCTACAGGCTAGTGAAGCCAATGCATATCTACAGGCTAGCGATGACAGTGCATATCTACAGGCTAGCGATGACAGTGCATATCTTCAGGCTAGCGATGATAATGCATATCTACAGGCTAGCGATGACAGGACATATCTACAGGATAGCAATGACAGCGCATATCTACAGGCTAGCGATGACAGAGCATATCTACAGGCTAGCGATGACAGAGCATATCTACCGGCTAGCGATGACAGTGCATATCTACAGGCTAGCGATGACAGTGCATATCTACAGGCTAGCGATGATATGCATATCTACAGGCTAGCGATGATATGCATATCTACAGGCTAGCGACGACAGCGCATATCTACAGGATAGCAATGACAGCGCATATCTACAGGCTAGCAATGACAGAGCATATCTACAGGCTAGCAATGACAGTGCATATCTACAGGCTAGTGAAGCCAATGCATATCTACAGGCTAGCGATGACAGTGCATATCTACAGGCTAGTGAAGCCAATGCATATTTACAGGCTTGCGATGACAGTGCATATCTTCAGGCTAGCGATGACAGAGCATATCTACAGGCTAGCGATGACAGTGCATATCTACAGGCTTGTAAAGCCAATGCATATCTACAGGCTAGCAATGACAGCGCATATCTACAGGCTAGCGATGACAGAGCATATCTACAGGCTAGCGATGACAGTGCATATCTACAGGCTAGTGAAGCCAATGCATATCTACAGGATAGCAATGACAGCGCATATCTACAGGCTAGCGATGACAGTGCATATCTACAGGCTAGTGAACCAATGCATATCTACAGGCTTGCGATGACAGTGCATATCTACAGGCTAGCGATGACAGTGCATATCTACAGGCTAGCGATGACAGAGCATATCTACAGGCTAGCGATGACAGTGCATATCTACAGGCTAGCGATGACAGTGCATATCTACAGGCTAGCGATGATAATGCATATCTACAGGCTAGCGACGACAGCGCATATCTACAGGATAGCAATGACAGCGCATATCTACAGGCTAGCAATGACAGAGCATATCTACAGGCTAGCGATAACAGTGCATATCTACAGGCTAGTGAAGCCAATGCATATCTACAGGCTAGCGATGACAGTGCATATCTACAGGTTAGCGATGACAGAGCATATCTACAGGCTAGCGCAATCCAGATGGTTAAGAGAGGTGTCCTGCTTGAACTTTTCACACATCACGAGCGCTGACTCCTTCTCAGTTCTTATCTCTCGCTGTGTGATTCACTGCCGTGTGAAGTGGAGGGGGCAGCCGGGCAGAGCGTGTGCCTAAGGCTCGGAGATTTCTGGACTCGATGTCTGGCGCAGGGATGCTTATCTATGCCCCTGCGGAATGTGCTCGAAGCAGGAAACAATCACCATCAACGCATCAGCCTCCCACCTCGATAACACACACAAAATATTCTAGAAATTGTATAGCCAGTAACTAACTTTTTAGGACTGCCATTACCCAAGACCTACTGATTTGAACAAACATTTTATGTTTAATACACTTACTAACAGGAGTTTTTAAAGAGCCCTCTTCATGCATTATCCCGTTATTGTGTCATTCACGTTTCTTCCCGCCCACTACATATGACTTTGCAGAAATTGACCCACTAAAGCCGATGATAATGTATATCTACAGGCTAGCGATGACAGCGCATATCTACAGGATAGCAATGACAGTGCATATCTACAGGCTAGTGAAGCCAATGCATATCTACAGGCTAGTGAAGCCATAGCAATGACAGTGCATATCTACAGGCTAGCGATGACAGTGCATATCTACAGGCTAGCGATGACGGTGCATATCTACAGGCTAGTGAAGCCAATGCATATCTACAGGCTAGTGAAGCCAATGCATATCTACAGGCTAGCGATGACAGTGCATATCTACAGGCTAGCGATGACAGTGCATATCTACAGGCTAGCGATGATAATGCATATCTACAGGCTAGTGACGACAGCGCATATCTACAGGATAGCAATGACAGCGCATATCTACAGGCTAGCGATGACAGTGCATATCTACAGGCTAGTGAAGCCAATGCATATCTACAGGCTAGCGATGACAGAGCATATCTACAGGCTAGTGATGACAGAGCATATCTACAGGCTAGCGATGACAGTGCATATCTACAGGCTAGCGATGACAGTGCATATCTACAGGCTAGTGATGACAATGCATATCTACAGGCTAGCGATGACAGTGCATATCTACAGGCTAGTGAAGCCAATGCATATCTACAGGCTAGCGATGACAGGATAGCAATGACAGCGCATATCTACAGGCTAGCGATGACAGAGCATATCTACAGGCTAGCAATGACAGAGCATATCTACAGGCTAGCGATGACAGTGCATATCTACAGGCTAGTGAAGCCAATGCATATCTACAGGCTAGCGATGACAGTGCATATCTACAGTCTAGCGATGACAGAGCATATCTACAGGCTAGCGATGACAGAGCATATCTACAGGCTAGCGATGACAATGCATATCTACAGGCTAGCGATGACAGTGCATATCTACAGGCTAGTGAAGCCAATGCATATCTACAGGCTAGCAATGACAGGATAGCAATGACAGCGCATATCTACAGGCTAGCGATGACAGAGCATATCTACAGGCTAGCGATGACAGTGCATATCTACAGGCTAGTGAAGCCAATGCATATCTACAGGCTAGCGATGACAGAGCATATCTACAGGCTAGCGATGACAGAGCATATCTACAGGCTAGCGATGACAGTGCATATCTACAGGCTAGCAGTGACAGTGCATATCTACAGGCTAGCGGTGACAGTGCATATCTACAGGCTTGTGAAGCCAATGCATATCTAAAGGCTAGCGATGACAGTGCATATCTACAGGCTAGTGAAGGCAATGCATATCTACTGGCTTGCGATGACAGTGCATATCTACAGGCTAGTGATGACAGTGCATATCTACAGGCTAGCGATGACAGAGCATATCTACAGGCTAGCGATGACAGTGCATATCTACAGGCTAGCGATGACAGTACATATCTACAGGCTAGCGATGATAATGCATATCTACAGGCTAGCGATGACAGCGCATATCTACAGGATAGCAATGACAGCGCATATCTACAGGCTAGCGATGACAGAGCATATCTACAGGCTAGCGATGACAGTGCATATCTACAGGCTAGTGAAGCCAATGCATATCTACAGGCTAGCGATGACAGTGCATATCTACAGGCTAGCGATGACAGAGCATATCTACAGGCTAGCAATGACAGTGCATATCTACAGGCTAGTGAAGCCAATGCATATCTACAGGCTAGTGAAGCCATAGCAATGACAGTGCATATCTACAGGCTAGCGATGACGGTGCATAACTACAGGCTAGTGAAGCCAATGCATATCTACAGGCTAGTGAAGCCAATGCATATCTACAGGCTAGCAATGACAGTGCATATCTACAGGCTAGCGATGACAGTGCATATCTTCAGGCTAGCGATGATAATGCATATCTACAGGCTAGCGATGACAGCGCATATCTACAGGATAGCAATGACAGCGCATATCTACAGGCTAGCGATGACAGAGCATATCTCCAGGCTAGCGATGACAGTGCATATCTACAGGCTAGCGATGACAGAGCATATGTACAGGCTAGCGATGACAGTGCATATCTACAGGCTAGCGATGACAGTGCATATCTACAGGCTAGCGATGATATGCATATCTACAGGCTAGCCACGACAGCGCATATCTACAGGATAGCAATGACAGCGCATATCTACAGGCTAGCGATGACAGAGCATATCTACAGGCTAGCGATGACTGTGCATATCTACAGGCTAGCGATGACAGTGCATATATACAGGCTTGTGATGATAATGCATATCTACAGGCTAGCAATGACAGCGCATATATACAGGATAGCAATGACAGCGCATATCTACAGGCTAGTGAAGCCAATGCATATCTACAGGCTAGCGATGACAGTGCATATCTACAGGCTAGTGAAGCCAATGCATATCTACAGGCTTGCGATGACAGTGCATATCTACAGGCTAGCGATGACAGTGCATATCTACAGGCTAGCGATGACAGAGCATATCTACAGGCTAGCGATGACAGTGCATATCTACAGGCTAGCGATGACAGTGCATATCTACAGGCTAGCGATGATAATGCATATCTACAGCCTAGTGACGACAGCGCATATCTACAGGATAGCAATGACAGCGCATATCTACAGGCTAGCGATGACAGAGCATATCTACAGGCTAGCGATGACAGTGCATATCTAAAGGCTAGTGAAGCCAATACATATCTACAGGCTAGCGATGACAGTGCATATCTACAAGTTAGCGATGACAGAGCATATCTACAGGCTAGCGCAATCCAGATGGTTAAGAGAGGTGTCCTGCTTGAACTTTTCACACATCACGAGCGCTGACTCCTTCTCAGTTCTTATCTCTCGCTGTGTGATTCACTGCCGTGTGAAGTGGAGGGGGCAGCCAGGCAGAGCGTGTGCCTAAGGCTCGGAGATTTCTGGACTCGATGTCTGGCGCAGGGATGCTTATCTATGCCCCTGCGGAATGTGCTCGAAGCAGGAAACAATCACCATCAACGCATCAGCCTCCCACCTCGATAACACACAAAATATTCTAGAAATTGTACAGCCAGTAACTAACTTTTTAGGACTGCCATTACCCAAGACCTACTGATTTGAACAAACATGTTATGTTTAATACACTTACTAACAGGAGTTTTTAAAGAGCCCTCTTCATGCATTATCCCGTTATTGTGTCATTCACGTTTCTTCCCGCCCACTACATATGACTTTGCAGAAATTGACCCACTAAAGCCGATGATAATGTATATCTACAGGCTAGCGATGACAGCGCATATCTACAGGATAGCAATGACAGTGCATATCTACAGGCTAGTGAAGCCAATGCATATCTACAGGCTAGTGAAGCCATAGCAATGACAGTGCATATCTACAGGCTTGCGATGACAGTGCATATCTACAGGCTAGCGATGACGGTGCATATTTACAGGCTAGTGAAGCCAATGCATATCTACAGGCTAGTGAGGCCAATGCATATCTACAGGCTAGCGATGACAGTGCATATCTACAGGCTAGCGATGACAGTGCATATCTACAGGCTAGCGATGATAATGCATATCTACAGGCTAGCGACAACAGCGCATATCTACAGGATAGCAATGACAGCGCATATCTACAGGCTAGCGATGGCAGTGCATATCTACAGCGTGGTGAAACCAATGCATATCTACAGGCTAGCGATGACAGTGCATATCTACAGGCTAGTGATGACAGAGCATATCTACAGGCTAGTGATGACAGAGCATATCTACAGGCTAGCGATGACAGTACATATCTACAGGCTAGCGATGACAGTGCATATCTACAGGCTTGCGATGACAATGCATATCTACAGGCTAGCGATGACAGTGCATATCTACAGGCTAGTGAAGCCAATGCATATCTACAGGCTAGCGATGACAGGATAGCAATGACAGCAAATATCTACAGGCTAGCGATGACAGAGCATATCTACAGGCTAGCGATGACAGAGCATATCTACAGGCTAGCGATGACAGTGCATATCTACAGGCTAGTGAAGCCAATGCATATCTACAGGCTAGCGATGACAGTGCATATCTACAGGCTAGCGATGACAGAGCATATCTACAGGCTAGCGATGACAGAGCATATCTACAGGCTAGTGATGACAGTGCATATCTACAGGCTAGCGATGACAGAGCATATCTACAGGCTAGCGGTGACAGTGCATATCTACAGGCTTGTGAAGCCAATGCATATCTAAAGGCTAGCAATGACAGTGCATATCTACAGGCTAGTGAAGCCAATGCATATCTACAGGCTAGCGATGACAGTGTATATCTACAGGCTAGCGATGACAGAGCATATCTACAGGCTAGCAATGACAGTGCATATCTACAGGCTAGCGATGATAATGCATATCTACAGGCTAGCGATGACAGTGCATATCTACAGGATAGCAATGACAGCGCATATCTACAGGCTTGTGAAGCCTATGCATATCTACAGGCTAGCGATGACAGAGCATATCTACAGGCTAGCAATGACAGTGCATATCTACAGGCTAGCGATGATAATGCATATCTACAGGCTAGCGATGACAGCGCATATCTACAGGATAGCAATGACAGCGCATATCTACAGGCTTGTGAAGCCTATGCATATCTACAGGCTAGCGATGACAGTTCATATCTACAGGCTAGTGAAGCCAATGCATATCTACAGGCTTGTGATGACAGTGCATATCTACAGGCTAGCGATGACAGTGCATATCTACAGGCTAGCGATGACAGAGCATATCTACAGGCTAGCGATGACAGTGCATATCTACAGGCTAGCGATGACAGTGCATATCTACAGGCTAGAGATGATAATGCATATCTACAGGCTAGCGATGACAGCGCATATCTACAGGATAGCAATGACAGCGCATATCTACAGGCTAGTGAAGCCAATGCATATCTACAGGCTAGCGATGACAGTGCATATCTACAGGCTAGCGATGACAGTGCATATCTACAGGCTAGCGATGATAATGCATATCTACAGGCTAGCGATGACAGCGCATATCTACAGGATAGCAATGACAGCGCGTATCTACAGGCTAGCGATGACAGAGCATATCTACAGGCTAGCGATGACAGTGCATATCTACAGGCTAGTGAAGCCAATGCATATCTACAGGCTAGCGATGAAAGTGCATATCTACAGGCTAGTGAATTCAATGCATATCTACAGGCTAGTGAAGCCATAGCAATGACAGTGCATATCTACAGGCTAGCGATGAAAGTGCATATCTACAGGCTAGCGATGACGGTGCATAACTACAGGCTAGTGAAGCCAATGCATATCTACAGGCTAGTGAAGCCAATGCATATCTACAGGCTAGCGATGACAGTGCATATCTACAGGCTAGCGATGACAGTGCATATCTTCAGGCTAGCGATGATAATGCATATCTACAGGCTAGCGACGACAGCGCATATCTACAGGATAGCAATGACAGCGCATATCTACAGGCTAGCGATGACAGAGCATATCTACAGGCTAGCGATGATAGTGCATATCTACAGGCTAGCGATGACAGTGCATATCTACAGGCTAGCGATGACAGAGCATATCTACAGGCTAGCGATGACAGTGCATATCTACAGGCTAGAGCATATCTACAGGCTAGCGATGACAGTGCATATCTACAGGCTAGCGATGACAGTGCATATCTACAGGCTAGCGATGATATGCATATCTACAGGCTAGCGACGACAGCGCATATCTACAGGATAGCAATGACAGTGCATATTTACAGGCTAGCGATGACAGAGCATATCTACAGGCTAGCAATGACAGTGCATATCTACAGGCTAGTGAAGCCAATGCATATCTACAGACTAGCGATGAGAGTGCATATCTACAGGCTAGTGAAGCCAATGCATATTTACAGGCTTGCGATGACAGTGCATATCTTCAGGCTAGCGATGACAGAGCATATCTACAGGCTAGCGATGACAGTGCATATCTACAGGCTTGTGAAGCCAATGCATATCTACAGGCTAGCAATGACAGCGCATATCTACAGGCTAGCGATGACAGAGCATATCTACAGGCTAGCGATGACAGTGCATATCTACAGGCTAGTGAAGCCAATGCATATCTACAGGATAGCAATGACAGCGCATATCTACAGGCTAGCGATGACAGTGCATATCTACAGGCTAGTGAACCAATGCATATCTACAGGCTTGCGATGACAGTGCATATCTACAGGCTAGCGATGACAGTGCATATCTACAGGCTAGCGATGACAGAGCATATCTACAGGCTAGCGATGACAGTGCATATCTACAGGCTAGCGATGACAGTGCATATCTGCATATCTACAGGCTTGCGATGACAGTGCATATCTACAGGCTAGCGATGACAGTGCATATCTACAGGCTAGCGATGACAGAGCATATCTACAGGCTAGCGATGACAGTGCATATCTACAGGCTAGCGATGACAGTGCATATCTACAGGCTAGCGATGATAATGCATATCTACAGGCTAGCGACGACAGCGCATATCTACAGGATAGCAATGACAGCGCATATCTACAGGCTAGCAATGACAGAGCATATCTACAGGCTAGCGATGACAGTGCATATCTACAGGCTAGTGAAGCCAATGCATATCTACAGGCTAGCGATGACAGTGCATATCTACAGGTTAGCGATGACAGAGCATATCTACAGGCTAGCGCAATCCAGATGGTTAAGAGAGGTGTCCTGCTTGAACTTTTCACACATCACAAGCGCTGACTCCTTCTCAGTTCTTATCTCTCGCTGTGTGATTCACTGCCATGTGAAGTGGAGGGGGCAGCCGGGCAGAGCGTGTGCCTAAGGCTCGGAGATTTCTGGACTCGATGTCTGGCGCAGGGATGCTTATCTATGCCCCTGCGGAATGTGCTCGAAGTAGGAAACAATCACCATCAACGCATCAGCCTCCCACCTCGATAACACACACAAAATATTCTAGAAATTGTATAGCCAGTAACTAACTTTTTAGGACTGCCATTACCCAAGACCTACTGATTTGAACAAACATTTTATGTTTAATACACTTACTAACAGGAGTTTTTAAAGAGCCCTCTTCATGCATTATCCCGTTATTGTGTCATTCACGTTTCTTCCCGCCCACTACATATGACTTTGCAGAAATTGACCCACTAAAGCCGATGATAATGTATATCTACAGGCGAGCGATGACAGCGCATATCTACAGGATAGCAATGACAGTGCATATCTACAGGCTAGTGAAGCCAATGCATATCTACAGGCTAGTGAAGGCATAGCAATGACAGTGCATATCTACAGGCTAGCGATGACAGTGCATATCTACAGGCTAGCGATGACGGTGCATATCTACAGGCTAGTGAAGCCAATGCATATCTACAGGCTAGTGAAGCCAATGCATATCTACAGGCTAGCGATGACAGTGCATATCTACAGGCTAGCGATGACAGTGCATATCTACAGGCTAGCGATGATAATGCATATCTACAGGCTAGTGACGACAGCGCATATCTACAGGATAGCAATGACAGCGCATATCTACAGGCTAGCGATGAGAGTGCATATCTACAGGCTAGTGAAGCCAATGCATATCTACAGGCTAGCGATGACAGTGCATATCTACAGGCTAGTGATGACGGAGCATATCTACAGGCTAGTGATGACAGAGCATATCTACAGGCTAGCGATGACAGTGCATATCTACAGGCTAGCGATGACAGTGCATATCTACAGGCTAGTGATGACAATGCATATCTACAGGCTAGCGATGACAGTGCATATCTACAGGCTAGTGAAGCCAATGCATATCTACAGGCTAGCGATGACAGGATAGCAATGACAGTGCATATCTACAGGCTAGCGATGACAGAGCATATCTACAGGCTAGCAATGACAGAGCATATCTACAGGCTAGCGATGACAGTGCATATCTACAGGCTAGTGAAGCCAATGCATATCTACAGGCTAGCGATGACAGTGCATATCTACAGTCTAGCGATGACAGAGCATATCTACAGGCTAGCGATGACAGAGCATATCTACAGGCTAGCGATGACAATGCATATCTACAGGCTAGCGATGACAGTGCATATCTACAGGCTAGTGAAGCCAATGCATATCTACAGGCTAGCGATGACAGGATAGCAATGACAGCGCATATCTACAGGCTAGCGATGACAGAGCATATCTACAGGCTAGCGATGACAGAGCATATCTACAGGCTAGCGATGACACTGCATATCTACAGGCTAGTGAAGCCAATGCATATCTACAGGCTAGCGATGACAGTGCATATCTACAGTCTAGCGATGACAGAGCATATCTACAGGCTAGCGATGACAGAGCATATCTACAGGCTAGCGATGACAGTGCATATCTTCAGGCTAGCGATGACAGTGCATATCTACAGGCTAGCGGTGACAGTGCATATCTACAGGCTTGTGAAGCCAATGCATATCTAAAGGCTAGCGATGACAGTGCATATCTACAGGCTAGTGAAGCCAATGCATATCTACTGGCTTGCGATGACAGTGCATATCTACAGGTTAGCGATGACAGTGCATATCTACAGGCTAGCGATGACAGAGCATATCTACAGGCTAGCGATGACAGTGCATATCTACAGGCTAGCGATGACAGTGCATATCTACAGGCTAGCGATGATAATGCATATCTACAGGCTAGCGATGACAGCGCATATCTACAGGATAGCAATGACAGCGCATATCTACAGGCTAGCGATGACAGAGCATATCTACAGGCTAGCGATGACAGTGCATATCTACAGGCTAGTGAAGCCAATGCATATCTACAGGCTAGCGATGACAGTGCATATCTACAGGCTAGCGATGACAGAGCATATCTACAGGCTAGCAATGACAGTGCATATCTACAGGCTAGTGAAGCCAATGCATATCTACAGGCTAGTGAAGCCATAGCAATGACAGTGCATATCTACAGGCTAGCGATGACAGTGCATATCTACAGGCTAGCGATGACGGTGCATAACTACAGGCTAGTGAAGCCAATGCATATCTACAGGCTAGTGAAGCCAATGCATATCTACAGGCTAGCGATGACAGTGCATATCTACAGGCTAGCGATGACAGTGCATATCTTCAGGCTAGCGATGATAATGCATATCTACAGGCTAGCGACGACAGCGCATATCTACAGGATAGCAATGACAGCGCATATCTACAGGCTAGCGATGACAGAGCATATCTCCAGGCTAGCGATGACAGTGCATATCTACAGGCTAGCGATGACAGAGCATATCTACAGGCTAGCGATGACAGTGCATATCTACAGGCTAGCGATGACAGTGCATATCTACAGGCTAGCGTTGATATGCATATCTACAGGCTAGCGACGACAGCGCATATCTACAGGATAGCAATGACAGCGCATATCTACAGGCTAGCAATGACAGAGCATATCTACAGGCTAGCAATGACAGTGCATATCTACAGGCTAGTGAAGCCAATGCATATCTCCAGGCTAGCGATGACAGTGCATATCTACAGGCTAGTGAAGCCAATGCATATTTACAGGCTTGCGATGACAGTGCATATCTTCAGGCTAGCGATGACAGAGCATATCTACAGGCTAGCGATGACAGTGCATATCTACAGGCTTGTGAAGCCAATGCATATCTACAGGCTAGCAATGACAGCGCATATCTACAGGCTAGCGATGACAGAGCATATCTACAGGCTAGCGATGACAGTGCATATCTACAGGCTAGTGAAGCCAATGCATATCTACAGGATAGCAATGACAGCGCATATCTACAGGCTAGCGATGACAGTGCATATCTACAGGCTAGTGAAGCCAATGCATATCTACAGGCTTGCGATGACAGTGCATATCTACAGGCTAGCGATGACAGTGCATATCCACAGGCTAGTGATGACAGAGCATATCTACAGGCTAGCGATGACAGTGCATATCTACAGGCTAGCGATGACAGTGCATATCTACAGGCTAGCGATGATAATGCATATCTACAGGCTAGTGACGACAGCGCATATCTACAGGATAGCAATGACAGCGCATATCTACAGGCTAGCAATGACAGAGCATATCTACAGGCTAGCGATGACAGTGCATATCTACAGGCTAGTGAAGCCAATGCATATCTACAGGCTAGCGATGACAGTGCATATCTACAGGCTAGCGATGACAGTGCATATCTTCAGGCTAGCGATGATAATGCATATCTACAGGCTAGCGACGACAGCGCATATCTACAGGATAGCAATGACAGCGCATATCTACAGGCTAGCGATGACAGAGCATATCTACAGGCTAGCGATGATAGTGCATATCTACAGGCTAGCGATGACAGTGCATATCTACAGGCTAGCGATGACAGAGCATATCTACAGGCTAGCGATGACAGTGCATATCTACAGGCTAGAGCATATCTACAGGCTAGCGATGACAGTGCATATCTACAGGCTAGCGATGACAGTGCATATCTACAGGCTAGCGATGATATGCATATCTACAGGCTAGCGACGACAGCGCATATCTACAGGATAGCAATGACAGTGCATATTTACAGGCTAGCGATGACAGAGCATATCTACAGGCTAGCAATGACAGTGCATATCTACAGGCTAGTGAAGCCAATGCATATCTACAGACTAGCGATGAGAGTGCATATCTACAGGCTAGTGAAGCCAATGCATATTTACAGGCTTGCGATGACAGTGCATATCTTCAGGCTAGCGATGACAGAGCATATCTACAGGCTAGCGATGACAGTGCATATCTACAGGCTTGTGAAGCCAATGCATATCTACAGGCTAGCAATGACAGCGCATATCTACAGGCTAGCGATGACAGAGCATATCTACAGGCTAGCGATGACAGTGCATATCTACAGGCTAGTGAAGCCAATGCATATCTACAGGATAGCAATGACAGCGCATATCTACAGGCTAGCGATGACAGTGCATATCTACAGGCTAGTGAACCAATGCATATCTACAGGCTTGCGATGACAGTGCATATCTACAGGCTAGCGATGACAGTGCATATCTACAGGCTAGCGATGACAGAGCATATCTACAGGCTAGCGATGACAGTGCATATCTACAGGCTAGCGATGACAGTGCATATCTGCATATCTACAGGCTTGCGATGACAGTGCATATCTACAGGCTAGCGATGACAGTGCATATCTACAGGCTAGCGATGACAGAGCATATCTACAGGCTAGCGATGACAGTGCATATCTACAGGCTAGCGATGACAGTGCATATCTACAGGCTAGCGATGATAATGCATATCTACAGGCTAGCGACGACAGCGCATATCTACAGGATAGCAATGACAGCGCATATCTACAGGCTAGCAATGACAGAGCATATCTACAGGCTAGCGATGACAGTGCATATCTACAGGCTAGTGAAGCCAATGCATATCTACAGGCTAGCGATGACAGTGCATATCTACAGGTTAGCGATGACAGAGCATATCTACAGGCTAGCGCAATCCAGATGGTTAAGAGAGGTGTCCTGCTTGAACTTTTCACACATCACAAGCGCTGACTCCTTCTCAGTTCTTATCTCTCGCTGTGTGATTCACTGCCATGTGAAGTGGAGGGGGCAGCCGGGCAGAGCGTGTGCCTAAGGCTCGGAGATTTCTGGACTCGATGTCTGGCGCAGGGATGCTTATCTATGCCCCTGCGGAATGTGCTCGAAGTAGGAAACAATCACCATCAACGCATCAGCCTCCCACCTCGATAACACACACAAAATATTCTAGAAATTGTATAGCCAGTAACTAACTTTTTAGGACTGCCATTACCCAAGACCTACTGATTTGAACAAACATTTTATGTTTAATACACTTACTAACAGGAGTTTTTAAAGAGCCCTCTTCATGCATTATCCCGTTATTGTGTCATTCACGTTTCTTCCCGCCCACTACATATGACTTTGCAGAAATTGACCCACTAAAGCCGATGATAATGTATATCTACAGGCGAGCGATGACAGCGCATATCTACAGGATAGCAATGACAGTGCATATCTACAGGCTAGTGAAGCCAATGCATATCTACAGGCTAGTGAAGGCATAGCAATGACAGTGCATATCTACAGGCTAGCGATGACAGTGCATATCTACAGGCTAGCGATGACGGTGCATATCTACAGGCTAGTGAAGCCAATGCATATCTACAGGCTAGTGAAGCCAATGCATATCTACAGGCTAGCGATGACAGTGCATATCTACAGGCTAGCGATGACAGTGCATATCTACAGGCTAGCGATGATAATGCATATCTACAGGCTAGTGACGACAGCGCATATCTACAGGATAGCAATGACAGCGCATATCTACAGGCTAGCGATGAGAGTGCATATCTACAGGCTAGTGAAGCCAATGCATATCTACAGGCTAGCGATGACAGTGCATATCTACAGGCTAGTGATGACGGAGCATATCTACAGGCTAGTGATGACAGAGCATATCTACAGGCTAGCGATGACAGTGCATATCTACAGGCTAGCGATGACAGTGCATATCTACAGGCTAGTGATGACAATGCATATCTACAGGCTAGCGATGACAGTGCATATCTACAGGCTAGTGAAGCCAATGCATATCTACAGGCTAGCGATGACAGGATAGCAATGACAGTGCATATCTACAGGCTAGCGATGACAGAGCATATCTACAGGCTAGCAATGACAGAGCATATCTACAGGCTAGCGATGACAGTGCATATCTACAGGCTAGTGAAGCCAATGCATATCTACAGGCTAGCGATGACAGTGCATATCTACAGTCTAGCGATGACAGAGCATATCTACAGGCTAGCGATGACAGAGCATATCTACAGGCTAGCGATGACAATGCATATCTACAGGCTAGCGATGACAGTGCATATCTACAGGCTAGTGAAGCCAATGCATATCTACAGGCTAGCGATGACAGGATAGCAATGACAGCGCATATCTACAGGCTAGCGATGACAGAGCATATCTACAGGCTAGCGATGACAGAGCATATCTACAGGCTAGCGATGACACTGCATATCTACAGGCTAGTGAAGCCAATGCATATCTACAGGCTAGCGATGACAGTGCATATCTACAGTCTAGCGATGACAGAGCATATCTACAGGCTAGCGATGACAGAGCATATCTACAGGCTAGCGATGACAGTGCATATCTTCAGGCTAGCGATGACAGTGCATATCTACAGGCTAGCGGTGACAGTGCATATCTACAGGCTTGTGAAGCCAATGCATATCTAAAGGCTAGCGATGACAGTGCATATCTACAGGCTAGTGAAGCCAATGCATATCTACTGGCTTGCGATGACAGTGCATATCTACAGGTTAGCGATGACAGTGCATATCTACAGGCTAGCGATGACAGAGCATATCTACAGGCTAGCGATGACAGTGCATATCTACAGGCTAGCGATGACAGTGCATATCTACAGGCTAGCGATGATAATGCATATCTACAGGCTAGCGATGACAGCGCATATCTACAGGATAGCAATGACAGCGCATATCTACAGGCTAGCGATGACAGAGCATATCTACAGGCTAGCGATGACAGTGCATATCTACAGGCTAGTGAAGCCAATGCATATCTACAGGCTAGCGATGACAGTGCATATCTACAGGCTAGCGATGACAGAGCATATCTACAGGCTAGCAATGACAGTGCATATCTACAGGCTAGTGAAGCCAATGCATATCTACAGGCTAGTGAAGCCATAGCAATGACAGTGCATATCTACAGGCTAGCGATGACAGTGCATATCTACAGGCTAGCGATGACGGTGCATAACTACAGGCTAGTGAAGCCAATGCATATCTACAGGCTAGTGAAGCCAATGCATATCTACAGGCTAGCGATGACAGTGCATATCTACAGGCTAGCGATGACAGTGCATATCTTCAGGCTAGCGATGATAATGCATATCTACAGGCTAGCGACGACAGCGCATATCTACAGGATAGCAATGACAGCGCATATCTACAGGCTAGCGATGACAGAGCATATCTCCAGGCTAGCGATGACAGTGCATATCTACAGGCTAGCGATGACAGAGCATATCTACAGGCTAGCGATGACAGTGCATATCTACAGGCTAGCGATGACAGTGCATATCTACAGGCTAGCGTTGATATGCATATCTACAGGCTAGCGACGACAGCGCATATCTACAGGATAGCAATGACAGCGCATATCTACAGGCTAGCAATGACAGAGCATATCTACAGGCTAGCAATGACAGTGCATATCTACAGGCTAGTGAAGCCAATGCATATCTCCAGGCTAGCGATGACAGTGCATATCTACAGGCTAGTGAAGCCAATGCATATTTACAGGCTTGCGATGACAGTGCATATCTTCAGGCTAGCGATGACAGAGCATATCTACAGGCTAGCGATGACAGTGCATATCTACAGGCTTGTGAAGCCAATGCATATCTACAGGCTAGCAATGACAGCGCATATCTACAGGCTAGCGATGACAGAGCATATCTACAGGCTAGCGATGACAGTGCATATCTACAGGCTAGTGAAGCCAATGCATATCTACAGGATAGCAATGACAGCGCATATCTACAGGCTAGCGATGACAGTGCATATCTACAGGCTAGTGAAGCCAATGCATATCTACAGGCTTGCGATGACAGTGCATATCTACAGGCTAGCGATGACAGTGCATATCCACAGGCTAGTGATGACAGAGCATATCTACAGGCTAGCGATGACAGTGCATATCTACAGGCTAGCGATGACAGTGCATATCTACAGGCTAGCGATGATAATGCATATCTACAGGCTAGTGACGACAGCGCATATCTACAGGATAGCAATGACAGCGCATATCTACAGGCTAGCAATGACAGAGCATATCTACAGGCTAGCGATGACAGTGCATATCTACAGGCTAGTGAAGCCAATGCATATCTACAGGCTAGCGATGACAGTGCATATCTACAGGTTAGCGATGACAGAGCATATCTACAGGCTAGCGCAATCCAGATGGTTAAGAGAGGTGTCCTGCTTGAACTTTTCACACATCACGAGCGCTGACTCCTTCTCAGTTCTTATCTCTCGCTGTGTGATTCACTGCCGTGTGAAGTGGAGGGGGCAGCCGGGCAGAGCGTGTGCCTAAGGCTCGGAGATTTCTGGACTCGATGTCTGGCGCAGGGATGCTTATCTATGCCCCTGCAGAATGTGCTCGAAGCAGGAAACAATCACCATCAACGCATCAGCCTCCCACCTCGATAACACACACAAAATATTCTAGAAATTGTATAGCCAGTAACTAACTTTTTAGGACTGCCATTACCCAAGACCTACTGATTTGAACAAACATTTTATGTTTAATACACTTACTAACAGGAGTTTTTAAAGAGCCCTCTTCATGCATTATCCCGTTATTGTGTCATTCACGTTTCTTCCCGCCCACTACATATGACTTTGCAGAAATTGACCCACTAAAGCCGATGATAATGTATATCTACAGGCGAGCGATGACAGCGCATATCTACAGGATAGCAATGACAGTGCATATCTACAGGCTAGTGAAGCCAATGCATATCTACAGGCTAGTGAAGCCATAGCAATGACAGTGCATATCTACAGGCTAGCGATGACAGTGCATATCTACAGGCTAGCGATGACGGTGCATATCTACAGGCTAGTGAAGCCAATGCATATCTACAGGCTAGCGATGACAGTGCATATCTACAGGCTAGCGATGACAGTGCATATCTACAGGCTAGCGATGATAATGCATATCTACAGGCTAGTGACGACAGCGCATATCTACAGGATAGCAATGACAGCGCATATCTACAGGCTAGTGATGAGAGTGCATATCTACAGGCTAGTGAAGCCAATGCATATCTACAGGCTAGCGATGACAGTGCATATCTACAGGCTAGTGATGACAGAGCATATCTACAGGCTAGTGATGACAGAGCATATCTACAGGCTAGCGATGACAGTGCATATCTACAGGCTAGCGATGACAGTGCATATCTACAGGCTAGCGATGACAATGCATATCTACAGGCTAGCGATGACAGTGCATATCTACAGGCTAGTGAAGCCAATGCATATCTACAGGCTAGCGATGACAGGATAGCAATGACAGCGCATATCTACAGGCTAGCGATGACAGAGCATATCTACAGGCTAGCAATGACAGAGCATATCTACAGGCTAGCGATGACAGTGCATATCTACAGGCCAAAGTCAAAGTCAAAGTCAAAGTTTTTTATTTTTGTTACGGTACTCTTACGAGGACCACAAAATAAAATATACATTTATACATTCCATTTAATACATTTTCAATGAGATTTTCAAAAACTTAAAAATTCTGTAACAGACGAATTCGTTAGGAGGGCTTTTACATAATGATAAAAGGTCTTGTGAGCTAGTGATCCTACAGGACCGATAGATGGGCTTAAGACATGTTGACCTTGCATTTACAATTTCTGCATTTGGGCATATAAAGAATAGGTGTTCCAAATTCTGGTTGCCCCCTTGACAAAGGGTACAAAGAGCAGAGCTGTCGGGCCTCCAAGAGGAAGTAAAAGTTTGTACAGGAAGTGTTCCAAGGCGCAACATCATAATTGCACGCCTTGCACCGTGTTGAAGAGTATACTCTAAGTAAGGCTGACGTTGTTTGTATTCCTGCGAGGCTACATAGAGTTTATATGACGATAATCTATTACAATGTGAGTGATCGATCTCGTAGCTCAATTTGGGAGTGAAGTTTTTTAGAAAAAGTTTGAGTTGAGCTGGTGACCATGTAGACAGAATTTCCACATTGACTTTTGCAAGCAGTAGAGCCTCTCGCATATTTTTTGTAAAGGTAGTATGAGTAGAGCTGGTCTCGAATGTCTCTACTTTTAGTAATCTTCTTAGAGTACCTTCTTTTGAATGAAGAAGATTATGGGCCCACCTTATATTGCTCGCTATAGCTGTAGCATATGCACTCGTGATGGTGCATTCCAGTCTCAATGCCTGTACTGGGATAGATGTAGAAATCTTCATTATTTTTTTCAATATTTTACCTTCTGCTAAGTCCATATAGGTCCATTGTTTGAGAGGAATATATTCCGAGGCATAGGACAGGACCGGTGTGATTTTGGCTCGATAGACTTGAATCAGTGCAGAGAAATGTCTATGTCCAGTGGCTGAGTATAAGCGGGACAAGGCCCCAGCATGCAGATCACTTTTCCTTTTCAGATGGTTGATTTGGTTGATGTTGCTCATGTTTTGTGAGAAAATTCTACCCAGATATGTATACTCCTTTACTTGTTCTAGTTTCTCACCTCCCAACTTCCATTCATACCGGACCCTTTTCTTTTGATTTGAAAAAGCAACCACTTTGGTCTTGTTCGTATTTGGAATTAGGTAGTTTTTTCTTGAATACTTAGATAAAATATCTAAAAGATTTTGTAGTCCGAAAGGTGTTAGGTCAAACATGACTATATCGTCTGCGTACAGCAGGGAATGAATATATTCAGTGGCTATCTTAGGAGGAGTACATATCCCTTGCTGCAGTTGGGAAGGTAGGTCACTTAAATACAGTGAGAATAGGATTGGAGCCAAGAGGCACCCTTGTTTCAGGCCGTTTAATGTTCGTATTTTCTTAGATAGGCCCTTGTCGCTTCCCATTTGGACGCGGCACCAGGTGTCACTGTGTAGATTCACTATCAGATGTAATAGCTGCTCTGGAATCCCCATTCTTCTCAACTTTGACCACAGGGTCGGTCTGTCCACTCGATCGAAGGCTGTCGAGTAATCGATGAACGCTGCGTAGATAGTTTGTTTTTTCCCTGTTACGTACTTATCTAATATAGTTTGGAAGATTGCTACATTGTCAGTGACAGAGTGGTGTGAGCGAAATCCGGACTGAAACTTAGGAATTAGACCTAATGAGAAGGCCCAGTTTTTCAGCCTATCCAGGATTTCTGCTGCAAAAATCTTCCCAGCAGCGTCCATGAGGGCAATTTGCCTATGATTTCCCGGTATGTTTCTTTTTCCTTTTTTGTAAATCGGGATTATGATACTCCCTTTCCAGGAGTTTGGCATTTGACCACTGTCGAATACATAGTTGAATAGCGGCGAGAGCACCAATCCCCACTTTTTATGGTCAGTTTGGTAGACCTTGACAGGTATCTGATCGGGGCCAGATGCACCCGTACTCCTTGCCTTCCTGATATTCATAGAGACTGACACTGCCGACGTTTTATTGATCTTAATATCTTTAGTTTCCACAATTTGTTCTCCCTCCTCTTCATTTTTAATATATTGATTCTGTTTGTATAGCTCACAAAGGTAAATTTCCCAGTTTTCTTCTGAAACAGGTGTAGCCTCCAGCTTTTTTTGGGATCCTGTCATTGTTGCAATCAGTGTCCAATATTTACGTGGATTGTTTTGTTTAGCTGCTAGCGGGATTTCAGTCCAGTTGAAGTCCTGCTTCAGTTTTTTCTGTTTAGTTTTTTCTCGTCGTATTTGATTCTTTAATCTGTTGATTTCCTTTTTGTTTACTGACGAGAATTCCAGATACTGGGCGCGTATCAGTCTATTGATTTGTTTTACGACTGGTTGATTCCAGTTTTTATTCTTATTTTTCCATTTACTTTTTACTGGTCTGTTATGTTCTAACTTACTTTGCAAAGCTTGTTTGAGATTATTCGTTAGTTGTTCAAAATTCTTTACAGGATCATCTGAATATATGTTGGTCAATATATTGGTTTCGGAAATTAATAGCCGTAGGTGGTCCAGATTTTCTGTCCCCCAATAAATGCGACGCCTTGTTTTGTTTACTTCAGTTTTCACTGTAAGAAATATTGGCTGGTTATAGAAAGAGGATGGTGCAATCCAATGGGTTGAAAGGGTTAGAAGAGCGTGATCACTTTCTGCACTGAATATTATCGAAAGTTGACTCATTTGTTCTTTTCCTTCGATCCTGCATATAAAGTAATCAATGGTAGAGGGAGATCCGTTTCCTTGCCGTGTGTATGTTGCTGGTATGTCACCGTTGGTGTTACCGTTTAATATAGTCCCATTAATGCTAGAGAGAAAAGATAATAGTGCGCGTCCCCTCTTATCCGATTTAGTTCCTTTTGGGAATTCAGGGAGTGATGTTTCCAGGGATTCCTCTTTGAAGAGACGAGCCCATTTCTTTATCTCGCAGTTTGAAATTTTAGCATTCAAATCCCCCATTATGAGGTATGGCAAGTGAGATTGGTCTTCAATAATATGAATGATAGTTTCCATTAGGCGGTCAAACAGCAAATCATTATTATTACTGGGAGGTGCATAGATATTGAAAAGTAATATTTTTTCTAGTTTGGCTGACGCTTGAGTCCTAAGGGATACTTTTAAACATTGTAGATTGTCTGTATTTGTGTTGATTATTTCCTGAGACCAAGAGTGATCTTCTTTTAATAATATTGCCAGACCACCCTTGGCATGTCCCCTTCTAGATCTTTTTGCCAATGTTTCATATACATAGTATCCTTTTTGAGTGAAGGTATTGATTAACCATGTTTCCTGGAGGGCAATGATATCAGGGGAATTTTTGATTGCATGTTTCATTTTTATATCAGTTTTCCCTGCCAAGTTCCAGGACAATAACTTCAGTCCTTTGCTAAACTTGGTGTTGTTGTAAATCTGCCATTTTTTTGCTGTTTAAGGTTTCTGATAACCATGCCCATGATTTTGCTGAGTTCTCAGTGTTGCTATAGGTGGGATTCCGAGACCATACTGACCTCTCTCCTTGAATTACTTGTATTTTAAGTGAATCTTTCCTCATAATATTTGGTGCTAAGTCTCCCCAATTAGAAATGTTGTTTTCTTTTCTTCTGTTAATTTGTCCTAATATACCATTATTTGGGTTGTTGGTTTTAAGATCTTCCACCGAAATTACATCATAGCCATTTTTGTGAAGGATTTCCTTCTCTCTGATTATTATTCCAGGCAAGACTGGTGAATAAAAGGATACCTGTACTAGTTTGTTATTTTCTTTTATTGGAAACAGAACTAGGTCGATTTCTTTGCTTGTCAGAGATTTCAAGGATGGGATTTCTTGTAATAGATTGATGATTTTGCCACGATTAAACGGCTCCTTATCTGAAGGAAATAGCTCTTCAATAGTTATGTGTTTGGATGGAATTACTTCCCATGATTGGAAATTGTTATCATAAGAGTCTTTTATATCCATGTTATTTTGCGTTGTTGGTCTATTTTCTATCGGAGGACAAAATTCATCTGCTTTTGGATTTAAGGGTTTTTCTGATGATGTTTTTTTAATTACTGGAGTGTTCACCAGATTTACGGAATTAAATTTTTGGAATTTGAGCCTATTCCCTTTTTTCCTCTGTATTCTCCTCAAGGGTTTTCTCTTCTTCTTCCCCCTTACTTTTTCCCTAGTATTACTTTTTTCAAACTGTCCTCTTTGGTTGAAATCCTGTTCAGCAGTAATTCCCGATAACTCAGTTTTATTTTCTCCGATTATCTGGTCGCGATTGTTATCGGATACTTTATTCGAGAAGATCGGATAGTGTTTGGTATTGTTTTCAATGTTGGTTTCCAATTCTTCTTTGAACAGTTTTTTAAGTGAATATGTGATAGGAGGTTTTTCCTTGTTTTTTAATCCATTAGTTTTAGTGTTAATTATTAGTACATCATTCGTTTGCGTGCTTGCTTCCTGTTGTTTTGGGGTCGCACTTCCCTTTTTATGAGATTCATCTGTTTGTTGTGATTCAACTTCTCCGAGTTGTTTTGTTGATACTTTAGTTAGATCTTTCTTCTTTTTTTCTTCAACCAGGAATTTAAGTATTCCTATTTGAACGTCTAAAGTATCGTCTGAGTTAGCTAAAATTTGACCAAGATGCGTTAGTACTGAATCCAGAATTTCTTGCAGTGAAAAAAGTGCTTTTGATAGGGGTGAAGCAGTATTTCCAGAGTTTAGATTTATAAAATCCGGATCTGATAGGTTGGCCAGATTAGAAAAAGGGTTAGGTGATTTTTCTGGTGAACTGGTTTGGGGATGTTTTTGACTTTGCAATATTTCTTTTTTTTCTTCTTCGGTCTTTGTGTTATGATTTACGGAAACATCGTAGAATAAGTCGTTGTCCTGATTTTTTATAGGTGTTATAGATGTTATTTGAGACACAACTAGATGAGATTTTTGACATTCTTCCGAAAGAGAGTTATTTGCCGAATTACTTTCTATTGTTATTTGGCCTTGCTTGTTGGGTTTCTGGTCAGAAAAATGTAACGAGTCAGGTTCAACCAATTTATTTTGATCTTCAGTAGAATATGGAGAAAGAAACTTTTTCTTGGAGAGGGTAGAGAAGTATTCACTTATTGCAGGAGTGCTTGATATTTGTCCTGGTTTTAGTGACTTTTCCACAGATTTTCTTACAGCTGCGTCTGTCCCCATTCGCCTCATGTAGATTGTCCGTGAGCGTAGTTTTTTTAGCGCCCTCATGCTTGAGGACAGAAGTCTGTTTTTTAGATTATAATAGTCACAACGGGTTTTGTATATTTGTAATGACTTTATCTTAATCACACAATCTCAGTAGATCAGTAAAGAATGAGGGGTTTTAACACGTTGTAATCAAAAGTTTAGTTGAACAGTTTCCTCGAGTGGTGTACGTTAGTGGGGTGGCCCGTCCCGTCCTCGATCGTCCCCGGACTGCCACAGACGGCCCGCCCTTTGCCCGGGCTTAGCCCGGCGTCCCGCACGCGTCCCGCTGTGCGTCAGCTGGATGTATTTATAGGAGGAGCAGGGGCGGGAAGAGACTCCAGGTGCGCTCTGTTGGTCCTGCGCTGCAGCCTGGGTCTCGCAGTCCCTGCCCTTGCTATCGAGCAGCCTCACACGCACTTCAAATCTCCTCTGAGGTCTGTAAACAAGCTGTGAAGCAGTAAATTCACCAATGTCACTGTGCAAAGTAAAGCTACGAGCGGCCCCCGCGAAGCGGGGGCCGCAAGCAGTTGACGATTTCGGCAGCCAATCACAGGCCGCTCTGGAGCAAACAGCCAATCAGTGAGGAGCAGGGGCGGGAAGAGACTCCAGGTGCGCTCTGTTGGTCCTGCGCTGCAGCCTGGGTCTCGCAGTCCCTGCCCTTGCTATCGAGCAGCCTCACACGCACTTCAAATCTCCTCTGAGGTCTGTAAACAAGCTGTGAAGCAGTAAATTCACCAATGTCACTGTGCAAAGTAAAGCTACGAGCGGCTCCCGCGAAGCGGGGGCCGCGAGCAGTTGACGATTTCGGCAGCCAATCACAGGCCGCTCTGGAGCAAACAGCCAATCAGTGAGGAGCAGGGGCGGGAAGAGACTCCAGGTGCGCTCTGTTGGTCCTGCGCTGCAGCCTGGGTCTCGCAGTCCCTGCCCTTGCTATCGAGCAGCCTCACACGCACTTCAAATCTCCTCTGAGGTCTGTAAACAAGCTGTGAAGCAGTAAATTCACCAATGTCACTGTACAAAGTAAATCTACAGGCTAGTGAAGCCAATGCATATCTACAGGCTAGCGATGACAGTGCATATCTACAGTCTAGCAATGACAAAGCATATCTACAGGCTAGCGATGACAGAGCATATCTACAGGCTAGCGATGACAATGCATATCTACAGGCTAGCGATGACAGTGCATATCTACAGGCTAGTGAAGCCAATGCATATCTACAGGCTAGCGATGACAGGATAGCAATGACAGCGCATATCTACAGGCTAGCGATGACAGAGCATATCTACAGGCTAGCGATGACAGAGCATATCTACAGGCTAGCGATGACAGTGCATATCTACAGGCTAGTGAAGCCAATGCATATCTACAGGCTAGCGATGACAGTGCATATCTACAGTCTAGCGATGACAGAGCATATCTACAGGCTAGCGATGACAGAGCATATCTACAGGCTAGCGATGACAGTGCATATCTTCAGGCTAGCGATGACAGTGCATATCTACAGGGTAGCGGTGACAGTGCATATCTACAGGCTAGCGGTGACAGTGCATATCTACAGGCATGTGAAGCCAATGCATATCTAAAGGCTAGCGATGACAGTGCATATCTACAGGCTAGTGAAGCCAATGCATATCTACTGGCTTGCGATGACAGTGCATATCTACAGGCTAGTGAAGCCAATGCATATCTACAGGCTAGCGATGACAGTGCATATCTACAGGCTAGCGATGACAGAGCATATCTACAGGCTAGCAATGACAGTGCATATCTACAGGCTAGTGAAGCCAATGCATATCTACAGGCTAGTGAAGCCATAGCAATGACAGTGCATATCTACAGGCTAGCGATGACAGTGCATATCTACAGGCTAGCGATGACGGTGCATAACTACAGGCTAGTGAAGCCAATGCATATCTACAGGCTAGTGAAGCCAATGCATATCTACAGGCTAGCGATGACAGTGCATATCTACAGGCTAGCGATGACAGTGCATATCTTCAGGCTAGCGATGACAGTGCATATCTACAGGCTAGCGATGACAGAGCATATCTACAGGCTAGCGATGACAGTGCATATCTACAGGCTAGCGATGACAGTGCATATCTACAGGCTAGCGATGATATGCATATCTACAGGCTAGCGACGACAGCACATATCTACAGGATAGCAATGACAGCGCATATCTACAGGCTAGCGATGACAGAGCATATCTACAGGCTAGCGATGACAGTGCATATCTACAGGCTAGTGAAGCCAATGCATATCTACAGGCTAGCGATGACAGTGCATATCTACAGGCTAGTGAAGCCAATGCATATCTACAGGCTAGTGATGACAGAGCATATCTACAGGCTAGCGATGACAGCGCATATCTACAGGCTAGCGATGACAGTGCATATCTACAGGCTAGCGATGACAGTGCATATCTACAGGCTAGCGATGATAATGCATATCTACAGGCTAGCGACGACAGCGCATATCTACAGGATAGCAATGACAGCGCATATCTACAGGCTAGCAATGACAGAGCATATCTACAGGCTAGCGATGACAGTGCATATCTACAGGCTAGTGAAGCCAATGCATATCTACAGGCTAGCGATGACAGTGCATATCTACAGGTTAGCGATGACAGAGCATATCTACAGGCTAGCGCAATCCAGATGGTTAAGAGAGGTGTCCTGCTTGAACTTTTCACACATCACGAGCGCTGATTCCTTCTCGGTTCTTATCTCTCGCTGTGTGATTCACTGCCGTGTGAAGTGGAGGGGGCAGCCAGGCAGAGCGTGTGCCTAAGGCTCGGAGATTTCTGGACTCGATGTCTGGCGCAGGGATGCTTATCTATGCCCCTGCGGAATGTGCTCGAAGCAGGAAACAATCACCATCAACGCATCAGCCTCCCACCTCGATAATACACACAAAATATTCTAGAAATTGTATAGCCAGTAACTAACTTTTTAGGACTGCCATTACCCAAGACCTACTGATTTGAACAAACATTTTATGTTTAATACACTTACGAACAGGAGTTTTTAAAGAGCCCTCTTCATGCATTATCCCGTTATTGTGTCATTCACGTTTCTTCCCGCCCACTACATATGACTTTGCAGAAATTGACCCACTAAAGCCGATGATAATGTATATCTACAGGCGAGCGATGACAGCGCATATCTACAGGATAGCAATGACAGTGCATATCTACAGGCTAGTGAAGCCAATGCATATCTACAGGCTAGTGAAGCCATAGCAATAACAGTGCATATCTACAGGCTAGCGATGACAGTGCATATCTATAGGCTAGCGATGACGGTGCATATCTACAGGCTAGTGAAGCCAATGCATATCTACAGGCTAGTGAAGCCAATGCATATCTACAGGCTAGCGATGACAGTGCATATCTACAGGCTAGCGATGACAGTGCATATCGACAGGCTAGCGATGATAATGCATATCTACAGGCTAGCGACGACAGCGCATATCTACAGGATAGCAATGACAGCGCATATCTACAGGCTAGCGATGACAGTGCATATCTACAGGCTAGTGAAGCCAATGCATATCTACAGGCTAGCGATGACAGTGCATATCTACAGGCTAGCGATGACAGAGCATATCTACAGGCTAGCGATGACAGTGCATATCCACAGGCTTGTGAAGCCAATGCATATCTACAGGCTAGTGATGACAGAGCATAGCTACAGGCTAGCGATGACAGCGCATATCTACAGGCTAGCAATGACAGTGCATATCTACAGGCTAGTGAAGCCAATGCATATCTACAGGCTAGCGATGACAGTGCATATCTACAGGCTAGTGATGACAGAGCATATCTACAGGCTAGTGATGACAGAGCATATCTACAGGCTAGCGATGACAGTGCATATCTACAGGCTAGCGATGACAGTGCATATCTACAGGCTAGCGATGACAATGCATATCTACAGGCTAGAGATGACAGTGCATATCTACAGGCTAGTGAAGCCAATGCATATCTACAGGCTAGCGATGACAGGATAGCAATGACAGCGCATATCTACAGGCTAGCGATGACAGAGCATATCTACAGGCTAGTGAAGCCAATGCATATCTACAGGCTTGCGATGACAGTGCATATCTACAGGCTAGCGATGACAGAGCATATCTACAGGCTAGCGATGACAGTGCATATCCACAGGCTTGTGAAGCCAATGCATATCTACAGGCTAGTGATGACAGAGCATAGCTACAGGCTAGCGATGACAGCGCATATCTACAGGCTAGCAATGACAGTGCATATCTACAGGCTAGCGATGACAGTGCATATCTACAGGCTAGCGATGATAATGCATATCTACAGGCTAGCAATGACAGCACATATCTACAGGATAGCAATGACAGCGCATATCTACAGGCTAGTGAAGCCAATGCATATCTACAGGCTAGCGATGACAGTGCATATCTACAGGCTAGCGATGACAGTGCATATCTACAGGCTAGCGATGACAGTGCATATCTACAGGCTAGCGATGACGGTGCATATCTACAGGCTAGTGAAGCCAATGCATATCTACAGGCTAGTGAAGCCAATGCATATCTACAGTCTAGCGATGACAGTGCATATCTACAGGCTAGCGATGACAGTGCATATCTACAGGCTAGCGATGATAATGCATATCTACAGGCTAGCGACGACAGCGCATATCTACAGGATAGCAATGACAGCGCATATCTACAGGCTAGCGATGACATTGAATATCTACAGGCTAGTGAAGCCAATGCATATCTACAGGCTAGCGATGACAGTGCATATCTACAGGCTAGTGATGACAGCGCATATCTACAGGATAGCAATGACAGCGCATATCTACAGGCTAGCGATGACAGAGCATATCTCCAGGCTAGAGATGACAGTGCATATCTACAGGCTAGCGATGACAGAGCATATCTACAGGCTAGCGATGACAGTGCATATCTACAGGCTAGCGATGACAGTGCATATCTACAGGCTAGCGATGATATGCATATCTACAGGCTAGCGACGACAGCGCATATCTACAGGATAGCAATGACAGCGCATATCTACAGGCTAGCGATGACAGAGCATATCTACAGGCTAGCAATGACAGTGCATATCTACAGGCTAGTGAAGCCAATGCATATCTCCAGGCTAGCGATGACAGTGCATATCTACAGGCTAGTGAAGCCAATGCATATTTACAGGCTTGCAATGACAGTGCATATCTTCAGGCTAGCGATGACAGAGCATATCTACAGGCTAGCGATGACAGTGCATATCTACAGGCTTGTGAAGCCAATGCATATCTACAGGCTAGCAATGACAGCGCATATCTACAGGCTAGCGATGACAGAGCATATCTACAGGCTAGCGATGACAGTGCATATCTACAGGCTAGTGAAGCCAATGCATATCTACAGGATAGCAATGACAGCGCATATCTACAGGCTAGCGATGACAGTGCATATCTACAGGCTAGCGATGACAGAGCATATCTACAGGCTAGCGATGACAGTGCATATCCACAGGCTTGTGAAGCCAATGCATATCTACAGGCTAGTGATGACAGAGCATAGCTACAGGCTAGCGATGACAGCGCATATCTACAGGCTAGCAATGACAGTGCATATCTACAGGCTAGTGAAGCCAATGCATATCTACAGGCTAGCGATGACAGTGCATATCTACAGGCTAGTGATGACAGAGCATATCTACAGGCTAGTGATGACAGAGCACATCTACAGGCTAGCGATGACAGTGCATATCTACAGGCTAGCGATGACAGTGCATATCTACAGGCTAGCGATGACAATGCATATCTACAGGCTAGAGATGACAGTGCATATCTACAGGCTAGTGAAGCCAATGCATATCTACAGGCTAGCGATGACAGGATAGCAATGACAGCGCATATCTACAGGCTAGCGATGACAGAGCATATCTACAGGCTAGTGAAGCCAATGCATATCTACAGGCTTGCGATGACAGTGCATATCTACAGGCTAGCGATGACAGAGCATATCTACAGGCTAGCGATGACAGTGCATATCCACAGGCTTGTGAAGCCAATGCATATGTACAGGCTAGTGATGACAGAGCATAGCTACAGGCTAGCGATGACAGCGCATATCTACAGGCTAGCAATGACAGTGCATATCTACAGGCTAGCGATGACAGTGCATATCTACAGGCTAGCGATGATAATGCATATCTACAGGCTAGCAATGACAGCGCATATCTACAGGATAGCAATGACAGCGCATATCTACAGGCTAGTGAAGCCAATGCATATCTACAGGCTAGCGATGACAGTGCATATTTACAGGCTAGTGAAGCCAATGCATATCTACAGGCTTGCGATGACAGTGCATATCTACAGGCTAGCGATGACAGTGCATATCTACAGGCTAGCGATGACAGTGCATATCTACAGGCTAGCGATGACAGTGCATATCTACAGGCTAGCGATGACGGTGCATATCTACAGGCTAGTGAAGCCAATGCATATCTACAGGCTAGTGAAGCCAATGCATATCTACAGGCTAGCGATGACAGTGCATATCTACAGGCTAGCGATGACAGTGCATATCTACAGGCTAGCGATGATAATGCATATCTACAGGCTAGCGACGACAGCGCATATCTACAGGATAGCAATGACAGCGCATATCTACAGGCTAGCGATGACATTGAATATCTACAGGCTAGTGAAGCCAATGCATATCTACAGGCTAGCGATGACAGTGCATATCTACAGGCTAGTGATGACAGCGCATATCTACAGGATAGCAATGACAGCGCATATCTACAGGCTAGCGATGACAGAGCATATCTCCAGGCTAGCGATGACAGTGCATATCTACAGGCTAGCGATGACAGAGCATATCTACAGGCTAGCGATGACAGTGCATATCTACAGGCTAGCGATGATATGCATATCTACAGGCTAGCGACGACAGCGCATATCTACAGGATAGCAATGACAGCGCATATCTACAGGCTAGCGATGACAGAGCATATCTACAGGCTAGCAATGACAGTGCATATCTACAGGCTAGTGAAGCCAATGCATATCTCCAGGCTAGCGATGACAGTGCATATCTACAGGCTAGTGAAGCCAATGCATATTTACAGGCTTGCAATGACAGTGCATATCTTCAGGCTAGCGATGACAGAGCATATCTACAGGCTAGCGATGACAGTGCATATCTACAGGCTTGTGAAGCCAATGCATATCTACAGGCTAGCAATGACAGCGCATATCTACAGGCTAGCGATGACAGAGCATATCTACAGAATAGCGATGACAGTGCATATCTACAGGCTAGTGAAGCCAATGCATATCTACAGGATAGCAATGACAGCGCATATCTACAGGCTAGCGATGACAGTGCATATCTACAGGCTAGTGAAGCCAATGCATATCTACAGGCTTGCGATGACAGTGCATATCTACAGGCTAGCGATGACAGTGCATATCCACAGGCTAGCGATGACAGAGCATATCTACAGGCTAGCGATGACAGTGCATATCTACAGGCTAGCGATGATAATGCATATCTACAGGCTAGTGACGACAGCGCATATCTACAGGATAGCAATGACAGCGCATATCTACAGGCTAGCAATGACAGTGCATATCTACAGGCTAGCGATGACAGAGCATATCTACAGGCTAGCGATGACAATGCATATCTACAGGCTAGCGATGACAGTGCATATCTACAGGCTAGTGAAGCCAATGCATATCTACAGGCTAGCGATGACAGGATAGCAATGACAGCGCATATCTACAGGCTAGCGATGACAGAGCATATCTACAGGCTAGCGATGACAGAGCATATCTACAGGCTAGCGATGACAGTGCATATCTACAGGCTAGTGAAGCCAATGCATATCTACAGGCTAGCGATGACAGTGCATATCTACAGTCTAGCGATGACAGAGCATATCTACAGGCTAGCGATGACAGAGCATATCTACAGGCTAGCGATGACAGTGCATATCTTCAGGCTAGCGATGACAGTGCATATCTACAGGCTAGCGGTGACAGTGTATATCTACAGGCTAGCGGTGACAGTGCATATCTACAGGCATGTGAAGCCAATGCATATCTAAAGGCTAGCGATGACAGTGCATATCTACAGGCTAGTGAAGCCAATGCATATCTACTGGCTTGCGATGACAGTGCATATCTACAGGCTAGTGAAGCCAATGCATATCTACAGGCTAGCGATGACAGTGCATATCTACAGGCTAGCGATGACAGAGCATATCTACAGGCTAGCAATGACAGTGCATATCTACAGGCTAGTGAAGCCAATGCATATCTACAGGCTAGTGAAGCCATAGCAATGACAGTGCATATCTACAGGCTAGCGATGACAGTGCATATCTACAGGCTAGCGATGATGGTGCATAACTACAGGCTAGTGAAGCCAATGCATATCTACAGGCTAGTGAAGCCAATGCATATCTACAGGCTAGCGATGACAGTGCATATCTACAGGCTAGCGATGACAGTGCATATCTTCAGGCTAGCGATGACAGTGCATATCTACAGGCTAGCGATGACAGAGCATATCTACAGGCTAGCGATGACAGTGCATATCTACAGGCTAGCGATGACAGTGCATATCTACAGGCTAGCGATGATATGCATATCTACAGGCTAGCGACGACAGCACATATCTACAGGATAGCAATGACAGCGCATATCTACAGGCTAGCGATGACAGAGCATATCTACAGGCTAGCGATGACAGTGCATATCTACAGGCTAGTGAAGCCAATGCATATCTACAGGCTAGCGATGACAGTGCATATCTACAGGCTAGTGAAGCCAATGCATATCTACAGGCTAGTGATGACAGAGCATATCTACAGGCTAGCGATGACAGCGCATATCTACAGGCTAGCGATGACAGTGCATATCTACAGGCTAGCGATGACAGTGCATATCTACAGGCTAGCGATGATAATGCATATCTACAGGCTAGCGACGACAGCGCATATCTACAGGATAGCAATGACAGCGCATATCTACAGGCTAGCAATGACAGAGCATATCTACAGGCTAGCGATGACAGTGCATATCTACAGGCTAGTGAAGCCAATGCATATCTACAGGCTAGCGATGACAGTGCATATCTACAGGTTAGCGATGACAGAGCATATCTACAGGCTAGCGCAATCCAGATGGTTAAGAGAGGTGTCCTGATTGAACTTTTCACACATCACGAGCGCTGATTCCTTCTCGGTTCTTATCTCTCGCTGTGTGATTCACTGCCGTGTGAAGTGGAGGGGGCAGCCAGGCAGAGCGTGTGCCTAAGGCTCGGAGATTTCTGGACTCGATGTCTGGCGCAGGGATGCTTATCTATGCCCCTGCGGAATGTGCTCGAAGCAGGAAACAATCACCATCAACGCATCAGCCTCCCACCTCGATAATACACACAAAATATTCTAGAAATTGTATAGCCAGTAACTAACTTTTTAGGACTGCCATTACCCAAGACCTACTGATTTGAACAAACATTTTATGTTTAATACACTTACGAACAGGAGTTTTTAAAGAGCCCTCTTCATGCATTATCCCGTTATTGTGTCATTCACGTTTCTTCCCGCCCACTACATATGACTTTGCAGAAATTGACCCACTAAAGCCGATGATAATGTATATCTACAGGCGAGCGATGACAGCGCATATCTACAGGATAGCAATGACAGTGCATATCTACAGGCTAGTGAAGCCAATGCATATCTACAGGCTAGTGATGCCATAGCAATGACAGTGCATATCTACAGGCTAGCGATGACAGTGCATATCTATAGGCTAGCGATGACGGTGCATATCTACAGGCTAGTGAAGCCAATGCATATCTACAGGCTAGTGAAGCCAATGCATATCTACAGGCTAGCGATGACAGTGCATATCTACAGGCTAGCGATGACAGTGCATATCGACAGGCTAGCGATGATAATGCATATCTACAGGCTAGCGACAACAGCGCATATCTACAGGATAGCAATGACAGCGCATATCTACAGGCTAGCGATGACAGTGCATATCTACAGGCTAGTGAAGCCAATGCATATCTACAGGCTAGCGATGACAGTGCATATCTACAGGCTAGTGATGACAGAGCATATCTACAGGCTAGTGATGACAGAGCATATCTACAGGCTAGCGATGACAGTGCATATCTACAGGCTAGCGATGACAGTGCATATCTACAGGCTAGCGATGACAATGCATATCTACAGGCTAGAGATGACAGTGCATATCTACAGGCTAGTGAAGCCAATGCATATCTACAGGCTAGCGATGACAGGATAGCAATGACAGCGCATATCTACAGGCTAGCGATGACAGAGCATATCTACAGGCTAGTGAAGCCAATGCATATCTACAGGCTTGCGATGACAGTGCATATCTACAGGCTAGCGATGACAGAGCATATCTACAGGCTAGCGATGACAGTGCATATCCACAGGCTTGTGAAGCCAATGCATATCTACAGGCTAGTGATGACAGAGCATAGCTACAGGCTAGCGATGACAGCGCATATCTACAGGCTAGCAATGACAGTGCATATCTACAGGCTAGCGATGACAGTGCATATCTACAGGCTAGCGATGATAATGCATATCTACAGGCTAGCAATGACAGCGCATATCTACAGGATAGCAATGACAGCGCATATCTACAGGCTAGTGAAGCCAATGCATATCTACAGGCTAGCGATGACAGTGCATATTTACAGGCTAGTGAAGCCAATGCATATCTACAGGCTTGCGATGACAGTGCATATCTACAGGCTAGCGATGACAGAGCATATCTACAGGCTAGCGATGACAGTGCATATCTACAGGCTAGCGATGACAGTGCATATCTACAGGCTAGCGATGACAGTGCATATCTACAGGCTAGCGATGACGGTGCATATCTACAGGCTAGTGAAGCCAATGCATATCTACAGGCTAGTGAAGCCAATGCATATCTACAGGCTAGCGATGACAGTGCATATCTACAGGCTAGCGATGACAGTGCATATCTACAGGCTAGCGATGATAATGCATATCTACAGGCTAGCGACGACAGCGCATATCTACAGGATAGCAATGACAGCGCATATCTACAGGCTAGCGATGACATTGAATATCTACAGGCTATTATTATTATTATTATTATTGAATTTTATACCGCGCACGGTTACCCTGAGGCATCCCAGCGCCTATAGAGACCAAGAGCAGACTGCTAATAGAGAACAGGGGAGCTACCATTATTCTGGAAAAAGATACGTTTTCAGATGTTTTCGGAATCTGAGAAGGTTTGGTTCAGAGCGCAGCGAGAATGGGAGGGAGTTCCAGGCGCGCGCTGTATGGAAAGAGAAACTCCGGCCCCCTGAGCGGGCTCTCCTGATTCTCTTTGTCTGAAGGAAATGTTTGTTGACAGAGCGTAAGGCTCTTGTGGGCTTATATGGACAAATCATGTCCTTCAGAATAGCTGGTCCTTTACCCTGTATGCTCTTGTGGGCAATGCACAGGGCCTTAAAGGTGACTCTCTCTTTGACAGGGAGCCAATGAAGTGCTTTTAAAGCAGGCCTGGCTGACTGTCTGGCCGGAACGTTCCGCAGCAGCCTTGCTGCTGCGTTCTGCACTTGTTGTAGGATCTTAAACGTTAATTCTGGCGCTCCAAGAAAGAGCGCATTACTGTAGTCCAGGCGTGAGATGATTAAGCCTTGGACTAACAGCTTCCGGGAGAGTTCTGGTAGCAGAGGGAGAACCTTGCGGGCCGACCGGAGCATTCCATAGCACACGCCCGCGGTCTTTTTGGCGTGTGTCCTAAAGGACAAATCCGGCTCCAGCCAGACCCCCAGGCTCTTAATCTCCTTTTTAGGATCGGGCGGGGTGCCCATGCAGTTGGGCCAGCTGCTTGGCGAGAGGGCAAAACTTGACTGGCCCAAGATCATCAGCTCGGTTTTTGATCCGTTCAATTTGAGCGATGACCTGGACATCCAATCAAACACCTCTCTCAAGCAAGCATGAAGCGTCTCAGGCTGTTTCTCCAGCTGTGTAAGACTCACCACTAGCTGGGTGTCATCCGCATAGCTTATGGTCTTAAAGCCAAACGGAGACACCACACCTTCCAAGGGTGCCATATACACGTTAAATAACGTGGGGCTCAGGGATGAGCCCTGTGGCACCCCGCAATGAAGTGGGAGAGGAGGGGATTTTGCGTTTCCTTCCCAGACCTCGAAGGTACGCCCCTCCAAAAAGGAGGTCAACCATTCCAGGGCCACTCCTGCGACACCCGACTCGGCTAGACGTTGTATCAGCACCCCATGGTTGACGGTATCGAAGGCCGCACTGAGGTCCAGGAGGATCACTGCCACTGATCCCCCTCCGTCCAAAGTGCTTCTGGCCTCCTCTACCACTGCTAGCAGAGCCGTGTCCGTTCCATGGCCTGGACGAAATCCCGTCTGGGAGTCCCTCAACCGGCCATTCTCCTCAAGAAAGTTTGATAACCGATGGTTCGCCAACCTCTCGGCAATCTTACTCACTCCTGGTAATAAGGAGATGGGCCTGAAATTGGCCAAGTTCTGCGGGTCCAGGCCCGGCTTCTTCAGAAGCGCTTTGACCACCGCACTCTTCCAGTCAGGCGGCACAGTCCCCTGGGTGAACGAGAGATTGATCAAATCGGTCACGGGCTCTCCTATCGCCAAGGCGGCCTGCTTAAGGTACCGCATCGGGACTGGGTCCCGAGGTGAGCCACTTTTCAGGCTCCCGAGGACCTTCAGCACTTCGCCTGAAGATACAGGACCAAATGACATCAGTCGATTTTCCGACATGCTGAAGTCCTCAGTGATGCTAGTGAAGCCAATGCATATCTACAGGCTAGCGATGACAGTGCATATCTACAGGCTAGTGATGACAGCGCATATCTACAGGATAGCAATGACAGCGCATATCTACAGGCTAGCGATGACAGAGCATATCTCCAGGCTAGCGATGACAGTGCATATCTACAGGCTAGCGATGACAGAGCATATCTACAGGCTAGCGATGACAGTGCATATCTACAGGCTAGCGATGACAGTGCATATCTACAGGCTAGCGATGATATGCATATCTACAGGCTAGCGACGACAGCGCATATCTACAGGATAGCAATGACAGCGCATATCTACAGGCTAGCGATGACAGAGCATATCTACAGGCTAGCAATGACAGTGCATATCTACAGGCTAGTGAAGCCAATGCATATCTCCAGGCTAGCGATGACAGTGCATATCTACAGGCTAGTGAAGCCAATGCATATTTACAGGCTTGCGATGACAGTGCATATCTTCAGGCTAGCGATGACAGAGCATATCTACAGGCTAGCGATGACAGTGCATATCTACAGGCTTGTGAAGCCAATGCATATCTACAGGCTAGCAATGACAGCGCATATCTACAGGCTAGCGATGACAGAGCATATCTACAGGCTAGCGATGACAGTGCATATCTACAGGCTAGTGAAGCCAATGCATATCTACAGGATAGCAATGACAGCGCATATCTACAGGCTAGCGATGACAGTGCATATCTACAGGCTAGTGAAGCCAATGCATATCTACAGGCTTGCGATGACAGTGCATATCTACAGGCTAGCGATGACAGTGCATATCCACAGGCTAACGATGACAGAGCATATCTACAGGCTAGCGATGACAGTGCATATCTACAGGCTAGCGATGATAATGCATATCTACAGGCTAGTGACGACAGCGCATATCTACAGGATAGCAATGACAGCGCATATCTACAGGCTAGCAATGACAGAGCATATCTACAGGCTAGCGATGACAGTGCACATCTACAGGCTAGTGAAGCCAATGCATATCTACAGGCTAGCGATGACAGTGCATATCTACAGGTTAGCGATGACAGAGCATATCTACAGGCTAGCGCAATCCAGATGGTTAAGAGAGGTGTCCTGCTTGAACTTTTCACACATCACGAGCGCTGACTCCTTCTCAGTTCTTATCTCTCGCTGTGTGATTCACTGCCGTGTGAAGTGGAGGGGGCAGCCGGGCAGAGCGTGTGCCTAAGGCTCGGAGATTTCTGGACTCGATGTCTGGCGCAGGGATGCTTATCTATGCCCCTTTGGAATGTGCTCGAAGCAGGAAACAATCACCATCAACGCATCAGCCTCCCACCTCGATAACACACACAAAATATTCTAGAAATTGTATAGCCAGTAACTAACTTTTTAGGACTGCCATTACCCAAGACCTACTGATTTGAACAAACATTTTATGTTTAATACACTTACTAACAGGAGTTTTTAAAGAGCCCTCTTCATGCATTATCCCGTTATTGTGTCATTCACGTTTCTTCCCGCCCACTACATATGACTTTGCAGAAATTGACCCACTAAAGCCGATGATAATGTATATCTACAGGCTAGCGATGACAGTGCATATCTACAGGCTAGCGATGACGGTGCATATCTACAGGCTAGTGAAGCCAATGCATATCTACAGGCTAGTGAAGCCAATGCATATCTACAGGCTAGCGATGACAGTGCATATCTACAGGCTAGCGATGACAGTGCATATCTACAGGCTAGCGATGATAATGCATATCTACAGGCTAGTGACGACAGCGCATATCTACAGGATAGCAATGACAGCGCATATCTACAGGCTAGCGATGAGAGTGCATATCTACAGGCTAGTGAAGCCAATGCATATCTACAGGCTAGCGATGACAGTGCATATCTACAGGCTAGTGATGACAGAGCATATCTACAGGCTAGTGATGACAGAGCATATCTACAGGCTAGCGATGACAGTGCATATCTACAGGCTAGCGATGACAGTGCATATCTACAGGCTAGCGATGACAATGCATATCTACAGGCTAGTGAAGCCAATGCATATCTACAGGCTAGCGATGACAGGATAGCAATGACAGCGCATATCTACAGGCTAGCGATGACAGAGCATATCTACAGGCTAGCAATGACAGAGCATCTCTACAGGCTAGCGATGATAATGCATATCTACAGGCTAGTGACGACAGCGCATATCTACAGGATAGCAATGACAGCGCATATCTACAGGCTAGCGATGAGAGTGCATATCTACAGGCTAGTGAAGCCAATGCATATCTACAGGCTAGCGATGACAGTGCATATCTACAGGCTAGTGATGACAGAGCATATCTACAGGCTAGTGATGACAGAGCATATCTACAGGCTAGCGATGACAGTGCATATCTACAGGCTAGCGATGACAGTGCATATCTACAGGCTAGCGATGACAATGCATATCTACAGGCTAGCGATGACAGTGCATATCTACAGTCTAGCAATGACAGAGCATATCTACAGGCTAGCGATGACAGAGCATATCTACAGGCTAGCGATGACAATGCATATCTACAGGCTAGCGATGACAGTGCATATCTACAGGCTAGTGAAGCCAATGCATATCTACAGGCTAGCGATGACAGGATAGCAATGACAGCGCATATCTACAGGCTAGCGATGACAGAGCATATCTACAGGCTAGCGATGACAGTGCATATCTACAGGCTAGTGAAGCCAATGCATATCTACAGGCTAGCGATGACAGTGCATATCTACAGTCTAGCGATGACAGAGCATATCTACAGGCTAGCGATGACAGAGCATATCTACAGGCTAGCGATGACAGTGCATATCTTCAGGCTAGCGATGACAGTGCATATCTACAGGCTAGCGGCTAGCGGTGACAGTGCATATCTACAGGCATGTGAAGCCAATGCATATCTAAAGGCTAGCGATGACAGTGCATATCTACAGGCTAGTGAAGCCAATGCATATCTACTGGCTTGCGATGACAGTGCATATCTACAGGCTAGCGATGACAGAGCATATCTACAGGCTAGCGATGACAGTGCATATCTACAGGCTAGCGATGACAGTGCATATCTACAGGCTAGCGATGATAATGCATATCTACAGGCTAGCGATGACAGCGCATATCTACAGGATAGCAATGACAGCGCATATCTACAGGCTAGCGATGACAGAGCATATCTACAGGCTAGCGATGACAGTGCATATCTACAGGCTAGCGATGACAGAGCATATCTACAGGCTAGCAATGACATTGCATATCTACAGGCTAGTGAAGCCAATGCATATCTACAGGCTAGTGAAGCCATAGCAATGACAGTACATATCTACAGGCTAGCGATGACAGTGCATATCTACAGGCTAGCGATGACGGTGCATAACTACAGGCTAGTGAAGCCAATGCATATCTACAGGCTAGCGATGACAGTGCATATCTACAGGCTAGCGATGACAGTGCATATCTTCAGGCTAGCGATGACAGTTCATATCTACAGGCTAGCGATGACAGAGCATATCTACAGGCTAGCGATGACAGTGCATATCTACAGGCTAGCCATGACAGAGCATATCTACAGGCTAGCGATGACAGTGCATATCTACAGGCTAGTGAAGCCAATGCATATCTACAGGCTAGCGATGACAGTGCATATCTACAGGCTAGTGAAGCCAATGCATATCTACAGGCTAGTGATGACAGAGCATATCTACAGGCTAGCGATGACAGCGCATATCTACAGGCTAGCGATGACAGTGCATATCTACAGGCTAGCGATGACAGTGCATATCCACAGGCTAGCGATGATAATGCATATCTACAGGCTAGCGACGACAGCGCATATCTACAGGATAGCAATGACAGCGCATATCTACAGGCTAGCAATGACAGAGCATATCTACAGGCTAGCGATGACAGTGCATATCTACAGGCTAGTGAAGCCAATGCATATCTACAGGCTAGCGATGACAGTGCATATCTACAGGTTAGCGATGACAGAGCATATCTACAGGCTAGCGCAATCCAGATGGTTAAGAGAGGTGTCCTGCTTGAACTTTTCACACATCACGAGCGCTGATTCCTTCTCGGTTCTTATCTCTCGCTGTGTGATTCACTGCCGTGTGAAGTGGAGGGGGCAGCCAGGCAGAGCGTGTGCCTAAGGCTCGGAGATTTCTGGACTCGATGTCTGGCGCAGGGATGCTTATCTATGCCCCTGCGGAATGTGCTCGAAGCAGGAAACAATCACCATCAACGCATCAGCCTCCCACCTCGAGAATACACACAAAATATTCTAGAAATTGTATAGCCAGTAACTAACTTTTTAGGACTGCCATTACCCAAGACCTACTGATTTGAACAAACATTTTATGTTTAATACACTTACGAACAGGAGTTTTTAAAGAGCCCTCTTCATGCATTATCCCGTTATTGTGTCATTCACGTTTCTTCCCGCCCACTACATATGACTTTGCAGAAATTGACCCACTAAAGCCGATGATAATGTATATCTACAGGCGAGCGATGACAGCGCATATCTACAGGATAGCAATGACAGTGCATATCTACAGGCTAGTGAAGCCAATGCATATCTACAGGCTAGTGAAGCCATAGCAATGACAGTGCATATCTACAGGCTAGCGATGACAGTGCATATCTACAGGCTAGCGATGACGGTGCATATCTACAGGCTAGTGAAGCCAATGCATATCTACAGGCTAGTGAAGCCAATGCATATCTACAGGCTAGCGATGACAGTGCATATCTACAGGCTAGCGATGACAGTGCATATCTACAGGCTAGCGATGATAATGCATATCTACAGGCTAGTGACGACAGCGCATATCTACAGGATAGCAATGACAGCGCATATCTACAGGCTAGTGATGAGAGTGCATATCTACAGGCTAGTGAAGCCAATGCATATCTACAGGCTAGCGATGACAGTGCATATCTACAGGCTAGTGATGACAGAGCATATCTACAGGCTAGTGATGACAGAGCATATCTACAGGCTAGCGATGACAGTGCATATCTACAGGCTAGCGATGACAGTGCATATCTACAGGCTAGCGATGACAATGCATATCTACAGGCTAGCGATGACAGTGCATATCTACAGGCTAGTGAAGCCAATGCATATCTACAGGCTAGCGATGACAGGATAGCAATGACAGCGCATATCTACAGGCTAGCGATGACAGAGCATATCTACAGGCTAGCAATGACAGAGCATATCTACAGGCTAGCGATGACAGTGCATATCTACAGGCCAAAGTCAAAGTCAAAGTCAAAGTTTTTTATTTTTGTTACGGTACTCTTACGAGGACCACAAAATAAAATATACATTTATACATTCCATTTAATACATTTTCAATGAGATTTTCAAAAACTTAAAAATTCTGTAACAGACGAATTCGTTAGGAGGGCTTTTACATAATGATAAAAGGTCTTGTGAGCTAGTGATCCTACAGGACCGATAGATGGGCTTAAGACATGTTGACCTTGCATTTACAATTTCTGCATTTGGGCATATAAAGAATAGGTGTTCCAAATTCTGGTTGCCCCCTTGACAAAGGGTACAAAGAGCAGAGCTGTCGGGCCTCCAAGAGGAAGTAAAAGTTTGTACAGGAAGTGTTCCAAGGCGCAACATCATAATTGCACGCCTTGCACCGTGTTGAAGAGTATACTCTAAGTAAGGCTGACGTTGTTTGTATTCCTGCGAGGCTACATAGAGTTTATATGACGATAATCTATTACAATGTGAGTGATCGATCTCGTAGCTCAATTTGGGAGTGAAGTTTTTTAGAAAAAGTTTGAGTTGAGCTGGTGACCATGTAGACAGAATTTCCACATTGACTTTTGCAAGCAGTAGAGCCTCTCGCATATTTTTTGTAAAGGTAGTATGAGTAGAGCTGGTCTCGAATGTCTCTACTTTTAGTAATCTTCTTAGAGTACCTTCTTTTGAATGAAGAAGATTATGGGCCCACCTTATATTGCTCGCTATAGCTGTAGCATATGCACTCGTGATGGTGCATTCCAGTCTCAATGCCTGTACTGGGATAGATGTAGAAATCTTCATTATTTTTTTCAATATTTTACCTTCTGCTAAGTCCATATAGGTCCATTGTTTGAGAGGAATATATTCCGAGGCATAGGACAGGACCGGTGTGATTTTGGCTCGATAGACTTGAATCAGTGCAGAGAAATGTCTATGTCCAGTGGCTGAGTATAAGCGGGACAAGGCCCCAGCATGCAGATCACTTTTCCTTTTCAGATGGTTGATTTGGTTGATGTTGCTCATGTTTTGTGAGAAAATTCTACCCAGATATGTATACTCCTTTACTTGTTCTAGTTTCTCACCTCCCAACTTCCATTCATACCGGACCCTTTTCTTTTGATTTGAAAAAGCAACCACTTTGGTCTTGTTCGTATTTGGAATTAGGTAGTTTTTTCTTGAATACTTAGATAAAATATCTAAAAGATTTTGTAGTCCGAAAGGTGTTAGGTCAAACATGACTATATCGTCTGCGTACAGCAGGGAATGAATATATTCAGTGGCTATCTTAGGAGGAGTACATATCCCTTGCTGCAGTTGGGAAGGTAGGTCACTTAAATACAGTGAGAATAGGATTGGAGCCAAGAGGCACCCTTGTTTCAGGCCGTTTAATGTTCGTATTTTCTTAGATAGGCCCTTGTCGCTTCCCATTTGGACGCGGCACCAGGTGTCACTGTGTAGATTCACTATCAGATGTAATAGCTGCTCTGGAATCCCCATTCTTCTCAACTTTGACCACAGGGTCGGTCTGTCCACTCGATCGAAGGCTGTCGAGTAATCGATGAACGCTGCGTAGATAGTTTGTTTTTTCCCTGTTACGTACTTATCTAATATAGTTTGGAAGATTGCTACATTGTCAGTGACAGAGTGGTGTGAGCGAAATCCGGACTGAAACTTAGGAATTAGACCTAATGAGAAGGCCCAGTTTTTCAGCCTATCCAGGATTTCTGCTGCAAAAATCTTCCCAGCAGCGTCCATGAGGGCAATTTGCCTATAATTTCCCGGTATGTTTCTTTTTCCTTTTTTGTAAATCGGGATTATGATACTCCCTTTCCAGGAGTTTGGCATTTGACCACTGTCGAATACATAGTTGAATAGCGGCGAGAGCACCAATCCCCACTTTTTATGGTCAGTTTGGTAGACCTTGACAGGTATCTGATCGGGGCCAGATGCACCCGTACTCCTTGCCTTCCTGATATTCATAGAGACTGACACTGCCGACGTTTTATTGATCTTAATATCTTTAGTTTCCACAATTTGTTCTCCCTCCTCTTCATTTTTAATATATTGATTCTGTTTGTATAGCTCACAAAGGTAAATTTCCCAGTTTTCTTCTGAAACAGGTGTAGCCTCCAGCTTTTTTTTGGATCCTGTCATTGTTGCAATCAGTGTCCAATATTTACGTGGATTGTTTTGTTTAGCTGCTAGCTGGATTTCAGTCCAGTTGAAGTCCTGCTTCAGTTTTTTCTGTTTAGTTTTTTCTCGTCGTATTTGATTCTTTAATCTGTTGATTTCCTTTTTGTTTACTGACGAGAATTCCAGATACTGGGCGCGTATCAGTCTATTGATTTGTTTTACGACTGGTTGATTCCAGTTTTTATTCTTATTTTTCCATTTACTTTTTACTGGTCTGTTATGTTCTAACTTACTTTGCAAAGCTTGTTTGAGATTATTCGTTAGTTGTTCAAAATTCTTTACAGGATCATCTGAATATATGTTGGTCAATATATTGGTTTCGGAAATTAATAGCCGTAGGTGGTCCAGATTTTCTGTCCCCCAATAAATGCGACGCCTTGTTATGTTTACTTCAGTTTTCACTGTAAGAAATATTGGCTGGTTATAGAAAGAGGATGGTGCAATCCAATGGGTTGAAAGGGTTAGAAGAGCGTGATCACTTTCTGCACTGAATATTATCGAAAGTTGACTCATTTGTTCTTTTCCTTCGATCCTGCATATAAAGTAATCAATGGTAGAGGGAGATCCGTTTCCTTGCCGTGTGTATGTTGCTGGTATGTCACCGTTGGTGTTACCGTTTAATATAGTCCCATTAATGCTAGAGAGAAAAGATAATAGTGCGCGTCCCCTCTTATCCGATTTAGTTCCTTTTGGGAATTCAGGGAGTGATGTTTCCAGGGATTCCTCTTTGAAGAGACGAGCCCATTTCTTTATCTCGCAGTTTGAAATTTTAGCATTCAAATCCCCCATTATGAGGTATGGCAAGTGAGATTGGTCTTCAATAATATGAATGATAGTTTCCATTAGGCGGTCAAACAGCAAATCATTATTATTACTGGGAGGTGCATAGATATTGAAAAGTAATATTTTTTCTAGTTTGGCTGACGCTTGAGTCCTAAGGGATACTTTTAAACATTGTAGATTGTCTGTATTTGTGTTGATTATTTCCTGAGACCAAGAGTGATCTTCTTTTAATAATATTGCCAGACCACCCTTGGCATGTCCCCTTCTAGATCTTTTTGCCAATGTTTCATATACATAGTATCCTTTTTGAGTGAAGGTATTGATTAACCATGTTTCCTGGAGGGCAATGATATCAGGGGAATTTTTGATTGCATGTTTCATTTTTATATCAGTTTTCCCTGCCAAGTTCCAGGACAATAACTTCAGTCCTTTGCTAAACTTGGTGTTGTTGTAAATCTGCCATTTTTTTGCTGTTTAAGGTTTCTGATAACCATGCCCATGATTTTGCTGAGTTCTCAGTGTTGCTATAGGTGGGATTCCGAGACCATACTGACCTCTCTCCTTGAATTACTTGTATTTTAAGTGAATCTTTCCTCATAATATTTGGTGCTAAGTCTCCCCAATTAGAAATGTTGTTTTCTTTTCTTCTGTTAATTTGTCCTAATATACCATTATTTGGGTTGTTGGTTTTAAGATCTTCCACCGAAATTACATCATAGCCATTTTTGTGAAGGATTTCCTTCTCTCTGATTATTATTCCAGGCAAGACTGGTGAATAAAAGGATACCTGTACTAGTTTGTTATTTTCTTTTATTGGAAACAGAACTAGGTCGATTTCTTTGCTTGTCAGAGATTTCAAGGATGGGATTTCTTGTAATAGATTGATGATTTTGCCACGATTAAACGGCTCCTTATCTGAAGGAAATGGCTCTTCAATAGTTATGTGTTTGGATGGAATTACTTCCCATGATTGGAAATTGTTATCATAAGAGTCTTTTATATCCATGTTATTTTGCGTTGTTGGTCTATTTTCTATCGGAGGACAAAATTCATCTGCTTTTGGATTTAAGGGTTTTTCTGATGATGTTTTTTTAATTACTGGAGTGTTCACCAGATTTACGGAATTAAATTTTTGGAATTTGAGCCTATTCCCTTTTTTCCTCTGTATTCTCCTCAAGGGTTTTCTCTTCTTCTTCCCCCTTACTTTTTCCCTAGTATTACTTTTTTCAAACTGTCCTCTTTGGTTGAAATCCTGTTCAGCAGTAATTCCCGATAACTCAGTTTTATTTTCTCCGATTATCTGGTCGCGATTGTTATCGGATACTTTATTCGAGAAGATCGGATAGTGTTTGGTATTGTTTTCAATGTTGGTTTCCAATTCTTCTTTGAACAGTTTTTTAAGTGAATATGTGATAGGAGGTTTTTCCTTGTTTTTTAATCCATTAGTTTTAGTGTTAATTATTAGTACATCATTCGTTTGCGTGCTTGCTTCCTGTTGTTTTGGGGTCGCACTTCCCTTTTTATGAGATTCATCTGTTTGTTGTGATTCGACTTCTCCGAGTTGTTTTGTTGATACTTTAGTTAGATCTTTCTTCTTTTTTTCTTCAACCAGGAATTTAAGTATTCCTATTTGAACGTCTAAAGTATCGTCTGAGTTAGCTAAAATTTGACCAAGATGCGTTAGTACTGAATCCAGAATTTCTTGCAGTGAAAAAAGTGCTTTTGATAGGGGTGAAGCAGTATTTCCAGAGTTTAGATTTATAAAATCCGGATCTGATAGGTTGGCCAGATTAGAAAAAGGGTTAGGTGATTTTTCTGGTGAACTGGTTTGGGGATGTTTTTGACTTTGCAATATTTCTTTTTTTTCTTCTTCGGTCTTTGTGTTATGATTTACGGAAACATCGTAGAATAAGTCGTTGTCCTGATTTTTTATAGGTGTTATAGATGTTATTTGAGACACAACTAGATGAGATTTTTGACATTCTTCCGAAAGAGAGTTATTTGCCGAATTACTTTCTATTGTTATTTGGCCTTGCTTGTTGGGTTTCTGGTCAGAAAAATGTAACGAGTCAGGTTCAACCAATTTATTTTGATCTTCAGTAGAATATGGAGAAAGAAACTTTTTCTTGGAGAGGGTAGAGAAGTATTCACTTATTGCAGGAGTGCTTGATATTTGTCCTGGTTTTAGTGACTTTTTCACAGATTTTCTTACAGCTGCGTCTGTCCCCATTCGCCTCATGTAGATTGTCCGTGAGCGTAGTTTTTTTAGCGCCCTCATGCTTGAGGACAGAAGTCTGTTTTTTAGATTATAATAGTCACAACGGGTTTTGTATATTTGTAATGACTTTATCTTAATCACACAATCTCAGTAGATCAGTAAAGAATGAGGGGTTTTAACACGTTGTAATCAAAAGTTTAGTTGAATAGTTTCCTCGAGTGGTGTACGTTAGTGGGGTGGCCCGTCCCGTCCTCGATCGTCCCCGGACGGCCACAGACGGCCCGCCCTTTGCCCGGGCTTAGCCCGGCGTCCCGCACGCGTCCCGCTGTGCGTCAGCTGGATGTATTTATAGGAGGAGCAGGGGCGGGAAGAGACTCCAGGTGCGCTCTGTTGGTCCTGCGCTGCAGCCTGGGTCTCGCAGTCCCTGCCCTTGCTATCGAGCAGCCTCACACGCACTTCAAATCTCCTCTGAGGTCTGTAAACAAGCTGTGAAGCAGTAAATTCACCAATGTCACTGTGCAAAGTAAAGCTACGAGCGGCCCCCGCGAAGCGGGGGCCGCAAGCAGTTGACGATTTCGGCAGCCAATCACAGGCCGCTCTGGAGCAAACAGCCAATCAGTGAGGAGCAGGGGCGGGAAGAGACTCCAGGTGCGCTCTGTTGGTCCTGCGCTGCAGCCTGGGTCTCGCAGTCCCTGCCCTTGCTATCGAGCAGCCTCACACGCACTTCAAATCTCCTCTGAGGTCTGTAAACAAGCTGTGAAGCAGTAAATTCACCAATGTCACTGTGCAAAGTAAAGCTACGAGCGGCTCCCGCGAAGCGGGGGCCGCGAGCAGTTGACGATTTCGGCAGCCAATCACAGGCCGCTCTGGAGCAAACAGCCAATCAGTGAGGAGCAGGGGCGGGAAGAGACTCCAGGTGCGCTCTGTTGGTCCTGCGCTGCAGCCTGGGTCTCGCAGTCCCTGCCCTTGCTATCGAGCAGCCTCACACGCACTTCAAATCTCCTCTGAGGTCTGTAAACAAGCTGTGAAGCAGTAAATTCACCAATGTCACTGTACAAAGTAAATCTACAGGCTAGTGAAGCCAATGCATATCTACAGGCTAGCGATGACAGTGCATATCTACAGTCTAGCAATGACAAAGCATATCTACAGGCTAGCGATGACAGAGCATATCTACAGGCTAGCGATGACAATGCATATCTACAGGCTAGCGATGACAGTGCATATCTACAGGCTAGTGAAGCCAATGCATATCTACAGGCTAGCGATGACAGGATAGCAATGACAGCGCATATCTACAGGCTAGCGATGACAGAGCATATCTACAGGCTAGCGATGACAGAGCATATCTACAGGCTAGCGATGACAGTGCATATCTACAGGCTAGTGAAGCCAATGCATATCTACAGGCTAGCGATGACAGTGCATATCTACAGTCTAGCGATGACTGAGCATATCTACAGGCTAGCGATGACAGAGCATATCTACAGGCTAGCGATGACAGTGCATATCTTCAGGCTAGCGATGACAGTGCATATCTACAGGCTAGCGGTGACAGTGCATATCTACAGGCTAGCGGTGACAGTGCATATCTACAGGCATGTGAAGCCAATGCATATCTAAAGGCTAGCGATGACAGTGCATATCTACAGGCTAGTGAAGCCAATGCATATCTACTGGCTTGCGATGACAGTGCATATCTACAGGCTAGTGAAGCCAATGCATATCTACAGGCTAGCGATGACAGTGCATATCTACAGGCTAGCGATGACAGAGCATATCTACAGGCTAGCAATGACAGTGCATATCTACAGGCTAGTGAAGCCAATGCATATCTACAGGCTAGTGAAGCCATAGCAATGACAGTGCATATCTACAGGCTAGCGATGACAGTGCATATCTACAGGCTAGCGATGACGGTGCATAACTACAGGCTAGTGAAGCCAATGCATATCTACAGGCTAGTGAAGCCAATGCATATCTACAGGCTAGCGATGACAGTGCATATCTACAGGCTAGCGATGACAGTGCATATCTTCAGGCTAGCGATGACAGTGCATATCTACAGGCTAGCGATGACAGAGCATATCTACAGGCTAGCGATGACAGTGCATATCTACAGGCTAGCGATGACAGTGCATATCTACAGGCTAGCGATGATATGCATATCTACAGGCTAGCGACGACAGCACATATCTACAGGATAGCAATGACAGCGCATATCTACAGGCTAGCGATGACAGAGCATATCTACAGGCTAGCGATGACAGTGCATATCTACAGGCTAGTGAAGCCAATGCATATCTACAGGCTAGCGATGACAGTGCATATCTACAGGCTAGTGACGCCAATGCATATCTACAGGCTAGTGATGACAGAGCATATCTACAGGCTAGCGATGACAGCGCATATCTACAGGCTAGCGATGACAGTGCATATCTACAGGCTAGCGATGACAGTGCATATCTACAGGCTAGCGATGATAATGCATATCTACAGGCTAGCAACGACAGCGCATATCTACAGGATAGCAATGACAGCGCATATCTACAGGCTAGCAATGACAGAGCATATCTACAGGCTAGCAATGACAGTGCATATCTACAGGCTAGTGAAGCCAATGCATATCTACAGGCTAGCGATGACAGTGCATATCTACAGGTTAGCGATGACAGAGCATATCTACAGGCTAGCGCAATCCAGATGGTTAAGAGAGGTGTCCTGCTTGAACTTTTCACACATCACGAGCGCTGATTCCTTCTCGGTTCTTATCTCTCGCTGTGTGATTCACTGCCGTGTGAAGTGGAGGGGGCAGCCAGGCAGAGCGTGTGCCTAAGGCTCGGAGATTTCTGGACTCGATGTCTGGCGCAGGGATGCTTATCTATGCCCCTGCGGAATGTGCTCGAAGCAGGAAACAATCACCATCAACGCATCAGCCTCCCACCTCGATAATACACACAAAATATTCTAGAAATTGTATAGCCAGTAACTAACTTTTTAGGACTGCCATTACCCAAGACCTACTGATTTGAACAAACATTTTATGTTTAATACACTTACGAACAGGAGTTTTTAAAGAGCCCTCTTCATGCATTATCCCGTTATTGTGTCATTCACGTTTCTTCCCGCCCACTACATATGACTTTGCAGAAATTGACCCACTAAAGCCGATGATAATGTATATCTACAGGCGAGCGATGACAGCGCATATCTACAGGATAGCAATGACAGTGCATATCTACAGGCTAGTGAAGCCAATGCATATCTACAGGCTAGTGAAGCCATAGCAATAACAGTGCATATCTACAGGCTAGCGATGACAGCGCATATCTATAGGCTAGCGATGACGGTGCATATCTACAGGCTAGTGAAGCCAATGCATATCTACAGGCTAGTGAAGCCAATGCATATCTACAGGCTAGCGATGACAGTGCATATCTACAGGCTAGCGATGACAGTGCATATCGACAGGCTAGCGATGATAATGCATATCTACAGGCTAGCGACGACAGCGCATATCTACAGGATAGCAATGACAGCGCATATCTACAGGCTAGCGATGACAGTGCATATCTACAGGCTAGTGAAGCCAATGCATATCTACAGGCTAGCGATGACAGTGCATATCTACAGGCTAGCGATGACAGAGCATATCTACAGGCTAGCGATGACAGTGCATATCCACAGGCTTGTGAAGCCAATGCATATCTACAGGCTAGTGATGACAGAGCATAGCTACAGGCTAGCGATGACAGCGCATATCTACAGGCTAGCAATGACAGTGCATATCTACAGGCTAGTGAAGCCAATGCATATCTACAGGCTAGCGATGACAGTGCATATCTACAGGCTAGTGATGACAGAGCATATCTACAGGCTAGTGATGACAGAGCATATCTACAGGCTAGCGATGACAGTGCATATCTACAGGCTAGCGATGACAGTGCATATCTACAGGCTAGCGATGACAATGCATATCTACAGGCTAGAGATGACAGTGCATATCTACAGGCTAGTGAAGCCAATGCATATCTACAGGCTAGCGATGACAGGATAGCAATGACAGCACATATCTACAGGCTAGCGATGACAGAGCATATCTACAGGCTAGTGAAGCCAATGCATATCTACAGGCTTGCGATGACAGTGCATATCTACAGGCTAGCGATGACAGAGCATATCTACAGGCTAGCGATGACAGTGCATATCCACAGGCTTGTGAAGCCAATGCATATCTACAGGCTAGTGATGACAGAGCATAGCTACAGGCTAGCGATGACAGCGCATATCTACAGGCTAGCAATGACAGTGCATATCTACAGGCTAGCGATGACAGTGCATATCTACAGGCTAGCGATGATAATGCATATCTACAGGCTAGCAATGACAGCGCATATCTACAGGATAGCAATGACAGCGCATATCTACAGGCTAGTGAAGCCAATGCATATCTACAGGCTAGCGATGACAGTGCATATTTACAGGCTAGTGAAGCCAATGCATATCTACAGGCTAGCGATGACAGAGCATATCTACAGGCTAGCGATGACAGTGCATATCTACAGGCTAGCGATGACAGTGCATATCTACAGGCTAGCGATGACAGTGCATATCTACAGGCTAGCGATGACGGTGCATATCTACAGGCTAGTGAAGCCAATGCATATCTACAGGCTAGTGAAGCCAATGCATATCTACAGGCTAGCGATGACAGTGCATATCTACAGGCTAGCGATGACAGTGCATATCTACAGGCTAGCGATGATAATGCATATCTACAGGCTAGCGACGACAGCGCATATCTACAGGATAGCAATGACAGCGCATATCTACAGGCTAGCGATGACATTGAATATCTACAGGCTAGTGAAGCCAATGCATATCTACAGGCTAGCGATGACAGTGCATATCTACAGGCTAGTGATGACAGCGCATATCTACAGGATAGCAATGACAGCGCATATCTACAGGCTAGCGATGACAGAGCATATCTCCAGGCTAGCGATGACAGTGCATATCTACAGGCTAGCGATGACAGAGCATATCTACAGGCTAGCGATGACAGTGCATATCTACAGGCTAGCGATGACAGTGCATATCTACAGGCTAGCGATGATATGCATATCTACAGGCTAGCGACGACAGCGCATATCTACAGGATAACAATGACAGCGCATATCTACAGGCTAGCGATGACAGAGCATATCTACAGGCTAGCAATGACAGTGCATATCTACAGGCTAGTGAAGCCAATGCATATCTCCAGGCTAGCGATGACAGTGCATATCTACAGGCTAGTGAAGCCAATGCATATTTACAGGCTTGCAATGACAGTGCATATCTTCAGGCTAGCGATGACAGAGCATATCTACAGGCTAGCGATGACAGTGCATATCTACAGGCTTGTGAAGCCAATGCATATCTACAGGCTAGCAATGACAGCGCATATCTACAGGCTAGCGATGACAGAGCATATCTACAGGCTAGCGATGACAGTGCATATCTACAGGCTAGTGAAGCCAATGCATATCTACAGGATAGCAATGACAGCGCATATCTACAGGCTAGCGATGACAGTGCATATCTACAGGCTAGCGATGACAGAGCATATCTACAGGCTAGCGATGACAGTGCATATCCACAGGCTTGTGAAGCCAATGCATATCTACAGGCTAGTGATGACAGAGCATAGCTACAGGCTAGCGATGACAGCGCATATCTACAGGCTAGCAATGACAGTGCATATCTACAGGCTAGTGAAGCCAATGCATATCTACAGGCTAGCGATGACAGTGCATATCTACAGGCTAGTGATGACAGAGCATATCTACAGGCTAGTGATGACAGAGCATATCTACAGGCTAGCGATGACAGTGCATATCTACAGGCTAGCGATGACAATGCATATCTACAGGCTAGAGATGACAGTGCATATCTACAGGCTAGTGAAGCCAATGCATATCTACAGGCTAGCGATGACAGGATAGCAATGACAGCGCATATCTACAGGCTAGCAATGACAGAGCATATCTACAGGCTAGTGAAGCCAATGCATATCTACAGGCTTGGGATGACAGTGCATATCTACAGGCTAGCGATGACAGAGCATATCTACAGGCTAGCGATGACAGTGCATATCCACAGGCTTGTGAAGCCAATGCATATGTACAGGCTAGTGATGACAGAGCATAGCTACAGGCTAGCGATGACAGCGCATATCTACAGGCTAGCAATGACAGTGCATATCTACAGGCTAGCGATGACAGTGCATATCTACAGGCTAGCGATGATAATGCATATCTACAGGCTAGCAATGACAGCGCATATCTACAGGATAGCAATGACAGCGCATATCTACAGGCTAGTGAAGCCAATGCATATCTACAGGCTAGCGATGACAGTGCATATTTACAGGCTAGTGAAGCCAATGCATATCTACAGGCTTGCGATGACAGTGCATATCTACAGGCTAGCGATGACAGAGCATATCTACAGGCTAGCGATGACAGTGCATATCTACAGGCTAGCGATGACAGTGCATATCTACAGGCTAGCGATGACAGTGCATATCTACAGGCTAGCGATGACGGTGCATATCTACAGGCTAGTGAAGCCAATATATCTACAGGCTAGTGAAGCCAATGCATATCTACAGGCTAGCGATGACAGTGCATATCTACAGGCTAGCGATGACAGTGCATATCTACAGGCTAGCGATGATAATGCATATCTACAGGCTAGCGACGACAGCGCATATCTACAGGATAGCAATGACAGCGCATATCTACAGGCTAGCGATGACATTGAATATCTACAGGCTAGTGAAGCCAATGCATATCTACAGGCTAGCGATGACAGTGCATATCTACAGGCTAGTGATGACAGCGCATATCTACAGGATAGCAATGACAGCGCATATCTACAGGCTAGCGATGACAGAGCATATCTCCAGGCTAGCGATGACAGTGCATATCTACAGGCTAGCGATGACAGAGCATATCTACAGGCTAGCGATGACAGTGCATATCTACAGGCTAGCGATGACAGTGCATATCTACAGGCTAGCGACGACAGCGCATATCTACAGGATAGCAATGACAGCGCATATCTACAGGCTAGCGATGACAGAGCATATCTACAGGCTAGCAATGACAGTGCATATCTACAGGCTAGTGAAGCCAATGCATATCTCCAGGCTAGCGATGACAGTGCATATCTACAGGCTAGTGAAGCCAATGCATATTTACAGGCTTGCAATGACAGTGCATATCTTCAGGCTAGCGATGACAGAGCATATCTACAGGCTAGCGATGACAGTGCATATCTACAGGCTTGTGAAGCCAATGCATATCTACAGGCTAGCAATGACAGCGCATATCTACAGGCTAGCGATGACAGAGCATATCTACAGGCTAGCGATGACAGTGCATATCTACAGGCTAGTGAAGCCAATGCATATCTACAGGATAGCAATGACAGCGCATATCTACAGGCTAGCGATGACAGTGCATATCTACAGGCTAGTGAAGCCAATGCATATCTACAGGCTTGCGATGACAGTGCATATCTACAGGCTAGCGATGACAGTGCATATCCACAGGCTAGCGATGACAGAGCATATCTACAGGCTAGCGATGACAGTGCATATCTACAGGCTAGCGATGATAATGCATATCTACAGGCTAGTGACGACAGCGCATATCTACAGGATAGCAATGACAGCGCATATCTACAGGCTAGCAATGACAGTGCATATCTACAGGCTAGCGATGACAGAGCATATCTACAGGCTAGCGATGACAATGCATATCTACAGGCTAGCGATGACAGTGCATATCTACAGGCTAGTGAAGCCAATGCATATCTACAGGCTAGCGATGACAGGATAGCAATGACAGCGCATATCTACAGGCTAGCGATGACAGAGCATATCTACAGGCTAGCGATGACAGAGCATATCTACAGGCTAGCGATGACAGTGCATATCTACAGGCTAGTGAAGCCAATGCATATCTACAGGCTAGGGATGACAGTGCATATCTACAGTCTAGCGATGACAGAGCATATCTACAGGCTAGCGATGACAGAGCATATCTACAGGCTAGCGATGACAGTGCATATCTTCAGGCTAGCGATGACAGTGCATATCTACAGGCTAGCGGTGACAGTGCATATCTACAGGCTAGCGGTGACAGGCTAGCGATGACAGTGCATATCTACAGTCTAGCGATGACAGAGCATATCTACAGGCTAGCGATGACAGAGCATATCTACAGGCTAGCGATGACAGTGCATATCTTCAGGCTAGCGATGACAGTGCATATCTACAGGCTAGCGGTGACAGTGCATATCTACAGGCTAGCGGTGACAGTGCATATCTACAGGCATGTGAAGCCAATGCATATCTAAAGGCTAGCGATGACAGTGCATATCTACAGGCTAGTGAAGCCAATGCATATCTACTGGCTTGCGATGACAGTGCATATCTACAGGCTAGTGAAGCCAATGCATATCTACAGGCTAGCGATGACAGTGCATATCTACAGGCTAGCGATGACAGAGCATATCTACAGGCTAGCAATGACAGTGCATATCTACAGGCTAGTGAAGCCAATGCATATCTACAGGCTAGTGAAGCCATAGCAATGACAGTGCATATCTACAGGCTAGCGATGACAGTGCATATCTACAGGCTAGCGATGACGGTGCATAACTACAGGCTAGTGAAGCCAATGCATATCTACAGGCTAGTGAAGCCAATGCATATCTACAGGCTAGCGATGACAGTGCATATCTACAGGCTAGCGATGACAGTGCATATCTTCAGGCTAGCGATGACAGTGCATATCTACAGGCTAGCGATGACAGAGCATATCTACAGGCTAGCGATGACAGTGCATATCTACAGGCTAGCGATGACAGTGCATATCTACAGGCTAGCGATGATATGCATATCTACAGGCTAGCGACGACAGCACATATCTACAGGATAGCAATGACAGCGCATATCTACAGGCTAGCGATGACAGAGCATATCTACAGGCTAGCGATGACAGTGCATATCTACAGGCTAGTGAAGCCAATGCATATCTACAGGCTAGCGATGACAGTGCATATCTACAGGCTAGTGAAGCCAATGCATATCTACAGGCTAGTGATGACAGAGCATATCTACAGGCTAGCGATGACAGCGCATATCTACAGGCTAGCGATGACAGTGCATATCTACAGGCTAGCGATGACAGTGCATATCTACAGGCTAGCGATGATAATGCATATCTACAGGCTAGCGACGACAGCGCATATCTACAGGATAGCAATGACAGCGCATATCTACAGGCTAGCAATGACAGAGCATATCTACAGGCTAGCGATGACAGTGCATATCTACAGGCTAGTGAAGCCAATGCATATCTACAGGCTAGCGATGACAGTGCATATCTACAGGTTAGCGATGACAGAGCATATCTACAGGCTAGCGCAATCCAGATGGTTAAGAGAGGTGTCCTGATTGAACTTTTCACACATCACGAGCGCTGATTCCTTCTCGGTTCTTATCTCTCGCTGTGTGATTCACTGCCGTGTGAAGTGGAGGGGGCAGCCAGGCAGAGCGTGTGCCTAAGGCTCGGAGATTTCTGGACTCGATGTCTGGCGCAGGGATGCTTATCTATGCCCCTGCGGAATGTGCTCGAAGCAGGAAACAATCACCATCAACGCATCAGCCTCCCACCTCGATAATACACACAAAATATTCTAGAAATTGTATAGCCAGTAACTAACTTTTTAGGACTGCCATTACCCAAGACCTACTGATTTGAACAAACATTTTATGTTTAATACACTTACGAACAGGAGTTTTTAAAGAGCCCTCTTCATGCATTATCCCGTTATTGTGTCATTCACGTTTCTTCCCGCCCACTACATATGACTTTGCAGAAATTGACCCACTAAAGCCGATGATAATGTATATCTACAGGCGAGCGATGACAGCGCATATCTACAGGATAGCAATGACAGTGCATATCTACAGGCTAGTGAAGCCAATGCATATCTACAGGCTAGTGATGCCATAGCAATGACAGTGCATATCTACAGGCTAGCGATGACAGTGCATATCTATAGGCTAGCGATGACGGTGCATATCTACAGGCTAGTGAAGCCAATGCATATCTACAGGCTAGTGAAGCCAATGCATATCTACAGGCTAGCGATGACAGTGCATATCTACAGGCTAGCGATGACAGTGCATATCGACAGGCTAGCGATGATAATGCATATCTACAGGCTAGCGACAACAGCGCATATCTACAGGATAGCAATGACAGCGCATATCTACAGGCTAGCGATGACAGTGCATATCTACAGGCTAGTGAAGCCAATGCATATCTACAGGCTAGCGATGACAGTGCATATCTACAGGCTAGTGATGACAGAGCATATCTACAGGCTAGTGATGACAGAGCATATCTACAGGCTAGCGATGACAGTGCATATCTACAGGCTAGCGATGACAGTGCATATCTACAGGCTAGCGATGACAATGCATATCTACAGGCTAGAGATGACAGTGCATATCTACAGGCTAGTGAAGCCAATGCATATCTACAGGCTAGCGATGACAGGATAGCAATGACAGCGCATATCTACAGGCTAGCGATGACAGAGCATATCTACAGGCTAGTGAAGCCAATGCATATCTACAGGCTTGCGATGACAGTGCATATCTACAGGCTAGCGATGACAGAGCATATCTACAGGCTAGCGATGACAGTGCATATCCACAGGCTTGTGAAGCCAATGCATATCTACAGGCTAGTGATGACAGAGCATAGCTACAGGCTAGCGATGACAGCGCATATCTACAGGCTAGCAATGACAGTGCATATCTACAGGCTAGCGATGACAGTGCATATCTACAGGCTAGCGATGATAATGCATATCTACAGGCTAGCAATGACAGCGCATATCTACAGGATAGCAATGACAGCGCATATCTACAGGCTAGTGAAGCCAATGCATATCTACAGGCTAGCGATGACAGTGCATATTTACAGGCTAGTGAAGCCAATGCATATCTACAGGCTTGCGATGACAGTGCATATCTACAGGCTAGCGATGACAGAGCATATCTACAGGCTAGCGATGACAGTGCATATCTACAGGCTAGCGATGACAGTGCATATCTACAGGCTAGCGATGACAGTGCATATCTACAGGCTAGCGATGACGGTGCATATCTACAGGCTAGTGAAGCCAATGCATATCTACAGGCTAGTGAAGCCAATGCATATCTACAGGCTAGCGATGACAGTGCATATCTACAGGCTAGCGATGACAGTGCATATCTACAGGCTAGCGATGATAATGCATTTCTACAGGCTAGCGACGACAGCGCATATCTACAGGATAGCAATGACAGCGCATATCTACAGGCTAGCGATGACATTGAATATCTACAGGCTAGTGAAGCCAATGCATATCTACAGGCTAGCGATGACAGTGCATATCTACAGGCTAGTGATGACAGCGCATATCTACAGGATAGCAATGACAGCGCATATCTACAGGCTAGCGATGACAGAGCATATCTCCAGGCTAGCGATGACAGTGCATATCTACAGGCTAGCGATGACAGAGCATATCTACAGGCTAGCGATGACAGTGCATATCTACAGGCTAGCGATGACAGTGCATATCTACAGGCTAGCGATGATATGCATATCTACAGGCTAGCGACGACAGCGCATATCTACAGGATAGCAATGACAGCGCATATCTACAGGCTAGCGATGACAGAGCATATCTACAGGCTAGCAATGACAGTGCATATCTACAGGCTAGTGAAGCCAATGCATATCTCCAGGCTAGCGATGACAGTGCATATCTACAGGCTAGTGAAGCCAATGCATATTTACAGGCTTGCGATGACAGTGCATATCTTCAGGCTAGCGATGACAGAGCATATCTACAGGCTAGCGATGACAGTGCATATCTACAGGCTTGTGAAGCCAATGCATATCTACAGGCTAGCAATGACAGCGCATATCTACAGGCTAGCGATGACAGAGCATATCTACAGGCTAGCGATGACAGTGCATATCTACAGGCTAGTGAAGCCAATGCATATCTACAGGATAGCAATGACAGCGCATATCTACAGGCTAGCGATGACAGTGCATATCTACAGGCTAGTGAAGCCAATGCATATCTACAGGCTTGCGATGACAGTGCATATCTACAGGCTAGCGATGACAGTGCATATCCACAGGCTAACGATGACAGAGCATATCTACAGGCTAGCAATGACAGTGCATATCTACAGGCTAGCGATGATAATGCATATCTACAGGCTAGTGACGACAGCGCATATCTACAGGATAGCAATGACAGCGCATATCTACAGGCTAGCAATGACAGAGCATATCTACAGGCTAGCGATGACAGTGCACATCTACAGGCTAGTGAAGCCAATGCATATCTACAGGCTAGCGATGACAGTGCATATCTACAGGTTAGCGATGACAGAGCATATCTACAGGCTAGTGCAATCCAGATGGTTAAGAGAGGTGTCCTGCTTGAACTTTTCACACATCACGAGCGCTGACTCCTTCTCAGTTCTTATCTCTCGCTGTGTGATTCACTGCCGTGTGAAGTGGAGGGGGCAGCCGGGCAGAGCGTGTGCCTAAGGCTCGGAGATTTCTGGACTCGATGTCTGGCGCAGGGATGCTTATCTATGCCCCTTTGGAATGTGCTCGAAGCAGGAAACAATCACCATCAACGCATCAGCCTCCCACCTCGATAACACACACAAAATATTCTAGAAATTGTATAGCCAGTAACTAACTTTTTAGGACTGCCATTACCCAAGACCTACTGATTTGAACAAACATTTTATGTTTAATACACTTACTAACAGGAGTTTTTAAAGAGCCCTCTTCATGCATTATCCCGTTATTGTGTCATTCACGTTTCTTCCCACCCACTACATATGACTTTGCAGAAATTGACCCACTAAAGCCGATGATAATGTATATCTACAGGCGAGCGATGACAGCGCATATCTACAGGATAGCAATGACAGTGCATATCTACAGGCTAGTGAAGCCAATGCATATCTACAGGCTAGTGAAGCCATAGCAATGACAGTGCATATCTACAGGCTAGCGATGACAGTGCATATCTACAGGCTAGCGATGACGGTGCATATCTACAGGCTAGTGAAGCCAATGCATATCTACAGGCTAGTGAAGCCAATGCATATCTACAGGCTAGCGATGACAGTGCATATCTACAGGCTAGCGATGACAGTGCATATCTACAGGCTAGCGATGATAATGCATATCTACAGGCTAGTGACGACAGCGCATATCTACAGGATAGCAATGACAGCGCATATCTACAGGCTAGCGATGAGAGTGCATATCTACAGGCTAGTGAAGCCAATGCATATCTACAGGCTAGCGATGACAGTGCATATCTACAGGCTAGTGATGACAGAGCATATCTACAGGCTAGTGATGACAGAGCATATCTACAGGCTAGCGATGACAGTGCATATCTACAGGCTAGCGATGACAGTGCATATCTACAGGCTAGCGATGACAATGCATATCTACAGGCTAGCGATGACAGTGCATATCTACAGGCTAGTGAAGCCAATGCATATCTACAGGCTAGCGATGACAGGATAGCAATGACAGCGCATATCTACAGGCTAGCGATGACAGAGCATATCTACAGGCTAGCAATGACAGAGCATATCTACAGGCTAGCGATGATAATGCATATCTACAGGCTAGTGACGACAGCGCATATCTACAGGATAGCAATGACAGCGCATATCTACAGGCTAGCGATGAGAGTGCATATCTACAGGCTAGTGAAGCCAATGCATATCTACAGGCTAGCGATGACAGTGCATATCTACAGGCTAGTGATGACAGAGCATATCTACAGGCTAGTGATGACAGAGCATATCTACAGGCTAGCGATGACAGTGCATATCTACAGGCTAGCGATGACAGTGCATATCTACAGGCTAGCGATGACAATGCTTATCTACAGGCTAGCGATGACAGTGCATATCTTCAGTCTAGCAATGACAGAGCATATCTACAGGCTAGCGATGACAGAGCATATCTACAGGCTAGCGATGACAATGCATATCTACAGGCTAGCGATGACAGTGCATATCTACAGGCTAGTGAAGCCAATGCATATCTACAGGCTAGCGATGACAGGATAGCAATGACAGCGCATATCTACAGGCTAGCGATGACAGAGCATATCTACAGGCTAGCGATGACAGTGCATATCTACAGGCTAGTGAAGCCAATGCATATCTACAGGCTAGCGATGACAGTGCATATCTACAGTCTAGCGATGACAGAGCATATCTACAGGCTAGCGATGACAGAGCATATCTACAGGCTAGCGATGACAGTGCATATCTTCAGGCTAGCGATGACAGTGCATATCTACAGGCTAGCGGTGACAGTGCATATCTACAGGCTAGCGGTGACAGTGCATATCTACAGGCATGTGAAGCCAATGCATATCTAAAGGCTAGCGATGACAGTGCATATCTACAGGCTAGTGAAGCCAATGCATATCTACTGGCTTGCGATGACAGTGCATATCTACAGGCTAGCGATGACAGAGCATATCTACAGGCTAGCGATGACAGTGCATATCTACAGGCTAGCGATGACAGTGCATATCTACAGGCTAGCGATGATAATGCATATCTACAGGCTAGCGATGACAGCGCATATCTACAGGATAGCAATGACAGCGCATATCTACAGGCTAGCGATGACAGAGCATATCTACAGGCTAGCGGTGACAGTGCATATCTACAGGCTAGTGAAGCCAATGCATATCTACAGGCTAGCGATGACAGTGCATATCTACAGGCTAGCGATGACAGAGCATATCTACAGGCTAGCAATGACATTGCATTTCTACAGGCTAGTGAAGCCAATGCATATCTACAGGCTAGTGAAGCCATAGCAATGACAGTACATATCTACAGGCTAGCGATGACAGTGCATATCTACAGGCTAGCGATGACGGTGCATAACTACAGGCTAGTGAAGCCAATGCATATCTATAGGCTAGCGATGACAGTGCATATCTACAGGCTAGCGATGACAGTGCATATCTTCAGGCTAGCGATGACAGTGCATATCTACAGGCTAGCCATGACAGAGCATATCTACAGGCTAGCGATGACAGTGCATATCTACAGGCTAGCCATGACAGAGCATATCTACAGGCTAGCGATGACAGTGCATATCTACAGGCTAGTGAAGCCAATGCATATCTACAGGCTAGCGATGACAGTGCATATCTACAGGCTAGTGAAGCCAATGCATATCTACAGGCTAGTGATGACAGAGCATATCTACAGGCTAGCGATGACAGCGCATATCTACAGGCTAGCGATGACAGTGCATATCTACAGGCTAGCGATGACAGTGCATATCCACAGGCTAGCGATGATAATGCATATCTACAGGCTAGCGACGACAGCGCATATCTACAGGATAGCAATGACAGCGCATATCTACAGGCTAGCAATGACAGAGCATATCTACAGGCTAGCGATGACAGTGCATATCTACAGGCTAGTGAAGCCAATGCATATCTACAGGCTAGCGATGACAGTGCATATCTACAGGTTAGCGATGACAGAGCATATCTACAGGCTAGCGCAATCCAGATGGTTAAGAGAGGTGTCCTGCTTGAACTTTTCACACATCACGAGCGCTGATTCCTTCTCGGTTCTTATCTCTCGCTGTGTGATTCACTGCCGTGTGAAGTGGAGGGGGCAGCCAGGCAGAGCGTGTGCCTAAGGCTCGGAGATTTCTGGACTCGATGTCTGGCGCAGGGATGCTTATCTATGCCCCTGCGGAATGTGCTCGAAGCAGGAAACAATCACCATCAACGCATCAGCCTCCCACCTCGAGAATACACACAAAATATTCTAGAAATTGTATAGCCAGTAACTAACTTTTTAGGACTGCCATTACCCAAGACCTACTGATTTGAACAAACATTTTATGTTTAATACACTTACGAACAGGAGTTTTTAAAGAGCCCTCTTCATGCATTATCCCGTTATTGTGTCATTCACGTTTCTTCCCGCCCACTACATATGACTTTGCAGAAATTGACCCACTAAAGCCGATGATAATGTATATCTACAGGCGAGCGATGACAGCGCATATCTACAGGATAGCAATGACAGTGCATATCTACAGGCTAGTGAAGCCAATGCATATCTACAGGCTAGTGAAGCCATAGCAATGACAGTGCATATCTACAGGCTAGCGATGACAGTGCATATCTATAGGCTAGCGATGACGGTGCATATCTACAGGCTAGTGAAGCCAATGCATATCTACAGGCTAGTGAAGCCAATGCATATCTACAGGCTAGCGATGACAGTGCATATCTACAGGCTAGCGATGACAGTGCATATCGACAGGCTAGCGATGATAATGCATATCTACAGGCTAGCGACGACAGCGCATATCTACAGGATAGCAATGACAGCGCATATCTACAGGCTAGCGATGACAGTGCATATCTACAGGCTAGTGAAGCCAATGCATATCTACAGGCTAGCGATGACAGTGCATATCTACAGGCTATTGATGACAGAGCATATCTACAGGCTAGTGATGACAGAGCATATCTACAGGCTAGCGATGACAGTGCATATCTACAGGCTAGCGATGACAGTGCATATCTACAGGCTAGCGATGACAATGCATATCTACAGGCTAGAGATGACAGTGCATATCTACAGGCTAGTGAAGCCAATGCATATCTACAGGCTAGCGATGACAGGATAGCAATGACAGCGCATATCTACAGGCTAGCGATGACAGAGCATATCTACAGGCTAGTGAAGCCAATGCATATCTACAGGCTTGCGATGACAGTGCATATCTACAGGCTAGCGATGACAGAGCATATCTACAGGCTAGCGATGACAGTGCATATCCACAGGCTTGTGAAGCCAATGCATATCTACAGGCTAGTGATGACAGAGCATAGCTACAGGCTAGCGATGACAGCGCATATCTACAGGCTAGCAATGACAGTGCATATCTACAGGCTAGCGATGACAGTGCATATCTACAGGCTAGCGATGATAATGCATATCTACAGGCTAGCAATGACAGCGCATATCTACAGGCTAGCGATGACAGAGCATATCTACAGGCTAGCGATGACAGTGCATATCTACAGGCTAGCGATGACAGTGCATATCTACAGGCTAGCGATGACAGTGCAAATCTACAGGCTAGCGATGATAATGCATATCTACAGGCTAGCGACGACAGCGCATATCTACAGGATAGCAATGACAGCGCATATCTACAGGCTAGCGATGACATTGAATATCTACAGGCTAGTGAAGCCAATGCATATCTACAGGCTAGCGATGACAGTGCATATCTACAGGCTAGTGATGACAGCGCATATCTACAGGATAGCAATGACAGCGCATATCTACAGGCTAGCGATGACAGTGCATATCTCCAGGCTAGCGATGACAGTGCATATCTACAGGCTAGCGATGACAGAGCATATCTACAGGCTAGCGATGACAGTGCATATCTACAGGCTAGCGATGACAGTGCATATCTACAGGCTAGCGATGATATGCATATCTACAGGCTAGCGACGACAGCGCATATCTACAGGATAGCAATGACAGCGCATATCTACAGGCTAGCGATGACAGAGCATATCTACAGGCTAGCAATGACAGTGCATATCTACAGGCTAGTGAAGCCAATGCATATCTCCAGGCTAGCGATGACAGTGCATATCTACAGGCTAGTGAAGCCAATGCATATTTACAGGCTTGCGATGACAGTGCATATCTTCAGGCTAGCGATGACAGAGCATATCTACAGGCTAGCGATGACAGTGCATATCTACAGGCTTGTGAAGCCAATGCATATCTACAGGCTAGCAATGACAGCGCATATCTACAGGCTAGCGATGACAGAGCATATCTACAGGCTAGCGATGACAGTGCATATCTACAGGCTAGTGAAGCCAATGCATATCTACAGGATAGCAATGACAGCGCATATCTACAGGCTAGCGATGACAGTGCATATCTACAGGCTAGTGAAGCCAATGCATATCTACAGGCTTGCGATGACAGTGCATATCTACAGGCTAGCGATGACAGTGCATATCCACAGGCTAGCGATGACAGAGCATATCTACAGGCTAGCGATGACAGTGCATATCTACAGGCTAGCGATGATAATGCATATCTACAGGCTAGTGACGACAGCGCATATCTACAGGATAGCAATGACAGCGCATATCTACAGGCTAGCAATGACAGAGCATATCTACAGGCTAGCGATGACAGTGCACATCTACAGGCTACTGAAGCCAATGCATATCTACAGGCTAGCGATGACAGTGCATATCTACAGGTTAGCGATGACAGAGCATATCTACAGGCTAGTGCAATCCAGATAGTTAAGAGAGGTGTCCTGCTTGAACTTTTCACACATCACGAGCGCTGACTCCTTCTCAGTTCTTATCTCTCGCTGTGTGATTCACTGCCGTGTGAAGTGGAGGGGGCAGCCAGGCAGAGCGTGTGCCTAAGGCTCGGAGATTTCTGGACTCGATGTAGAGCGCAGGGATGCTTATCTATGCCCCTGCGGAATCTGCTCGAAGCAGGAAACAATCACCATCAACGCATCAGCCTCCCACCTCGATAACACACACAAAATATTCTAGAAATTGTATAGCCAGGAACTAACTTTTTAGGACTGCCATTACCCAAGACCTACTGATTTGAACAAACATTTTATGTTTAATACACTTACTAACAGGAGTTTTTAAAGAGCCCTCTTCATGCATTATCCCGTTATTGTGTCATTCACGTTTCTTCCCGCCCACTACATATGACTTTGCAGAAATTGACCCACTAAAGCCGATGATAATGTATATCTACAGGCGAGCGATGACAGCGCATATCTACAGGATAGCAATGACAGTGCATATCTACAGGCTAGTGAAGCCAATGCATATCTACAGGCTAGTGAAGCCATAGCAATGACAGTGCATATCTACAGGCTAGCGATGACAGTGCATATCTATAGGCTAGCGATGACGGTGCATATCTACAGGCTAGTGAAGCCAATGCATATCTACAGGCTAGTGAAGCCAATGCATATCTACAGGCTAGCGATGACAGTGCATATCTACAGGCTAGCGATGACAGTGCATATCTACAGGCTAGCGATGATAATGCATATCTACAGGCTAGCAATGACAGCGCATATCTACAGGATAGCAATGACAGCACATATCTACAGGCTAGTGAAGCCAATGCATATCTACAGGCTAGCGATGACAGTGCATATTTACAGGCTAGTGAAGCCAATGCATATCTACAGGCTTGCGATAACAGTGCATATCTACAGGCTAGCGATGACAGAGCATATCTACAGGCTAGCGATGACAGTGCATATCTACAGGCTAGCGATGACAGTGCATATCTACAGCCTAGCGATGACAGCGCATATCTATAGGCTAGCGATGACGGTGCATATCTACAGGCTAGTGAAGCCAATGCATATCTACAGGCTAGTGAAGCCAATGCATATCTACAGGCTAGCGATGACAGTGCATATCTACAGGCTAGCGATGACAGTGCATATCTACAGGCTAGCGATGATAATGCATATCTACAGGCTAGCGACGACAGCGCATATCTACAGGATAGCAATGACAGCGCATATCTACAGGCTAGCGATGACATTGAATATCTACAGGCTAGTGAAGCCAATGCATATCTACAGGCTAGCGATGACAGTGCATATCTACAGGCTAGTGATGACAGAGCATATCTACAGGCTAGTGATGACAGAGCATATCTACAGGCTAGCGATGACAGTGCATATCTACAGGCTAGCGATGACAGTGCATATCTACAGGCTTGTGATGACAATGCATATCTACAGGCTAGCGATGACAGTGCATATCTACAGGATAGCAATGACAGTGCATATCTACAGGCTAGTGAAGCCAATGCATATCTACAGGCTAGTGAAGCCATAGCAATGACAGTGCATATCTACAGGCTAGCGATGACAGTGCATATCTACAGGCTAGCGATGACAGTGCATATCTACAGGCTAGCGATGACAGTGCATATCTACAGGCTTGTGATGACAATGTATATCTACAGGCGAGCGATGACAGCGCATATCTAAAGGATAGCAATGACAGTGCATATCTACAGGCTAGTGAAGCCAATGCATATCTACAGGCTAGTGAAGCCATAGCAATGACAGTGCATATCTACAGGCTAGCGATGACAGTCCATATCTATAGGCTAGCGATGACGGTGCATATCTACAGGCTAGTGAAGCCAATGCATATCTACAGGCTAGTGAAGCCAATGCATATCTACAGGCTAGCGATGACAGTGCATATCTACAGGCTAGCGATGACAGTGCATATCGACAGGCTAGCGATGATAATGCATATCTACAGGCTAGCGACGACAGCGCATATCTACAGGATAGCAATGACAGCGCATATCTACAGGCTAGCGATGACAGTGCATATCTACAGGCTAGTGAAGCCAATGCATATCTACAGGCTAGCGATGACAGTGCATATATACAGGCTAGTGATGACAGAGCATATCTACAGGCTAGTGATGACAGAGCATATCTACAGGCTAGCGATGACAGTGCATATCTACAGGCTAGCGATGACAGTGCATATCTACAGGCTAGCGTTGACAATGCATATCTACAGGCTAGAGATGACAGTGCATATCTACAGGCTAGTGAAGCCAATGCATATCTACAGGCTAGCGATGACAGGATAGCAATGACAGCGCATATCTACAGGCTAGCGATGACAGAGCATATCTGCAGGCTAGTGAAGCCAATGCATATCTACAGGCTTGCGATGACAGTGCATATCTACAGGCTAGCGATGACAGAGCATATCTACAGGCTAGCAATGACAGTGCATATCCACAGGCTTGTGAAGCCAATGCATATCTACAGGCTAGTGATGACAGAGCATAGCTACAGACTAGCGATGACAGCGCATATCTACAGGCTAGCGATGACAGTGCATATCTACAGGATAGCGATGACAGTGCATATCTACAGGCTAGCAATGATAATGCATATCTACAGGCTAGCAATGACAGCGCATATCTACAGGATAGCAATGACAGCGCATATCTACAGGCTAGTGAAGCCAATGCATATCTACAGGCTAGCGATGACAGTGCATATTTACAGGCTAGTGAAGCCAATGCATATCTACAGGCTTGCGATGACAGTGCATATCTACAGGCTAGCGATGACAGAGCATATCTACAGGCTAGCGATGACAGTGCATATCTACAGGCTAGCGATGACAGTGCATATCTACAGGCTAGCGATGATAATGCATATCTACAGGCTAGCGATGACAGTGCATATCTACAGGTTAGCGATGACAGAGCATATCTACAGGCTAGCGCAATCCAGATAGTTAAGAGAGGTGTCCTGCTTGAACTTTTCACACATCACGAGCGCTGACTCCTTCTCAGTTCTTATCTCTCGCTGTGTGATTCACTGCCGTGTGAAGTGGAGGGGGCAGCCGGGCAGAGCATGTGCCTAAGGCTCGGAGATTTCTGGACTCGATGTCTGGCGCAGGGATGCTTATCTATGCCCCTGCGGAATCTGCTCGAAGCAGGAAACAATCACCATCAACGCATCAGCCTCCCACCTCGATAATACACACAAAATATTCTAGAAATTGTATAGCCAGGAACTAACTTTTTAGGACTGCCATTACCCAAGACCTACTGATTTGAACAAACATTTTATGTTTAATACACTTACTAACAGGAGTTTTTAAAGAGCCCTCTTCATGCATTATCCCGTTATTGTGTCATTCACGTTTCTTCCCGCCCACTACATATGACTTTGCAGAAATTGACCCACTAAAGCCGATGATAATGTATATCTACAGGCGAGCGATGACAGCGCATATCTACAGGATAGCAATGACAGTGCATATCTATTTATTTATTTATTTATTTCTGGCGATTTTTAGAGCGCGCAAATACCCTGGGGTGTCTCGGCGCTGTAGTTGCAGAACTCTCCGGAGGAGGGGGGGGATTAGGCAGGGAACAGCCATGTCTTTAGTTGTTTTTTGAAGTTAAGAAGGGTCGGAGCGCTCTTGATGTTTAAAGGAAGTGCGTTCCACATTTTGGCCGTGGCCACAGCAAAGCGTTTGTCGCCCCAGTTGGCCCTTCTTGTACGGGGGACCATAAGTAGGTGCGCTGAGGATGACCGCAGAGTTCTAGTATGTTCAAGCGGTCGGAAGGCTTTTCTTAAGAATAAGGTTCCTTGATCGTGAATGGCCTTATATGCAATGCATAAAGCCTTAAACTTGATGCGGCTCCTCACCGGTAGCCAATGTAATTGTCGGATGTAGGGGGAAACTGATGCAAATCTAGGGATAGATAGCAGTGTTCTGGCGGCAGCATTCTGGACAGTTTGCAGTTTATTAAGAACTTTTTGTTGTGTATTGAGTAACAATGCATTGCAATAATCAGTTTTGGAGAATACTAGTGTACTGACCAAGGTTTTACCTGCATGTGACGGAAGGTATGGGATTAGTTTTTTTATCCTTTTTAGTACGTGGAAGGAAGAAGACACCACAGCATTGACATGTTGCTGGAATGTCAATTTGTTATCGAAGATAACGCCCAAGTTGCGTACCTTCGTCACAGGTTCTGGTGGTTGTCCCATCTGGTGAGGCCACCATTGGGGGGACCAGGTGGGTTGAAGCCTCCCGAATGTCATCACTTCTGTCTTATCAGAGTTGAGTTTAAGACAGTTGGATGACATCCAGGAGCTTATTGCCTTCATTCCCATTTGGAAATTGGCTGCTACTGAAATTCCGTCATTATGTATCGATAACACCAATTGGGTATCGTCAGCGTAGGTAGTGAGGGAGATTCCACAGGATTTTATGACCCTCGCCAGGTCCGACACATAGATATTAAATAATGTCGGACTTAGCGAGGATCCCTGTGGTACTCCACATGGCAAGGAAAAGGTCTGGGATGTGAAATTGCCTAGTTTCACTGTTTGTGGACGGTTCGACAGGAATGAGGCCAGGAGGTTTTTTGCTTTGCATGTGATTCCTATGGCTTCGACACGGTCGATCAAGGTGGCGTGGTCGACCGTGTCGAAGGCCGCAGATAGGTCCAGGAGTACTAGAACTGCGGCTCCTCCATTATCCATTGTAGACCTAATCTCATCTGCTGCTTTCAACAGTGCCGTCTCTGTTCCGTGGCCCTGTCGGAACCCAAATTGGGTGTCATCCAGTAGATTATTGTGATGGATGTACTTTGACAGCTGGATGTTCATGATCTTTTCAAAGATCTTTGCAGGGATCTACAGGCTAGTGAAGCCAATGCATATCTACAGGCTAGTAAAGCCATAGCAATGACAGTGCATATCTACAGGCTAGCGATGACAGTGCATATCTATAGGCTAGCGATGACGGTGCATATCTACAGGCTAGTGAAGCCAATGCATATCTACAGGCTAGTGAAGCCAATGCATATCTACAGGCTAGCGATGACAGTGCATATCTACAGGCTAGCGATGACAGTGCATATCTACAGCCTAGCGATGATAATGCATATCTACAGGCTAGCAATGACAGCGCATATCTACAGGATAGCAATGACAGCGCATATCTACAGGCTAGTGAAGCCAATGCATATCTACAGGCTAGCGATGACAGTGCATATTTACAGGCTAGTGAAGCCAATGCATATCTACAGGCTTGCGATGACAGTGCATATCTACAGGCTAGCGATGACAGAGCATATCTACAGGCTAGCGATGACAGTGCATATCTACAGGCTAGCGATGACAGTGCATATCTACAGGCTAGTGATGACAGTGCATATCTACAGGCTAGCGATGACGGTGCATATCTACAGGCTAGTGAAGCCAATGCATATCTACAGGCTAGTGAAGCCAATGCATATCTACAGGCTAGCGATGACAGTGCATATCTACAGGCTAGCGATGACAGTGCATATCTACAGGCTAGCGATGATAATGCATATCTACAGGCTAGCGACGACAGCGCATATCTACAGGATAGCAATGACAGCGCATATCTACAGGCTAGCGATGACAGTGAATATCTACAGGCTAGTGAAGCCAATGCATATCTACAGGCTAGCGATGACAGTGCATATCTACAGGCTAGTGATGACAGAGCATATCTACAGGCTAGTGATGACAGAGCATATCTACAGGCTAGCGATGACAGTGCATATCTACAGGCTAGCAATGACAGTGCATATCTACAGGCTTGTGATGACAATGCATATCTACAGGCTAGCGATGACAGTGCATATCTACAGGCTAGTGAAGCCAATGCATATCTACAGGCTAGCGATGACAGGATAGCAATGACAGCGCATATCTACAGGCTAGCGATGACAGAGCATATCTACAGGCTAGCGATGACAGAGCATATCTACAGGCTAGCGATGACAGTGCATATCTACACGCTAGTGAAGCCAATGCATATCTACAGGCTAGCAATGACAGTGCATATCTACAGGCTAGCGATGACAGAGCATATTTACAGGCTAGCGATGACAGTGCATATCTACAGGCTAGCGATGACAGAGCATATCTACAGGCTAGCGGTTACAGTGCATATCTACAGGCTTGTGAAGCCAATGCATATCTAAAGGCTAGCGATGACAGTGCATATCTACAGGCTAGTGAAGCCAATGCATATCTACAGGCTAGCGATGACAGTGCATATCTACAGGCTAGCGATGACAGAGCATATCTACAGGCTAGCAATGACAGTGCATATCTACAGGCTAGCGATGATAATGCATATCTACAGGCTAGCGATGACAGCTCATATCTACAGGATAGCAATGATAGCGCATATCTACAGGCTTGTGAAGCCAATGCATATCTACAGGCTAGCGATGACCATGCATATCTACAGGCTAGTGAAGCCAATGCAAATCTACAGGCTTGCGATGACAGTGCATATCTACAGGCTAGCGATGACAGTGCATTTCTACAGGCTAGCGATGACAGAGCATATCTACAGGCTAGCGATGACAGTGCATATCTACAGGCTAGCGATGATAATGCATATCTACAGGCTAGCGATGACAGCGCATATCTACAGGATAGCAATGACAGCGCATATCTACAGGCTAGCGATGACAGAGCATATCTACAGGCTAGCAATGACAGTGCATATCTACAGGCTAGTGAAGCCAATGCATATCTACAGGCTAGCGATGACAGTGCATATCTACAGGCTAGTGTAGCCAATGCATATCTACAGGCTAGTGAAGCCATAGCAATGACAGTGCATATCTACAGGCTAGCGATGACGGTGCATATCTACAGGCTAGTGAAGCCAATGCATATCTACAGGCTAGTGAAGCCAATGCATATCTACAGGCTAGCGATGACAGTGAATATCTACAGGCTAGCGATGACAGTGCATATCTTCAGGCTAGCGATGATAATGCATATCTACAGGCTAGCGACGACAGCGCATATCTACAGGATAGCAATGACAGCGCATCTCTACAGGCTAGCGATGACAGTGCATATCTACAGGCTAGTGAAGCCAATGCATATCTACAGGCTTGCGATGACAGTGCATGTCTACAGGCTAGCGATGACAGTGCATATCTACAGGCTAGCGATGACAGAGCATATCTACAGGCTAGCGATGACAGTGCATATCTACAGGCTAGCGATGACAGTGCATATCTACAGGCTAGCGATGACAGCGCATATCTACAGGATAGCAATGACAGTGCATATCTACAGGCTAGTGAAGCCAATGCATATCTACAGGCTAGTGAAGCCATAGCAATGACAGTGCATATCTACAGGCTAGCGATGACAGTGCATATCTACAGGCTAGCGATGACAGTACATATCTACAGGCTAGCGATGATAATGCATATCTACAGGCTAGCGATGACAGCGCATATCTACAGGATAGCAATGACAGCGCATATCTACAGGCTAGCGATGACAGAGCATATCTACAGGCTAGCGATGACAGTGCATATCTACAGGCTAGTGAAGCCAATGCATATCTACAGGCTAGCGATGACAGTGCATATCTACAGGCTAGCGATGACAGAGCATATCTACAGGCTAGCAATGACAGTGCATATCTACAGGCTAGTGAAGCCAATGCATATCTACAGGCTAGTGAAGCCATAGCAATGACAGTGCATATCTACAGGCTAGCGATGACAGTGCATATCTACAGGCTAGCGATGACGGTGCATAACTACAGGCTAGTGAAGGCAATGCATATCTACAGGCTAGTGAAGCCAATGCATATCTACAGGCTAGCAATGACAGTGCATATCTACAGGCTAGCGATGACAGTGCATATCTTCAGGCTAGCGATGATAATGCATATCTACAGGCTAGCGATGACAGCGCATATCTACAGGATAGCAATGACAGCGCATATCTACAGGCTAGCGATGACAGAGCATATCTCCAGGCTAGCGATGACAGTGCATATCTACAGGCTAGCGATGACAGAGCATATCTACAGGCTAGCGATGACAGTGCATATCTACAGGCTAGCGATGACAGTGCATATCTACAGGCTAGCGATGATATGCATATCTACAGGCTAGCGACGACAGCGCATATCTACAGGATAGCAATGACAGCGCATATCTACAGGCTAGCGATGACAGAGCATATCTACAGGCTAGCGATGACTGTGCATATCTACAGGCTAGCGATGACAGTGCATATATACAGGCTTGTGATGATAATGCATATCTACAGGCTAGCAATGACAGCCCATATATACAGGATAGCAATGACAGCGCATATCTACAGGCTAGTGAAGCCAATGCATATCTACAGGCTAGCGATGACAGTGCATATCTACAGGCTAGTGAAGCCAATGCATATCTACAGGCTTGCGATGACAGTGCATATCTACAGGCTAGCGATGACAGTGCATATCTACAGGCTAGCGATGACAGAGCATATCTACAGGCTAGCGATGACAGTGCATATCTACAGGCTAGCGATGATAATGCATATCTACAGCCTAGTGACGACAGCGCATATCTACAGGATAGCAATGACAGCGCATATCTACAGGCTAGCGATGACAGAGCATATCTACAGGCTAGCGATGACAGTGCATATCTAAAGGCTAGTGAAGCCAATACATATCTACAGGCTAGCGATGACAGTGCATATCTACAAGTTAGCGATGACAGAGCATATCTACAGGCTAGCGCAATCCAGATGGTTAAGAGAGGTGTCCTGCTTGAACTTTTCACACATCACGAGCGCTGACTCCTTCTCAGTTCTTATCTCTCGCTGTGTGATTCACTGCCGTGTGAAGTGGAGGGGGCAGCCAGGCAGAGCGTGTGCCTAAGGCTCGGAGATTTCTAGACTCGATGTCTGGCGCAGGGATGCTTATCTATGCCCCTGCGGAATGTGCTCGAAGCAGGAAACAATCACCATCAACGCATCAGCCTCCCACCTCGATAACACACAAAATATTCTAGAAATTGTACAGCCAGTAACTAACTTTTTAGGACTGCCATTACCCAAGACCTACTGATTTGAACAAACATTTTATGTTTAATACACTTACTAACAGGAGTTTTTAAAGAGCCCTCTTCATGCATTATCCCGTTATTGTGTCATTCACGTTTCTTCCCGCCCACTACATATGACTTTGCAGAAATTGACCCACTAAAGCCGATGATAATGTATATCTACAGGCTAGCGATGACAGCGCATATCTACAGGATAGCAATGACAGTGCATATCTACAGGCTAGTGAAGCCAATGCATATCTACAGGCTAGTGAAGCCATAGCAATGACAGTGCATATCTACAGGCTAGCGATGACAGTGCATATCTACAGGCTAGCGATGACGGTGCATATTTACAGGCTAGTGAAGCCAATGCATATCTACAGGCTAGTGAGGCCAATGCATATCTACAGGCTAGCGATGACAGTGCATATCTACAGGCTAGCGATGACAGTGCATATCTACAGGCTAGCGATGATAATGCATATCTACAGGCTAGCGACAACAGCGCATATCTACAGGATAGCAATGACAGCGCATATCTACAGGCTAGCGATGGCAGTGCATATCTACAGCGTGGTGAAACCAATGCATATCTACAGGCTAGCGATCACAGTGCATATCTACAGGCTAGTGATGACAGAGCATATCTACAGGCTAGTGATGACAGAGCATATCTACAGGCTAGCGATGACAGTACATATCTACAGGCTAGCGATGACAGTGCATATCTACAGGCTTGCGATGACAATGCATATCTACAGGCTAGCGATGACAGTGCATATCTACAGGCTAGTGAAGCCAATGCATATCTACAGGCTAGCGATGACAGGATAGCAATGACAGCAAATATCTACAGGCTAGCGATGACAGAGCATATCTACAGGCTAGCGATGACAGAGCATATCTACAGGCTAGCGATGACAGTGCATATCTACAGGCTAGTGAAGCCAATGCATATCTACAGGCTAGCGATGACAGTGCATATCTACAGGCTAGCGATGACAGAGCATATCTACAGGCTAGCGATGACAGAGCATATCTACAGGCTAGTGATGACAGTGCATATCTACAGGCTAGCGATGACAGAGCATATCTACAGGCTAGCGGTGACAGTGCATATCTACAGGCTTGTGAAGCCAATGCATATCTAAAGGCTAGCAATGACAGTGCATATCTACAGGCTAGTGAAGCCAATGCATATCTACAGGCTAGCGATGACAGTGTATATCTACAGGCTAGCGATGACAGAGCATATCTACAGGCTAGCAATGACAGTGCATATCTACAGGCTAGCGATGATAATGCATATCTACAGGCTAGCGATGACAGCGCATATCTACAGGATAGCAATGACAGCGCATATCTACAGGCTTGTGAAGCCTATGCATATCTACAGGCTAGCGATGACAGAGCATATCTACAGGCTAGCAATGACAGTGCATATCTACAGGCTAGCGATGATAATGCATATCTACAGGCTAGCGATGACAGCGCATATCTACAGGATAGCAATGACAGCGCATATCTACAGGCTTGTGAAGCCTATGCATATCTACAGGCTAGCGATGACAGTTCATATCTACAGGCTAGTGAAGCCAATGCATATCTACAGGCTTGTGATGACAGTGCATATCTACAGGCTAGCGATGACAGTGCATATCTACAGGCTAGAGATGATAATGCATATCTACAGGCTAGCGATGACAGCGCATATCTACAGGATAGCAATGACAGCGCATATCTACAGGCTAGTGAAGCCAATGCATATCTACAGGCTAGTGATGACAGTGCATATCTACAGGCTAGCGATGACAGTGCATATCTACAGGCTAGCGATGATAATGCATATCTACAGGCTAGCGATGACAGCGCATATCTACAGGATAGCAATGACAGCGCGTATCTACAGGCTAGCGATGACAGAGCATATCTACAGGCTAGCGATGACAGTGCATATCTACAGGCTAGTGAAGCCAATGCATATCTACAGGCTAGCGATGAAAGTGCATATCTACAGGCTAGTGAATTCAATGCATATCTACAGGCTAGTGAAGCCATAGCAATGACAGTGCATATCTACAGGCTAGCGATGAAAGTGCATATCTACAGGCTAGCGATGATGGTGCATAACTACAGGCTAGTGAAGCCAATGCATATCTACAGGCTAGTGAAGCCAATGCATATCTACAGGCTAGCGATGACAGTGCATATCTACAGGCTAGCGATGACAGCGCATATCTACAGGATAGCAATGACAGCGCATATCTACAGGCTAGCGATGACAGAGCATATCTACAGGCTAGCGATGACAGTGCATATCTACAGGCTAGCGATGACAGTGCATATCTACAGGCTAGCGATGACAGAGCATATCTACAGGCTAGCGATGACAGTGCATATCTACAGGCTAGAGCATATCTACAGGCTAGTGAAGCCAATGCATATCTACAGGCTTGTGATGACAGTGCATATCTACAGGCTAGCGATGACAGTGCATATCTACAGGCTAGCGATGATAATGCATATCTACAGGCTAGCGATGACAGCGCATATCTACAGGATAGCAATGACAGCGCATATCTACAGGCTAGCGATGACAAAGCATATCTACAGGCTAGCGATGACAGTGCATATCTACAGGCTAGTGAAGCCAATGCATATCTACAGGCTAGCGATGACAGTGCATATCTACAGGCTAGCGATGACAGAGCATATCTACAGGCTAGCAATGACAGTGCATATCTACAGGCTAGTGAAGCCAATGCATATCTACAGGCTAGTGAAGCCATAGCAATGACAGTGCATATCTACAGGCTAGCGATGACAGTGCATATCTACAGGCTAGCGATGACGGTGCATAACTACAGGCTAGTGAAGCCAATGCATATCTACAGGCTAGTGAAGCCAATGCATATCTACAGGCTAGCGATGACAGTGCATATCTACAGGCTAGCGATGACAGTGCATATCTTCAGGCTAGCGATGATAATGCATATCTACAGGCTAGCGACAACAGCGCATATCTACAGGATAGCAATGACAGCGCATATCTACAGGCTAGCGATGACAGAGCATATCTCCAGGCTAGCGATGACAGTGCATATCTACAGGCTAGCGATGACAGAGCATATCTACAGGCTAGCGATGACAGTGCATATCTACAGGCTAGAGATGATAATGCATATCTACAGGCTAGCGATGACAGCGCATATCTACAGGATAGCAATGACAGCGCATATCTACAGGCTAGTGAAGCCAATGCATATCTACAGGCTAGTGATGACAGTGCATATCTACAGGCTAGCGATGACAGTGCATATCTACAGGCTAGCGATGATAATGCATATCTACAGGCTAGCGATGACAGCGCATATCTACAGGATAGCAATGACAGCGCGTATCTACAGGCTAGCGATGACAGAGCATATCTACAGGCTAGCGATGACAGTGCATATCTACAGGCTAGTGAAGCCAATGCATATCTACAGGCTAGCGATGAAAGTGCATATCTACAGGCTAGTGAATTCAATGCATATCTACAGACTAGTGAAGCCATAGCAATGACAGTGCATATCTACAGGCTAGCGATGAAAGTGCATATCTACAGGCTAGCGATGATGGTGCATAACTACAGGCTAGTGAAGCCAATGCATATCTACAGGCTAGTGAAGCCAATGCATATCTACAGGCTAGCGATGACAGTGCATATCTACAGGCTAGCGATGACAGCGCATATCTACAGGATAGCAATGACAGCGCATATCTACAGGCTAGCGATGACAGAGCATATCTACAGGCTAGCGATGACAGTGCATATCTACAGGCTAGCAATGACAGCGCATATCTACAGGATAGCAATGACAGCACATATCTACAGGCTAGTGAAGCCAATGCATATCTACAGGCTAGCGATGACAGTGCATATTTACAGGCTAGTGAAGCCAATGCATATCTACAGGCTTGCGATAACAGTGCATATCTACAGGCTAGCGATGACAGAGCATATCTACAGGCTAGCGATGACAGTGCATATCTACAGGCTAGCGATGACAGTGCATATCTACAGCCTAGCGATGACAGCGCATATCTATAGGCTAGCGATGACGGTGCATATCTACAGGCTAGTGAAGCCAATGCATATCTACAGGCTAGTGAAGCCAATGCATATCTACAGGCTAGCGATGACAGTGCATATCTACAGGCTAGCGATGACAGTGCATATCTACAGGCTAGCGATGATAATGCATATCTACAGGCTAGCGACGACAGCGCATATCTACAGGATAGCAATGACAGCGCATATCTACAGGCTAGCGATGACATTGAATATCTACAGGCTAGTGAAGCCAATGCATATCTACAGGCTAGCGATGACAGTGCATATCTACAGGCTAGTGATGACAGAGCATATCTACAGGCTAGTGATGACAGAGCATATCTACAGGCTAGCGATGACAGTGCATATCTACAGGCTAGCGATGACAGTGCATATCTACAGGCTTGTGATGACAATGCATATCTACAGGCTAGCGATGACAGTGCATATCTACAGGATAGCAATGACAGTGCATATCTACAGGCTAGTGAAGCCAATGCATATCTACAGGCTAGTGAAGCCATAGCAATGACAGTGCATATCTACAGGCTAGCGATGACAGTGCATATCTACAGGCTAGCGATGACAGTGCATATCTACAGGCTAGCGATGACAGTGCATATCTACAGGCTTGTGATGACAATGTATATCTACAGGCGAGCGATGACAGCGCATATCTAAAGGATAGCAATGACAGTGCATATCTACAGGCTAGTGAAGCCAATGCATATCTACAGGCTAGTGAAGCCATAGCAATGACAGTGCATATCTACAGGCTAGCGATGACAGTCCATATCTATAGGCTAGCGATGACGGTGCATATCTACAGGCTAGTGAAGCCAATGCATATCTACAGGCTAGTGAAGCCAATGCATATCTACAGGCTAGCGATGACAGTGCATATCTACAGGCTAGCGATGACAGTGCATATCGACAGGCTAGCGATGATAATGCATATCTACAGGCTAGCGACGACAGCGCATATCTACAGGATAGCAATGACAGCGCATATCTACAGGCTAGCGATGACAGTGCATATCTACAGGCTAGTGAAGCCAATGCATATCTACAGGCTAGCGATGACAGTGCATATATACAGGCTAGTGATGACAGAGCATATCTACAGGCTAGTGATGACAGAGCATATCTACAGGCTAGCGATGACAGTGCATATCTACAGGCTAGCGATGACAGTGCATATCTACAGGCTAGCGTTGACAATGCATATCTACAGGCTAGAGATGACAGTGCATATCTACAGGCTAGTGAAGCCAATGCATATCTACAGGCTAGCGATGACAGGATAGCAATGACAGCGCATATCTACAGGCTAGCGATGACAGAGCATATCTGCAGGCTAGTGAAGCCAATGCATATCTACAGGCTTGCGATGACAGTGCATATCTACAGGCTAGCGATGACAGAGCATATCTACAGGCTAGCAATGACAGTGCATATCCACAGGCTTGTGAAGCCAATGCATATCTACAGGCTAGTGATGACAGAGCATAGCTACAGACTAGCGATGACAGCGCATATCTACAGGCTAGCGATGACAGTGCATATCTACAGGATAGCGATGACAGTGCATATCTACAGGCTAGCAATGATAATGCATATCTACAGGCTAGCAATGACAGCGCATATCTACAGGATAGCAATGACAGCGCATATCTACAGGCTAGTGAAGCCAATGCATATCTACAGGCTAGCGATGACAGTGCATATTTACAGGCTAGTGAAGCCAATGCATATCTACAGGCTTGCGATGACAGTGCATATCTACAGGCTAGCGATGACAGAGCATATCTACAGGCTAGCGATGACAGTGCATATCTACAGGCTAGCGATGACAGTGCATATCTACAGGCTAGCGATGATAATGCATATCTACAGGCTAGCGATGACAGTGCATATCTACAGGTTAGCGATGACAGAGCATATCTACAGGCTAGCGCAATCCAGATAGTTAAGAGAGGTGTCCTGCTTGAACTTTTCACACATCACGAGCGCTGACTCCTTCTCAGTTCTTATCTCTCGCTGTGTGATTCACTGCCGTGTGAAGTGGAGGGGGCAGCCGGGCAGAGCATGTGCCTAAGGCTCGGAGATTTCTGGACTCGATGTCTGGCGCAGGGATGCTTATCTATGCCCCTGCGGAATCTGCTCGAAGCAGGAAACAATCACCATCAACGCATCAGCCTCCCACCTCGATAATACACACAAAATATTCTAGAAATTGTATAGCCAGGAACTAACTTTTTAGGACTGCCATTACCCAAGACCTACTGATTTGAACAAACATTTTATGTTTAATACACTTACTAACAGGAGTTTTTAAAGAGCCCTCTTCATGCATTATCCCGTTATTGTGTCATTCACGTTTCTTCCCGCCCACTACATATGACTTTGCAGAAATTGACCCACTAAAGCCGATGATAATGTATATCTACAGGCGAGCGATGACAGCGCATATCTACAGGATAGCAATGACAGTGCATATCTATTTATTTATTTATTTATTTCTGGCGATTTTTAGAGCGCGCAAATACCCTGGGGTGTCTCGGCGCTGTAGTTGCAGAACTCTCCGGAGGAGGGGGGGGATTAGGCAGGGAACAGCCATGTCTTTAGTTGTTTTTTGAAGTTAAGAAGGGTCGGAGCGCTCTTGATGTTTAAAGGAAGTGCGTTCCACATTTTGGCCGTGGCCACAGCAAAGCGTTTGTCGCCCCAGTTGGCCCTTCTTGTACGGGGGACCATAAGTAGGTGCGCTGAGGATGACCGCAGAGTTCTAGTATGTTCAAGCGGTCGGAAGGCTTTTCTTAAGAATAAGGTTCCTTGATCGTGAATGGCCTTATATGCAATGCATAAAGCCTTAAACTTGATGCGGCTCCTCACCGGTAGCCAATGTAATTGTCGGATGTAGGGGGAAACTGATGCAAATCTAGGGATAGATAGCAGTGTTCTGGCGGCAGCATTCTGGACAGTTTGCAGTTTATTAAGAACTTTTTGTTGTGTATTGAGTAACAATGCATTGCAATAATCAGTTTTGGAGAATACTAGTGTACTGACCAAGGTTTTACCTGCATGTGACGGAAGGTATGGGATTAGTTTTTTTATCCTTTTTAGTACGTGGAAGGAAGAAGACACCACAGCATTGACATGTTGCTGGAATGTCAATTTGTTATCGAAGATAACGCCCAAGTTGCGTACCTTCGTCACAGGTTCTGGTGGTTGTCCCATCTGGTGAGGCCACCATTGGGGGGACCAGGTGGGTTGAAGCCTCCCGAATGTCATCACTTCTGTCTTATCAGAGTTGAGTTTAAGACAGTTGGATGACATCCAGGAGCTTATTGCCTTCATTCCCATTTGGAAATTGGCTGCTACTGAAATTCCGTCATTATGTATCGATAACACCAATTGGGTATCGTCAGCGTAGGTAGTGAGGGAGATTCCACAGGATTTTATGACCCTCGCCAGGTCCGACACATAGATATTAAATAATGTCGGACTTAGCGAGGATCCCTGTGGTACTCCACATGGCAAGGAAAAGGTCTGGGATGTGAAATTGCCTAGTTTCACTGTTTGTGGACGGTTCGACAGGAATGAGGCCAGGAGGTTTTTTGCTTTGCATGTGATTCCTATGGCTTCGACACGGTCGATCAAGGTGGCGTGGTCGACCGTGTCGAAGGCCGCAGATAGGTCCAGGAGTACTAGAACTGCGGCTCCTCCATTATCCATTGTAGACCTAATCTCATCTGCTGCTTTCAACAGTGCCGTCTCTGTTCCGTGGCCCTGTCGGAACCCAAATTGGGTGTCATCCAGTAGATTATTGTGATGGATGTACTTTGACAGCTGGATGTTCATGATCTTTTCAAAGATCTTTGCAGGGATCTACAGGCTAGTGAAGCCAATGCATATCTACAGGCTAGTAAAGCCATAGCAATGACAGTGCATATCTACAGGCTAGCGATGACAGTGCATATCTATAGGCTAGCGATGACGGTGCATATCTACAGGCTAGTGAAGCCAATGCATATCTACAGGCTAGTGAAGCCAATGCATATCTACAGGCTAGCGATGACAGTGCATATCTACAGGCTAGCGATGACAGTGCATATCTACAGCCTAGCGATGATAATGCATATCTACAGGCTAGCAATGACAGCGCATATCTACAGGATAGCAATGACAGCGCATATCTACAGGCTAGTGAAGCCAATGCATATCTACAGGCTAGCGATGACAGTGCATATTTACAGGCTAGTGAAGCCAATGCATATCTACAGGCTTGCGATGACAGTGCATATCTACAGGCTAGCGATGACAGAGCATATCTACAGGCTAGCGATGACAGTGCATATCTACAGGCTAGCGATGACAGTGCATATCTACAGGCTAGTGATGACAGTGCATATCTACAGGCTAGCGATGACGGTGCATATCTACAGGCTAGTGAAGCCAATGCATATCTACAGGCTAGTGAAGCCAATGCATATCTACAGGCTAGCGATGACAGTGCATATCTACAGGCTAGCGATGACAGTGCATATCTACAGGCTAGCGATGATAATGCATATCTACAGGCTAGCGACGACAGCGCATATCTACAGGATAGCAATGACAGCGCATATCTACAGGCTAGCGATGACAGTGAATATCTACAGGCTAGTGAAGCCAATGCATATCTACAGGCTAGCGATGACAGTGCATATCTACAGGCTAGTGATGACAGAGCATATCTACAGGCTAGTGATGACAGAGCATATCTACAGGCTAGCGATGACAGTGCATATCTACAGGCTAGCAATGACAGTGCATATCTACAGGCTTGTGATGACAATGCATATCTACAGGCTAGCGATGACAGTGCATATCTACAGGCTAGTGAAGCCAATGCATATCTACAGGCTAGCGATGACAGGATAGCAATGACAGCGCATATCTACAGGCTAGCGATGACAGAGCATATCTACAGGCTAGCGATGACAGAGCATATCTACAGGCTAGCGATGACAGTGCATATCTACACGCTAGTGAAGCCAATGCATATCTACAGGCTAGCAATGACAGTGCATATCTACAGGCTAGCGATGACAGAGCATATTTACAGGCTAGCGATGACAGTGCATATCTACAGGCTAGCGATGACAGAGCATATCTACAGGCTAGCGGTTACAGTGCATATCTACAGGCTTGTGAAGCCAATGCATATCTAAAGGCTAGCGATGACAGTGCATATCTACAGGCTAGTGAAGCCAATGCATATCTACAGGCTAGCGATGACAGTGCATATCTACAGGCTAGCGATGACAGAGCATATCTACAGGCTAGCAATGACAGTGCATATCTACAGGCTAGCGATGATAATGCATATCTACAGGCTAGCGATGACAGCTCATATCTACAGGATAGCAATGATAGCGCATATCTACAGGCTTGTGAAGCCAATGCATATCTACAGGCTAGCGATGACCATGCATATCTACAGGCTAGTGAAGCCAATGCAAATCTACAGGCTTGCGATGACAGTGCATATCTACAGGCTAGCGATGACAGTGCATTTCTACAGGCTAGCGATGACAGAGCATATCTACAGGCTAGCGATGACAGTGCATATCTACAGGCTAGCGATGATAATGCATATCTACAGGCTAGCGATGACAGCGCATATCTACAGGATAGCAATGACAGCGCATATCTACAGGCTAGCGATGACAGAGCATATCTACAGGCTAGCAATGACAGTGCATATCTACAGGCTAGTGAAGCCAATGCATATCTACAGGCTAGCGATGACAGTGCATATCTACAGGCTAGTGTAGCCAATGCATATCTACAGGCTAGTGAAGCCATAGCAATGACAGTGCATATCTACAGGCTAGCGATGACGGTGCATATCTACAGGCTAGTGAAGCCAATGCATATCTACAGGCTAGTGAAGCCAATGCATATCTACAGGCTAGCGATGACAGTGAATATCTACAGGCTAGCGATGACAGTGCATATCTTCAGGCTAGCGATGATAATGCATATCTACAGGCTAGCGACGACAGCGCATATCTACAGGATAGCAATGACAGCGCATCTCTACAGGCTAGCGATGACAGTGCATATCTACAGGCTAGTGAAGCCAATGCATATCTACAGGCTTGCGATGACAGTGCATGTCTACAGGCTAGCGATGACAGTGCATATCTACAGGCTAGCGATGACAGAGCATATCTACAGGCTAGCGATGACAGTGCATATCTACAGGCTAGCGATGACAGTGCATATCTACAGGCTAGCGATGACAGCGCATATCTACAGGATAGCAATGACAGTGCATATCTACAGGCTAGTGAAGCCAATGCATATCTACAGGCTAGTGAAGCCATAGCAATGACAGTGCATATCTACAGGCTAGCGATGACAGTGCATATCTACAGGCTAGCGATGACAGTACATATCTACAGGCTAGCGATGATAATGCATATCTACAGGCTAGCGATGACAGCGCATATCTACAGGATAGCAATGACAGCGCATATCTACAGGCTAGCGATGACAGAGCATATCTACAGGCTAGCGATGACAGTGCATATCTACAGGCTAGTGAAGCCAATGCATATCTACAGGCTAGCGATGACAGTGCATATCTACAGGCTAGCGATGACAGAGCATATCTACAGGCTAGCAATGACAGTGCATATCTACAGGCTAGTGAAGCCAATGCATATCTACAGGCTAGTGAAGCCATAGCAATGACAGTGCATATCTACAGGCTAGCGATGACAGTGCATATCTACAGGCTAGCGATGACGGTGCATAACTACAGGCTAGTGAAGGCAATGCATATCTACAGGCTAGTGAAGCCAATGCATATCTACAGGCTAGCAATGACAGTGCATATCTACAGGCTAGCGATGACAGTGCATATCTTCAGACTAGCGATGATAATGCATATCTACAGGCTAGCGATGACAGCGCATATCTACAGGATAGCAATGACAGCGCATATCTACAGGCTAGCGATGACAGAGCATATCTCCAGGCTAGCGATGACAGTGCATATCTACAGGCTAGCGATGACAGAGCATATCTACAGGCTAGCGATGACAGTGCATATCTACAGGCTAGCGATGACAGTGCATATCTACAGGCTAGCGATGATATGCATATCTACAGGCTAGCGACGACAGCGCATATCTACAGGATAGCAATGACAGCGCATATCTACAGGCTAGCGATGACAGAGCATATCTACAGGCTAGCGATGACTGTGCATATCTACAGGCTAGCGATGACAGTGCATATATACAGGCTTGTGATGATAATGCATATCTACAGGCTAGCAATGACAGCCCATATATACAGGATAGCAATGACAGCGCATATCTACAGGCTAGTGAAGCCAATGCATATCTACAGGCTAGCGATGACAGTGCATATCTACAGGCTAGTGAAGCCAATGCATATCTACAGGCTTGCGATGACAGTGCATATCTACAGGCTAGCGATGACAGTGCATATCTACAGGCTAGCGATGACAGAGCATATCTACAGGCTAGCGATGACAGTGCATATCTACAGGCTAGCGATGATAATGCATATCTACAGCCTAGTGACGACAGCGCATATCTACAGGATAGCAATGACAGCGCATATCTACAGGCTAGCGATGACAGAGCATATCTACAGGCTAGCGATGACAGTGCATATCTAAAGGCTAGTGAAGCCAATACATATCTACAGGCTAGCGATGACAGTGCATATCTACAAGTTAGCGATGACAGAGCATATCTACAGGCTAGCGCAATCCAGATGGTTAAGAGAGGTGTCCTGCTTGAACTTTTCACACATCACGAGCGCTGACTCCTTCTCAGTTCTTATCTCTCGCTGTGTGATTCACTGCCGTGTGAAGTGGAGGGGGCAGCCAGGCAGAGCGTGTGCCTAAGGCTCGGAGATTTCTAGACTCGATGTCTGGCGCAGGGATGCTTATCTATGCCCCTGCGGAATGTGCTCGAAGCAGGAAACAATCACCATCAACGCATCAGCCTCCCACCTCGATAACACACAAAATATTCTAGAAATTGTACAGCCAGTAACTAACTTTTTAGGACTGCCATTACCCAAGACCTACTGATTTGAACAAACATTTTATGTTTAATACACTTACTAACAGGAGTTTTTAAAGAGCCCTCTTCATGCATTATCCCGTTATTGTGTCATTCACGTTTCTTCCCGCCCACTACATATGACTTTGCAGAAATTGACCCACTAAAGCCGATGATAATGTATATCTACAGGCTAGCGATGACAGCGCATATCTACAGGATAGCAATGACAGTGCATATCTACAGGCTAGTGAAGCCAATGCATATCTACAGGCTAGTGAAGCCATAGCAATGACAGTGCATATCTACAGGCTAGCGATGACAGTGCATATCTACAGGCTAGCGATGACGGTGCATATTTACAGGCTAGTGAAGCCAATGCATATCTACAGGCTAGTGAGGCCAATGCATATCTACAGGCTAGCGATGACAGTGCATATCTACAGGCTAGCGATGACAGTGCATATCTACAGGCTAGCGATGATAATGCATATCTACAGGCTAGCGACAACAGCGCATATCTACAGGATAGCAATGACAGCGCATATCTACAGGCTAGCGATGGCAGTGCATATCTACAGCGTGGTGAAACCAATGCATATCTACAGGCTAGCGATCACAGTGCATATCTACAGGCTAGTGATGACAGAGCATATCTACAGGCTAGTGATGACAGAGCATATCTACAGGCTAGCGATGACAGTACATATCTACAGGCTAGCGATGACAGTGCATATCTACAGGCTTGCGATGACAATGCATATCTACAGGCTAGCGATGACAGTGCATATCTACAGGCTAGTGAAGCCAATGCATATCTACAGGCTAGCGATGACAGGATAGCAATGACAGCAAATATCTACAGGCTAGCGATGACAGAGCATATCTACAGGCTAGCGATGACAGAGCATATCTACAGGCTAGCGATGACAGTGCATATCTACAGGCTAGTGAAGCCAATGCATATCTACAGGCTAGCGATGACAGTGCATATCTACAGGCTAGCGATGACAGAGCATATCTACAGGCTAGCGATGACAGAGCATATCTACAGGCTAGTGATGACAGTGCATATCTACAGGCTAGCGATGACAGAGCATATCTACAGGCTAGCGGTGACAGTGCATATCTACAGGCTTGTGAAGCCAATGCATATCTAAAGGCTAGCAATGACAGTGCATATCTACAGGCTAGTGAAGCCAATGCATATCTACAGGCTAGCGATGACAGTGTATATCTACAGGCTAGCGATGACAGAGCATATCTACAGGCTAGCAATGACAGTGCATATCTACAGGCTAGCGATGATAATGCATATCTACAGGCTAGCGATGACAGCGCATATCTACAGGATAGCAATGACAGCGCATATCTACAGGCTTGTGAAGCCTATGCATATCTACAGGCTAGCGATGACAGAGCATATCTACAGGCTAGCAATGACAGTGCATATCTACAGGCTAGCGATGATAATGCATATCTACAGGCTAGCGATGACAGCGCATATCTACAGGATAGCAATGACAGCGCATATCTACAGGCTTGTGAAGCCTATGCATATCTACAGGCTAGCGATGACAGTTCATATCTACAGGCTAGTGAAGCCAATGCATATCTACAGGCTTGTGATGACAGTGCATATCTACAGGCTAGCGATGACAGTGCATATCTACAGGCTAGAGATGATAATGCATATCTACAGGCTAGCGATGACAGCGCATATCTACAGGATAGCAATGACAGCGCATATCTACAGGCTAGTGAAGCCAATGCATATCTACAGGCTAGTGATGACAGTGCATATCTACAGGCTAGCGATGACAGTGCATATCTACAGGCTAGCGATGATAATGCATATCTACAGGCTAGCGATGACAGCGCATATCTACAGGATAGCAATGACAGCGCGTATCTACAGGCTAGCGATGACAGAGCATATCTACAGGCTAGCGATGACAGTGCATATCTACAGGCTAGTGAAGCCAATGCATATCTACAGGCTAGCGATGAAAGTGCATATCTACAGGCTAGTGAATTCAATGCATATCTACAGGCTAGTGAAGCCATAGCAATGACAGTGCATATCTACAGGCTAGCGATGAAAGTGCATATCTACAGGCTAGCGATGATGGTGCATAACTACAGGCTAGTGAAGCCAATGCATATCTACAGGCTAGTGAAGCCAATGCATATCTACAGGCTAGCGATGACAGTGCATATCTACAGGCTAGCGATGACAGCGCATATCTACAGGATAGCAATGACAGCGCATATCTACAGGCTAGCGATGACAGAGCATATCTACAGGCTAGCGATGACAGTGCATATCTACAGGCTAGCGATGACAGTGCATATCTACAGGCTAGCGATGACAGAGCATATCTACAGGCTAGCGATGACAGTGCATATCTACAGGCTAGAGCATATCTACAGGCTAGTGAAGCCAATGCATATCTACAGGCTTGTGATGACAGTGCATATCTACAGGCTAGCGATGACAGTGCATATCTACAGGCTAGCGATGATAATGCATATCTACAGGCTAGCGATGACAGCGCATATCTACAGGATAGCAATGACAGCGCATATCTACAGGCTAGCGATGACAAAGCATATCTACAGGCTAGCGATGACAGTGCATATCTACAGGCTAGTGAAGCCAATGCATATCTACAGGCTAGCGATGACAGTGCATATCTACAGGCTAGCGATGACAGAGCATATCTACAGGCTAGCAATGACAGTGCATATCTACAGGCTAGTGAAGCCAATGCATATCTACAGGCTAGTGAAGCCATAGCAATGACAGTGCATATCTACAGGCTAGCGATGACAGTGCATATCTACAGGCTAGCGATGACGGTGCATAACTACAGGCTAGTGAAGCCAATGCATATCTACAGGCTAGTGAAGCCAATGCATATCTACAGGCTAGCGATGACAGTGCATATCTACAGGCTAGCGATGACAGTGCATATCTTCAGGCTAGCGATGATAATGCATATCTACAGGCTAGCGACAACAGCGCATATCTACAGGATAGCAATGACAGCGCATATCTACAGGCTAGCGATGACAGAGCATATCTCCAGGCTAGCGATGACAGTGCATATCTACAGGCTAGCGATGACAGAGCATATCTACAGGCTAGCGATGACAGTGCATATCTACAGGCTAGAGATGATAATGCATATCTACAGGCTAGCGATGACAGCGCATATCTACAGGATAGCAATGACAGCGCATATCTACAGGCTAGTGAAGCCAATGCATATCTACAGGCTAGTGATGACAGTGCATATCTACAGGCTAGCGATGACAGTGCATATCTACAGGCTAGCGATGATAATGCATATCTACAGGCTAGCGATGACAGCGCATATCTACAGGATAGCAATGACAGCGCGTATCTACAGGCTAGCGATGACAGAGCATATCTACAGGCTAGCGATGACAGTGCATATCTACAGGCTAGTGAAGCCAATGCATATCTACAGGCTAGCGATGAAAGTGCATATCTACAGGCTAGTGAATTCAATGCATATCTACAGGCTAGTGAAGCCATAGCAATGACAGTGCATATCTACAGGCTAGCGATGAAAGTGCATATCTACAGGCTAGCGATGATGGTGCATAACTACAGGCTAGTGAAGCCAATGCATATCTACAGGCTAGTGAAGCCAATGCATATCTACAGGCTAGCGATGACAGTGCATATCTACAGGCTAGCGATGACAGCGCATATCTACAGGATAGCAATGACAGCGCATATCTACAGGCTAGCGATGACAGAGCATATCTACAGGCTAGCGATGACAGTGCATATCTACAGGCTAGCGATGACAGTGCATATCTACAGGCTAGCGATGACAGAGCATATCTACAGGCTAGCGATGACAGTGCATATCTACAGGCTAGAGCATATCTACAGGCTAGTGAAGCCAATGCATATCTACAGGCTTGTGATGACAGTGCATATCTACAGGCTAGCGATGACAGTGCATATCTACAGGCTAGCGATGATAATGCATATCTACAGGCTAGCGATGACAGCGCATATCTACAGGATAGCAATGACAGCGCATATCTACAGGCTAGCGATGACAAAGCATATCTACAGGCTAGCGATGACAGTGCATATCTACAGGCTAGTGAAGCCAATGCATATCTACAGGCTAGCGATGACAGTGCATATCTACAGGCTAGCGATGACAGAGCATATCTACAGGCTAGCAATGACAGTGCATATCTACAGGCTAGTGAAGCCAATGCATATCTACAGGCTAGTGAAGCCATAGCAATGACAGTGCATATCTACAGGCTAGCGATGACAGTGCATATCTACAGGCTAGCGATGACGGTGCATAACTACAGGCTAGTGAAGCCAATGCATATCTACAGGCTAGTGAAGCCAATGCATATCTACAGGCTAGCGATGACAGTGCATATCTACAGGCTAGCGATGACAGTGCATATCTTCAGGCTAGCGATGATAATGCATATCTACAGGCTAGCGACAACAGCGCATATCTACAGGATAGCAATGACAGCGCATATCTACAGGCTAGCGATGACAGAGCATATCTCCAGGCTAGCGATGACAGTGCATATCTACAGGCTAGCGATGACAGAGCATATCTACAGGCTAGCGATGACAGTGCATATCTACAGGCTAGCGATGACAGTGCATATCTACAGGCTAGCGATGATATGCATATCTACAGGCTAGCGACGACAGCGCATATCTACAGGATAGCAATGACAGCGTATATCTACAGGCTAGCAATGACAGAGCATATCTACAGGCTAGCAATGACAGTGCATATCTACAGGCTAGTGAAGCCAATGCATATCTCCAGGCTAGCGATGACAGTGCATATCTACAGGCTAGTGAAGCCAATGCATATTTACAGGCTTGCGATGACAGTGCATATCTTCAGGCTAGCGATGACAGAGCATATCTACAGGCTAGCGATGACAGTGCATATCTACAGGCTTGTGAAGCCAATGCATATCTACAGGCTAGCAATGACAGCGCATATCTACAGGCTAGCGATGACAGAGCATATCTACAGGCTAGCGATGACAGTGCATATCTACAGGCTAGTGAAGCCAATGCATATCTACAGGATAGCAATGACAGCGCATATCTACAGGCTAGCGATGACAGTGCATATCTACAGGCTAGTGAAGCCAATGCATATCTACAGGCTTGCGATGACAGTGCATATCTACAGGCTAGCGATGACAGTGCATATCCACAGGCTAGCGATGACAGAGCATATCTACAGGCTAGCGATGACAGTGCATATCTACAGGCTAGCGATGACAGTGCATATCTACAGGCTAGCGATGATAATGCATATCTACAGGCTAGTGACGACAGCGCATATCTACAGGATAGCAATGACAGCACATATCTACAGGCTAGCAATGACAGAGCATATCTACAGGCTAGCGATGACAGTGCATATCTACAGGCTAGTGAAGCCAATGCATATCTACAGGCTAGCGATGACAGTGCATATCTACAGGTTAGCGATGACAGAGCATATCTACAGGCTAGCGCAATCCAGATGGTTAAGAGAGGTGTCCTGCTTGAACTTTTCACACATCACGAGCGCTGACTCCTTCTCAGTTCTTATCTCTCGCTGTGTGATTCACTGCCGTGTGAAGTGGAGGGGGCAGCCGGGCAGAGCGTGTGCCTAAGGCTCGGAGATTTCTGGACTCGATGTCTGGCGCAGGGATGCTTATCTATGCCCCTGCGGAATGTGCTCGAAGCAGGAAACAATCACCATCAACGCATCAGCCTCCCACCTCGATAACACACACAAAATATTCTAGAAATTGTATAGCCAGTAACTAACTTTTTAGGACTGCCATTACCCAAGACCTACTGATTTGAACAAACATTTTATGTTTAATACACTTACTAACAGGAGTTTTTAAAGAGCCCTCTTCATGCATTATCCCGTTATTGTGTCATTCACGTTTCTTCCCGCCCACTACATATGACTTTGCAGAAATTGACCCACTAAAGCCGATGATAATGTATATCTACAGGCGAGCGATGACAGCGCATATCTACAGGATAGCAATGACAGTGCATATCTATAGGCTAGTGAAGCCAATGCATATCTACAGGCTAGTGAAGCCATAGCAATGACAGTGCATATCTACAGGCTAGCGATGACAGTGCATATCTACAGGCTAGCGATGACGGTGCATATCTACAGGCTAGTGAAGCCAATGCATATCTACAGGCTAGTGAAGCCAATGCATATCTACAGGCTAGCGATGACAGTGCATATCTACAGGCTAGCGATGACAGTGCATATCTACAGGCTAGCGATGATAATGCATATCTACAGGCTAGTGACGACAGCGCATATCTACAGGATCGCAATGACAGCGCATATCTACAGGCTAGTGATGAGAGTGCATATCTACAGGCTAGTGAAGCCAATGCATATCTACAGGCTAGCGATGACAGTGCATATCTACAGGCTAGTGATGACAGAGCATATCTACAGGCTAGTGATGACAGAGCATATCTACAGGCTAGCGATGACAGTGCATATCTACAGGCTAGCGATGACAGTGCATATCTACAGGCTAGCGATGACAATGCATATCTACAGGCTAGCGATGACAGTGCATATCTACAGGCTAGTGAAGCCAATGCATATCTACAGGCTAGCGATGACAGGATAGCAATGACAGCGCATATCTACAGGCTAGCGATGACAGAGCATATCTACAGGCTAGCAATGACAGAGCATATCTACAGGCTAGCGATGACAGTGCATATCTACAGGCCAAAGTCAAAGTCAAAGTCAAAGTTTTTTATTTTTGTTACGGTACTCTTACGAGGACCACAAAATAAAATATACATTTATACATTCCATTTAATACATTTTCAATGAGATTTTCAAAAACTTAAAAATTCTGTAACAGACGAATTCGTTAGGAGGGCTTTTACATAATGATAAAAGGTCTTGTGAGCTAGTGATCCTACAGGACCGATAGATGGGCTTAAGACATGTTGACCTTGCATTTACAATTTCTGCATTTGGGCATATAAAGAATAGGTGTTCCAAATTCTGGTTGCCCCCTTGACAAAGGGTACAAAGAGCAGAGCTGTCGGGCCTCCAAGAGGAAGTAAAAGTTTGTACAGGAAGTGTTCCAAGGCGCAACATCATAATTGCACGCCTTGCACCGTGTTGAAGAGTATACTCTAAGTAAGGCTGACGTTGTTTGTATTCCTGCGAGGCTACATAGAGTTTATATGACGATAATCTATTACAATGTGAGTGATCGATCTCGTAGCTCAATTTGGGAGTGAAGTTTTTTAGAAAAAGTTTGAGTTGAGCTGGTGACCATGTAGACAGAATTTCCACATTGACTTTTGCAAGCAGTAGAGCCTCTCGCATATTTTTTGTAAAGGTAGTATGAGTAGAGCTGGTCTCGAATGTCTCTACTTTTAGTAATCTTCTTAGAGTACCTTCTTTTGAATGAAGAAGATTATGGGCCCACCTTATATTGCTCGCTATAGCTGTAGCATATGCACTCGTGATGGTGCATTCCAGTCTCAATGCCTGTACTGGGATAGATGTAGAAATCTTCATTATTTTTTTCAATATTTTACCTTCTGCTAAGTCCATATAGGTCCATTGTTTGAGAGGAATATATTCCGAGGCATAGGACAGGACCGGTGTGATTTTGGCTCGATAGACTTGAATCAGTGCAGAGAAATGTCTATGTCCAGTGGCTGAGTATAAGCGGGACAAGGCCCCAGCATGCAGATCACTTTTCCTTTTCAGATGGTTGATTTGGTTGATGTTGCTCATGTTTTGTGAGAAAATTCTACCCAGATATGTATACTCCTTTACTTGTTCTAGTTTCTCACCTCCCAACTTCCATTCATACCGGACCCTTTTCTTTTGATTTGAAAAAGCAACCACTTTGGTCTTGTTCGTATTTGGAATTAGGTAGTTTTTTCTTGAATACTTAGATAAAATATCTAAAAGATTTTGTAGTCCGAAAGGTGTTAGGTCAAACATGACTATATCGTCTGCGTACAGCAGGGAATGAATATATTCAGTGGCTATCTTAGGAGGAGTACATATCCCTTGCTGCAGTTGGGAAGGTAGGTCACTTAAATACAGTGAGAATAGGATTGGAGCCAAGAGGCACCCTTGTTTCAGGCCGTTTAATGTTCGTATTTTCTTAGATAGGCCCTTGTCGCTTCCCATTTGGACGCGGCACCAGGTGTCACTGTGTAGATTCACTATCAGATGTAATAGCTGCTCTGGAATCCCCATTCTTCTCAACTTTGACCACAGGGTCGGTCTGTCCACTCGATCGAAGGCTGTCGAGTAATCGATGAACGCTGCGTAGATAGTTTGTTTTTTCCCTGTTACGTACTTATCTAATATAGTTTGGAAGATTGCTACATTGTCAGTGACAGAGTGGTGTGAGCGAAATCCGGACTGAAACTTAGGAATTAGACCTAATGAGAAGGCCCAGTTTTTCAGCCTATCCAGGATTTCTGCTGCAAAAATCTTCCCAGCAGCGTCCATGAGGGCAATTTGCCTATAATTTCCCGGTATGTTTCTTTTTCCTTTTTTGTAAATCGGGATTATGATACTCCCTTTCCAGGAGTTTGGCATTTGACCACTGTCGAATACATAGTTGAATAGCGGCGAGAGCACCAATCCCCACTTTTTATGGTCAGTTTGGTAGACCTTGACAGGTATCTGATCGGGGCCAGATGCACCCGTACTCCTTGCCTTCCTGATATTCATAGAGACTGACACTGCCGACGTTTTATTGATCTTAATATCTTTAGTTTCCACAATTTGTTCTCCCTCCTCTTCATTTTTAATATATTGATTCTGTTTGTATAGCTCACAAAGGTAAATTTCCCAGTTTTCTTCTGAAACAGGTGTAGCCTCCAGCTTTTTTTTTGGATCCTGTCATTGTTGCAATCAGTGTCCAATATTTACGTGGATTGTTTTGTTTAGCTGCTAGCTGGATTTCAGTCCAGTTGAAGTCCTGCTTCAGTTTTTTCTGTTTAGTTTTTTCTCGTCGTATTTGATTCTTTAATCTGTTGATTTCCTTTTTGTTTACTGACGAGAATTCCAGATACTGGGCGCGTATCAGTCTATTGATTTGTTTTACGACTGGTTGATTCCAGTTTTTATTCTTATTTTTCCATTTACTTTTTACTGGTCTGTTATGTTCTAACTTACTTTGCAAAGCTTGTTTGAGATTATTCGTTAGTTGTTCAAAATTCTTTACAGGATCATCTGAATATATGTTGGTCAATATATTGGTTTCGGAAATTAATAGCCGTAGGTGGTCCAGATTTTCTGTCCCCCAATAAATGCGACGCCTTGTTATGTTTACTTCAGTTTTCACTGTAAGAAATATTGGCTGGTTATAGAAAGAGGATGGTGCAATCCAATGGGTTGAAAGGGTTAGAAGAGCGTGATCACTTTCTGCACTGAATATTATCGAAAGTTGACTCATTTGTTCTTTTCCTTCGATCCTGCATATAAAGTAATCAATGGTAGAGGGAGATCCGTTTCCTTGCCGTGTGTATGTTGCTGGTATGTCACCGTTGGTGTTACCGTTTAATATAGTCCCATTAATGCTAGAGAGAAAAGATAATAGTGCGCGTCCCCTCTTATCCGATTTAGTTCCTTTTGGGAATTCAGGGAGTGATGTTTCCAGGGATTCCTCTTTGAAGAGACGAGCCCATTTCTTTATCTCGCAGTTTGAAATTTTAGCATTCAAATCCCCCATTATGAGGTATGGCAAGTGAGATTGGTCTTCAATAATATGAATGATAGTTTCCATTAGGCGGTCAAACAGCAAATCATTATTATTACTGGGAGGTGCATAGATATTGAAAAGTAATATTTTTTCTAGTTTGGCTGACGCTTGAGTCCTAAGGGATACTTTTAAACATTGTAAATTGTCTGTATTTGTGTTGATTATTTCCTGAGACCAAGAGTGATCTTCTTTTAATAATATTGCCAGACCACCCTTGGCATGTCCCCTTCTAGATCTTTTTGCCAATGTTTCATATACATAGTATCCTTTTTGAGTGAAGGTATTGATTAACCATGTTTCCTGGAGGGCAATGATATCAGGGGAATTTTTGATTGCATGTTTCATTTTTATATCAGTTTTCCCTGCCAAGTTCCAGGACAATAACTTCAGTCCTTTGCTAAACTTGGTGTTGTTGTAAATCTGCCATTTTTTTGCTGTTTAAGGTTTCTGATAACCATGCCCATGATTTTGCTGAGTTCTCAGTGTTGCTATAGGTGGGATTCCGAGACCATACTGACCTCTCTCCTTGAATTACTTGTATTTTAAGTGAATCTTTCCTCATAATATTTGGTGCTAAGTCTCCCCAATTAGAAATGTTGTTTTCTTTTCTTCTGTTAATTTGTCCTAATATACCATTATTTGGGTTGTTGGTTTTAAGATCTTCCACCGAAATTACATCATAGCCATTTTTGTGAAGGATTTCCTTCTCTCTGATTATTATTCCAGGCAAGACTGGTGAATAAAAGGATACCTGTACTAGTTTGTTATTTTCTTTTATTGGAAACAGAACTAGGTCGATTTCTTTGCTTGTCAGAGATTTCAAGTATGGGATTTCTTGTAATAGATTGATGATTTTGCCACGATTAAACGGCTCCTTATCTGAAGGAAATAGCTCTTCAATAGTTATGTGTTTGGATGGAATTACTTCCCATGATTGGAAATTGTTATCATAAGAGTCTTTTATATCCATGTTATTTTGCGTTGTTGGTCTATTTTCTATCGGAGGACAAAATTCATCTGCTTTTGGATTTAAGGGTTTTTCTGATGATGTTTTTTTAATTACTGGAGTGTTCACCAGATTTACGGAATTAAATTTTTGGAATTTGAGCCTATTCCCTTTTTTCCTCTGTATTCTCCTCAAGGGTTTTCTCTTCTTCTTCCCCCTTACTTTTTCCCTAGTATTACTTTTTTCAAACTGTCCTCTTTGGTTGAAATCCTGTTCAGCAGTAATTCCCGATAACTCAGTTTTATTTTCTCCGATTATCTGGTCGCGATTGTTATCGGATACTTTATTCGAGAAGATCGGATAGTGTTTGGTATTGTTTTCAATGTTGGTTTCCAATTCTTCTTTGAACAGTTTTTTAAGTGAATATGTGATAGGAGGTTTTTCCTTGTTTTTTAATCCATTAGTTTTAGTGTTAATTATTAGTACATCATTCGTTTGCGTGCTTGCTTCCTGTTGTTTTGGGGTCGCACTTCCCTTTTTATGAGATTCATCTGTTTGTTGTGATTCGACTTCTCCGAGTTGTTTTGTTGATACTTTAGTTAGATCTTTCTTCTTTTTTTCTTCAACCAGGAATTTAAGTATTCCTATTTGAACGTCTAAAGTATCGTCTGAGTTAGCTAAAATTTGACCAAGATGCGTTAGTACTGAATCCAGAATTTCTTGCAGTGAAAAAAGTGCTTTTGATAGGGGTGAAGCAGTATTTCCAGAGTTTAGATTTATAAAATCCGGATCTGATAGGTTGGCCAGATTAGAAAAAGGGTTAGGTGATTTTTCTGGTGAACTGGTTTGGGGATGTTTTTGACTTTGCAATATTTCTTTTTTTTCTTCTTCGGTCTTTGTGTTATGATTTACGGAAACATCGTAGAATAAGTCGTTGTCCTGATTTTTTATAGGTGTTATAGATGTTATTTGAGACACAACTAGATGAGATTTTTGACATTCTTCCGAAAGAGAGTTATTTGCCGAATTACTTTCTATTGTTATTTGGCCTTGCTTGTTGGGTTTCTGGTCAGAAAAATGTAACGAGTCAGGTTCAACCAATTTATTTTGATCTTCAGTAGAATATGGAGAAAGAAACTTTTTCTTGGAGAGGGTAGAGAAGTATTCACTTATTGCAGGAGTGCTTGATATTTGTCCTGGTTTTAGTGACTTTTCCACAGATTTTCTTACAGCTGCGTCTGTCCCCATTCGCCTCATGTAGATTGTCCGTGAGCGTAGTTTTTTTAGCGCCCTCATGCTTGAGGACAGAAGTCTGTTTTTTAGATTATAATAGTCACAACGGGTTTTGTATATTTGTAATGACTTTATCTTAATCACACAATCTCAGTAGATCAGTAAAGAATGAGGGGTTTTAACGCGTTGTAATCAAAAGTTTAGTTGAATAGTTTCCTCGAGTGGTGTACGTTAGTGGGGTGGCCCGTCCCGTCCTCGATCGTCCCCGGACGGCCACAGACGGCCCGCCCTTTGCCCGGGCTTAGCCCGGCGTCCCGCACGCGTCCCGTTGTGCGTCAGCCGGATGTATTTATAGGAGGAGCAGGGGCGGGAAGAGACTCCAGGTGCGCTCTGTTGGTCCTGCGCTGCAGCCTGGGTCTCGCAGTCCCTGCCCTTGCTATCGAGCAGCCTCACACGCACTTCAAATCTCCTCTGAGGTCTGTAAACAAGCTGTGAAGCAGTAAATTCACCAATGTCACTGTGCAAAGTAAAGCTACGAGCGGCACCCGCGGAGCGGGGGCCGCGAGCAGTTGACGATTTCGGCAGCCAATCACAGGCCCCTCTGGAGCAAACAGCCAATCAGTGAGGAGCAGGGGCGGGAAGAGACTCCAGGTGCGCTCTGTTGGTCCTGCGCTGCAGCCTGGGTCTCGCAGTCCCTGCCCTTGCTATCGAGCAGCCTCACACGCACTTCAAATCTCCTCTGAGGTCTGTAAACAAGCTGTGAAGCAGTAAATTCACCAATGTCACTGTGCAAAGTAAAGCTACGAGCGGCTCCCGCGAAGCGGGGGCCGCGAGCAGTTGACGATTTCGGCAGCCAATCACAGGCCGCTCTGGAGCAAACAGCCAATCAGTGAGGAGCAGGGGCGGGAAGAGACTCCAGGTGCGCTCTGTTGGTCCTGCGCTGCAGCCTGGGTCTCGCAGTCCCTGCCCTTGCTATCGAGCAGCCTCACACGCACTTCAAATCTCCTCTGAGGTCTGTAAACAAGCTGTGAAGCAGTAAATTCACCAATGTCACTGTGCAAAGTAAAGCTACGAGCGGCTCCCGCGAAGCGGGGGCCGCGAGCAGTTGACGATTTCGGCAGCCAATCACAGGCCGCTCTGGAGCAAACAGCCAATCAGTGAGGAGCAGGGGCGGGAAGAGACTCCAGGTGCGCTCTGTTGGTCCTGCGCTGCAGCCTGGGTCTCGCAGTCCCTGCCCTTGCTATCGAGCAGCCTCACACGCACTTCAAATCTCCTCTGAGGTCTGTAAACAAGCTGTGAAGCAGTAAATTCACCAATGTCACTGTACAAAGTAAATCTACAGGCTAGTGAAGCCAATGCATATCTACAGGCTAGCGATGACAGTGCATATCTACAGTCTAGCAATGACAAAGCATATCTACAGGCTAGCGATGACAGAGCATATCTACAGGCTAGTGATGACAATGCATATCTACAGGCTAGCGATGACAGTGCATATCTACAGGCTAGTGAAGCCAATGCATATCTACAGGCTAGCGATGACAGGATAGCAATGACAGCGCATATCTACAGGCTAGCGATGACAGAGCATATCTACAGGCTAGCGATGACAGAGCATATCTACAGGCTAGCGATGACAGCGCATATCTACAGGCTAGTGAAGCCAATGCATATCTACAGGCTAGCGATGACAGTGCATATCTACAGTCTAGCGATGACGGAGCATATCTACAGGCTAGCGATGACAGAGCATATCTACAGGCTAGCGATGACAGTGCATATCTTCAGGCTAGCGATGACAGTGCATATCTACAGGCTAGCGGTGACAGTGCATATCTACAGGCTAGCGGTGACAGTGCATATCTACAGGCATGTGAAGCCAATGCATATCTAAAGGCTAGCGATGACAGTGCATATCTACAGGCTAGTGAAGCCAATGCATATCTACTGGCTTGCGATGACAGTGCATATCTACAGGCTAGTGAAGCCAATGCATATCTACAGGCTAGCGATGACAGTGCATATCTACAGGCTAGCGATGACAGAGCATATCTACAGGCTAGCAATGACAGTGCATATCTACAGGCTAGTGAAGCCAATGCATATCTACAGGCTAGTGAAGCCATAGCAATGACAGTGCATATCTACAGGCTAGCGATGACAGTGCATATCTACAGGCTAGCGATGACGGTGCATAACTACAGGCTAGTGAAGCCAATGCATATCTACAGGCTAGTGAAGCCAATGCATATCTACAGGCTAGCGATGACAGTGCATATCTACAGGCTAGCGATGACAGTGCATATCTTCAGGCTAGCGATGACAGTGCATATCTACAGGCTAGCGATGACAGAGCATATCTACAGGCTAGCGAAGACAGTGCATATCTACAGGCTAGCGATGACAGTGCATATCTACAGGCTAGCGATGATATGCATATCTACAGGCTAGCGACGACAGCACATATCTACAGGATAGCAATGACAGCGCATATCTACAGGCTAGCGATGACAGAGCATATCTACAGGCTAGCGATGACAGTGCATATCTACAGGCTAGTGAAGCCAATGCATATCTACAGGCTAGCGATGACAGTGCATATCTACAGGCTAGTGAAGCCAATGCATATCTACAGGCTAGTGATGACAGAGCATATCTACAGGCTAGCGATGACAGCGCATATCTACAGGCTAGCGATGACAGTGCATATCTACAGGCTAGCGATGACAGTGCATATCTACAGGCTAGCGATGATAATGCATATCTACAGGCTAGCGACGACAGCGCATATCTACAGGATAGCAATGACAGCGCATATCTACAGGCTAGCAATGACAGAGCATATCTACAGGCTAGCGATGACAGTGCATATCTACAGGCTAGTGAAGCCAATGCATATCTACAGGCTAGCGATGACAGTGCATATCTACAGGTTAGCGATGACAGAGCATATCTACAGGCTAGCGCAATCCAGATGGTTAAGAGAGGTGTCCTGCTTGAACTTTTCACACATCACGAGCGCTGATTCCTTCTCGGTTCTTATCTCTCGCTGTGTGATTCACTCCCGTGTGAAGCGGAGGGGGCAGCCAGGCAGAGCGTGTGCCTAAGGCTCGGAGATTTCTGGACTCGATGTCTGGCGCAGGGATGCTTATCTATGCCCCTGCGGAATGTGCTCGAAGCAGGAAACAATCACCATCAACGCATCAGCCTCCCACCTCGATAATACACACAAAATATTCTAGAAATTGTATAGCCAGTAACTAACTTTTTAGGACTGCCATTACCCAAGACCTACTGATTTGAACAAACATTTTATGTTTAATACACTTACGAACAGGAGTTTTTAAAGAGCCCTCTTCATGCATTATCCCGTTATTGTGTCATTCACGTTTCTTCCCGCCCACTACATATGACTTTGCAGAAATTGACCCACTAAAGCCGATGATAATGTATATCTACAGGCGAGCGATGACAGCGCATATCTACAGGATAGCAATGACAGTGCATATCTACAGGCTAGTGAAGCCAATGCATATCTACAGGCTAGTGAAGCCATAGCAATAACAGTGCATATCTACAGGCTAGCGATGACAGTGCATATCTATAGGCTAGCGATGACGGTGCATATCTACAGACTAGTGAAGCCAATGCATATCTACAGGCTAGTGAAGCCAATGCATATCTACAGGCTAGCGATGACAGTGCATATCTACAGGCTAGCGATGACAGTGCATATCGACAGGCTAGCGATGATAATGCATATCTACAGGCTAGCGACGACAGCGCATATCTACAGGATAGCAATGACAGCGCATATCTACAGGCTAGCGATGACAGTGCATATCTACAGGCTAGTGAAGCCAATGCATATCTACAGGCTAGCGATGACAGGATAGCAATGACAGCGCATATCTACAGGCTAGCGATGACAGAGCATATCTACAGGCTAGTGAAGCCAATGCATATCTACAGGCTTGCGATGACAGTGCATATCTACAGGCTAGCGATGACAGAGCATATCTACAGGCTAGCGATGACAGTGCATATCCACAGGCTTGTGAAGCCAATGCATATCTACAGGCTAGTGATGACAGAGCATAGCTACAGGCTAGCGATGACAGCGCATATCTACAGGCTAGCAATGACAGTGCATATCTACAGGCTAGTGAAGCCAATGCATATCTACAGGCTAGCGATGACAGTGCATATCTACAGGCTAGTGATGACAGAGCATATCTACAGGCTAGTGATGACAGAGCATATCTACAGGCTAGCGATGACAGTGCATATCTACAGGCTAGCGATGACAGTGCATATCTACAGGCTAGCGATGACAATGCATATCTACAGGCTAGAGATGACAGTGCATATCTACAGGCTAGTGAAGCCAATGCATATCTACAGGCTAGCGATGACAGGATAGCAATGACAGCGCATATCTACAGGCTAGCGATGACAGAGCATATCTACAGGCTAGTGAAGCCAATGCATATCTACAGGATTGCGATGACAGTGCATATCTACAGGCTAGCGATGACAGAGCATATCTACAGGCTAGCGATGACAGTGCATATCCACAGGCTTGTGAAGCCAATGCATATCTACAGGCTAGTGATGACAGAGCATAGCTACAGGCTAGCGATGACAGCGCATATCTACAGGCTAGCAATGACAGTGCATATCTACAGGCTAGCGATGACAGTGCATATCTACAGGCTAGCGATGATAATGCATATCTACAGGCTAGCAATGACAGCGCATATCTACAGGATAGCAATGACAGCGCATATCTACAGGCTAGTGAAGCCAATGCATATCTACAGGCTAGCGATGACAGTGCATATTTACAGGCTAGTGAAGCCAATGCATATCTACAGGCTTGCGATGACAGTGCATATCTACAGGCTAGCGATGACAGAGCATATCTACAGGCTAGCGATGACAGTGCATATCTACAGGCTAGCGATGACAGTGCATATCTACAGGCTAGCGATGACGGTGCATATCTACAGGCTAGTGAAGCCAATGCATATCTACAGGCTAGTGAAGCCAATGCATATCTACAGGCTAGCGATGACAGTGCATATCTACAGGCTAGCGATGACAGTGCATATCTACAGGCTAGCGATGATAATGCATATCTACAGGCTAGCGACGACAGCGCATATCTACAGGATAGCAATGACAGCGCATATCTACAGGCTAGCGATGACATTGAATATCTACAGGCTAGTGAAGCCAATGCATATCTACAGGCTAGCGATGACAGTGCATATCTACAGGCTAGTGATGACAGCGCATATCTACAGGATAGCAATGACAGCGCATATCTACAGGCTAGCGATGACAGAGCATATCTCCAGGCTAGCGATGACAGTGCATATCTACAGGCTAGCGATGACAGAGCATATCTACAGGCTAGCGATGACAGTGCATATCTACAGGCTAGCGATGACAGTGCATATCTACAGGCTAGCGACGACAGCGCATATCTACAGGATAGCAATGACAGCGCATATCTACAGGCTAGCGATGACAGAGCATATCTACAGGCTAGCAATGACAGTGCATATCTACAGGCTAGTGAAGCCAATGCATATCTCCAGGCTAGCGATGACAGTGCATATCTACAGGCTAGTGAAGCCAATGCATATTTACAGGCTTGCAATGACAGTGCATATCTTCAGGCTAGCGATGACAGAGCATATCTACAGGCTAGCGATGACAGTGCATATCTACAGGCTTGTGAAGCCAATGCATATCTATAGGCTAGCAATGACAGCGCATATCTACAGGCTAGCGATGACAGAGCATATCTACAGGCTAGCGATGACAGTGCATATCTACAGGCTAGTGAAGCCAATGCATATCTACAGGATAGCAATGACAGCGCATATCTACAGGCTAGCGATGACAGTGCATATCTACAGGCTAGCAATGACAGAGCATATCTACAGGCTAGCGATGACAGTGCATATCCACAGGCTTGTGAAGCCAATGCATATCTACAGGCTAGTGATGACAGAGCATAGCTACAGGCTAGCGATGACAGCGCATATCTACAGGCTAGCAATGACAGTGCATATCTACAGGCTAGTGAAGCCAATGCATATCTACAGGCTAGCGATGACAGTGCATATCTACAGGCTAGTGATGACAGAGCATATCTACAGGCTAGTGATGACAGAGCATATCTACAGGCTAGCGATGACAGTGCATATCTACAGGCTAGCGATGACAGTGCATATCTACAGGCTAGAGATGACTGCATATCTACAGGCTAGTGAAGCCAATGCATATCTACAGGCTAGCGATGACAGGATAGCAATGACAGCGCATATCTACAGGCTAGCGATGACAGAGCATATCTACAGGCTAGTTAAGCCAATGCATATCTACAGGCTTGCGATGACAGTGCATATCTACAGGCTAGCGATGACAGAGCATATCTACAGGCTAGCGATGACAGTGCATATCCACAGGCTTGTGAAGCCAATGCATATGTACAGGCTAGTGATGACAGAGCATAGCTACAGGCTAGCGATGACAGCGCATATCTACAGGCTAGCAATGACAGTGCATATCTACAGGCTAGCGATGACAGTGCATATCTACAGGCTAGCGATGATAATGCATATCTACAGGCTAGCAATGACAGCGCATATCTACAGGATAGCAATGACAGCGCATATCTACAGGCTAGTGAAGCCAATGCATATCTACAGGCTAGCGATGACAGTGCATATTTACAGGCTAGTGAAGCCAATGCATATCTACAGGCTTGCGATGACAGTGCATATCTACAGGCTAGCGATGACAGAGCATATCTACAGGCTAGCGATGACAGTGCATATCTACAGGCTAGCGATGACAGTGCATATCCACAGGCTAGCGATGACAGAGCATATCTACAGGCTAGCGATGACAGTGCATATCTACAGGCTAGCGATGATAATGCATATCTACAGGCTAGCGACGACAGCGCATATCTACAGGATAGCAATGACAGCGCATATCTACAGGCTAGCGATGACATTGAATATCTACAGGCTAGTGAAGCCAATGCATATCTACAGGCTAGCGATGACAGTGCATATCTACAGGCTAGTGATGACAGCGCATATCTACAGGATAGCAATGACAGCGCATATCTACAGGCTAGCGATGACAGAGCATATCTCCAGGCTAGCGATGACAGTGCATATCTACAGGCTAGCGATGACAGAGCATATCTACAGGCTAGCGATGACAGTGAATATCTACAGGCTAGCGATGACAGTGCATATCTACAGGCTAGCGATGATATGCATATCTACAGGCTAGCGACGACAGCGCATATCTACAGGATAGCAATGACAGCGCATATCTACAGGCTAGCGATGACAGAGCATATCTACAGGCTAGCAATGACAGTGCATATCTACAGGCTAGTGAAGCCAATGCATATCTCCAGGCTAGCGATGACAGTGCATATCTACAGGCTAGTGAAGCCAATGCATATTTACAGGCTTGCAATGACAGTGCATATCTTCAGGCTAGCGATGACAGAGCATATCTACAGGCTAGCGATGACAGTGCATATCTACAGGCTTGTGAAGCCAATGCATATCTACAGGCTAGCAATGACAGCGCATATCTACAGGCTAGCGATGACAGAGCATATCTACAGGCTAGCGATGACAGTGCATATCTACAGGCTAGTGAAGCCAATGCATATCTACAGGATAGCAATGACAGCGCATATCTACAGGCTAGCGATGACAGTGCATATCTACAGGCTAGTGAAGCCAATGCATATCTACAGGCTTGCGATGACAGTGCATATCTACAGGCTAGCGATGACAGTGCATATCCACAGGCTAGCGATGACAGAGCATATCTACAGGCTAGCGATGACAGTGCATATCTACAGGCTAGCGATGATAATGCATATCTACAGGCTAGTGACGACAGCGCATATCTACAGGATAGCAATGACAGCGCATATCTACAGGCTAGCAATGACAGTGCATATCTACAGTCTAGCAATGACAGAGCATATCTACAGGCTAGCGATGACAGAGCATATCTACAGGCTAGCGATGACAATGCATATCTACAGGCTAGCGATGACAGTGCATATCTACAGGCTAGTGAAGCCAATGCATATCTACAGGCTAGCGATGACAGGATAGCAATGACAGCGCATATCTACAGGCTAGCGATGACAGAGCATATCTACAGGCTAGCGATGACAGAGCATATCTACAGGCTAGCGATGACAGTGCATATCTACAGGCTAGTGAAGCCAATGCATATCTACAGGCTAGCGATGACAGTGCATATCTACAGTCTAGCGATGACAGAGCATATCTACAGGCTAGCGATGACAGAGCATATCTACAGGCTAGCGATGACAGTGCATATCTTCAGGCTAGCGATGACAGTGCATATCTACAGGCTAGCGGTGACAGTGCATATCTACAGGCTAGCGGTGACAGTGCATATCTACAGGCATGTGAAGCCAATGCATATCTAAAGGCTAGCGATGACAGTGCATATCTACAGGCTAGTGAAGCCAATGCATATCTACTGGCTTGCGATGACAGTGCATATCTACAGGCTAGTGAAGCCAATGCATATCTACAGGCTAGCGATGACAGTGCATATCTACAGGCTAGCGATGACAGAGCATATCTACAGGCTAGCAATGACAGTGCATATCTACAGGCTAGTGAAGCCAATGCATATCTACAGGCTAGTGAAGCCATAGCAATGACAGTGCATATCTACAGGCTAGCGATGACAGTGCATATCTACAGGCTAGCGATGACGGTGCATAACTACAGGCTAGTGAAGCCAATGCATATCTACAGGCTAGTGAAGCCAATGCATATCTACAGGCTAGCGATGACAGTGCATATCTACAGGCTAGCGATGACAGTGCATATCTTCAGGCTAGCGATGACAGTGCATATCTACAGGCTAGCGATGACAGAGCATATCTACAGGCTAGCGATGACAGTGCATATCTACAGGCTAGCGATGACAGTGCATATCTACAGGCTAGCGATGATATGCATATCTACAGGCTAGCGACGACAGCACATATCTACAGGATAGCAATGACAGCGCATATCTACAGGCTAGCGATGACAGAGCATATCTACAGGCTAGCGATGACAGTGAATATCTACAGGCTAGTGAAGCCAATGCATATCTACAGGCTAGCGATGACAGTGCATATCTACAGGCTAGTGAAGCCAATGCATATCTACAGGCTAGTGATGACAGAGCATATCTACAGGCTAGCGATGACAGCGCATATCTACAGGCTAGCGATGACAGTGCATATCTACAGGCTAGCGATGACAGTGCATATCTACAGGCTAGCGATGATAATGCATATCTACAGGCTAGCGACGACAGCGCATATCTACAGGATAGCAATGACAGCGCATATCTACAGGCTAGCAATGACAGAGCATATCTACAGGCTAGCGATGACAGTGCATATCTACAGGCTAGTGAAGCCAATGCATATCTACAGGCTAGCGATGACAGTGCATATCTACAGGTTAGCGATGACAGAGCATATCTACAGGCTAGCGCAATCCAGATGGTTAAGAGAGGTGTCCTGATTGAACTTTTCACACATCACGAGCGCTGATTCCTTCTCGGTTCTTATCTCTCGCTGTGTGATTCACTGCCGTGTGAAGTGGAGGGGGCAGCCAGGCAGAGCGTGTGCCTAAGGCTCGGAGATTTCTGGACTCGATGTCTGGCGCAGGGATGCTTATCTATGCCCCTGCGGAATGTGCTCGAAGCAGGAAACAATCACCATCAACGCATCAGCCTCCCACCTCGATAATACACACAAAATATTCTAGAAATTGTGTAGCCAGTAACTAACTTTTTAGGACTGCCATTACCCAAGACCTACTGATTTGAACAAACATTTTATGTTTAATACACTTACGAACAGGAGTTTTTAAAGAGCCCTCTTCATGCATTATCCCGTTATTGTGTCATTCACGTTTCTTCCCGCCCACTACATATGACTTTGCAGAAATTGACCCACTAAAGCCGATGATAATGTATATCTACAGGCTAGCGATGACAGCGCATATCTACAGGATAGCAATGACAGTGCATATCTACAGGCTAGTGAAGCCAATGCATATCTACAGGCTAGTGAAGCCATAGCAATGACAGTGCATATCTACAGGCTAGCGATGACAGTGCATATCTACAGGCTAGCGATGACGGTGCATATTTACAGGCTAGTGAAGCCAATGCATATCTACAGGCTAGTGAGGCCAATGCATATCTACAGGCTAGCGATGACAGTGCATATCTACAGGCTAGCGATGACAGTGCATATCTACAGGCTAGCGATGATAATGCATATCTACAGGCTAGCGACAACAGCGCATATCTACAGGATAGCAATGACAGCGCATATCTACAGGCTAGCGATGGCAGTGCATATCTACAGCGTGGTGAAACCAATGCATATCTACAGGCTAGCGATCACAGTGCATATCTACAGGCTAGTGATGACAGAGCATATCTACAGGCTAGTGATGACAGAGCATATCTACAGGCTAGCGATGACAGTACATATCTACAGGCTAGCGATGACAGTGCATATCTACAGGCTTGCGATGACAATGCATATCTACAGGCTAGCGATGACAGTGCATATCTACAGGCTAGTGAAGCCAATGCATATCTACAGGCTAGCGATGACAGGATAGCAATGACAGCAAATATCTACAGGCTAGCGATGACAGAGCATATCTACAGGCTAGCGATGACAGAGCATATCTACAGGCTAGCGATGACAGTGCATATCTACAGGCTAGTGAAGCCAATGCATATCTACAGGCTAGCGATGACAGTGCATATCTACAGGCTAGCGATGACAGAGCATATCTACAGGCTAGCGATGACAGAGCATATCTACAGGCTAGTGATGACAGTGCATATCTACAGGCTAGCGATGACAGAGCATATCTACAGGCTAGCGGTGACAGTGCATATCTACAGGCTTGTGAAGCCAATGCATATCTAAAGGCTAGCAATGACAGTGCATATCTACAGGCTAGTGAAGCCAATGCATATCTACAGGCTAGCGATGACAGTGTATATCTACAGGCTAGCGATGACAGAGCATATCTACAGGCTAGCAATGACAGTGCATATCTACAGGCTAGCGATGATAATGCATATCTACAGGCTAGCGATGACAGCGCATATCTACAGGATAGCAATGACAGCGCATATCTACAGGCTTGTGAAGCCTATGCATATCTACAGGCTAGCGATGACAGAGCATATCTACAGGCTAGCAATGACAGTGCATATCTACAGGCTAGCGATGATAATGCATATCTACAGGCTAGCGATGACAGCGCATATCTACAGGATAGCAATGACAGCGCATATCTACAGGCTTGTGAAGCCTATGCATATCTACAGGCTAGCGATGACAGTTCATATCTACAGGCTAGTGAAGCCAATGCATATCTACAGGCTTGTGATGACAGTGCATATCTACAGGCTAGCGATGACAGTGCATATCTACAGGCTAGCGATGACAGAGCATATCTACAGGCTAGCGATGACAGTGCATATCTACAGGCTAGCGATGACAGTGCATATCTACAGGCTAGAGATGATAATGCATATCTACAGGCTAGCGATGACAGCGCATATCTACAGGATAGCAATGACAGCGCATATCTACAGGCTAGTGAAGCCAATGCATATCTACAGGCTAGCGATGACAGTGCATATCTACAGGCTAGCGATGACAGTGCATATCTACAGGCTAGCGATGATAATGCATATCTACAGGCTAGCGATGACAGCGCATATCTACAGGATAGCAATGACAGCGCGTATCTACAGGCTAGCGATGACAGAGCATATCTACAGGCTAGCGATGACAGTGCATATCTACAGGCTAGTGAAGCCAATGCATATCTACAGGCTAGCAATGAAAGTGCATATCTACAGGCTAGTGAATTCAATGCATATCTACAGGCTAGTGAAGCCATAGCAATGACAGTGCATATCTACAGGCTAGCGATGAAAGTGCATATCTACAGGCTAGCGGTGATGGTGCATAACTACAGGCTAGTGAAGCCAATGCATATCTACAGGCTAGCGATGACAGTGCATATCTACAGGCTAGCGATGACAGCGCATATCTACAGGATAGCAATGACAGCGCATATCTACAGGCTAGCGATGACAGAGCATATCTACAGGCTAGCGATGACAGTGCATATCTACAGGCTAGCGATGACAGTGCATATCTACAGGCTAGCGATGACAGAGCATATCTACAGGCTAGCGATGACAGTGCATATCTACAGGCTAGAGCATATCTACAGGCTAGTGAAGCCAATGCATATCTACAGGCTTGTGATGACAGTGCATATCTACAGGCTAGCGATGACAGTGCATATCTACAGGCTAGCGATGATAATGCATATCTACAGGCTAGCGATGACAGCGCATATCTACAGGATAGCAATGACAGCGCATATCTACAGGCTAGCGATGACAAAGCATATCTACAGGCTAGCGATGACAGTGCATATCTACAGGCTAGTGAAGCCAATGCATATCTACAGGCTAGCGATGACAGTGCATATCTACAGGCTAGCGATGACAGAGCATATCTACAGGCTAGCAATGACAGTGCATATCTACAGGCTAGTGAAGCCAATGCATATCTACAGGCTAGTGAAGCCATAGCAATGACAGTGCATATCTACAGGCTAGCGATGACAGTGCATATCTACAGGCTAGCGATGACGGTGCATAACTACAGGCTAGTGAAGCCAATGCATATCTACAGGCTAGTGAAGCCAATGCATATCTACAGGCTAGCGATGACAGTGCATATCTACAGGCTAGCGATGACAGTGCATATCTTCAGGCTAGCGATGATAATGCATATCTACAGGCTAGCGACAACAGCGCATATCTACAGGATAGCAATGACAGCGCATATCTACAGGCTAGCGATGACAGAGCATATCTCCAGGCTAGCGATGACAGTGCATATCTACAGGCTAGCGATGACAGAGCATATCTACAGGCTAGCGATGACAGTGCATATCTACAGGCTAGCGATGACAGTGCATATCTACAGGCTAGCGATGATATGCATATCTACAGGCTAGCGACGACAGCGCATATCTACAGGATAGCAATGACAGCGCATATCTACAGGCTAGCAATGACAGAGCATATCTACAGGCTAGCAATGACAGTGCATATCTACAGGCTAGTGAAGCCAATGCATATCTCCAGGCTAGCGATGACAGTGCATATCTACAGGCTAGTGAAGCCAATGCATATTTACAGGCTTGCGATGACAGTGCATATCTTCAGGCTAGCGATGACAGAGCATATCTACAGGCTAGCGATGACAGTGCATATCTACAGGCTTGTGAAGCCAATGCATATCTACAGGCTAGCAATGACAGCGCATATCTACAGGCTAGCGATGACAGAGCATATCTACAGGCTAGCGATGACAGTGCATATCTACAGGCTAGTGAAGCCAATGCATATCTACAGGATAGCAATGACAGCGCATATCTACAGGCTAGCGATGACAGTGCATATCTACAGGCTAGTGAAGCCAATGCATATCTACAGGCTTGCGATGACAGTGCATATCTACAGGCTAGCGATGACAGTGCATATCCACAGGCTAGCGATGACAGAGCATATCTACAGGCTAGCGATGACAGTGCATATCTACAGGCTAGCGATGACAGTGCATATCTACAGGCTAGCGATGATAATGCATATCTACAGGCTAGTGACGACAGCGCATATCTACAGGATAGCAATGACAGCGCATATCTACAGGCTAGCAATGACAGAGCATATCTACAGGCTAGCGATGACAGTGCATATCTACAGGCTAGTGAAGCCAATGCATATCTACAGGCTAGCGATGACAGTGCATATCTACAGGTTAGCGATGACAGAGCATATCTACAGGCTAGCGCAATCCAGATGGTTAAGAGAGGTGTCCTGCTTGAACTTTTCACACATCACGAGCGCTGACTCCTTCTCAGTTCTTATCTCTCGCTGTGTGATTCACTGCCGTGTGAAGTGGAGGGGGCAGCCGGGCAGAGCGTGTGCCTAAGGCTCGGAGATTTCTGGACTCGATGTCTGGCGCAGGGATGCTTATCTATGCCCCTGCGGAATGTGCTCGAAGCAGGAAACAATCACCATCAACGCATCAGCCTCCCACCTCGATAACACACACAAAATATTCTAGAAATTGTATAGCCAGTAACTAACTTTTTAGGACTGCCATTACCCAAGACCTACTGATTTGAACAAACATTTTATGTTTAATACACTTACTAACAGGAGTTTTTAAAGAGCCCTCTTCATGCATTATCCCGTTATTGTGTCATTCACGTTTCTTCCCGCCCACTACATATGACTTTGCAGAAATTGACCCACTAAAGCCGATGATAATGTATATCTACAGGCGAGCGATGACAGCGCATATCTACAGGATAGCAATGACAGTGCATATCTACAGGCTAGTGAAGCCAATGCATATCTACAGGCTAGTGAAGCCATAGCAATGACAGTGCATATCTACAGGCTAGCGATGACAGTGCATATCTACAGGCTAGCGATGACGGTGCATATCTACAGGCTAGTGAAGCCAATGCATATCTACAGGCTAGTGAAGCCAATGCATATCTACAGGCTAGCGATGACAGTGCATATCTACAGGCTAGCGATGACAGTGCATATCTACAGGCTAGCGATGATAATGCATATCTACAGGCTAGTGACGACAGCGCATATCTACAGGATAGCAATGACAGCGCATATCTACAGGCTAGTGATGAGAGTGCATATCTACAGGCTAGTGAAGCCAATGCATATCTACAGGCTAGTGATGACAGTGCATATCTACAGGCTAGTGATGACAGAGCATATCTACAGGCTAGTGATGACAGAGCATATCTACAGGCTAGCGATGACAGTGCATATCTACAGGCTAGTGATGACAGAGCATATCTACAGGCTAGCGATGACAGTGCATATCTACAGGCTAGCGATGACAGTGCATATCTACAGGCTAGCGATGACAATGCATATCTACAGGCTAGCGATGACAGTGCATATCTACAGGCTAGTGAAGCCAATGCATATCTACAGGCTAGCGATGACAGGATAGCAATGACAGCGCATATCTACAGGCTAGCGATGACAGAGCATATCTACAGGCTAGCAATGACAGAGCATATCTACAGGCTAGCGATGACAGTGCATATCTACAGGCCAAAGTCAAAGTCAAAGTCAAAGTTTTTTATTTTTGTTACGGTACTCTTACGAGGACCACAAAATAAAATATACATTTATACATTCCATTTAATACATTTTCAATGAGATTTTCAAAAACTTAAAAATTCTGTAACAGACGAATTCGTTAGGAGGGCTTTTACATAATGATAAAAGGTCTTGTGAGCTAGTGATCCTACAGGACCGATAGATGGGCTTAAGACATGTTGACCTTGCATTTACAATTTCTGCATTTGGGCATATAAAGAATAGGTGTTCCAAATTCTGGTTGCCCCCTTGACAAAGGGTACAAAGAGCAGAGCTGTCGGGCCTCCAAGAGGAAGTAAAAGTTTGTACAGGAAGTGTTCCAAGGCGCAACATCATAATTGCACGCCTTGCACCGTGTTGAAGAGTATACTCTAAGTAAGGCTGACGTTGTTTGTATTCCTGCGAGGCTACATAGAGTTTATATGACGATAATCTATTACAATGTGAGTGATCGATCTCGTAGCTCAATTTGGGAGTGAAGTTTTTTAGAAAAAGTTTGAGTTGAGCTGGTGACCATGTAGACAGAATTTCCACATTGACTTTTGCAAGCAGTAGAGCCTCTCGCATATTTTTTGTAAAGGTAGTATGAGTAGAGCTGGTCTCGAATGTCTCTACTTTTAGTAATCTTCTTAGAGTACCTTCTTTTGAATGAAGAAGATTATGGGCCCACCTTATATTGCTCGCTATAGCTGTAGCATATGCACTCGTGATGGTGCATTCCAGTCTCAATGCCTGTACTGGGATAGATGTAGAAATCTTCATTATTTTTTTCAATATTTTACCTTCTGCTAAGTCCATATAGGTCCATTGTTTGAGAGGAATATATTCCGAGGCATAGGACAGGACCGGTGTGATTTTGGCTCGATAGACTTGAATCAGTGCAGAGAAATGTCTATGTCCAGTGGCTGAGTATAAGCGGGACAAGGCCCCAGCATGCAGATCACTTTTCCTTTTCAGATGGTTGATTTGGTTGATGTTGCTCATGTTTTGTGAGAAAATTCTACCCAGATATGTATACTCCTTTACTTGTTCTAGTTTCTCACCTCCCAACTTCCATTCATACCGGACCCTTTTCTTTTGATTTGAAAAAGCAACCACTTTGGTCTTGTTCGTATTTGGAATTAGGTAGTTTTTTCTTGAATACTTAGATAAAATATCTAAAAGATTTTGTAGTCCGAAAGGTGTTAGGTCAAACATGACTATATCGTCTGCGTACAGCAGGGAATGAATATATTCAGTGGCTATCTTAGGAGGAGTACATATCCCTTGCTGCAGTTGGGAAGGTAGGTCACTTAAATACAGTGAGAATAGGATTGGAGCCAAGAGGCACCCTTGTTTCAGGCCGTTTAATGTTCGTATTTTCTTAGATAGGCCCTTGTCGCTTCCCATTTGGACGCGGCACCAGGTGTCACTGTGTAGATTCACTATCAGATGTAATAGCTGCTCTGGAATCCCCATTCTTCTCAACTTTGACCACAGGGTCGGTCTGTCCACTCGATCGAAGGCTGTCGAGTAATCGATGAACGCTGCGTAGATAGTTTGTTTTTTCCCTGTTACGTACTTATCTAATATAGTTTGGAAGATTGCTACATTGTCAGTGACAGAGTGGTGTGAGCGAAATCCGGACTGAAACTTAGGAATTAGACCTAATGAGAAGGCCCAGTTTTTCAGCCTATCCAGGATTTCTGCTGCAAAAATCTTCCCAGCAGCGTCCATGAGGGCAATTTGCCTATGATTTCCCGGTATGTTTCTTTTTCCTTTTTTGTAAATCGGGATTATGATACTCCCTTTCCAGGAGTTTGGCATTTGACCACTGTCGAATACATAGTTGAATAGCGGCGAGAGCACCAATCCCCACTTTTTATGGTCAGTTTGGTAGACCTTGACAGGTATCTGATCGGGGCCAGATGCACCCGTACTCCTTGCCTTCCTGATATTCATAGAGACTGACACTGCCGACGTTTTATTGATCTTAATATCTTTAGTTTCCACAATTTGTTCTCCCTCCTCTTCATTTTTAATATATTGATTCTGTTTGTATAGCTCACAAAGGTAAATTTCCCAGTTTTCTTCTGAAACAGGTGTAGCCTCCAGCTTTTTTTGGGATCCTGTCATTGTTGCAATCAGTGTCCAATATTTACGTGGATTGTTTTGTTTAGCTGCTAGCTGGATTTCAGTCCAGTTGAAGTCCTGCTTCAGTTTTTTCTGTTTAGTTTTTTCTCGTCGTATTTGATTCTTTAATCTGTTGATTTCCTTTTTGTTTACTGACGAGAATTCCAGATACTGGGCGCGTACCAGTCTATTGATTTGTTTTACGACTGGTTGATTCCAGTTTTTATTCTTATTTTTCCATTTACTTTTTACTGGTCTGTTATGTTCTAACTTACTTTGCAAAGCTTGTTTGAGATTATTCGTTAGTTGTTCAAAATTCTTTACAGGATCATCTGAATATATGTTGGTCAATATATTGGTTTCGGAAATTAATAGCCGTAGGTGGTCCAGATTTTCTGTCCCCCAATAAATGCGACGCCTTGTTATGTTTACTTCAGTTTTCACTGTAAGAAATATTGGCTGGTTATAGAAAGAGGATGGTGCAATCCAATGGGTTGAAAGGGTTAGAAGAGCGTGATCACTTTCTGCACTGAATATTATCGAAAGTTGACTCATTTGTTCTTTTCCTTCGATCCTGCATATAAAGTAATCAATGGTAGAGGGAGATCCGTTTCCTTGCCGTGTGTATGTTGCTGGTATGTCACCGTTGGTGTTACCGTTTAATATAGTCCCATTAATGCTAGAGAGAAAAGATAATAGTGCGCGTCCCCTCTTATCCGATTTAGTTCCTTTTGGGAATTCAGGGAGTGATGTTTCCAGGGATTCCTCTTTGAAGAGACGAGCCCATTTCTTTATCTCGCAGTTTGAAATTTTAGCATTCAAATCCCCCATTATGAGGTATGGCAAGTGAGATTGGTCTTCAATAATATGAATGATAGTTTCCATTAGGCGGTCAAACAGCAAATCATTATTATTACTGGGAGGTGCATAGATATTGAAAAGTAATATTTTTTCTAGTTTGGCTGACGCTTGAGTCCTAAGGGATACTTTTAAACATTGTAGATTGTCTGTATTTGTGTTGATTATTTCCTGAGACCAAGAGTGATCTTCTTTTAATAATATTGCCAGACCACCCTTGGCATGTCCCCTTCTAGATCTTTTTGCCAATGTTTCATATACATAGTATCCTTTTTGAGTGAAGGTATTGATTAACCATGTTTCCTGGAGGGCAATGATATCAGGGGAATTTTTGATTGCATGTTTCATTTTTATATCAGTTTTCCCTGCCAAGTTCCAGGACAATAACTTCAGTCCTTTGCTAAACTTGGTGTTGTTGTAAATCTGCCATTTTTTTGCTGTTTAAGGTTTCTGATAACCATGCCCATGATTTTGCTGAGTTCTCAGTGTTGCTATAGGTGGGATTCCGAGACCATACTGACCTCTCTCCTTGAATTACTTGTATTTTAAGTGAATCTTTCCTCATAATATTTGGTGCTAAGTCTCCCCAATTAGAAATGTTGTTTTCTTTTCTTCTGTTAATTTGTCCTAATATACCATTATTTGGGTTGTTGGTTTTAAGATCTTCCACCGAAATTACATCATAGCCATTTTTGTGAAGGATTTCCTTCTCTCTGATTATTATTCCAGGCAAGACTGGTGAATAAAAGGATACCTGTACTAGTTTGTTATTTTCTTTTATTGGAAACAGAACTAGGTCGATTTCTTTGCTTGTCAGAGATTTCAAGGATGGGATTTCTTGTAATAGATTGATGATTTTGCCACGATTAAACGGCTCCTTATCTGAAGGAAATAGCTCTTCAATAGTCATGTGTTTGGATGGAATTACTTCCCATGATTGGAAATTGTTATCATAAGAGTCTTTTATATCCATGTTATTTTGCGTTGTTGGTCTATTTTCTATCGGAGGACAAAATTCATCTGCTTTTGGATTTAAGGGTTTTTCTGATGATGTTTTTTTAATTACTGGAGTGTTCACCAGATTTACGGAATTAAATTTTTGGAATTTGAGCCTATTCCCTTTTTTCCTCTGTATTCTCCTCAAGGGTTTTCTCTTCTTCTTCCCCCTTACTTTTTCCCTAGTATTACTTTTTTCAAACTGTCCTCTTTGGTTGAAATCCTGTTCAGCAGTAATTCCCGATAACTCAGTTTTATTTTCTCCGATTATCTGGTCGCGATTGTTATCGGATACTTTATTCGAGAAGATCGGATAGTGTTTGGTATTGTTTTCAAAGTTGGTTTCCAATTCTTCTTTGAACAGTTTTTTAAGTGAATATGTGATAGGAGGTTTTTCCTTGTTTTTTAATCCATTAGTTTTAGTGTTAATTATTAGTACATCATTCGTTTGCGTGCTTGCTTCCTGTTGTTTTGGGGTCGCACTTCCCTTTTTATGAGATTCATCTGTTTGTTGTGATTCGACTTCTCCGAGTTGTTTTGTTGATACTTTAGTTAGATCTTTCTTCTTTTTTTCTTCAACCAGGAATTTAAGTATTCCTATTTGAACGTCTAAAGTATCGTCTGAGTTAGCTAAAATTTGACCAAGATGCGTTAGTACTGAATCCAGAATTTCTTGCAGTGAAAAAAGTGCTTTTGATAGGGGTGAAGCAGTATTTCCAGAGTTTAGATTTATAAAATCCGGATCTGATAGGTTGGCCAGATTAGAAAAAGGGTTAGGTGATTTTTCTGGTGAACTGGTTTGGGGATGTTTTTGACTTTGCAATATTTCTTTTTTTTCTTCTTCGGTCTTTGTGTTATGATTTACGGAAACATCGTAGAATAAGTCGTTGTCCTGATTTTTTATAGGTGTTATAGATGTTATTTGAGACACAACTAGATGAGATTTTTGACATTCTTCCGAAAGAGAGTTATTTGCTGAATTACTTTCTATTGTTATTTGGCCTTGCTTGTTGGGTTTCTGGTCAGAAAAATGTAACGAGTCAGGTTCAACCAATTTATTTTGATCTTCAGTAGAATATGGAGAAAGAAACTTTTTCTTGGAGAGGGTAGAGAAGTATTCACTTATTGCAGGAGTGCTTGATATTTGTCCTGGTTTTAGTGACTTTTCCACAGATTTTCTTACAGCTGCGTCTGTCCCCATTCGCCTCATGTAGATTGTCCGTGAGCGTAGTTTTTTTAGCGCCCTCATGCTTGAGGACAGAAGTCTGTTTTTTAGATTATAATAGTCACAACGGGTGTTGTATATTTGTAATGACTTTATCTTAATCACACAATCTCAGTAGATCAGTAAAGAATGAGGGGTTTTAACACGTTGTAATCAAAAGTTTAGTTGAATAGTTTCCTCGAGTGGTGTACGTTAGTGGGGTGGCCCGTCCCGTCCTCGATCGTCCCCGGACGGCCACAGACGGCCCGCCCTTTGCCCGGGCTTAGCCCGGCGTCCCGCACGCGTCCCGTTGTGCGTCAGCTGGATGTATTTATAGGAGGAGCAGGGGCGGGAAGAGACTCCAGGTGCGCTCTGTTGGTCCTGCGCTGCAGCCTGGGTCTCGCAGTCCCTGCCCTTGCTATCGAGCAGCCTCACACGCACTTCAAATCTCCTCTGAGGTCTGTAAACAAGCTGTGAAGCAGTAAATTCACCAATGTCACTGTGCAAAGTAAAGCTACGAGCGGCCCCCGCGAAGCGGGGGCCGCGAGCAGTTGACGATTTCGGCAGCCAATCACAGGCCGCTCTGGAGCAAACAGCCAATCAGTGAGGAGCAGGGGCGGGAAGAGACTCCAGGTGCGCTCTGTTGGTCCTGCGCTGCAGCCTGGGTCTCGCAGTCCCTGCCCTTGCTATCGAGCAGCCTCACACGCACTTCAAATCTCCTCTGAGGTCTGTAAACAAGCTGTGAAGCAGTAAATTCACCAATGTCACTGTGCAAAGTAAAGCTACGAGCGGCACCCGCGGAGCGGGGGCCGCGAGCAGTTGACGATTTCGGCAGCCAATCACAGGCCCCTCTGGAGCAAACAGCCTATCAGTGAGGAGCAGGGGCGGGAAGAGACTCCAGGTGCGCTCTGTTGGTCCTGCGCTGCAGCCTGGGTCTCGCAGTCCCTGCCCTTGCTATCGAGCAGCCTCACACGCACTTCAAATCTCCTCTGAGGTCTGTAAACAAGCTGTGAAGCAGTAAATTCACCAATGTCACTGTGCAAAGTAAAGCTACGAGCGGCTCCCGCGAAGCGGGGGCCGCGAGCAGTTGACGATTTCGGCAGCCAATCACAGGCCGCTCTGGAGCAAACAGCCAATCAGTGAGGAGCAGGGGCGGGAAGAGACTCCAGGTGCGCTCTGTTGGTCCTGCGCTGCAGCCTGGGTCTCGCAGTCCCTGCCCTTGCTATCGAGCAGCCTCACACGCACTTCAAATCTCCTCTGAGGTCTGTAAACAAGCTGTGAAGCAGTAAATTCACCAATGTCACTGTGCAAAGTAAAGCTACGAGCGGCTCCCGCGAAGCGGGGGCCGCGAGCAGTTGACGATTTCGGCAGCCAATCACAGGCCGCTCTGGAGCAAACAGCCAATCAGTGAGGAGCAGGGGCGGGAAGAGACTCCAGGTGCGCTCTGTTGGTCCTGCGCTGCAGCCTGGGTCTCGCAGTCCCTGCCCTTGCTATCGAGCAGCCTCACACGCACTTCAAATCTCCTCTGAGGTCTGTAAACAAGCTGTGAAGCAGTAAATTCACCAATGTCACTGTACAAAGTAAATCTACAGGCTAGTGAAGCCAATGCATATCTACAGGCTAGCGATGACAGTGCATATCTACAGTCTAGCAATGACAAAGCATATCTACAGGCTAGCGATGACAGAGCATATCTACAGGCTAGTGATGACAATGCATATCTACAGGCTAGCGATGACAGTGCATATCTACAGGCTAGTGAAGCCAATGCATATCTACAGGCTAGCGATGACAGGATAGCAATGACAGCGCATATCTACAGGCTAGCGATGACAGAGCATATCTACAGGCTAGCGATGACAGAGCATATCTACAGGCTAGCGATGACAGCGCATATCTACAGGCTAGTGAAGCCAATGCATATCTACAGGCTAGCGATGACAGTGCATATCTACAGTCTAGCGATGACGGAGCATATCTACAGGCTAGCGATGACAGAGCATATCTACAGGCTAGCGATGACAGTGCATATCTTCAGGCTAGCGATGACAGTGCATATCTACAGGCTAGCGGTGACAGTGCATATCTACAGGCTAGCGGTGACAGTGCATATCTACAGGCATGTGAAGCCAATGCATATCTAAAGGCTAGCGATGACAGTGCATATCTACAGGCTAGTGAAGCCAATGCATATCTACTGGCTTGCGATGACAGTGCATATCTACAGGCTAGTGAAGCCAATGCATATCTACAGGCTAGCGATGACAGTGCATATCTACAGGCTAGCGATGACAGAGCATATCTACAGGCTAGCAATGACAGTGCATATCTACAGGCTAGTGAAGCCAATGCATATCTACAGGCTAGTGAAGCCATAGCAATGACAGTGCATATCTACAGGCTAGCGATGACAGTGCATATCTACAGGCTAGCGATGACGGTGCATAACTACAGGCTAGTGAAGCCAATGCATATCTACAGGCTAGTGAAGCCAATGCATATCTACAGGCTAGCGATGACAGTGCATATCTACAGGCTAGCGATGACAGTGCATATCTTCAGGCTAGCGATGACAGTGCATATCTACAGGCTAGCGATGACAGAGCATATCTACAGGCTAGCGATGACAGTGCATATCTACAGGCTAGCGATGACAGTGCATATCTACAGGCTAGCGATGATATGCATATCTACAGGCTAGCAACGACAGCACATATCTACAGGATAGCAATGACAGCGCATATCTACAGGCTAGCGATGACAGAGCATATCTACAGGCTAGCGATGACAGTGCATATCTACAGGCTAGTGAAGCCAATGCATATCTACAGGCTAGCGATGACAGTGCATATCTACAGGCTAGTGAAGCCAATGCATATCTACAGGCTAGTGATGACAGAGCATATCTACAGGCTAGCGATGACAGCGCATATCTACAGGCTAGCGATGACAGTGCATATCTACAGGCTAGCGATGACAGTGCATATCTACAGGCTAGCGATGATAATGCATATCTACAGGCTAGCGACGACAGCGCATATCTACAGGATAGCAATGACAGCGCATATCTACAGGCTAGCAATGACAGAGCATATCTACAGGCTAGCGATGACAGTGCATATCTACAGGCTAGTGAAGCCAATGCATATCTACAGGCTAGCGATGACAGTGCATATCTACAGGTTAGCGATGACAGAGCATATCTACAGGCTAGCGCAATCCAGATGGTTAAGAGAGGTGTCCTGCTTGAACTTTTCACACATCACGAGCGCTGATTCCTTCTCGGTTCTTATCTCTCGCTGTGTGATTCACTGCCGTGTGAAGTGGAGGGGGCAGCCAGGCAGAGCGTGTGCCTAAGGCTCGGAGATTTCTGGACTCGATGTCTGGCGCAGGGATGCTTATCTATGCCCCTGCGGAATGTGCTCGAAGCAGGAAACAATCACCATCAACGCATCAGCCTCCCACCTCGATAATACACACAAAATATTCTAGAAATTGTATAGCCAGTAACTAACTTTTTAGGACTGCCATTACCCAAGACCTACTGATTTGAACAAACATTTTATGTTTAATACACTTACGAACAGGAGTTTTTAAAGAGCCCTCTTCATGCATTATCCCGTTATTGTGTCATTCACGTTTCTTCCCGCCCACTACATATGACTTTGCAGAAATTGACCCACTAAAGCCGATGATAATGTATATCTACAGGCGAGCGATGACAGCGCATATCTACAGGATAGCAATGACAGTGCATATCTACAGGCTAGTGAAGCCAATGCATATCTACAGGCTAGTGAAGCCATAGCAATAACAGTGCATATCTACAGGCTAGCGATGACAGTGCATATCTATAGGCTAGCGATGACGGTGCATATCTACAGACTAGTGAAGCCAATGCATATCTACAGGCTAGTGAAGCCAATGCATATCTACAGGCTAGCGATGACAGTGCATATCTACAGGCTAGCGATGACAGTGCATATCGACAGGCTAGCGATGATAATGCATATCTACAGGCTAGCGACGACAGCGCATATCTACAGGATAGCAATGACAGAGCATATCTACAGGCTAGCGATGACAGTGCATATCTACAGGCTAGTGAAGCCAATGCATATCTACAGGCTAGCGATGACAGGATAGCAATGACAGCGCATATCTACAGGCTAGCGATGACAGAGCATATCTACAGGCTAGTGAAGCCAATGCATATCTACAGGCTTGCGATGACAGTGCATATCTACAGGCTAGCGATGACAGAGCATATCTACAGGCTAGCGATGACAGTGCATATCCACAGGCTTGTGAAGCCAATGCATATCTACAGGCTAGTGATGACAGAGCATAGCTACAGGCTAGCGATGACAGCGCATATCTACAGGCTAGCAATGACAGTGCATATCTACAGGCTAGTGAAGCCAATGCATATCTACAGGCTAGCGATGACAGTGCATATCTACAGGCTAGTGATGACAGAGCATATCTACAGGCTAGTGATGACAGAGCATATCTACAGGCTAGCGATGACAGTGCATATCTACAGGCTAGCGATGACAGTGCATATCTACAGGCTAGCGATGACAGTGCATATCTACAGGCTAGTGAAGCCAATGCATATCTACAGGCTAGCGATGACAGGATAGCAATGACAGCGCATATCTACAGGCTAGCGATGACAGAGCATATCTACAGGCTAGTGAAGCCAATGCATATCTACAGGATTGCGATGACAGTGCATATCTACAGGCTAGCGATGACAGAGCATATCTACAGGCTAGCGATGACAGTGCATATCCACAGGCTTGTGAAGCCAATGCATATCTACAGGCTAGTGATGACAGAGCATAGCTACAGGCTAGCGATGACAGAGCATATCTACAGGCTAGCAATGACAGTGCATATCTACAGGCTAGCGATGACAGTGCATATCTACAGGCTAGCAATGATAATGCATATCTACAGGCTAGCAATGACAGCGCATATCTACAGGATAGCAATGACAGCGCATATCTAAAGGCTAGTGAAGCCAATGCATATCTACAGGCTAGCGATGACAGTGCATATTTACAGGCTAGTGAAGCCAATGCATATCTACAGGCTTGCGATGACAGTGCATATCTACAGGCTAGCGATGACAGAGCATATCTACAGGCTAGCGATGACAGTGCATATCTACAGGCTAGCGATGACAGTGCATATCTACAGGCTAGCGATGACAGTGCATATCTACAGGCTAGTGATGACGGTGCATATCTACAGGCTAGTGAAGCCAATGCATATCTACAGGCTAGTGAAGCCAATGCATATCTACAGGCTAGCGATGACAGTGCATATCTACAGGCTAGCGATGACAGTGCATATCTACAGGCTAGCGATGATAATGCATATCTACAGGCTAGCGACGACAGCGCATATCTACAGGATAGCAATGACAGCGCATATCTACAGGCTAGCGATGACATTGAATATCTACAGGCTAGTGAAGCCAATGCATATCTACAGGCTAGCGATGACAGTGCATATCTACAGGCTAGTGATGACAGCGCATATCTACAGGATAGCAATGACAGCGCATATCTACAGGCTAGCGATGACAGAGCATATCTCCAGGCTAGCGATGACAGTGCATATCTACAGGCTAGCGATGACAGAGCATATCTACAGGCTAGCGATGACAGTGCATATCTACAGGCTAGCGATGACAGTGCATATCTACAGGCTAGCGATGATATGCATATCTACAGGCTAGCGACGACAGCGCATATCTACAGGATAGCAATGACAGCGCATATCTACAGGCTAGCGATGACAGAGCATATCTACAGGCTAGCAATGACAGTGCATATCTACAGGCTAGTGAAGCCAATGCATATCTCCAGGCTAGCGATGACAGTGCATATCTACAGGCTAGTGAAGCCAATGCATATTTACAGGCTTGCAATGACAGTGCATATCTTCAGGCTAGCGATGACAGAGCATATCTACAGGCTAGCGATGACAGTGCATATCTACAGGCTTGTGAAGCCAATGCATATCTATAGGCTAGCAATGACAGCGCATATCTACAGGCTAGCGATGACAGAGCATATCTACAGGCTAGCGATGACAGTGCATATCTACAGGCTAGTGAAGCCAATGCATATCTACAGGATAGCAATGACAGCGCATATCTACAGGCTAGCGATGACAGTGCATATCTACAGGCTAGCAATGACAGAGCATATCTACAGGCTAGCGATGACAGTGCATATCCACAGGCTTGTGAAGCCAATGCATATCTACAGGCTAGTGATGACAGAGCATAGCTACAGGCTAGCGATGACAGCGCATATCTACAGGCTAGCAATGACAGTGCATATCTACAGGCTAGTGAAGCCAATGCATATCTACAGGCTAGCGATGACAGTGCATATCTACAGGCTAGTGATGACAGAGCATATCTACAGGCTAGTGATGACAGAGCATATCTACAGGCTAGCGATGACAGTGCATATCTACAGGCTAGCGATGACAGTGCATATCTACAGGCTAGAGATGACTGCATATCTACAGGCTAGTGAAGCCAATGCATATCTACAGGCTAGCGATGACAGGATAGCAATGACAGCGCATATCTACAGGCTAGCGATGACAGAGCATATCTACAGGCTAGTTAAGCCAATGCATATCTACAGGCTTGCGATGACAGTGCATATCTACAGGCTAGCGATGACAGAGCATATCTACAGGCTAGCGATGACAGTGCATATCCACAGGCTTGTGAAGCCAATGCATATGTACAGGCTAGTGATGACAGAGCATAGCTACAGGCTAGCGATGACAGCGGATATCTACAGGCTAGCAATGACAGTGCATATCTACAGGCTAGCGATGACAGTGCATATCTACAGGCTAGCGATGATAATGCATATCTACAGGCTAGCAATGACAGCGCATATCTACAGGATAGCAATGACAGCGCATATCTACAGGCTAGTGAAGCCAATGCATATCTACAGGCTAGCGATGACAGTGCATATTTACAGGCTAGTGAAGCCAATGCATATCTACAGGCTTGCGATGACAGTGCATATCTACAGGCTAGCGATGACAGAGCATATCTACAGGCTAGCGATGACAGTGCATATCTACAGGCTAGCGATGACAGTGCATATCCACAGGCTAGCGATGACAGAGCATATCTACAGGCTAGCGATGACAGTGCATATCTACAGGCTAGCGATGATAATGCATATCTACAGGCTAGCGATGACAGCGCATATCTAAAGGATAGCAATGACAGCGCATATCTACAGGCTAGCGATGACATTGAATATCTACAGGCTAGTGAAGCCAATGCATATCTACAGGCTAGCGATGACAGTGCATATCTACAGGCTAGTGATGACAGCGCATATCTACAGGATAGCAATGACAGCGCATATCTACAGGCTAGCGATGACAGAGCATATCTCCAGGCTAGCGATGACAGTGCATATCTACAGGCTAGCGATGACAGAGCATATCTACAGGCTAGCGATGACAGTGCATATCTACAGGCTAGCGATGACAGTGCATATCTACAGGCTAGCGATGATATGCATATCTACAGGCTAGCGACGACAGCGCATATCTACAGGATAGCAATGACAGCGCATATCTACAGGCTAGCGATGACAGAGCATATCTACAGGCTAGCAATGACAGTGCATATCTACAGGCTAGTGAAGCCAATGCATATCTCCAGGCTAGCGATGACAGTGCATATCTACAGGCTAGTGAAGCCAATGCATATTTACAGGCTTGCAATGACAGTGCATATCTTCAGGCTAGCGATGACAGAGCATATCTACAGGCTAGCGATGACAGTGCATATCTACAGGCTTGTGAAGCCAATGCATATCTACAGGCTAGCAATGACAGCGCATATCTACAGGCTAGCGATGACAGAGCATATCTACAGGCTAGCGATGACAGTGCATATCTACAGGCTAGTGAAGCCAATGCATATCTACAGGATAGCAATGACAGCGCATATCTACAGGCTAGCGATGACAGTGCATATCTACAGGCTAGTGAAGCCAATGCATATCTACAGGCTAGCGATGACAGGATAGCAATGACAGCGCATATCTACAGGCTAGCGATGACAGAGCATATCTACAGGCTAGCGATGACAGAGCATATCTACAGGCTAGCGATGACAGTGCATATCTACAGGCTAGTGAAGCCAATGCATATCTACAGGCTAGCGATGACAGTGCATATCTACAGGCTAGCGATGACAGAGCATATCTACAGGCTAGCGATGACAGTGCATATCTTCAGGCTAGCGATGACAGTGCATATCTACAGGCTAGCGGTGACAGTGCATATCTACAGGCTAGCGGTGACAGTGCATATCTACAGGCATGTGAAGCCAATGCATATCTAAAGGCTAGCGATGACAGTGCATATCTACAGGCTAGTGAAGCCAATGCATATCTACTGGCTTGCGATGACAGTGCATATCTACAGGCTAGTGAAGCCAATGCATATCTACAGGCTAGCGATGACAGTGCATATCTACAGGCTAGCGATGACAGAGCATATCTACAGGCTAGCAATGACAGTGCATATCTACAGGCTAGTGAAGCCAATGCATATCTACAGGCTAGTGAAGCCATAGCAATGACAGTGCATATCTACAGGCTAGCGATGACAGTGCATATCTACAGGCTAGCGATGACGGTGCATAACTACAGGCTAGTGAAGCCAATGCATATCTACAGGCTAGTGAAGCCAATGCATATCTACAGGCTAGCGATGACAGTGCATATCTACAGGCTAGCGATGACAGTGCATATCTTCAGGCTAGCGATGACAGTGCATATCTACAGGCTAGCGATGACAGAGCATATCTACAGGCTAGCGATGACAGTGCATATCTACAGGCTAGCGATGACAGTGCATATCTACAGGCTAGCGATGATATGCATATCTACAGGCTAGCGACGACAGCACATATCTACAGGATAGCAATGACAGCGCATATCTACAGGCTAGCGATGACAGAGCATATCTACAGGCTAGCGATGACAGTGCATATCTACAGGCTAGTGAAGCCAATGCATATCTACAGGCTAGCGATGACAGTGCATATCTACAGGCTAGTGAAGCCAATGCATATCTACAGGCTAGTGATGACAGAGCATATCTACAGGCTAGCGATGACAGCGCATATCTACAGGCTAGCGATGACAGTGCATATCTACAGGCTAGCGATGACAGTGCATATCTACAGGCTAGCGATGATAATGCATATCTACAGGCTAGCGACGACAGCGCATATCTACAGGATAGCAATGACAGCGCATATCTACAGGCTAGCAATGACAGAGCATATCTACAGGCTAGCGATGACAGTGCATATCTACAGGCTAGTGAAGCCAATGCATATCTACAGGCTAGCGATGACAGTGCATATCTACAGGTTAGCGATGACAGAGCATATCTACAGGCTAGCGCAATCCAGATGGTTAAGAGAGGTGTCCTGATTGAACTTTTCACACATCACGAGCGCTGATTCCTTCTCGGTTCTTATCTCTCGCTGTGTGATTCACTGCCGTGTGAAGTAGAGGGGGCAGCCAGGCAGAGCGTGTGCCTAAGGCTCGGAGATTTCTGGACTCGATGTCTGGCGCAGGGATGCTTATCTATGCCCCTGCGGAATGTGCTCGAAGCAGGAAACAATCACCATCAACGCATCAGCCTCCCACCTCGATAATACACACAAAATATTCTAGAAATTGTATAGCCAGTAACTAACTTTTTAGGACTGCCATTACCCAAGACCTACTGATTTGAACAAACATTTTATGTTTAATACACTTACGAACAGGAGTTTTTAAAGAGCCCTCTTCATGCATTATCCCGTTATTGTGTCATTCACGTTTCTTCCCGCCCACTACATATGACTTTGCAGAAATTGACCCACTAAAGCCGATGATAATTTATATCTACAGGCGAGCGATGACAGCGCATATCTACAGGCTAGTGAAGCCAATGCATATCTACAGGCTAGTGAAGCCATAGCAATGACAGTGCATATCTACAGGCTAGCGATGACAGTGCATATCTATAGGCTAGCGATGACGGTGCATATCTACAGGCTAGTGAAGCCAATGCATATCTACAGGCTAGTGAAGCCAATGCATATCTACAGGCTAGCGATGACAGTGCATATCTACAGGCTAGCGATGACAGTGCATATCGACAGGCTAGCGATGATAATGCATATCTACAGGCTAGCGACAACAGCGCATATCTACAGGATAGCAATGACAGCGCATATCTACAGGCTAGCGATGACAGTGCATATCTACAGGCTAGTGAAGCCAATGCATATCTACAGGCTAGCGATGACAGTGCATATCTACAGGCTAGTGATGACAGAGCATATCTACAGGCTAGTGATGACAGAGCATATCTACAGGCTAGCGATGACAGTGCATATCTACAGGCTAGCGATGACAGTGCATATCTACAGGCTAGCGATGACAATGCATATCTACAGGCTAGAGATGACAGTGCATATCTACAGGCTAGTGAAGCCAATGCATATCTACAGGCTAGCGATGACAGGATAGCAATGACAGCGCATATCTACAGGCTAGCGATGACAGAGCATATCTACAGGCTAGTGAAGCCAATGCATATCTACAGGCTTGCGATGACAGTGCATATCTACAGGCTAGCGATGACAGAGCATATCTACAGGCTAGCGATGACAGTGCATATCCACAGGCTTGTGAAGCCAATGCATATCTACAGGCTAGTGATGACAGAGCATAGCTACAGGCTAGCGATGACAGCGCATATCTACAGGCTAGCAATGACAGTGCATATCTACAGGCTAGCGATGATAGTGCATATCTACAGGCTAGCGATGATAATGCATATCTACAGGCTAGCAATGACAGCGCATATCTACAGGATAGCAATGACAGCGCATATCTACAGGCTAGTGAAGCCAATGCATATCTACAGGCTAGCGATGACAGTGCATATTTACAGGCTAGTGAAGCCAATGCATATCTACAGGCTTGCGATGACAGTGCATATCTACAGGCTAGCGATGACAGAGCATATCTACAGGCTAGCAATGACAGTGCATATCTACAGGCTAGCGATGACAGTGCATATCTACAGGCTAGCGATGACGGTGCATATCTACAGGCTAGTGAAGCCAATGCATATCTACAGGCTAGTGAAGCCAATGCATATCTACAGGCTAGCGATGACAGTGCATATCTACAGGCTAGCGATGACAGTGCATATCTACAGGCTAGCGATGATAATGCATATCTACAGGCTAGCGACGACAGCGCATATCTACAGGATAGCAATGACAGCGCATATCTACAGGCTAGCGATGACATTGAATATCTACAGGCTAGTGAAGCCAATGCATATCTACAGGCTAGCGATGACAGTGCATATCTACAGGCTAGTGATGACAGCGCATATCTACAGGATAGCAATGACAGCGCATATCTACAGGCTAGCGATGACAGAGCATATCTCCAGGCTAGCGATGACAGTGCATATCTACAGGCTAGCGATGACAGAGCATATCTACAGGCTAGCGATGACAGTGCATATCTACAGGCTAGCGATGACAGTGCATATCTACAGGCTAGCGATGATATGCATATCTACAGGCTAGCGACGACAGCGCATATCTACAGGATAGCAATGACAGCGCATATATACAGGCTAGCGATGACAGAGCATATCTACAGGCTAGCAATGACAGTGCATATCTACAGGCTAGTGAAGCCAATGCATATCTCCAGGCTAGCGATGACAGTGCATATCTACAGGCTAGTGAAGCCAATGCATATTTACAGGCTTGCGATGACAGTGCATATCTTCAGGCTAGCGATGACAGAGCATATCTACAGGCTAGCGATGACAGTGCATATCTACAGGCTTGTGAAGCCAATGCATATCTACAGGCTAGCAATGACAGCGCATATCTACAGGCTAGCGATGACAGAGCATATCTACAGGCTAGCGATGACAGTGCATATCTACAGGCTAGTGAAGCCAATGCATATCTACAGGATAGCAATGACAGCGCATATCTACAGGCTAGCGATGACAGTGCATATCTACAGGCTAGTGAAGCCAATGCATATCTACAGGCTTGCGATGACAGTGCATATCTACAGGCTAGCGATGACAGTGCATATCCACAGGCTAGCGATGACAGAGCATATCTACAGGCTAGCGATGACAGTGCATATCTACAGGCTAGCGATGATAATGCATATCTACAGGCTAGTGACGACAGCGCATATCTACAGGATAGCAATGACAGCGCATATCTACAGGCTAGCAATGACAGAGCATATCTACAGGCTAGCGATGACAGTGCACATCTACAGGCTAGTGAAGCCAATGCATATCTACAGGCTAGCGATGACAGTGCATATCTACAGGTTAGCGATGACAGAGCATATCTACAGGCTAGCGCAATCCAGATGGTTAAGAGAGGTGTCCTGCTTGAACTTTTCACACATCACGAGCGCTGACTCCTTCTCAGTTCTTATCTCTCGCTGTGTGATTCACTGCCGTGTGAAGTGGAGGGGGCAGCCGGGCAGAGCGTGTGCCTAAGGCTCGGAGATTTCTGGACTCGATGTCTGGCGCAGGGATGCTTATCTATGCCCCTGCGGAATGTGCTCGAAGCAGGAAACAATCACCATCAACGCATCAGCCTCCCACCTCGATAACACACACAAAATATTCTAGAAATTGTATAGCCAGTAACTAACTTTTTAGGACTGCCATTACCCAAGACCTACTGATTTGAACAAACATTTTATGTTTAATACACTTACTAACAGGAGTTTTTAAAGAGCCCTCTTCATGCATTATCCCGTTATTGTGTCATTCACGTTTCTTCCCGCCCACTACATATGACTTTGCAGAAATTGACCCACTAAAGCCGATGATAATGTATATCTACAGGCGAGCGATGACAGCGCATATCTACAGGATAGCAATGACAGTGCATATCTACAGGCTAGTGAAGCCAATGCATATCTACAGGCTAGTGAAGCCATAGCAATGACAGTGCATATCTACAGGCTAGCGATGACAGTGCATATCTACAGGCTAGCGATGACGGTGCATATCTACAGGCTAGTGAAGCCAATGCATATCTACAGGCTAGTGAAGCCAATGCATATCTACAGGCTAGCGATGACAGTGCATATCTACAGGCTAGCGATGACAGTGCATATCTACAGGCTAGCGATGATAATGCATATCTACAGGCTAGTGACGACAGCGCATATCTACAGGATAGCAATGACAGCGCATATCTACAGGCTAGCGATGAGAGTGCATATCTACAGGCTAGTGAAGCCAATGCATATCTACAGGCTAGCGATGACAGTGCATATCTACAGGCTAGTGATGACAGAGCATATCTACAGGCTAGTGATGACAGAGCATATCTACAGGCTAGCGATGACAGTGCATATCTACAGGCTAGCGATGACAGTGCATATCTACAGGCTAGCGATGACAATGCATATCTACAGGCTAGCGATGACAGTGCATATCTACAGGCTAGTGAAGCCAATGCATATCTACAGGCTAGCGATGACAGGATAGCAATGACAGCGCATATCTACAGGCTAGCGATGACAGAGCATATCTACAGGCTAGCAATGACAGAGCATATCTACAGGCTAGCGATGACAGTGCATATCTACAGGCTAGTGAAGCCAATGCATATCTACAGGCTAGCGATGACAGTGCATATCTACAGTCTAGCAATGACAGAGCATATCTACAGGCTAGCGATGACAGAGCATATCTACAGGCTAGCGATGACAATGCATATCTACAGGCTAGCGATGACAGTGCATATCTACAGGCTAGTGAAGCCAATGCATATCTACAGGCTAGCGATGACAGGATAGCAATGACAGCGCATATCTACAGGCTAGCGATGACAGAGCATATCTACAGGCTAGCGATGACAGTGCATATCTACAGGCTAGTGAAGCCAATGCATATCTACAGGCTAGCGATGACAGTGCATATCTACAGTCTAGCGATGACAGAGCATATCTACAGGCTAGCGATGACAGAGCATATCTACAGGCTAGCGATGACAGTGCATATCTTCAGGCTAGCGATGACAGTGCATATCTACAGGCTAGCGGTGACAGTGCATATCTACAGGCTAGCGGTGACAGTGCATATCTACAGGCATGTGAAGCCAATGCATATCTAAAGGCTAGCGATGACAGTGCATATCTACAGGCTAGTGAAGCCAATGCATATCTACTGGCTTGCGATGACAGTGCATATCTTCAGGCTAGCGATGACAGAGCATATCTACAGGCTAGCGATGACAGTGCATATCTACAGGCTAGCGATGACAGTGCATATCTACAGGCTAGCAATGATAATGCATATCTACAGGCTAGCGATGACAGCGCATATCTACAGGATAGCAATGACAGCGCATATCTACAGGCTAGCGATGACAGAGCATATCTACAGGCTAGCGGTGACAGTGCATATCTACAGGCTAGTGAAGCCAATGCATATCTACAGGCTAGCGATGACAGTGCATATCTACAGGCTAGCGATGACAGAGCATATCTACAGGCTAGCAATGACAGTGCATATCTACAGGCTAGTGAAGCCAATGCATATCTACAGGCTAGTGAAGCCATAGCAATGACAGTGCATATCTACAGGCTAGCGATGACAGTGCATATCTAAAGGCTAGCGATGACAGTGCATAACTACAGGCTAGTGAAGCCAATGCATATCTACAGGCTAGTGAAGCCAATGCATATCTACAGGCTAGCGATGACAGTGCATATCTACAGGCTAGCGATGACAGTGCATATCTTCAGGCTAGCGATGACAGTGCATATCTACAGGCTAGCGATGACAGAGCATATCTACAGGCTAGCGATGACAGTGCATATCTACAGGCTAGCCATGACAGAGCATATCTACAGGCTAGCGATGACAGTGCATATCTACAGGCTAGTGAAGCCAATGCATATCTACAGGCTAGCGATGACAGTGCATATCTACAGGCTAGTGAAGCCAATGCATATCTACAGGCTAGTGATGATAGAGCATATCTACAGGCTAGCGATGACAGCGCATATCTACAGGCTAGCGATGACAGTGCATATCTACAGGCTAGCGATGACAGTGCATATCCACAGGCTAGCGATGATAATGCATATCTACAGGCTAGCGGCGACAGCGCATATCTACAGGATAGCAATGACAGCGCATATCTACAGGCTAGCAATGACAGAGCATATCTACAGGCTAGCGATGACAGTGCATATCTACAGGCTAGTGAAGCCAATGCATATCTACAGGCTAGCGATGACAGTGCATATCTACAGGTTAGCGATGACAGAGCATATCTACAGGCTAGCGCAATCCAGATGGTTAAGAGAGGTGTCCTGCTTGAACTTTTCACACATCACGAGCGCTGATTCCTTCTCGGTTCTTATCTCTCGCTGTGTGATTCACTGCCGTGTGAAGTGGAGGGGGCAGCCAGGCAGAGCGTGTGCCTAAGGCTCGGAGATTTCTGGACTCGATGTCTGGCGCAGGGATGCTTATCTATGCCCCTGCGGAATCTGCTCGAAGCAGGAAACAATCACCATCAACGCATCAGCCTCCCACCTCGATAACACACACAAAATATTCTAGAAATTGTATAGCCAGGAACTAACTTTTTAGGACTGCCATTACCCAAGACCTACTGATTTGAACAAACATTTTATGTTTAATACACTTACTAACAGGAGTTTTTAAAGAGCTCTCTTCATGCATTATCCCGTTATTGTGTCATTCACGTTTCTTCCCGCCCACTACATATGACTTTGCAGAAATTGACCCACTAAAGCCGATGATAATGTATATCTACAGGCGAGCGATGACAGCGCATATCTACAGGATAGCAATGACAGTGCATATCTACAGGCTAGTGAAGCCAATGCATATCTACAGGCTAGTGAAGCCATAGCAATGACAGTGCATATCTACAGGCTAGCGATGACAGTGCATATCTATAGGCTAGCGATGACAGTGCATATCTACAGGCTAGTGAAGCCAATGCATATCTACAGGCTAGTGAAGCCAATGCATATCTACAGGCTAGCGATGACAGTGCAAATCTACAGGCTAGCGATGACAGTGCATATCTACAGGCTAGCGATGATAATGCATATCTACAGGCTAGCAATGACAGCGCATATCTACAGGATAGCAATGACAGCGCATATCTACAGGCTAGTGAAGCCAATGCATATCTACAGGCTAGCGATGACAGTGCATATTTACAGGCTAGTGAAGCCAATGCATATCTACAGGCTTGCGATGACAGTGCATATCTACAGGCTAGCGATGACAGAGCATATCTACAGGCTAGCGATGACAGTGCATATCTACAGGCTAGCGATGACAGTGCATATCTACAGCCTAGCGATGACAGTGCATATCTACAGGCTAGCGATGACGGTGCATATCTACAGGCTAGTGAAGCCAATGCATATCTACAGGCTAGTGAAGCCAATGCATATCTACAGGCTAGCGATGACAGTGCATATCTACAGGCTAGCGATGACAGTGCATATCTACAGGCTAGCGATGATAATGCATATCTACAGGCTAGCGACGACAGCGCATATCTACAGGATAGCAATGACAGCGCATATCTACAGGCTAGCGATGACATTGAATATCTACAGGCTAGTGAAGCCAATGCATATCTACAGGCTAGCGATGACAGTGCATATCTACAGGCTAGTGATGACAGAGCATATCTACAGGCTAGTGATGACAGAGCATATCTACAGGCTAGCGATGACAGTGCATATCTACAGGCTAGCGATGACAGTGCATATCTACAGGCTTGTGATGACAATGCATATCTACAGGCTAGCGATGACAGTGCATATCTACAGGATAGCAATGACAGTGCATATCTACAGGCTAGTGAAGCCAATGCATATCTACAGGCTAGTGAAGCCATAGCAATGACAGTGCATATCTACAGGCTAGCGATGACAGTGCATATCTACAGGCTAGCGATGACAGTGCATATCTACAGGCTAGCGATGACAGTGCATATCTACAGGCTTGTGATGACAATGTATATCTACAGGCGAGCGATGACAGCGCATATCTACAGGATAGCAATGACAGTGCATATCTACAGGCTAGTGAAGCCAATGCATATCTACAGGCTAGTGAAGCCATAGCAATGACAGTGCATATCTACAGGCTAGCGATGACAGTCCATATCTATAGGCTAGCGATGACGGTGCATATCTACAGGCTAGTGAAGCCAATGCATATCTACAGGCTAGTGAAGCCAATGCATATCTACAGGCTAGCGATGACAGTGCATATCTACAGGCTAGCGATGACAGTGCATATCGACAGGCTAGCGATGATAATGCATATCTACAGGCTAGCGACGACAGCGCATATCTACAGGATAGCAATGACAGCGCATATCTACAGGCTAGCGATGACAGTGCATATCTACAGGCTAGTGAAGCCAATGCATATCTACAGGCTAGCGATGACAGTGCATATCTACAGGCTAGTGATGACAGAGCATATCTACAGGCTAGTGATGACAGAGCATATCTACAGGCTAGCGATGACAGTGCATATCTACAGGCTAGCGATGACAGTGCATATCTACAGGCTAGCGATGACAATGCATATCTACAGGCTAGAGATGACAGTGCATATCTACAGGCTAGTGAAGCCAATGCATATCTACAGGATAGCAATGACAGCGCATATCTACAGGCTAGCGATGACAGTGCATATCTACAGGCTAGTGAAGCCAATGCATATCTACAGGCTTGCGATGACAGTGCATATATACAGGCTAGCGATGACAGTGCATATCCACAGGCTAGCGATGACAGAGCATATCTACAGGCTAGCGATGACAGTGCATATCTACAGGCTAGCGATGATAATGCATATCTACAGGCTAGTGACGACAGCGCATATCTACAGGATAGCAATGACAGCGCATATCTACAGGCTAGCAATGACAGAGCATATCTACAGGCTAGCGATGACAGTGCACATCTACAGGCTACTGAAGCCAATGCATATCTACAGGCTAGCGATGACAGTGCATATCTACAGGTTAGCGATGACAGAGCATATCTACAGGCTAGCGCAATCCAGATAGTTAAGAGAGGTGTCCTGCTTGAACTTTTCACACATCACGAGCGCTGACTCCTTCTCAGTTCTTATCTCTCGCTGTGTGATTCACTGCCGTGTGAAGTGGAGGGGGCAGCCGGGCAGAGTGTGTGCCTAAGGCTCGGAGATTTCTGGACTCGATGTCTGGTGCAGGGATGCTTATCTATGCCCCTGCGGAATCTGCTCGAAGCAGGAAACAATCACCATCAACGCATCAGCCTCCCACCTCGATAACACACACAAAATATTCTAGAAATTGTATAGCCAGGAACTAACTTTTTAGGACTGCCATTACCCAAGACCTACTGATTTGAACAAACATTTTATGTTTAATACACTTACTAACAGGAGTTTTTAAAGAGCCCTCTTCATGCATTATCCCGTTATTGTGTCATTCACGTTTCTTCCCGCCCACTACATATGACTTTGCAGAAATTGACCCACTAAAGCCGATGATAATGTATATCTACAGGCGAGCGATGACAGCGCATATCTACAGGATAGCAATGGCAGTGCATATCTATTTATTTATTTATTTATTTCTGGCGATTTTTAGAGCGCGCAAATACCCTGGGGTGTCTCGGCGCTGTAGTTGCAGAACTCTCCGGAGGAGGGGGGGGATTAGGCAGGGAACAGCCATGTCTTTAGTTGTTTTTTGAAGTTAAGAAGGGTCGGAGCGCTCTTGATGTTTAAAGGAAGTGCGTTCCACATTTTGGCCGTGGCCACAGCAAAGCGTTTGTCGCCCCAGTTGGCCCTTCTTGTACGGGGGACCATAAGTAGGTGCGCTGAGGATGACCGCAGAGTTCTAGTATGTTCAAGCGGTCGGAAGGCTTTTCTTAAGAATAAGGGTCCTTGATCGTGAATGGCCTTATATGCAATGCATAAAGCCTTAAACTTGATGCGGCTCCTCACCGGTAGCTAATGTAATTGTCGGATGTAGGGGGAAACTGATGCAAATCTAGGGATAGATAGCAGTGTTCTGGCGGCAGCGTTCTGGACAGTTTGCAGTTTATTAAGAACTTTTTGTTGTGTATTGAGTAACAATGCATTGCAATAATCAGTTTTGGAGAATACTAGTGTACTGACCAAGGTTTTACCTGCATGTGACGGAAGGTATGGGATTAGTTTTTTTATCCTTTTTAGTACGTGGAAGGAAGAAGAAACCACAGCATTGACATGTTGCTGGAATGTCAATTTGTTATCGAAGATAACGCCCAAGTTGCGTACCTTCGTCACAGGTTCTGGTGGTTGTCCCATCTGGTGAGGCCACCATTGGGGGGACCAGGTGGGTTGAAGCCTCCCGAATGTCATCACTTCTGTCTTATCAGAGTTGAGTTTAAGACAGTTGGATGACATCCAGGAGCTTATTGCCTTCATTCCCATTTGGAAATTGGCTGCTACTGAAATTCCGTCATTATGTATCGATAACACCAATTGGGTATCGTCAGCGTAGGTAGTGAGGGAGATTCCACAGGATTTTATGACCCTCGCCAGGTCCGACACATAGATATTAAATAATGTCGGACTTAGCGAGGATCCCTGTGGTACTCCACATGGCAAGGAAAAGGTCTGGGATGTGAAATTGCCTAGTTTCACTGTTTGTGGACGGTTCGACAGGAATGAGGCCAGGAGGTTTTTTGCTTTGCATGTGATTCCTATGGCTTCGACACGGTCGATCAAGGTGGCGTGGTCGACCGTGTCGAAGGCCGCAGATAGGTCCAGGAGTACTAGAACTGCGGCTCCTCCATTATCCATTGTAGACCTAATCTCATCTGCTGCTTTCAACAGTGCCGTCTCTGTTCCGTGGCCTTGTCGGAACCCAAATTGGGTGTCATCCAGTAGATTATTGTGATGGATGTACTTTGACAGCTGGATGTTCATGATCTTTTCAAAGATCTTTGCAGGGATCTACAGGCTAGTGAAGCCAATGCATATCTACAGGCTAGTAAAGCCATAGCAATGACAGTGCATATCTACAGGCTAGCGATGACAGTGCATATCTATAGGCTAGCGATGACGGTGCATATCTACAGGCTAGTGAAGCCAATGCATATCTACAGGCTAGTGAAGCCAATGCATATCTACAGGCTAGCGATGACAGTGCATATCTACAGGCTAGCGATGACAGTGCATATCTACAGGCTAGCGATGATAATGCATATCTACAGGCTAGCAATGACAGCGCATATCTACAGGATAGCAATGACAGCGCATATCTACAGGCTAGTGAAGCCAATGCATATCTACAGGCTAGCGATGACAGTGCATATTTACAGGCTAGTGAAGCCAATGCATATCTACAGGCTTGCGATGACAGTGCATATCTACAGGCTAGCGATGACAGAGCATATCTACAGGCTAGCGATGACAGTGCATATCTACAGGCTAGCGATGACAGTGCATATCTACAGGCTAGCGATGACGGTGCATATCTACAGGCTAGTGAAGCCAATGCATATCTACAGGCTAGTGAAGCCAATGCATATCTACAGGCTAGCGATGACAGTGCATATCTACAGGCTAGCGATGACAGTGCATATCTACAGGCTAGCGATGATAATGCATATCTACAGGCTAGCGACGACAGCGCATATCTACAGGATAGCAATGACAGCGCATATCTACAGGCTAGCGATGACAGTGAATATCTACAGGCTAGTGAAGCCAATGCATATCTACAGGCTAGCGATGACAGTGCATATCTACAGGCTAGTGATGACAGAGCATATCTACAGGCTAGTGATGACAGAGCATATCTACAGGCTAGCGATGACAGTGCATATCTACAGGCTAGCAATGACAGTGCATATCTACAGGCTTGTGATGACAATGGATATCTACAGGCTAGCGATGACAGTGCATATCTACAGGCTAGTGAAGCCAATGCATATCTACAGGCTAGCGATGACAGGATAGCAATGACAGCGCATATCTACAGGCTAGCGATGACAGAGCATATCTACAGGCTAGCGATGACAGAGCATATCTACAGGCTAGCGATGACAGTGCATATCTACACGCTAGTGAAGCCAATGCATATCTACAGGCTAGCAATGACAGTGCATATCTACAGGCTAGCGATGACAGAGCATATTTACAGGCTAGCGATGACAGTGCATATCTACAGGCTAGCAATGACAGAGCATATCTACAGGCTAGCGGTTACAGTGCATATCTACAGGCTTGTGAAGCCAATGCATATCTAAAGGCTAGCGATGACAGTGCATATCTACAGGCTAGTGAAGCCAATGCATATCTACAGGCTAGCGATGACAGTGCATATCTACAGCCTAGCGATGACAGAGCATATCTACAGGCTAGCAATGACAGTGCATATCTACAGGCTAGCGATGATAATGCATATCTACAGGCTAGCGATGACAGCTCATATCTACAGGATAGCAATGATAGCGCATATCTACAGGCTTGTGAAGCCAATGCATATCTACAGGCTAGCGATGACAGTGCATATCTACAGGCTAGTGAAGCCAATGCATATCTACAGGCTTGCGATGACAGTGCATATCTACAGGCTAGCGATGACAGTGCATTTCTACAGGCTAGCGATGACAGAGCATATCTACAGGCTAGCGATGACAGTGCATATCTACAGGCTAGCGATGATAATGCATATCTACAGGCTAGCGATGACAGCGCATATCTACAGGATAGCAATGACAGCGCATATCTACAGGCTAGCGATGACAGAGCATATCTACAGGCTAGCAATGACAGTGCATATCTACAGGCTAGTGAAGCCAATGCATATCTACAGGCTAGCGATGACAGTGCATATCTACAGGCTAGTGTAGCCAATGCATATCTACAGGCTAGTGAAGCCATAGCAATGACAGTGCATATCTACAGGCTAGCGATGACGGTGCATATCTACAGGCTAGTGAAGCCAATCCATATCTACAGGCTAGTGAAGCCAATGCATATCTACAGGCTAGCGATGACAGTGAATATCTACAGGCTAGCGATGACAGTGCATATCTTCAGGCTAGCGATGATAATGCATATCTACAGGCTAGCGACGACAGCGCATATCTACAGGATAGCAATGACAGCGCATCTCTACAGGCTAGCGATGACAGTGCATATCTACAGGCTAGTGAAGCCAATGCATATCTACAGGCTTGCGATGACAGTGCATGTCTACAGGCTAGCGATGACAGTGCATATCTACAGGCTAGCGATGACAGAGCATATCTACAGGCTAGCGATGACAGTGCATATCTACAGGCTAGCGATGACAGTGCATATCTACAGGCTAGCGATGACAGCGCATATCTACAGGATAGCAATGACAGTGCATATCTACAGGCTAGTGAAGCCAATGCATATCTACAGGCTAGTGAAGCCATAGCAATGACAGTGCATATCTACAGGCTAGCGATGACAGTGCATATCTACAGGCTAGCGATGACAGTGCATATCTACAGGCTAGTGAAGCCAATGCATATCTACAGGCTAGTGAAGCCAATGCATATCTACAGGCTAGCGATGACAGTGCATATCTACAGGCTAGCGATGACAGTGCATATCTACAGGCTAGCGATGATAATGCATATCTACAGGCTAGCGACGACAGCGCATATCTACAGGATAGCAATGACAGCGCATATCTACAGGCTAGCGATGACAGTGAATATCTACAGGCTAGTGAAGCCAATGCATATCTACAGGCTAGCGATGACAGTGCATATCTACAGGCTAGTGATGACAGTGCATATCTACAGGCTAGCGATGACAGTGCATATTTACAGGCTAGCGACGATAATGCATATCTACAGGCTAGCAATGACAGCGCATATCTACAGGATAGCAATGACAGCGCATATCTACAGGCTAGTGAAGCCAATGCATATCTACAGGCTAGCGATGACAGTGCATATTTACAGGCTAGTGAAGCCAATGCATATCTACAGGCTTGCGATGACAGTGCATATCTACAGGCTAGCGATGACAGAGCATATCTACAGGCTAGCGATGACAGTGCATATCTACAGGCTAGCGATGACAGTGCATATCTACAGGCTAGCGATGACAGTGCATATCTACAGGCTAGCGATGACGGTGCATATCTACAGGCTAGTGAAGCCAATGCATATCTACAGGCTAGTGAAGCCAATGCATATCTACAGGCTAGCGATGACAGTGCATATCTACAGGCTAGCGAGGATAATGCATATCTACAGGCTAGCGACGACAGCGCATATCTACAGGATAGCAATGACAGCGCATATCTACAGGCTAGCGATGACAGTGAATATCTACAGGCTAGTGAAGCCAATGCATATCTACAGGCTAGCGATGACAGTGCATATCTACAGGCTAGTGATGACAGAGCATATCTACAGGCTAGTGATGACAGAGCATATCTACAGGCTAGCGATGACAGTGCATATCTACAGGCTAGCAATGACAGTGCATATCTACAGGCTTGTGATGACAATGCATATCTACAGGCTAGCGATGACAGTGCATATCTACAGGCTAGTGAAGCCAATGCATATCTACAGGCTAGCGATGACAGGATAGCAATGACAGCGCATATCTACAGGCTAGCGATGACAGAGCATATCTACAGGCTAGCGATGACAGAGCATATCTACAGGCTAGCGATGACAGTGCATATCTACACGCTAGTGAAGCCAATGCATATCTACAGGCTAGCAATGACAGTGCATATCTACAGGCTAGCGATGACAGAGCATATTTACAGGCTAGCGATGACAGTGCATATCTACAGGCTAGCGATGACAGAGCATATCTACAGGCTAGCGGTTACAGTGCATATCTACAGGCTTGTGAAGCCAATGCATATCTAAAGGCTAGCGATGACAGTGCATATCTACAGGCTAGTGAAGCCAATGCATATCTACAGGCTAGCGATGACAGTGCATATCTACAGGCTAGTGTAGCCAATGCATATCTACAGGCTAGTGAAGCCATAGCAATGACAGTGCATATCTACAGGCTAGCGATGACGGTGCATATCTACAGGCTAGTGAAGCCAATGCATATCTACAGGCCAGTGAAGCCAATGCATATCTACAGGCTAGCGATGACAGTGAATATCTACAGGCTAGCGATGACAGTGCATATCTTCAGGCTAGCGATGATAATGCATATCTACAGGCTAGCGACGACAGCGCATATCTACAGGATAGCAATGACAGCGCATCTCTACAGGCTAGCGATGACAGTGCATATCTACAGGCTAGTGAAGCCAATGCATATCTACAGGCTTGCGATGACAGTGCATGTCTACAGGCTAGCGATGACAGTGCATATCTACAGGCTAGCGATGACAGAGCATATCTACAGGCTAGCGATGACAGTGCATATCTACAGGCTAGCGATGACAGTGCATATCTACAGGCTAGCGATGACAGCGCATATCTACAGGATAGCAATGACAGTGCATATCTACAGGCTAGTGAAGCCAATGCATATCTACAGGCTAGTGAAGCCATAGCAATGACAGTGCATATCTACAGGCTAGCGATGACAGTGCATATCTACAGGCTAGTGATGACGGTGCATATCTACAGGCTAGTGAAGCCAATGCATATCTACAGGCTAGTGAAGCCAATGCATATCTACAGGCTAGCGATGACAGTGCATATCTACAGGCTAGCGATGACAGTGCATATCTACAGGCTAGCGATGATAATGCATATCTACAGGCTAGCGACGACAGCGCATATCTACAGGATAGCAATGACAGCGCATATCTACAGGCTAGCGATGACAGTGAATATCTACAGGCTAGTGAAGCCAATGCATATCTACAGGCTAGCGATGACAGTGCATATCTACAGGCTAGTGATGACAGTGCATATCTACAGGCTAGCGATGACAGTGCATATCTACAGGCTAGCGATGATAATGCATATCTACAGGCTAGCAATGACAGCGCATATCTACAGGATAGCAATGAAAGCGCATATCTACAGGCTAGTGAAGCCAATGCATATCTACAGGCTAGCGATGACAGTGCATATTTACAGGCTAGTGAAGCCAATGCATATCTACAGGCTAGGGATGACAGAGCATATCTACAGGCTAGCGATGACAGTGCATATCTACAGGCTAGCGATGACAGTGCATATCTACAGGCTAGCGATGACAGTGCATATCTACAGGCTAGCGATGACGGTGCATATCTACAGGCTAGTGAAGCCAATGCATATCTACAGGCTAGTGAAGCCAATGCATATCTACAGGCTAGCGATGACAGTGCATATCTACAGGCTAGCGATGACAGTGCATATCTACAGGCTAGCGATGATAATGCATATCTACAGGCTAGCGACGACAGCGCATATCTACAGGATAGCAATGACAGCGCATATCTACAGGCTAGCGATGACAGTGAATATCTACAGGCTAGTGAAGCCAATGCATATCTACAGGCTAGCGATGACAGTGCATATCTACAGGCTAGTGATGACAGAGCATATCTACAGGCTAGTGATGACAGAGCATATCTACAGGCTAGCGATGACAGTGCATATCTACAGGCTAGCAATGACAGTGCATATCTACAGGCTTGTGATGACAATGCATATCTACAGGCTAGCGATGACAGTGCATATCTACAGGCTAGTGAAGCCAATGCATATCTACAGGCTAGCGATGACAGGATAGCAATGACAGCGCATATCTACAGGCTAGCGATGACAGAGCATATCTACAGGCTAGCGATGACAGAACATATCTACAGGCTAGCGATGACAGTGCATATCTACACGCTAGTGAAGCCAATGCATATCTACAGGCTAGCAATGACAGTGCATATCTACAGGCTAGCGATGACAGAGCATATTTACAGGCTAGCGATGACAGTGCATATCTACAGGCTAGCGATGACAGAGCATATCTACAGGCTAGCGGTTACAGTGCATATCTACAGGCTTGTGAAGCCAATGCATATCCAAAGGCTAGCGATGACAGTGCATATCTACAGGCTAGTGAAGCCAATGCATATCTACAGGCTAGCGATGACAGTGCATATCTACAGGCTAGCGATGACAGAGCATATCTACAGGCTAGCAATGACAGTGCATATCTACAGGCTAGCGATGATAATGCATATCTACAGGCTAGCGATGACAGCTCATATCTACAGGATAGCAATGATAGCGCATATCTACAGGCTTGTGAAGCCAATGCATATCTACAGGCTAGCGATGACAGTGCATATCTACAGGCTAGTGAAGCCAATGCATATCTACAGGCTTGCGATGACAGTGCATATCTACAGGCTAGCGATGACAGTGCATTTCTACAGGCTAGCGGTGACAGAGCATATCTACAGGCTAGCGATGACAGTGCATATCTACAGGCTAGCGATGATAATGCATATCTACAGGCTAGCGATGACAGCGCATATCTACAGGATAGCAATGACAGCGCATATCTACAGGCTAGCGATGACAGAGCATATCTACAGGCTAGCAATGACAGTGCATATCTACAGGCTAGTGAAGCCAATGCATATCTACAGGCTAGCGATGACAGTGCATATCTACAGGCTAGTGTAGCCAATGCATATCTACAGGCTAGTGAAGCCATAGCAATGACAGTGCATATCTACAGGCTAGCGATGACGGTGCATATCTACAGGCTAGTGAAGCCAATGCATATCTACAGGCTAGTGAAGCCAATGCATATCTACAGGCTAGCGATGACAGTGAATATCTACAGGCTAGCGATGACAGTGCATATCTTCAGGCTAGCGATGATAATGCATATCTACAGGCTAGCGACGACAGCGCATATCTACAGGATAGCAATGACAGCGCATCTCTACAGGCTAGCGATGACAGTGCATATCTACAGGCTAGTGAAGCCAATGCATATCTACAGGCTTGCGATGACAGTGCATGTCTACAGGCTAGCGATGACAGTGCATATCTACAGGCTAGCGATGACAGAGCATATCTACAGGCTAGCGATGACAGTGCATATCTACAGGCTAGCGATGACAGCGCATATCTACAGGCCAGCGATGACAGCGCATATCTACAGGATAGCGATGACAGAGCATATCTACAGGCTAGCGATGACAGTGCATATCTACAGGCTAGTGAAGCCAATGCATATCTACAGGCTAGCGATGACAGTGCATATCTACAGGCTAGTGAAGCCAATGCATATCTACAGGCTTGCGATGACAGTGCATATCTACAGGCTAGCGATGACAGAGCATATCTACAGGCTAGCGATGACATTGCATATCTACAGGCTTGTGAAGCCAATGCATATCTACGGGCTACCGATGACAGAGCATATCTACAGGCTAGCGATGACAGCGCATATCTACAGGCTAGGGATGACAGTGCATATCTACAGGCTAGCGATGACAGTGCATATCTACAGGCTAGCGATGATAATGCATATCTACAGGCTAGCGATGACAGCGCATATCTACAGGATAGCAATGACAGCGCATATCTACAGGCTAGTGAAGCCAATGCATATCTACAGGCTAGCGATGACAGAGCATATCTACAGGCTAGCGATGACAGTGCATATCTACAGGCTAGCGATGACAGTGCATTTCTACAGGCTAGCGATGATAATGCATATCTACAGGCTAGCGACGACAGCGCATATCTACAGGATAGCAATGACAGAGCATATCTACAGGCTAGCGATGACAGTGCATATCTACAGGCTAGTGAATCCAATGCATATCTACAGGCTAGCGATGACAGTGTATATCTACAGGTTAGCGATGACAGAGCATATCTACAGGCTAGCGATGACAGTGCATATCTACAGGATAGCAATGACAGCGCATATCTACAGGCTAGTGAAGCCAATGCATATCTACAGGCTAGCGATGACAGTGCATATCTACAGGCTAGTGAAGCCAATGCATATCTACAGGCTAGCGATGACAGTGCATATCTACAGGCTACCGATGACAGAGCATATCTACAGGCTAGCGATGACAGTGCATATCTACAGGCTAGTGAAGCCAATGCATATCTACAGGCTAGTGAAGCCATAGCAATGACAGTGCATATCTACAGGCTAGCGATGACAGTGCATATCTACAGGCTAGCGATGACAGTGCATATCTACAGGCTAGTGAAGCCAATGCATATCTACAGGCTAGTGAAGCCAATGCATAGCTACAGGCTAGCGATGACAGGGCATATCTACAGGCTAGCGATGACAGTGCATATCTACAGGCTAGCGATGATAATGCATATCTACAGGCTAGCGACGACAGCGCATATCTACAGGATAGCAATGACAGCACATATCTACAGGCTAGCGATGACAGAGCATATCTACAGGCTAGCGATGACAGTGCATATCTACAGGCTAGTGAAGCCAATGCATATCTACAGGCTAGCGATGACAGTGCATATCTACAGGCTAGTGATGACAGAGCATATCTACAGGCTAGCGAGGACAGTGCATATCTACAGGCTAGCGATGACAGTGCATATCTACAGGCTTGCGATGACAATGCATATCTACAGGCTAGCGATGACAGTGCATATCTACAGGCTAGTGAAGCCAATGCATATCTACAGGCTAGCGATGACAGTGCATATCTACAGGCTAGCGATGACAGAGCATATCTACAGGCTAGAGATGACAGTGCATATCTACAGGCTAGCGATGACAGTGCATATCTACAGGCTAGCGATGATAATGCATATCTACAGGCTAGCAATGACAGCGCATATCTACAGGATAGCAATGACAGCGCATATCTACAGGCTAGCGATGACAGTGCATATCTACAGGCTAGTGAAGCCAATGCATATCTACAGGCTAGCGATGACAGTGCATATCTACAGGCTAGCGATGACAGAGCATATCTACAGGCTAGCGATGACAGTGCATATCTACAGGATAGCAATGACAGCGCATATCTACAGGCTAGTTAAGCCAATGCATATCTATAGGCTAGCGATGACAGTGCATATCTACAGGCTAGTGAAGCCAATGCATATCTACAGGCTAGTGAAGCCAATGCATATCTACAGGCTAGCGATGACAGTGAATATCTACAGGCTAGCGATGACAGTGCATATCTTCAGGCTAGCGATGATAATGCATATCTACAGGCTAGCGACGACAGCGCATATCTACAGGATAGCAATGACAGCGCATCTCTACAGGCTAGCGATGACAGTGCATATCTACAGGCTAGTGAAGCCAATGCATATCTACAGGCTTGCGATGACAGTGCATGTCTACAGGCTAGCGATGACAGTGCATATCTACAGGCTAGCGATGACAGAGCATATCTACAGGCTAGCGATGACAGTGCATATCTACAGGCTAGCGATGACAGCGCATATCTACAGGCCAGCGATGACAGCGCATATCTACAGGATAGCGATGACAGAGCATATCTACAGGCTAGCGATGACAGTGCATATCTACAGGCTAGTGAAGCCAATGCATATCTACAGGCTAGCGATGACAGTGCATATCTACAGGCTAGTGAAGCCAATGCATATCTACAGGCTTGCGATGACAGTGCATATCTACAGGCTAGCGATGACAGAGCATATCTACAGGCTAGCGATGACATTGCATATCTACAGGCTTGTGAAGCCAATGCATATCTACGGGCTAGCGATGACAGAGCATATCTACAGGCTAGCGATGACAGCGCATATCTACAGGCTAGGGATGACAGTGCATATCTACAGGCTAGCGATGACAGTGCATATCTACAGGCTAGCGATGATAATGCATATCTACAGGCTAGCGATGACAGCGCATATCTACAGGATAGCAATGACAGCGCATATCTACAGGCTAGTGAAGCCAATGCATATCTACAGGCTAGCGATGACAGAGCATATCTACAGGCTAGCGATGACAGTGCATATCTACAGGCTAGCGATGACAGTGCATTTCTACAGGCTAGCGATGATAATGCATATCTACAGGCTAGCGACGACAGCGCATATCTACAGGATAGCAATGACAGAGCATATCTACAGGCTAGCGATGACAGTGCATATCTACAGGCTAGTGAATCCAATGCATATCTACAGGCTAGCGATGACAGTGTATATCTACAGGTTAGCGATGACAGAGCATATCTACAGGCTAGCGATGACAGTGCATATCTACAGGATAGCAATGACAGCGCATATCTACAGGCTAGTGAAGCCAATGCATATCTACAGGCTAGCGATGACAGTGCATATCTACAGGCTAGTGAAGCCAATGCATATCTACAGGCTAGCGATGACAGTGCATATCTACAGGCTACCGATGACAGAGCATATCTACAGGCTAGCGATGACAGTGCATATCTACAGGCTAGTGAAGCCAATGCATATCTACAGGCTAGTGAAGCCATAGCAATGACAGTGCATATCTACAGGCTAGCGATGACAGTGCATATCTACAGGCTAGCGATGACAGTGCATATCTACAGGCTAGTGAAGCCAATGCATATCTACAGGCTAGTGAAGCCAATGCATAGCTACAGGCTAGCGATGACAGGGCATATCTACAGGCTAGCGATGACAGTGCATATCTACAGGCTAGCGATGATAATGCATATCTACAGGCTAGCGACGACAGCGCATATCTACAGGATAGCAATGACAGCACATATCTACAGGCTAGCGATGACAGAGCATATCTACAGGCTAGCGATGACAGTGCATATCTACAGGCTAGTGAAGCCAATGCATATCTACAGGCTAGCGATGACAGTGCATATCTACAGGCTAGTGATGACAGAGCATATCTACAGGCTAGCGAGGACAGTGCATATCTACAGGCTAGCGATGACAATGCATATCTACAGGCTTGCGATGACAATGCATATCTACAGGCTAGCGATGACAGTGCATATCTACAGGCTAGTGAAGCCAATGCATATCTACAGGCTAGCGATGACAGTGCATATCTACAGGCTAGCGATGACAGAGCATATCTACAGGCTAGAGATGACAGTGCATATCTACAGGCTAGCGATGACAGTGCATATCTACAGGCTAGCGATGATAATGCATATCTACAGGCTAGCAATGACAGCGCATATCTACAGGATAGCAATGACAGCGCATATCTACAGGCTAGCGATGACAGTGCATATCTACAGGCTAGTGAAGCCAATGCATATCTACAGGCTAGCGATGACAGTGCATATCTACAGGCTAGCGATGACAGAGCATATCTACAGGCTAGCGATGACAGTGCATATCTACAGGATAGCAATGACAGCGCATATCTACAGGCTAGTTAAGCCAATGCATATCTATAGGCTAGCGATGACAGTGCATATCTACAGGCTAGTGAAGCCAATGCATATCTACAGGCTAGCGATGACAGTGCATATCTACAGGCTAGCGATGACAGAGCATATCTACAGGCTAGCGATGACAGTGCATATCTACAGGCTAGCGATGTAATGCATATCTACAGGCTAGCGACGACAGCGCATATCTACAGGATAGCAATGACAGCGCATATCTACAGGCTAGCGATGACAGTGCATATCTACAGGCTAGCGATGACGGTGCATATCTACAGGCTAGTGAAGCCAATGCATATCTACAGGCTAGCGATGACAGTGCATATCTACAGGCTAGCGATGACAGTGCATACACTCACAAGGAGACCACAGCCAGCTGAGGTGCAATCTTCTCCCACTCACAAGAACGACATCACAGGCAGCAGCAGTGCAAGCTTCTTACACTCACAAGGAGACCACAGGCAGCAGAGGTGCAAGCTTCTCACACTCACAAGAAGGACATCACAGGCAAGTGGTGCAATATTCGCACACTCACAAGGAGATCACTGGCAGTACACACCACATGAACACACTCCATAACACATAGCAACAATACATTGGCATTTACAATGCCATTAGCTCAAACTCAAATAAATCCGAGCCCGATTGCATTTCTAATGCTTGTTTCTTTTTGCAGGTCAAAACTTGCCCGGAGGCGCACTGGACCCTTGAAGTACTGACAAGCCTACAACCCCTTAATTATGACGCGAATGCTCTCCTCCCACACTCCTGTCTCCCTTTGTAATTCTTAATGGTTTCTCTTGTCTGTAAAACCTGTGGCGTTCTCTCTCTGCTCTCACCCTGTTCAAATGAGCGGAGGTGCTTTAATCGTAGCATTTCACCAAACCAAACAAGAATAGAAGAGCGAACAAAAAATCCGTATCCACTCCCTGCAGCTTTTCATTTTTGTTAAAGAAATCTCTGCATTCCTTGCCCACTTTGTTCCGGCATCATAAAACTATTTGTATCTTCAGTGGAGTTTTTATTTTTTAAGATTTTTATCTAGAACCAAGATTCTTTCATTTTTCTCCATCTCCCTCTACGGCACCCACATCACCATGTTCAAACTTGTAAACATATTCGTTTCAATCTGTACTGCTTGGTTTCACAACTTGTGGGTGTCTTGTCAAATATTGGTGTACTGGATGCTATGCTAGTGATGCAGCATTTTTTGGGTGTCTGGACAACAGGTTGGGAACTTGGTATCATGTTGGGGGGGCATGAAAACTATGTCGGAAGTGTCTGCACCTCGTCGGTAATGTGGGCATCCCTTAGGTGTCGTATTGGAGGTCTGAGTATCATGGTGGAAGTTTCCATGTCAGGCAGAGCCCAGAGCACCAGGTATGGTCCAACCCACAAATGTGTTGCCAAGGCACCCCCGAAAGGCATTATAATAGCCTCATGGCAGCAACTAACAACTAGTCTAATCTACATCCTCTTTTGCTATACTGAATTATTGTGTGTGCACTCTCGTAAGATGGTCAGAGCAAAATCATCTGCTTCTTGCCAAGGTCCTGTGGCAGTGTTTGCTGTGTTGAGTTTATGATAGGGTGATTTCAGTAGCGTGCAGTGCACAGGACCACTGGTCTTTCTTATCTGCGATACTGGCCTGTATCGCTGAAACTTCCTCTGAGATTTGGCAGATTTGGTGACTAGGTAGCGCTGCAGCAAGTCTCCAGCTATACACTCCTTAACTTACTGGTTTACTGACCAAATCTTTACTTCTCCTTCTTAAAATTGGAATACAACGCTCATCAGGGTGAGAAGCCTCAAGGGACCTGAATGTGTCTTCAGGGGTTCGGAGACGTGTATCAACCATACCCATTTTCAGTTCAACCTCGGACCATGTCTCTCCCTTCACGGCAAATATTCTGTCCTTTATGCTCATGGAATTGCGTATGTGCTTACCCATGTACCAGCGTTGCAGGCATGATGAAGAGAGTGAGAGAGCTAGAGAGAGGAACATTTCACCATTAGTTCCAGTATATCCAATACAATCGTTTACGTAGTCTAAGAGCCCCCATATTATTCCTACTGACTTTTAGCCCTGCTGCCATTAACCCCTGTATTTCATATTCCCCTTCCTGCCTCATATTTTATTTCCCTTAGACATTTTATATTCTATGCCCCACTACTTCCTCATATAGGGCAAGGCATTTACTAGTTGTTGAGGGTTTGTGAATATATTTTTGAGTGCAAATGCATGCTTTTAACTGGGAAACGTAACACATTCATGACAAATTAACTTCAAGCGGTCGCACTCTCATTTATAGGACAGGGTGCTTTTATGCAGCTCACTAATTCATTCTGTCTTAATGACACCTATCACTGTGCCACATACCATCACACACACTCCTCCTTCCATACATCTCTCAAACTCTCTTACCTTCCAAAAGCAAATTCACCGCCTCTCTCTCTTTTTGCATTTATGCCCCAAGGCTCTATTGTTTTGAAATGCAAAGTGACGTCATCTTAGGACCATTTGAGAATGCACATTAATAACAAGGGTCTTTACATATGAGAGCTGAAATAAGCGAACACTACACAAAATCCAGAATCTGATGATAAAAGCGTTGGCTGCTGAGCAAAACATCCACTTTATAACCAAGACCTTCCGAGGGTGGTGTAGGGAAACACTCCTTTCATGGCTAAGGGTTGTTTGAGGTTTCCCCTCATTGGGTTTTCTGTCCCTGCTCCGCTTCCGTCCTTCTGTACTATCCTTGTTCAGAAGTATTCTGGGAGTGTGGTACTAAGACAGTGCCACTGACGTCCAATGTGCTGTATTTGCTTCTGCTTTAACTCTTTCGCTGTGGCGGCTATTCCGCCGCTGCGCTAAGTGGGCGGGGCGGCCGCATGCTGCTGACAGAACCGCTCCGTCACCAGCCGCGGTTGAGCTGTGCTGGTGACGGAGCGGTTCCGTCATGACCCGCCCCGCTCAATACAACTGCCGCACAGGCGCGAAATCAGCGCCGCGCAGGCGCGGCGGCCGGGCCATGACAGAACCGCTCCGTCATCAGCACAGCCCAACCGTAGCTGATGACGGAGCGGTTCCGTCATCAGCAGGGGAGGGGTTAAATCTTGTTTTTGTGATCTTTGATTCTCTAGACCAGCGAGTGGCCCTGCTCAGTGGTGTCCTCCGTCTCAGCCTCCTTTGACACACACAGACTCAGCCTATGCACAGAGATCTCTTGAGGAGAGCACCCTATCACTCTCATAGTCCTTTTTCTCTTGCTAGTAGCTCATCCTGTGACAGGTGGTTGTAGGTCTGTTGCAGAATAGTAAAGGCCCATTTAATGTGTGCTTGTAGAATTGAAACACAATTGTATTTTCTTTGAGTCAAGCTGCTACTGATTTTGGTAGAGCAGGATGAGGTGGAGATGTGTGCTCGGAGAGCTTTCCAGGAATATGTAAGTTAGGGATGAAGGAGGAATATGTGAGACTTCAGGTACCTGAATAAACAGATTGGTAGCAGAATATCCTTCTTGGATACTGTAGGCAAGCACAGTATTTAAAAGTGTTAGAATGTGGAAAAGAGAGGCAGAAAAACAAGGCGACATTTCATGAGTTTAGCACGGATCGACATACAGCAGGTACACTACTATAGGGCATTTTTGGACCTGCGGTGTGATTGACAGTGGGGGCACCTCCGAGACTGGAAATATTCACTTTAGCTGTTCATAGCTTGAATATGCGCATTAAGGTTTAATCTTTTTTTTTAACAATACAGCACTAGAGGTGAGAAGATTTCATCTAGGTTCAAATGTGAGCAAGACCCAGAGAACAAATTCATATTGCATCTGTAGGTTTATAAAAAAAAAGGACTGAAAATTAACAGCCAGCCTAATAGTCGTTCTCTGCCATCGAATTCCAGGTTTCTATGCTATGCTCTTTGTAGGCACAGCTTCCTAGATCTAGGAGTGGAGCAGAAGAAGCACAAAACCAATATCTTGAAGATAGTTTATTATTTAGCAGGCATATATTCCACATAATGTTCAGGAATCATGCATACATTTGGCATTGATCGTATTATCAGCAATGTTTGTAGCCTGAGAGAGTCTGATTTCGCAGTTCATTTTTCATTACATTGTAACACGTCGGGGCCAAAAATCCAACTGAGCATGTGTTCTGAAACTGATTCTGTACAGCCGTCACCACATGCACAGGGGAAAGCGATGCCACCAGGTCTACAGAGCATATGTTGTTAGTCCCATATCAGGGCTAACCAACCCACCAAAAATATATATCGAGAGAAAAATTGGCCAACCCATTTTGGTGTCTGTTAAGTAATGTGCCATCAAGCACTCCAAATGACCGGACGAGGGCCTGATGTTTTTGACACCACAGATAATATGGCAAGAGATATGTGACAAGGGCCTTCCAAATCAACAAGGACATGTTCCAATATGAAAACAGCGTTTCCAACAATCAGTCACTGGGGGCGAGTTGAATAACAAGGTCAATCAACCAAGCCACTGAAAATTGCTTGTCACAAGGGGCCACCTAACCAATAAGAATGTATTCTCAGTTAGATGTAAGATCCAGTCAATGTGTATGGAGCCAAAAAAGGACAACTTGAGGAGTTTCCAGAAACAGATGCAGACCTATCCATTGGGCATCTTATTCTGCACTGAAATGGAGGAACCAGCCAACTCACTGAGCATGTTTCTGAAACTGGGTACCAGGGACCAATCATCCCATGACCATCTTCCGGAACAGGATGCCAGGGGCCAGCCAACCCACTGACTATGTTTCCAAAGCGGATGTGCCCCAGGCCAGATATCCCACAACCTATTTTTCAGAGCTGTATGCCAGAGGCCAACCATCCTACTGAGCATGTTTCTGGATCTGTATGCCAGGGGGCAAACAACCTGCTGAGCAAGTTTTCAGAACTTGGTGTAAGGTTCCTTCCAACTCCCATGAGCATGTCTGTCTGGAGACATAAATGTAAGTATGTAAGGGGGAAATAGTTTGAAATTCTACTTGGATTTGGCATTTTCCTTGGCTGGTGCCATTCCTTTCCCCAGTCTCAGCATGTCACATTTTAAAAGTACATCTGACAGTCTAAATATCATTGCCTACTGAAGCTTGTTAACTGAGTCCTACTAACCTTGATTGCAGTTATAAATAAGAGGTACAGTTGAATTCAGCACTCTGTTTTCAAGACCTGTGGAATATTGCCTTGTTTTAATGCTATAAAGTAGTTAGGTGAAAGCTTCTTTTAGGCTTAAACTTTCAGTTTATATATCCTCTGCTAGCTTCCTTCCTAATTATTACCCATGTACCCAGCAGAACAATGCTCTGCCAATGCACCGTTTTCTTTCACACCACCCTATTTCCTTTCAAATCATGGTGTTTTCTTTTCTTGTTTTCTGCGCTAATATTATCTGCTCTCACGTGGTCTCTCTTAGGTCATTTCCAATTCAAACCAATTAATGACAGACTTTAGGAATGAGGGTCTTGCAAGGGCATTTTATAAAACCTATCAACCTTTAACCTCTGCAACATAGATAAGCTACTGTTCTATTCTACGAAGGACAAGTCTCTGAAATAGTGTGCAGGACTTATCTGTATTTCTGTGTAACAGTAGGTGGCTGAATGTTTGTTATAGTGAACTGCAGGAGATTAATCCATATCTCTTTTGCCCATTTTCTGACAGGCAAAGGTATCCATGGCAATTCTTGTGGATTTTTTTATAGCATTACTGTAGGCCAATAAAGCAGCCAACTCTCTTTGAAGGCCTTGAATTTTAGATGCAGCTTGTCACTTTTCAAGTCCCAAAATAATCTTGGCTATTTTGGTTTTATAATGCTGCGGTGATATATACATATACTACAGAGGTATTACTAAACAGTGGTTCTACTGCAATCTAGAGGTGTTTCACATAATTAGTTGGTAATCACCAGAGTTGTCCTTCTCCTGCTGTCCAGCATAGGTGGAAGATGCATGTTACTAATATTGTAAAATATTCTGCCCAGATTCTGCTGACGTGTACATCTGATGTTCTGCCCGACTCAAAGAGGCTTCTAAAAACCCTTTAAAATATACGGATCCACTTTTGCTGATGATAGTAGCTGTCCAGCAAGACTCAAATATGCATGCAACAAATCATACAAAGTGCGCTGTTCCGATTCCCTTTCTTTCATTCTTTCCCTTCTGTTTCATCTTTCATTTTCCCAGATCATTGTCTGTCAATTAACATGGATGAACGAGAGTTGCAAGGTGGGGGTCGGTGTACCTACAAGTATCACACATGAGTCTTTGACCCGCAACTTTAGAGATTTGGCTCTATTTCCAGTACGTTTTGAAAGACACCACAGTTTTAAGATGTTGTATTTTGACACGACTTACAATTTGCTATATTGAAAGTACTACAAGAGGTGTCCTATCCACTCTTGTTCTGTCCAGGATGCCCTCGCTCACCTCCTTCCACTTTCAGTCTGCCATTGCTGCTTCGAATAAGGCTTACATTAACAGTTGTGTTCACAGAGGTAGCTAGTGCCTGGTGTAAACTGCAGTTGTGTTTCTGAGCATTCCATCACTTCTGCCTACTATATAGATTCTTACCCCTGCTTCCAAGGATAAGAACTTGGGAGTCCTTCAGGTGTGCACCTTTTTAACAATGCTATAACTAGTTTTGGTTTTAGAGATAATGCACTTTATTAATTTAATCTATGTATAGAGAGTTGTTAATAGATAACTGCTGACATTCAGTGAGAGGATTGGTTACTGACAGCCTAGCAGCTCCTAAGAAGAGCACAGAGAAGGTGAAAGGGCACAAATCAAAGGCATTCAGACACGGTTGTTGCTATACTGATATCTTGAAAGATTTTTATTTGTTGAAACTTTTGTAATACATATTTATTTTATTAGAAACCTATTACATAAGGAAGGGAAAAGTGCTTTCTTCTGTTTTTCTCTCTCTGGGACTATGTATTTTATTAGTGCTGCCTTTCTTGCCCATTGCTTATTTTTTTTTTATTTTTTTAATACAGATATACCGTGCAGAAGGAAGGGTCTAATACTGCTGAATGTATTGTTAACTGGATTTAAACCTTCTTGTGTTGCCTTTTTTTCATTGTGTCCCACTCTTGTGCCTGATGTGCATTCTCCACGTACTTCATTGTAACGTAGTAACCACCATTAACTAATCATATGAAGAGGTAATAAGATATTTATTCCAAATGCCATTCCTGAACCCCCAACTTGCTCATAATTAAAGTGAGTTTGAGCTGCCTTCATGTGTGCCCTGAGTGTATGGTCTCTCAACAGAAGAGTGCATGGAACTTCTTCTATACTTTGCAGTTTTTTGGTTATATAATGCAGAACTGCACACCTTAAATCTGGACTTATTTTAGGGGGTTGGGATTCGGGAATAAATGCACGGTATCATCCCTTCTCGGTGCAAGGTTAATGCAGTGCTGCATGCTGTTGGGTCTCCAACCAATGTGTTAAATATGAACCTTCCAAGTGGTTAAGTCCATATATACAGCTGTATCTGGTGTTACAAAGTGGTGAGAGGTAGCATACATTTTGGCATCAAACTCCTCAGATCTACCTGGTAATCCTGATTGAATTCTTCCAAATAGGAGGATTTAGGTGAAGGCTGGAATGGTCTTTGAAGAAATATCTTTGTGAAGTTATATAGGGGTTATTTGATAAGTCAGTGCTATTTACCTTTGGTAAGGAGGAATGAATATCAAACTGGCTGTTTGATTCTGATGGAATTTATCCCACTCTACTGCTTTTTTGGTGACTGCACTCAAACATATAGGGCACTAATCCTTTAGTCAATGGGAACGTCTGGGCATTATATAGGTCTAATGGGCACTTCTGAGGTGTGTTCCGCATGTCGTATCATTTAATGCATATATTTAACTTCCCAGCATCATTTCCATGTTTTATTTTGTAAATATATGATGTTTGGGGCTTGAGTATACAAAATGTAAATATATTTCATGTATTTGTACTAATTTTAATCCATTTGCTGTATAGCATAGGTGTGCAATGCAGATTTGATCTAACTGTGTATGGTAACCTTGCACCACTCAACGGTTAATGAACAAGTTAAGCCAATAAAGGATCAACCAGTGCATTAGCAGTTAATCCCTTTGTCTGGTCTCTTTTTTTTCTGCTTGTCTAAACGAAGATGATGTAATGTTTATCTGAAGGGGGCTGGGCCATACAAGGTTGTCACAATAACCCTGACTGTGTAAATTATTGAAATGTGTGTTCATTATATGCACTATTACTATATTGGATATTTTGGAAATTCAACATTATTTCCCACTTTTTGATAGAGATTTCTAACCACAGATTCCTCACCTTGTGAATTTGCCCAGGTGTCAGACTTTACCTGGAAATTTTGCTAGCAATTTCACTGCACATTGGTAGGTGAGTGGTGCGGCTCAGCGTTGAATCTGTCGTGGCCCACATATGACATTTGGGGACACTTATGTGTGCGACCTCTGCATTTTGACATCAGCTCCTTTCTCTCTCCTCCTTTGAACGTGTATCCAGAGCTTTTTCAGTACTGTCATTCTGACAGTCTTGTTTCCTTCTAAAACTTGCCAGTGGGCAGTATTTCTCCAATAAAAAAAAACAGGTTTTAAGTAGTCACAACTGTGATCGTCCAAAGTTAGTGATTGACACCCACAATGTTTGTCCTTGGTGCCGTGGTTCCAAACACGACTCTGCCTCATGAGACTGCTGCAGGAAAATGAAGCTTAAGGCTATTCGTGAGCACGAACCAAAACTCGCCATTGCCGAACTTCACAATCAAAGCTGAGGAAGTGATCTAGGTTGGAGCCAAGAGTGTGGATATGCTCTTGCTTCTTAGACAGCTCCTGTGATCGATTGTAATTGAGGCCACAAGTTTCAGGTGAGTTGAAAAAAGCCAAGAAACAGAAGACATCCAGGCATGGGTCTTCATCGCCTGCCACCCTCACCACTCGGATTTGCGTGACTCCCTGGGCAAATCTAAGCTTCAAAGTCGGTCCTCCAGGTCGGAACCGATTTGCCCCGCCCGGATGCACCCTGAATACCCCTGGCCATCAGGAACACCACTACAGGTCCAAGAGCTGAAACAGGCCGTAGATACTATTTTTGGTGACCCATCAGATCCCTCTGGCACACCTTCAGTCCCCAAGGATCCATGGGTACTTCCAGTTGCGTTACGGCCAGCAGAACACCCAGATTCTAACTGTACCCCTCGAATCAAGAGTGGCCAGCTCCACCAACTCCAGTGACGCACTTGATGCCAACCACAGCGCCAGGTCTGATGTCACTCTCTGCACTAAGGCCAACAACATTGATTCAGACATCGACACAAGTACCGATGTCGTAAACAGAACCAATAGTTTTATTAGACTCCTAATCACATTCTCTTCCGCCCAGACCTCAAGAATCTGCCCAACCTGAACCTTACACATACACCCCCAACTATAATGATGACCAAATATGACAAAGGCAACATATTTCATGACACACCAGAGTACTCTTATTTGCTCGCCAATGTGGTGCGTCATCGCTACAACTATATTCACTCCACTGTCTTTTCTTCAGACATCCAGCAATCCTTGATGGGCATGCCCATCGACTGCTCTTGGCTGTTTGGAGCGAATTCTGACCCAGCCTTAGAAAGGGTAAAGAAAGCTAGTCCACTGCTTGCTCCCTAGGCCTAGTCCTTCGAGGTCTCAAAGTTCATAAAATGTAGCTTAGATAGAGGCAATAAGGCAGTCATCATCCTTTAGGATCTGTCAGCTGCTTTTGACACTATGTCGTATCCTGTTGGAACGTCTGGAGGCAGTCGGGGTAAAGAGTAGAGCCAACCTATGAACTTTATCAGATAGAGCTCAGGCGGTCGTACCCCCTCCCTCCTCACCCAGGTTTTAAGATGTGCCTCATGGCTCAGACTTTAGCCCCACTCTGTTTATGTTCTACATGGCACCTTTGGCCAAGGTGGTACAACCTTGAGGTTTTAATATGATCTAGTACACCAATGACACAGAACTTTTGCTCTCCTTCTAGCAGGTGAATGACCCAATGGTGGAATGTTTCCAGGGTTTCCTTACCAATGTAACTAGTTGGATGCAACAGAGCTATCTTAAGTTGAACTCCAATAAACTGGAAATTCTAGTATTTAGACACCCGTCTTTTTTTTTTATCTCCTGAGGCTATGACCAAAAGACCTCGGAGATCCCCCTACTCCAACTGCAGTGGTGAGAAACCTTGTGGTAACATTTTATAAGAATCTCTCTGTGAAACCACAAATCCGGAAGATTACTGAAACTTGTTTTGGGGTACTTAAGTCTTGACAAAATACTTTAAAATTCTTACCTGCTTACAAAAGGAAGCCTATCATTCAAACACTGGTGATCTCCTGGTTGGATTATTCCAACTCTTTTTACTTGTGGTTCCCCACAAGGTTTCTAAACAAACTACAGCTGGTGCATAACCTGGCAGCTCTCATAACTTTAAATTGCCCAAGAGGACAGTGTATAGGGCCCAGACTAAAGAAGTTCCATTGGTTACTGGTGAACAAAAGTTATTTTTAAGGTTATGTTGATTACCACCAGAGCCCTTCATAAAAAGGGGCCTCTCTATCTTTGCAGGAAATTAAGCAAATGTATTGACTGCAGAGATATGAGCTTCTCCAATCAGGGACTTCTTTCCATTACCAGAGTGTGGCAGGCCAGTAGAGGTGGTAATTCGTTTTGCCTTCTGGCAAAGAGGCTGTCGAATGGTCGGTCTAAAGAGTTAAGGGACACCGGTTTAGAAGTTCAGTTCAAAAAAGATCTGAAAACCATTTTTTAAGGAGGTTTAGTCTCAGGCAAGGTTTTGCCTGCTAGCAGCAGTGGAATGCTTCCTTGGTGACTAGCACTCATTACAACGCATGCGTTTTGTACACATGCCATTAAAACGCAAGTCGTTACAATGACATGTTGTTACATTGCATGCCATTAAAATGCAAGTAGTTACAACGACGCGTTGTTACATTGCATGCCATTAAAATGCAAGTAGTTACAACGACGCGTTGTTTCATTGCATGCCATTACAAGGCAAGTTGTTACAGCGACTTAATGCAGCGGGGGCCCTGGAGTTTGGAATAGTATCATTTACTATTCCCCCTAATTACTATACCCCTACAGCAAGTTGTTGTAACGACTTGCGTTGTAATGCTATGCGATGTAACAACGCGTTGTTGTAACGACTTGCGTTGTAATGGCATGCGATGTATCGCATGCGTTGTAAACTATCTTTTCCTTTCTTGGTAGCAGCTGTTAGTGCTTTAGAAGTAGCATTTTATTCATTCATTAAGCCTGCTCTGCTGCTATCCCAGCAATTTTGCCTCTTGCAAGGCTGTGGCAAGGGTTACCAACAGAGGCAACACCAATACCTACCTCCACAGCAACAGATCATCTCAGTCCTTTCAGGAAGAAGCTGGGGAACAGGCCGACAACATCCAGTCCCCAAAGGGCAATCTGCTACACATAACCCAGCTGCCCCTCCACTCTCTGCAGCCGCTTTAAAACCATGTTAATTTGCCTTTGGCGGCACACAATCAACTGGTTGGAGGTTACATCCCCTTTCATCTCCAGGAGGAGCAATGGGCACATCAGATCGTGCAACAGGGTTGCTCCACATGTTTCCTGTCCCACTCAATGTATATGCCTGTAACACCACAACACCTTCTGGGGACCACTTTTTCATACTCCATCAAGCAGTTCAGGCTCTTTCAGCAAAGGGAATGATAAAAAAGGATGGAGGTGTTCGGGTCTTTGTAAATCTTCACCCTCTGAACATCTTCCTCTGGAAGGACAAGTTCAGAATGCTCATGGTGGCCAAAGTTCCCTCTGTCGTAGATCCAGGAGACTGTACGGTGACGTTAGATTGTAGGGCACCTATTTTTCTACATTCCCATTGCTACCTGCAGTGTAAGGAACAAGAGAACTTTCTGTTCTTGGTGCTCCCCTTTGGCCTTGCCAATGCACCTCAGTGTTCATGAAGGTGATGACTGCAGCTCAACTGTGGAGGTTGTGGGTATCAGTCTTCCCATACCTCAGTGACTAGCTCCTGAAGGCAGGCTTGCTTCAAGCAGTTGCAAGCCACCTCCAGACAACAGCCGACCTGCTGACATCATCTAACTTTTCTATCAATGTGCCGAAGTCACACGTGACCTCTTCACAATGGCTCCCCTTCATCAGAGCCACCCTGGATATGGTGCTCTTCCAAGCATTTCCTCCACTTCAGCGAGTCCAGTACGATCAGGCTATGACCTTGATGTTTCAAGCCTTGACCTGGGTCTTAGTGAGAGTGGCTCCGAGGCTTCTGGGCCTCTTGGTCTCCTGCATCCTGTTTAAGACCACACCAGGTGGCATGTGCAGGCCCTGCAGTGGGATCTGAATTCTCAGTGGGCTCACCTTGAGTCCGTCCATCCAGTTGTCAAAGGAGACTGAGAAAGGCCTGCAGTAGTGGCTGTTTTAGTAGAAGCTGTTGTCAGGGTTGGGCGGCGGGATGGGGTGGGGGAGACACATGACAACAAAAACAAATAAAAAAATAACTTGCATGCTCCCAGAAACCCCTGCGGACAATCCTTATGCTGCTTGAGAGCAGAGTCACATGAGAGCAGTGACAAGATTGGCTTAAGCGCCCTCGATTAGCACTCCCAGAGAGATTGGGAGCTAGTGCCTGCTGTCTCCAACCCGACAAGGTAGCTCGGGTTGGAGCCCGCTTCAGTTTGCAAGTCAGTTTGGCCATCCAGAGACAGCCGGCCGAACTCGCATGCACACTGACAACAGTGCACAACACTCCCTCTCCGTGATGGCCTCGCCTCCAAGACTTGCCTGGGAGAGAGAAATAAAATTATACTATACTTGTTTTTTATCCTTTTATTTAAAAAAAATTTCTGATGCTGGGGGGCGGTACGTGCTCCTCGGACTTAGTGGAGGAGCGGCCGCTAGACAGTGAATGCAACTGGACGTGCGGCAGACCAATCTCCCTACAGAACCCAAAACTGAGAGCTGTGATGGATGTATTGTTGATGGCTTGTCTACTAGAAACTTCTAGCCACAGATTCCTTACCTTATAATATACCCGGCATCAGACTGGATTAGGAAGATTTTGGAGCAGTACCGCTGCGCGTGGATAGGTGGTGTCATTTGGCTAGGCATAAGCGTTCAAATCCATGTCTGAAGTGACGTGCGCAGTACCTAAATAGGCGCACTCTAGTGTGCTAATGTCAGTTCTTTCCTTTCGGCAACAGATAGCACTGATCCGGTCTGAACTACCCCTCAGTCACATTTTGACTGGCCTTTTTTCGATGTTTTGTAGAACTTTTTGAGAATTTTCTCCTTGAGTGTGATTATGTCTCCCAAGAAGCCATCTTGTTTCCAACCATGGGGGCCTGTCATAGACAAATGAAAGGGACAGACCCCCCCTTGTGTGGTTGTGGTGTGTGGAGCAGATACACATAAACAACAAGAGAGTTAGCGTTATTGGGTCACTCCTCTACCCCTCAGAAATTACTATGTAATGTAAGAGTGACGAAGGGTGCAGAAACCAACAAGAAAAATTAATTGTGCTTGGGAACCGTATGTACAATTACACCCAGGAAATATCTTAAATGTCACAAAACAAGGTGAATCAAGTGAAAAAAGAAAAGACTTTATTTCTTAAAAGAACCCTCACTCACCAACCTGGTTGGTGACATGCTTCATCATCGGGTTCCCACTGGGGAGACCGAATGTCCCCCCAGTGTGCTTCAACGCCTGACTTACAGCGAAGCTGGTTTTTTCGTGAAAAGGTGGAGAAGCGTGGCTCAATGGTTAGAACAGCAGACCCTGATGCAGAGGTCTGGCCCGGGACCAGGGTTCAATTCCCGCCTCGGCGGCTCTTGGACTCAATTTCACCGGACCTGATATTTCTCGCCTCGGTGCCTAGTCTAATCATGGGTCCCACTCTGTGACTCTGGGCAATAGCTTGCTTAATCTCCACAATGGCCCCAGCAGCACTGTGGATGCCTGGCTTCACCTTGGGGGTGCCCAGAAGTGGACATTTCACAGGAAAGCCAGGCTGGGTTCCACAGCGGTTTGAATACAGTGCTACGAGGCCTCCGGGTAGAAGTGCGCTATATAAATACTCTACATTTACATTTAAAGTGGTGATAGTGTAAGTGATTTAAAAGATGACCGACTTTACCCCGTATCAACTTCAATACTGATCCGGTCTGAACTACCCCTCAGTCACAATTTGACTGGCCTTTTTTCGATGTTTTGTCGAACTTTTTGAGAATTTTCTCATTGTGTGTGATTATGTCTTCCAAGAAGCCATCTGGTTTCAAACCATGGGGGCCTGTCATAGACAAATGTCGGTGACAGACCCACACTTTGTGTGGTTGTGGTGTGTGGAGCAGAACCATGACTTTAAGACCTGCAAGGACTGCTCCACCATGCATCCCAAGGCGCTGGGCTCCTTGCTCTCCGATGTCAGTCGACTCTGCAAAGCACTTGAGGTCCTCTTCGTGTACCCAATCTCGGCGGTTGTCATCGCTGTACTCCAGGGTCATTGGGGAAGTCCCACAAGCAATGGAAGTCGAAAGGCTGGTCGGCTTCGCCACGTCTGGCAAAGACTTCCAAGAGAGACGCAGGGTCATCGGCACTCCAGGCCCTATGAGCGGGCCGAACCTGAACCCTGGTCTGCCCTGCACTTCCCGACTTTACCAAATCCGGAGCGACCCCTGCCCAGATAAAGGAGTTTTGTGAGCCCAAGCGCCTCACATTTGGGTGTCCCGGACCCTCTGGGGCACCTTTGGGCCTCATGAGCGTCAGAGTGGCCCCTACTGGATCCATGCCAGCGGGTTCGCACAGCTTGTGTCGGGCCCCATGGATCCCTTGCTGGATCTGGAGAGGGGCCGCTGGTGAGACAGAGTTCTTCCTCGGCATCCACTACAGTCCTGACACTCCTGCTTCGACTCCATTGTTGTTCCGGGACATAGCCGGAGGGGGGTCTTCCGACACCAGCTGGGTCCACAGCAGAGCCAGAACCTTAATTGTTTGATAGGCCTGAAGAGGGAGATGAATGGAAGGGGTCTATGGTTACCAATTCCCATAAGAGGATCAGCAACAGGACAACTGGTACGAGAAACTGGCAGAGGCCAGTATGATGGTCCAAGCCTCCATGACCACTCCACTGGATAGGGAATCCAAGAGGTGGGATAACCTTGGCAAGAGAATGTTCTCTTCCGCCAGCCTAACACAGCGGTCTGTGACTACTGGGTGCCTACTGGGCTGTTATACCCACACGATATGGGACTTGGTTATGCAAGTGCTCCCAATGGTCTCCATCAAGAGGTGCAGCCTCTCTTGGCCAAGAAATCCAAAGAGAGGATGCCTGCATCAGAAGTACATCCTGGTTGTTATTTCCAATACTGTATGCTGCCAAATAAGGACAGAGGACGTTGTCCTATCATAGATCTGTGCCTTATTAACCTTTTCGTGAAAAGGATACGTTCAAGATGCTCACGCTTGCCCACATTCTGTCTGACCTCGACCCATGAGACTGGATGGTAGCATTGGATTTCCTGGACGCATATTTCCACATCCTTGTTCTGCATGTTCACAGACGTTACCTGCAGTTCACGATGTGCCAAGAGCACATTCAGTTTTCCATGCTCCCTTTTGGCCTTAGCATTGCCCCTCGGATATTCGCAAAAGTGGTGGCGGTGGTTGCAGCTCATCAGCGGATGTTCGAGGTTCCAGTCTTTCCCTACCTCGACAATTGGCTGTTGAAGGTGGTCTCGCCCCAGGCAGTAGACTCCCACCTCTAAAGTACGGCGACCCTCCTGCACTCACTGGGATTCACTATCAACAGGCCAGAGTCCCACCTGACTCCCTCTCAGACGCTTCCTTTCATATGATCTGTTCTGGACACAGAGCAGTTTTGGGCCTATCCTCCCAAGCGGCAAATCCAGGACATTCGGCCTCTATCCTGGATTTCAGTGAGACTGATTTTCAGGCTGTTGTAAATCATGGCATTCTGCTGTTTACTCATGCCCTTTCGCAAATGCAGGCTCTGTAGTGGGACCTGAAATCCCAGAGGACACAGCATCAGGGGAATCTCTCCGACATGGTCCAGATCTCGGAGGGAACTGCAAAAGATCAGCAGTGGTGGCTAACGAACTACAATTGGATCCGTGGCAGACCCCTCTCCCTTCCCCAACCAGACAACATAGTAGTGACAAATGCGCAACTCCTGGGATGGGGTGGCCTCTGGGAAAGGGGAAGATCGGAGGATTCTGGTTTCTAGTGGAATCCATTCTCCATTTCAATTTGCTTGGCCTTGAAATCCTTTCTTCCTTAAATCAAGTAAAAGTTGGTTCAGGTGTTATCGTACAATATCACCGCCATGTGGTACTACAACAAACAGGGCAGGGTGAGGTCATGGACCTTATGTCAAGAGGCCCTATGTCTCTGGATGTGGCTGGAACAGCAGGACATTTCCCTGGTGGTTCAACACCTGGCAGGTTCTCTAAACACCATGGCAGACAAACTCAGCCATCCATTACTTGCGGATCGCGAATGGTGTCTCTATCCGGAGGTGGCTTAAGGTCTCTTTCAGCAGTGAGGTGAGGCTTCATTCAGCACCACCGAGAGTGTGCAATATCAGCAGTATCGCACACAGGAGTTTCCAAGGTGACGCTAGCTTGGATGACACTTCAACTCGAGTTGAGTTCCAGACTCCTGTAATCCTTTGCACCAATACCACTCCTGCCCAGAGTTCTCAAGAGTATCAGGACAGACGGCACCCAAGTAGCCATTGTGGCTCCGGATTGGGCACTGAGGGTCTGGTATCCCAAGCTGCTGACCATGATCATTGGTCCTCCATTCATGCTGCTCCTTTGAGAGGATCTTCTTTTGCAGCGACAGGGGAGGGTTCTGCACCCAAATATGCACACCCTCCATCTTCATGCGTGGAGATTAAGTGGCAACAGTTCACAGCTTTCGACCTTCCTCCCAAAGTTCATAATGTTATCCAGATGTCCCTCCAGCAAGTCGGCAAACACCTGGTGTTGGTACAAGTTTGTGTCATGGTGTGCTTCCCACAATGTTTACCCCCTTTGTTCACCTGTATCTCAGGTTCTATTGTTTGCATTGTCCTTGACCCAGCAGGGCTCTGCTTTGGCACAGTTAAGGGTTATCCCTCTCCCATCTCTGCAGTTTTGCAGTGCCGGTCATACCTTCTCTCTTTAAGCCACTTGTGGCTAGGTTCTTTAGAGGCCTGCAGCATGTTTCCCCTTGCGTCATTCATCATGCCTCAGTGAGACCTCAACCTGGTCCTTACCTTTCTCATGTGTGCACAATTCAAGACTCCACACAATTGTCCTCTTAGACTCTGGACAATAAAAATGGCCTTTTTAGTGCCCATAATATTGGCCAAAAGGGTCAGCAAATTTCATACACTCTCTGCACAATCTCCCAATACCACCTTCTATCCAGACATACCAGTTGCCCGGGCACAGGCCTCCTTCCTTTTGAACGTGGGCTTTACCGCACACATTCACCAAGCACTAGTGCCAGGATGGTCAGGTCCATCGTGATCGTCACTTAGCCAGTTTGGTCCAGCAGGACTTACTAATTTATTTGGCTTCACAGTCCCACCTCCAGGGACGTATTGCTTGAGTATCTTTTCTAAGGTAGTTTGCGGCTAGACGTCTCTATCAGATGAACAAGTTACTTAGCTTCAATAACGCCTTATCTGGGAAACACTATCCACACGCAGATTCCTTACCAACCCCCCCCCCCCCTCTGTGCACTGATTACAGTATAAGGGACACCCTTCTCAGGGCCTTAGTTTGTCACACCAGAGGTCAGTGCTCATCAAGGCTCCACGCTCCTGGAAAGTAACTGACGTCAGTGCACCGAGGTGGCGCTTATATAGGTACCGTGCTCATCACAAAGGGACTCTGGTCTCTTGTGGAGACTTTCCTCCACATTAATTTGTTGAAAATGCATGAGATTTGCTTGCCACGAACGTCGTTTCTCCCGATCATTAAAGGGAAGTGGGTATAGGTTCTTACTGACAACACTGCAGCCATGTGGTACTGCAACAATCGCAACAGTTTGTGATCATGGGTCCTCTTGAAGTAGCTGCACGGTCATAACATCTCCCTGATCTCAGGGTGATGGGCATCTCCCTGGTCGCTCAGTACCCGGCAGGACCGGCAGGATAAATGCCTGGATGGATGAACTCAGCAATGTTGCCTAGCAGATCACGTGCGGCAATTACAATAGTAGGTGGCTCAAGGCATCTTCCAGCAATAAGGAGAATCCTTGCACGATCAACAGAGAATCTGTAGTGTCCAAGATGTTGTGCACTGAAGTTCCCAAATTAGCTCTCTCTGAAATGCATTCCACCTACATTGGGGATTAAAACTCCTGCATGCCATTCCACCCCTACCCCTCCTGAAAGAGTACTGAACAGGATCAAGAAGCACTGAGCCCAAGTCATCCTAGTGGCTCTGGACTGGCAGAGGAGAGTGTAGTACCCGGAACCTCTAGCCATGAGCACAGGTCTTCCAATCCGGCTGCCCCTTCAAGAGGACCTCCTGTCGCAGGAGTCTTGCACCCGAGCCGGCACAATCTACACCTCCATGCAAAGAGATAGAGTGTTAACAGCTGAACTATTTTGACCACCCTTTCAAAATGGTTGGTGTCATCTGGGCAGCCGAGCATCCATCCATTATCACTGCATACGCAGGATGCTAGGAGAGGTTTCTTTTCTGGTGTTACTCACTTTTGTTTGTTTAAATTGCTTTATTGGTTCTTTAACATAAAATGCCATGCAGATACATGTAGTTTTTCAGCTTAGGCGCCAGGGCGCATACATCACAGGTGACAACAATTTAGGCAACAGTTTGATGTATAGTATTGAATTCAGCCCGCAACGACTACTCCATGAGCTTTTGCCAGTGTGTGTTGCAGGGCATATGGAGATTGGATGCTGTGTCTTAAACCAGTAGCATGACCTGATTAGTATGGCACTTGGAGGGAAAGAGATAGGAACTAGGGTCAGGGGATAACAACGTTAGCTGTTGCTCAACTCATGTCTGTGTCGCTTCTCATCACTCCCCCACCGCCTGTGCGGTCCACACAGACGTAGGATCAATAGGTTACATGGCTAGTCATACCTCTGAATTATGATTAGGGAGGTGGGTGTAGGGATAGGAGGAAGGGAAAGTAGAACAGAGCAATAGGCCATCCATTGAGTGTCCCCACCGCAGACGCTATTGCGTCGCCACTGCTGCTGAAAAGTCTACACCTGCTGTAGGGGGCTGGGGCTCGTCCATGGCTGCCAGCTGCTTAGGAAGTCCTGCTGTATCAAATCCTAGTCAGTCACAATTGGAATATTAAGTAACCCAATTGTGTCTTTTCGATGCAAAGCAATGCTTTAGACTTGTGCCCAGACTGTTTGCGAGCGGGACCATACCAGCACGGGGGGGGGGAGGGGGAGGGGGAGGCCTCCGAGCGTTGCCATAGTTTGGCAACTAAGCGCCTAGCTGCAAGTAACCCCAAATCTATAAACCTAGACTCTACCTTGTCTCTTTCAATCTACGAAAGAGTCCCAGAAGACACACATCCCAGGTGCCCGTCACTGCTCGCACAGTGACATCAGCCAAGCGGGTTGTAACATTGCGCCAATAATAGGGTGTTGGACATCCCCATTGAAGATGGATGAGGCCCACATCTATCAGTCTACATCTGGGGCAGCGAGCATCTATGCGCCTGAAATACCTGTTGATTTTAGCCAGGTTCAGGTAAGCTCTCTGCATTATGTAATACCGAATTATACGGAATTGAGAATTTCTGGGGATTTGGATAGGCCCCTCCAGTATGGTCGCCCATTCGCTGTCTGTGCACGGGCGAGCCAAATCCGCGTCCCAGCCTTGTCGAGAGGCGTCAACGGGTGTGTTGTGTGTGCGCAGTGAGTTGGCAAGCAACTTTGTGAGATGTCTCCCGGTGCCCATGATGTGTATCTGTTGGACTGTGAGATGTGAATCGGGTTCCTGTGACATCCCCCCCACAGATTGCGGAGCGCTGCAAGTAGCAAGGTGTAAAGTAGGAACTGACCCCTTGGTAATCCATTGTCATCTGCTAGAGTATCGAAGGGTGCCACCAGTTCATCCTCATACAGATCATCCGGAATCTGCAGGCCCGCTTTCTGCCTGGCTGAGAGTTCCGCCTTGGTGGTGGCTCGGCCATCTCTCAGCGGGGGCCTGCAGCGCCAGCACTAGCGCATATTGGATGACAGGTCTCGTTGAGACATAGGCTGCGACGGACGCACCTGTACGCCACCTTCAACATCATCTAGACGGGCGCCCCACCTCTTCTCCTGGGATTAAAGAGCGCTAGAACCGACGAGAGTGTGCCCATACTGGCGAGAGCGTGGCCGTGTCCTCGAGATTCGGCCCACTGGCCCACCTAGACACCCACTGTAGCTGTACCGCAAGATAGTAATGCTCCATGTTGGGCTATGCAAGGCGTCTCTGGCCAGCTGGTAACTACAGCTTGGTCAACACAACCCTGCACCTGACCCATTCCATATGAACTCACTCATGACTCATTCAAAGGAGCAGAAGATAGGAGACCGGATATATATTGGCAGGTGATATATATTTGCAGGTGAAGAAGTACAGTCCGGGGCAGTACCGCCATTTCAGGCAGCCCATGGCGGTCAGGGGCAGACTCCCCCAGAAGAGCATTTGCGACTTAACGTCTGTCATGTCCCGCAATAGGTTCCCCTCTAGCATATCCACTGGCTGATTATATACTCGTACCTCAAGATACCCAAAAACAGTAGGTTGCCTTTAACAGTCGTGTCATTAATCACTAGTGTACGGTCGGAGCAAGTCGGATTGAACGGGTATAGACAGGATTTCGCCCAGTTCATCTGAGACCAGAAAGGGACGCAAAATCATTGAAGATTCATGCCAGGGCAGCAGGTGTAACCCCTTATGTCCTGAATGTACAGGAGTAGATCATCCACCAATTAGGAAATCGCATGTGTCCCATCAACCCAAGGGGATACCCCATTCCACTCCAACCCGGCGGATAGCCTCCGTGAGTGGCTATTGGCCAGCCAGAAGAGCAAGGGTGACAGCGGGCATGCTTACCTGGTGCCACGACTAATGGACACAAGCTATGGTAGGAGGATGCCCGTCTTGACTTTGGCAGACTAGAAGGTGTGTAATAGCTGCACTATGCGGAGAAAGCGAGTTCAAAACCGTAGCAGGCGAAGGCAGTGAACAGGAACTCCCACTCCAATGTGTGAAATGTCTTCTCCAAGTGAAGCACCAGGCATCCTGAGTGAGCCCAACTTAAAGCTGAGAAACTGCGCAAGTTAAGGCAGGGACATGTTTCGAGAGGGCACAGACCCATTCTGGTCAGTGTGCACCAGACGGGGCACAAGGGGGGGCCAACCGGTCCACCCGTAATTTGGCCAGGATTTTATAGTCTGTATTTAGAAGCGTCAGTGGCCGGTAAGAGCCAAATAGCATGGGGTCCCTATCCGGCTTGGGCAGAGAAACAAGCAAAGCTCCACGGTGGGAGCCCACAAGGAAAGAGGCTTCAAGTGACTCCCTCTCTGGATCTGCGCTGACTGCACGGAAAGAAAAGAACTGACATCAGTGCACTGGGATGGTGCCTATATGGCACAGCACACGTCACTTCCAGCGCAGACGATGTCACTTAGAGCCGAACTATGCCACCTACCGGCATGTAGGGGTACTGCTCACTAAAGGTTTCCGGATCCAGTCTGACACCTGGGAAATATTCTAAGGTAAGGAATCTGTGGCTAGAAGTCTCAATCAGATATACACAACTTTTGTGAGCACATCTCTAGCCTTCACATTCATCATCCAAACTCCTTACATACAACCTTCTCTACTCATGCGGCATCCAACCACACAAGGATGTTCCAGCTAGCAATCCAATAAATAAGGCAACAGCGCTCAAAGGACACACTAGTGGCACCTCTTCAAATAGCACATAACAATAACATAGCACAGGTCATTTTCAGTAGGGTGGGAAGAAAGATGTGCACAATATCTCTCTGGCTCCTGTCCTATGTGTCCATATAAGTCCGTGCACGCGTCCCGGGGAAGTGTGATGTCACCTGTGTGTTGAGCACTCTGGCAAGGAACAGCGGTACCCCACCACATATCCATGCTGGTGTGGATACTTGTTAAGATTATTGGCTACTAAAGGTCTTAAAAATCTCTGTAGAAAGTCCTTTCAATAAATTGCAAGCCAAAAGACTTCAAGTAATGTAAAGCAGAGTTTGAAGGTTTATATCCACAGCAGAGACCCACGACAGTTCCAGTTACAGTCAGGCACAGATTGAATAATGCATAACAAGCATTCTGGATTACAGAATCTTGTCTACATAACATTCTTATTACAACTTTTAAAGGTACACACATATACAATTAAATAACACTCTCTACAGTCTCCATGGAATAGGTCAGAATCAGCTCTCAGGCAATCCACTAGAGAAAGGGCAGCTGCCTTATAACATTCACATTGACTGCTATAAGTTCCTTTGGTAAAACGTCTCTGTCAAGATGACCTCCCTGACTTCTGGTCATTGCAAATAGTCTCTAAAAACAGGCCAACGTTATTGTTTTAATAGAATGGGGGTGCGAGAAGTGGGACTAGGTAATCAAGAAAAAAAAATGCATTTTGGTTTAGTCTTTTGCAGGAGTATAGCACACACAGATAGAGGACGAAAAGAAAAGGCAAAGTGTGTGGACCATACACCATCATTACACAAATGGCCATCCTCAGGCCAAAAAATGCTCATTAACATTTATTCGTGTTTCAGCTTGGATACAGTGGAACACTGCAGTCCCACGCGCTGCCCCAGAACCATGGGCCTGAAGTGTTGACACCTGTTTCCATGGCAGCAGGTATGAGCTGTCCCATTGTGTCCTCACGAGAAGTGACCCTGAAGTTTTTCAGAATCGCTGACCTCTGCCAGCCGCAGTTCTGACTGCCTAGGTCTTACTGTTGGTGGTGATTATGGAGGAGAGCACTCAGGAGCATGCCTGCTGAAGCAGCACCCTGATGTGTCATTTTTGTGCCAGGAGCTGCTCGGATGAGCTGCTCGGATGAGCTGCTCCTGAGCTTTACCTGGTGAAGATGGATCGAGGTCAAGAGCTGGTAAGGGAGCCTCGTTCAATCCATAACAAACAGCATGGAGAAGGACAAAGTGAGCTCAAATATGTCCCAACTACAGTTTTAAGAGTACTTAACAGTCCCCGTTAGTAAAATGAGTTTATGTGACAAAAATGTCAAAATACATTAATAACCCACCTTTTTGAAGTTTGAAGAAACATCATAATTTATGCTACTTTTTATGATTTACACAGCAAAGATTTTAAGGACTTGGCTTGTGCATGGGCTTTAACAGCCAAGTTAAATAATTGCCTTGGCACTCCCTGTTTATATGTTGGGTCGCCCACCTCTGTTTTCAAAGGAGTCACTTACACTGTATATAGTGGGTTACAAATGAGAGTTCTGAAGTACTGGCTGCATGCAGGGCACGTTTGTTCGTAGTGCCTGTAAGTGGGTCAAAAATGTGTTAACCTTACATTATCAAACATTTGTTTATATATTATAAAATGAAGCCTTCGATACCCAAGCTCTTTATGGAATTGAGTTGTACAGAAATGCATCCCACTGCACTAGCGGTATAGCGAGAACGGTGTATGTTGCTCTATTTTTGCAACGGAAGTGCTAAGGGGGAGTAGGAGTGTGTTTAACTGGAGCACATTAGGAGGCAGCATTCTAGATTTAGCCAGACTACGAAGCACTCAAGACCGATGTTTCTGAGAAGTATCATGCATCCAGCATGTACTGTTTTGTGTTTAAAAAGCCAGTTGCCTAATTTAATGTGATTAGGTAACTCACTTTATAGACACAGAACGCAAAAGTCCGGGATATGTGAATTTCATTGTTTTTTTCAGCCTGGCGCAGTTTCAAATGGTCATGATGCCAAAGGCCCGGCAAGAGCCTCATTTATTTGCTGCTGCAGTGCTGTGGGCTTTACTTTAAGTTTCTAGTGTTAATTTCCTTCCGGCTGCCCTGCTGCTAAAGAGAAAGATAGGGAAAGAAACAAGCACTGGCATTGCCAATAGGTCTCGCAGTAGGAAAGTTGGAGCTATTGGTTTTGTAAATGACAAAGCCCTTTATGTTTTTAAACTGAAAACAAAAATAAAAGGCATTGTTATTTGCAATTGTAATAGCTCCAACAACTTTCCTACTGCGAGACCTATTGGCAACGCCAGTGCTTTTTTTTTGGTGCGCATAAAAGGCTGAAAAAAAAAATAACACGATTGGAAATTACTTTTTGTGCTGGGATGAGTTCTCAAACGTCTGCTTGTTTTAAAACACCCCTGTCCCCTCCACTCCCATTTGTTTTCACAGAGCCCCTCGGTGTTTAATGCCTGGGTCCGTGGACTGTCCCTAATTTATTTGTCACTTGGTCATGTTGCGGGCCCAAGAAGCCCAAATGTAATTCTGTTCCCCTCTGCAGGCCCCCACGGTGCGCAGAGAATAAGCAGGTTCTGGATGCAATACTTTAAGTATGAGCGCCTGCACTTCTTAGGAGGGATGCAGTATTTCTAATGAGACTACCTGTACTTTTCAGTAGCAAACATTAACCATTAACCAACTACCCCGGTGAACAATATCACTCAACCAGCCCGCAGATACTATTCGCCCTAGTTACCCCGCTTGAATTGTCGCAGAACTTCCCGCAAATCTATCAAGCTTTCCAGGGCATGTTCCAAAAGATGCGCAAGCCATGCAGCTACAAGTAAATGCAGACAGTAAAGCACATGAAGCTGTATGGTGCGGTGAGACTGCGAGTTGACCTCTCATTTAAATGAAAATGTTGCAATTTTTCCTTCACCTACTCAATAGTGTTGAATGTCATTATAATTTGCGATCGGGGCGTATGCAAGTGGTGTGCGCTCGCAGATGAAAACAAGTGTAAGCATTTCAGGAATCCGTCTCTTCCCGTTACACCTTGAACAGTTAGGAATGATTGTGCCTTGATTCTGGGGTGAAAATCGTCAGAGTAAGGATTACGTGATGCGTTTGGGATCGGTGTTTGCTGCAAGGGCTGTTCCATGTTGTCTTCATTCTGTATTAATTGCGAAGGTTGACTGGGCCCTTTCAGTAGCTTATTGTTGCAGACACATTTGGTAAGGCAGGGTTAACATTGGTGAAAATAGCAAAATAAAGAAGTAATACTGTCACGCAGCCTGTTGCATTACGCCTTTTCTTGTGCTTAATTCACTCAATTCTGCCACATAATTTGGTCCTCTCATCCGCATAATTTCGGTGGCTGTGCATATGCCTAGAAATGGCCCTGAATCCCCGACTACACTGAGTAGTCATTCTGCACTGACTACAAGAAGTAGAATGACAAAGGAAAACAGAGCCTCACACACTGACCCCCAAAGCAATGAAATCTGTGACATGCCAAGTAAAGTGCCTTTGTGGTTTCAGTCTGAGAGTGAAAATGGAGCATTTGCCGCTGTTTGCCAGGGCGGTGTTAAGGTTTCATACTGAAAGTAAATGGCGGCCTCGCCTCGAGTTGCCATTGGTTGATGTCAGCCCCTGTGGGGACGCTCACACGGTGGGAAAGTCATGCTCAGCACCCGGAAGTGGTCTCCAACTTCACGACCACTCGGTCGCGGAATGAATCGCCTTCCGCTGCGGCACTTTCTAAAGTGCCTTCACCTGAGAGCGCTATTCGTGGAAGGCGCTAAACAGAAAGCACCACCCTTGTGGTGGGACACTGAAAGTTGATTCGTAATAACACGAATTCGAGCCTCAAAACGGAAACTCTAGGTTGTATCTACTGGCTGCAAAGTAATTGTGTCCCAAACTGCAATTGAATTTAGAGATCTCTCTGATAAAAATATAATTTATGTATTTAAGAAATTACTCAGCCCTTTGGTTCATTCATGAACGTGGCTGCAGAAAGATACTGTAAATATTAGACTATAACTGATAGGTGAGTATATAGGTAGATTTGTGACAGCAGCTGAGTGCGTCATTTAGTGCATGAACGTTTATTTACTAAAAGGCCATGTTTAAACAAGGAAGGTGAAAAGTAGGGTAGGTGGGAATGTAGGTAGGGCAAAGAATGAAAATGAACGAGAAGGAAGCAATATGCAAGACAAGAAAGGTACAAAGGGCAGAGGAAATGAAAAAAGGGATGCAAACACAAGGGAAGAAAAGAAAGAAACAAAAATGAATGAAGGAATGGCGCTTGTAAGAAACATTGAGAAAGAAACAGTTTAAAAGTGTAAATGTAGGAAAAGAGAGGAGGATAGTGGAGGAGCGAGAAACAACATAAGAGAAGGAGAAGTATGAACTGTGGCTGCAGCAAACTGAAAGTACGGCCGGCCTGCGGCCGGCCATGAATAATTAGGGGAGGAGAAGCCCTTTGGGAAACTGAAAGTACGGCCGGCCATCAATAATTAGGGGAGGAGAAGCCCTTTGATGTGCTGTGCGGCCGGGAATGCGCGTGCTTGTTTGGTCACGTGATTCACGTGAACTCAAACAAAACCGCAGGAATGAAACCCTTGGTTTCACAAGTATTTTGACCACTTGAATTCTCGCTCCCTCAATGCGCTTGCGCGCATTGTAGGTCAGGAGACCTAAAAAGCGGGAAAGGAAAAGATAGAACAAATCAACCGGAGAAGGAGTCCAGGACAGTGCGTGAAAGCAAGAAAGAAAAGTACAGCATCGCAGACAGAGTTACTGCACACCATCAACCTGACCTGGGGCGTTTCTGTTACTCACGAGGTGGCTGGAAGCTCCTGAAATCCTCTCACAGGCTGTATGGAATGCTTCAAACAGAATACTCGAGGCACAGAAGCATGCGCAGTGTATTCTGTTTAGAGCACGCAGCACGTGACCCTGCCCCACAGGTTGGAACCCCTCCCCTAATGACTCAATTGAAAGCAGCCCCGGGCTGATACTGTCCAAGCCCGGGGCTGCTTTAAAATCCGACGCTGCCAACACGTAATTACTGGGAGGTCCCTGAGGACCCCAAGTATTGAAGATCCGGGCTGACAGCATGTCAGCCCAAAGGCTGCTTAAATCGCTACGTTGCACCGGACAAACTGGCACATGCATAGGAGTGCCTATGAAAAACTGCATGGTCTGCCTGACGTCCGTGTTGGAGAATGGACTAGGCAGGCTACGGCACTTGGTGCATTTATTATAATGTAAATAGCAATTACCATCCATTTCACCTGTGATTAGAAGGGTGGAGCCCCTCCGCCCATCCCCAGAAATCCGGGGAATAAATACTTGTACCCCCAACACAGTCTCCGTGTGGTGATTTTAGAACCCTATACCGCCACTAATAGATTGTCCCACGGATGAAGTTGTCATGACATTCAAGGGGCAGAGCACTCTTTTACTTAATTCTTTTTTGAACAAGCATTGGAAAGGCAATCGGTCTCGCATTTGTTTGAGTTAGAGCTATTGGCATCGTAAATGGCATTGTCGTTGACCTATCTGTTATAGAGTGTGAGTATGTGGTGTGTAGTGGAATTATGTGGGTTGGATTGGATTAGTTAGTTGTGCAATTGTATGGAGTGGAATTGTGTGGTGTGGAGGGGATTTGTGTTGTGGAAATATATGGCATGGTGTACTGCGGAATCAGACGCAGCCGGTACTAGGAAAACGGTAGGTCGGGCTGGGGTTTGGGGGGGAAAGTTGACATATGACGCGATAGGGAAAATAAAATAAATAAATAAAACCACTTACTTTGCTGACTCGGTGATACGGCGAAGGCAGTGAGGGTGTGTGTGATTATGTGTGTGCTGCCCTTGGATGTGGTGGGCGTGTGTGTGTTTATGTGTGTGGTGCCCTTGGATGTAGAGGTGCGTGTTTATATGTGTGCTTTCCTTGGATGTGTGAGTGTGTGAGTGTTTATGTGTGTGCTGCCCTTGGATGTGGTGTGTGTATTTCTTTGTGTGTGCTGCCCTTGGATGTGGTGAGTGTGTGTGTGTTTATGTGTGTGCTGCCCTTGGATGTGGTGTGTGTCTATGTGTGTGCTGCCCTTGGATGTGGGGGGGAGGAGGGTGTATGTAATTATGCATGTGCTGCCCTTGGATGTGGTGAGTGTGTGTGTATTTATGTGTGTGCTGCCCTTGGATGTGGAGTGTATGTATGTGTTTATGTGTGTGCTTTCCTTGGATGTGGTGAGTGTGCTGGTACATACTGCCCTTGGATGTGGTGAGTCTGTGTGTGTTCATGTGTGTGCTGCCCGGGGTTTGGGGGGGAAAGTTGACATATGACGCGATAGGGAAAATAAAATAAATAAATAAAACCACTTACTTTGCTGACTCAGTGATACGGCAAAGGCAGTGTGGGTGTGTGTGATTATGTGTGTGCTGCCCTTGGATGTGGTGTGTGTGTGTGTGTTTATGTGTGTGGTGCCCTTGGATGTAGAGGTGCGTGTTTATATGTGTGCTTTCCTTGGATGTCTGAGTGTTTATGTGTGTGCTGCCCTTGGATGTGGTGTGTGTATTTCTATGTGTGTGCTGCCCTTGGATGTGGTGAGTGTGTGTGTGTTTATGTGTGTGCTGCCCTTGGATGTGGTGTTTGTGTGTCTATGTGTGTGCTGCCCTTTGATGTGGGGGGGGGGAGGGTGTATGTAATTATGCATGTGCTGCCCTTGGATGTGGTGAGTGTGTGTGTATTTATGTGTGTGCTGCCCTTGGATGTGGAGTGTATGTATGTGTTTATGTGTGTGCTTCCTTTGGATGTGGTGAGTGTGTGCGTGCTTGTATGTACTGCCCTTGGATGTGGTGAGTTTGTGTGTGTTCATGTGTGTGCTGCCCGGGGTTTGGGGGGGAAGTTGACATATGACGCAATAGGGAAAATAAAATAAATAAATAAAACCACTTACTTTGCTGACTCGGTGATACGGCAAAGGCAGTGAGGGTGTGTGTGATTATGTGTGTGCTGCCCTTGGATGCGGAGTGTATGTATGTGTTTATGTGTGTGCTTCCCTTGGATGTGGTTAGTGTTAGCTTGTATGTACTGCCCTGGATGTGGTGAGTCTGTGTGTGTTTATGTGTGTGCTGCCCTTGGAATTGGTGAGTGTGTGCGTTTGTGTATACTGCCCTTGGATGTGGCGAGTCTGTGTGTGTCTATGTGTGTGCTGTCCTTGGGTGTGGTGAGTGTGTGTCTGTTTATGTCTGTGCTGCCCTTGGATGTGGTGTGTGTGTGTCTATGTGTGTGCTACCCTTGGATGTGGTGTGTGTGTGTTTATGTGTGTTCTGGCCTTGAACGTGTGGCATGCTCTAAAGACTGGTGGAATGTAGGGCAGTTGGCACATGGGAAGGCTTACCTGTTTCCAATGTCTCCTTGGGCTCCTGCTTTATTTTTTTTAAAGTTTTGTATAGCGGGAACAAGACTCCGAAGGGTATGAGAGCGCTTCACAGTAATGGAAGGGGGAGCAAAGAAGGGGAACGATTAGGTCAGAGAGGGTAAAATGTTGAACAAATAAGATTGTACATACATGCAAGAAAGATATAATTTAAAATTAAAAAGCTAAGGCAAAACGTTACTTAATAAGTAAGGCAGAGCATCCTAGACATTAACAGTTGATAGGAAAAAAAACCAAGAAAAAATACAAAAAAGGAGACATTTAGAGAACAGACGAGCCATGATCCAGTTAAGGCAGGAACTTGTTCATTAGGATTGTTTTTACTTTCTGTTAGAAAGCCACTGTGTCTCTATTTTCTACTTTCTATTTTCTATTATATTTTATTGACAAAATTTGACTTATGTGATTGCTGATTTTTTTTTTCTTGGGAATTTTTGGGTGGAAATGAAGGGGAGGAGGTTGTTGTATTCTGCACTACTCTGTATCTCCTTTCTCCCTGCTGCTCATCCTGTGTGTGTGATGTAATCAGATTGTTCATGAATGCATGGTTTTGTATGAGTGGTCAGCAGGATGCTACTCCAGGTGAGGCCTTCTTTACCATTCTTCTTGTTATGAATAAATCTACTTAACTACACATCTGGCTACTGGATTACTTAACAACAAGAGCACAGTCTTCGATGTAAAAGAGGTACCTGGGGTAAAATAATGGATGTACTAGAGAATATTACTGCCTATTATTGTGTGATGTTATGCACCCAAACCAACTGCATTTTCTGCATTCAACCTTTTCTTTTGTATGATGAATTTGTCATTACCTGATCTATAGTAATCAATCAATCATTTTGAAAGCGCACTACATACCCGCGAGGGTCTTAAGGCGCTGGGGGGGGGGCGCTACTAATCGAGCAGCCAGGTCTTGAGTATCCTCCTGAAGGTCAGCAGGTCTTGCGTCTGTCGTAGGCTCAGTGGGAGGGTGTTCCATGTCTTGGCGGAGAGATGGGAGAAGGATCTCCTGCCAGTGGTTGTTCTTCGTATGTGCGGGATGGTGGTGAGTGAGTGGTCGGCGGAGCATAGCTGGCAGTTGGGGATGTAGAAGGAGATCCGTCGGTTGAGTTAGGCTGGGCCGGTCTTGTGGAGTGCTTTGTTTGCGTGGATGAGGAGCTTGAAGGATATCCTTTTGCTGACAGGGAGCCAGTGCAGGTTTCTCAAGTGGGGGGTGATGTGGCCGTGTCATGGTACGTCGAGGATCAGTCGTGCGAAGGTGTTTTGGATGCGTTGTAGTCGTTTCATGAGTTTGGTCGGGGCTCCCGCATAGAGGGCGTTTCCGTAGTCGAGTCTGCTGCTGATGAGGGCCTGGGTGACTGTCTTTCTTGTATCTGTCGGGATCCATCTGTAGATCTTGCGGAGCATGCAGAGGGTGTTGAAGCAGGAGGAGGAGACGGCGTTGACTTGCTTGGTCATTGAGAGCGTTGAGGCGAGGATGATTCTCAGGTTGCGTGCGTGGTCGGTGGATGTCAGGGCTACCCCCAGTACCGTCGGACACTAGGAGTCGTCCCAGGCTGAAGGGTTGGAGCTGAGGATGAGGACCTGATCATCATCCAGTCGGTGACGGTCTTGATTCCTTCGTGGCTTTGGCGGTGATGGGTTCCTTGGTGAGGGAGAGGATCAGTTGAGTGTCGTTGGCGTAGGAAATTATGTTGAGGTCGTGCTGTCGGGCGACATGTGCGAGCGGGGCCATGTAAATGTAGAACAGTGTCGGGCTGAGGGAGGATCCCTGGGGTACGCCGCAGATGATCTCGGAGGTTTTGAAACGGAATGGGGGGAGGCGTACGCTCTGGGTTCTGCCGGAGAGGAAGGAGGTGACCCATTCCAGAGCCTTGTCTTGGATCCCTGTGGCGTGGAGGCGCACGGGTAGAGTGCGGTGGCAGACGGTGTCGAAGGCGGCGGAGAGGTCTAGGAGGATGAGTGCTGCGGTCTCACCGTTGTCCAGCATGGTCCTGATGTCGTCTGTGGTGGCGATGAGGGCAGTCTCGGTGCTGTGGTTGCTGCGGAGCCCTGACTGGGAAGGGTCCAGGATTCTGTTTTCTTCAAGGTATCGGGTTAGCTGTCTGTTGACGATTTTCTCGATGACCTTGGCCCGGAAGGGGAGCAGAGAGATGGGCCGGAAGTTCTTAAGGGTCTCTTGGGTCTCCCTTAGGTTATTTGAGTAGGGCGTTGATCCCGGCATGTTTCCAGCTCTCTGGGAAGGTGGCGGTCTCGAGGAAAAGATTGATGACGTTGTGCAGGTGGGGCGCGATGGAGCTGCTTGCTTTGTTGAAGACGTGTTGTGGGAACGGGTCTGAAGGGGAGCCGGAATGGATTGTGCTCATGGTCTTGATGGTGTCATCGTCACTCACGCTGGCCCAGGCTAGCAGGGAGTCATGGTCGATGGTGTGTGGAGGGTCTGTTGTGTACTTGTCTGTTGGGGCTCTCTAGGTGTTGATGCTGTCGTGGATGTCTGCTATTTTGCGGTAGAAGAAGGTGGCGAGGGAGTCGCACCGGGCTTGCGACGGAGGGATGTCATTGGTGTTGGAGCTGGGGTTGGAGAGTTCCTTCACGATGTTTAAGAGCTCCTTGCTATTGTGTGCATTGTTGTTGAGGCGGTCTTTGAAGGAGGTCCTCTTGGCCGCCTTGATGAGGTGGTGGTGGCTACGGATGGCGTTCTTGTGTGCTGCGAGGCTGTCCAGAGTTTGCTCACTGTGCCATTTCTTTTCTAGTTTCCGGCAGGCTTGCTTGGAGGCAAGGAGTTCTGGGGTGGACCAGCTGGCCCTCTTTCTGGTGTCTCTGTGGGGGGGGTTCTTGAGCAGGGCGAGGGTGTTGGCGCAGTCCTTGATCCAGCGTCTGAGGCTGAGGGCAGCGTCGTCGGTGTTGGAGGGTTCGGTGGGTGGGCTGAGAGCGAGATTTACATGTAGTTGGTCTTCGGTGATTTTGCTCCGGCAGCGGCAGGGGATCTGTTGGGTGCGGTGGTGTGTGGTGGGATTCTGGAATGCAAAGTGGATGCAGCGGTGGTCGGTCCAGAGGTGTTCGGTGGTGTGGCTGATGGAGAAGACGGGGTCAAGCGTGTGGCCGGCAGAGTGGTGGGCGTTGTGATGAGTTGCTTCAGTTCGAGGTTGGAGAGGTTATTCATCAGGGTAGTGGAGCTGTTGTCGTTGTTGTTCTCAAGGAGAAAGTTCAGGTTTCCGAGGAGGATGTAGTCGGTGGAGGTCAGGGCATGTGTGCTGATGAAGTCGGCGATGGAGTCGCTGAACTGGGGATGGGATCCGGGGGGTCGGTAGACGAGGGTGCCTCTGAGGGTGGAGTTAGCGTCTGTGTGCATCTGGAAGTGCATGTGTTCGGCGGTACTGAACGCTTAATCTGTGCTAGTCGAGGCCCTGATGCTGTTCTTGTGGATGATGGCTATTCCTCCTCCCACTCCGTTGGTGCGGTCTCTGCGGGTGATCTTGTAGCCGTCTGGGATGGCTATGGTGATGTCAGGTGCGGAGGAGTTGTTCAACCATGTCTCTGTCAGGAAGGCAACATCCGGGGATGTTGTGCAGAGCAGGTCCCAGAGCTGAACGGCATGTTTGCGTGTGGAGCGGGTGTTCAGTAGTATGTATCGGAGGTGGTTGAGGTCTTTCTTGGCAGGTAGTTCGTCTGCTTTGAGGTTGGTGTAGCTGCAGTTCCGGCAGATGAAGGGACCGTGTGTGCGTTTCGGGGCGGCCTTGAAGCAGGTGTGGGTCTGTCTGGAGTTGAGAGCGTGCAGAGTGCTGGTGTCATAGTGGCGGTGGCCGTCGTGGCGGGTTTGGGGGCCAGGGGTTCTGGCGTTGGGAGCGATCCAGGCGCCGATGGGCGCAGACAGGCTTGCCTTAGGCTCCCCTTCGCTGTGAGGAGGGGGAGCGACCTACCTGGTGGGGTCAAGAGTCGCTCCCCTCACCGCGCAGCGGCCGCCCTATATGGGGAGGTGGAAAGGAGGAGCAGCTGGGAGGTGGGGGCAGCAAATGGGCAGTGGGCAGTCAGGGCGTGGGGACACAGCGGCGGGGGCGGTGAGGGACTTTGAAGGGAACAGAAGGCAGAAAGGGCTCAAGATCGGGGAAAAACAAGTGTTACAGAGCCAAGAGGGCACAGAAACAGGGAAAAGAGTGTCACAGAGGCAAGAGGGCCCAGAAACACAGGGAAAAAACGAGTGGCACAGAAGGCAAGAGGGCACAGAAACACAGGAAAAACGAGCGGCACAGAAGGCAAGAGGGCACAGAAACACTGGGAAAACGAGTGTCACAGAGGCAAGAGGGCACAGAAACACAGGAAAAACGAGTGTCACAGAGGCAAAGGGCACAGGGAAAAAATGAGTGGCACAGAAGTCAAGAGGGCACAGAAACACCAGGAAAAACGAGTGGCATAGAAGGCAAGAGGGCACAGAAACACACGAAAAACGAGTGTCACAAACGCAAGAGGGCACAGACATACAGGGAAAAAACGAGTGCAACAGAAGGCAAGAGGGCATAGACTATAAGCATTTGTGAAAAATGGGATAAAATTTATAAAAATATATTTTTTTTTAAATTGCCACTGTGTAGGGGATTTTGCGGATTGCCGAAATGAAGGAGTTCCAGATCTTGGGGGTCATGCCCAAGAAGGCTCTGAGTCTTGTTTTCTTTTTGCGTAAAGTCTGCGGTTTGAGTAGCAATGAGGTAGCACTTCTGGAAGGTCTGCTACCACCTGATAATTCCAGTTTTGAGCCAGGTATCCAGGTGTTTTGAAACGGAGGGCTTTGTGCGTCAGCCAAGCACTCTTTAGTTGCATTCTTGCTTTGTAGGGTAGCCACTTTAAAGATCTTAAGGCTGGGGAAATGTGCTCGTTTTTTTTGTGTGTGTCTGTGATCAGCCTAGCAGCGGCATTCAGTGTGTTTCAACTACTGGATTTCAAGTTCCATTAAGTTTGGAAGAAGAGTACCGGACCCACTTTTGTCTTCCTTGTGTAAACCCAGAACTGTCAAGGAGGAGCAAGATAAGCATAGGGTTGTTATCAGACCTACCTCAGTGGTGGAGCCAAAAAGCTGAATAATCATGTTATGGGGTTGCATTTTTTCCTCGTGTGTGTGCAAATTCTACTGGTGAGGAAAGTGAGATATATTCACTGTGAATACAGAAGCATTCCAGAGTGCATGTTCCAGTACTAAAACAAGCCTTTTGGATTGCCAGTGCAGCATAGGAGTCTCAAAGGATCATGAAAAAGATCTTCCATTGCCACTGGAATTATGAATTTTCTACATAATGATGGATATGCTGCATTTGCTACATATTCCATCATCTTCTACATAGTTTGCAGATTTTAACAAACCAAAATTATTTCTAGGTGAAACAGATCAAAAGTCACAAAAATGCTCCCACACGAGTTGCCACTCAGTGACCAGCCCTTCTCTATGCAGTAACAGGGCATCTTTGTTTTGCTGATTGTTGCATTTATGTGGAAAAGTGATACTATTTAGATGAAACCTCTAAGGGGCAGTGCTAACACTGTAAAAAAAGACAAAATGATGAAGTAACTCTGCTACAAAAGAGTGGTATTAAACCACATAATATGTCTCTTCTAACCACAGAATTCAGTGAACCGTGTCTCATTATTAGTTCCTTCCCTCCAGCATAATTCAGGTAGCCCTAAGACTTAGAGGGAATTACTCATGTGGTCGCATTTCAAGACAATGGGCCATATGTATCAACAGATTTCCCCATAGACACAGAATGGGCAAAACCCTTTGATACATCTGGCCCAATATTCTTTAGTAGGAACAAGCTTGATAATGTTGCAAACATGGCAAACAGAAAGAGTTAACCCTGATAATAGAGAAGGTTAAATTTGTTTGCCCTGAGATTGAGTCCTGGGCTATTTCACTACACATTTGGGAATTAAACCTAAACACAGTCATACTAATGCAATCCTAGATGTCTGAGCACTAGAATCTGAGGAACATTCAAATGGGCTCCTCAATTGTTTAAAAAAAAAAAACTTGAAAAAGCTATGTCACACTTGTTGACTTTTTCAGAGCCTTATTAAAGAAGAATGTAACATTTTCTAGGGGTAATTTCTGAATGAAGCGTTTGAAATTCTCTAGAAAGAAATAGTCCAGGATCTCTTCCTTCAGTCGAATGGTAGGGGTTCGGATTGCATTGTGGAGGGTGGATGGACTTTTTTATCGTACTGTCCTTGCTGGTCTTAATTGATTCCTGCCGCAGTTTGGGTATTGACCAGCCCGACTGCCTCTGCTTTCTTCGGATGTTGGTGCCCGTCAATACGAGCCCACTGAGTTTCCGGGGTTAGCGCTCTAGCGCTAATTGAGGGTGGGCTTTAAAATATCACTCTGGGGCAAACGCGCAGCGTGAGTGGCGCGCTGCTGCTGGCTGCATTTTTTAGGGTCAGAATTGCTGCTTAGCTCATTTGCTTATTTGCACACATGAATGTCTGCTCCTCAGCTTATTTGCACACACAACAGTTTAAATCTCGCTCTCTTTTAACTTTCTTTAACTTACTGTCTTTGCTGGTCTTAATTTATTCCTGCCGCAGTTTGGCGGTTGACCAGCCCGACTACCTCTGCTTTCTTCCGGTGGTGCCAGTCCGTGCGAGCGGGCCCACCGCGTTTCTGGGGTTAGCGCTAATTGAGAGTGGGCTTTAAAAATCACCCTGGGGCGGACGCGCCGGTGGCGCGCCAAAGGCAAACCCGGCGCTGACTGCCCGTGGCTCCGTAAGTATTACTGCTTGACTGACTTTTTCCATAGATAGACTAAGGGAACTGCGCACATCTGTGAGTTGTTGCACCACACTGTCCCCTTACAGTATATCTAAGAGAACATTATGCTCCCACTGTGGTTGGGTGCCAATCTTATCCTTTGAACCAACTGGTAACCCCCTGACTCAAGCTTCTCCTGTGCCCTCTAGCTTGAACAGAGCCAGGACTGAAGGTAAATTGCTTTGCCTGCTCCTAAATACAAGATCTATGCATTAAGCATGCCCTCAATATATTTGAATTATTGGAAGAGGTCAGCCCGGATTTTCTATTTCTAATGGAGACTTGGCTATGTGACTCATCTAATCCTGCAGTTGCTTCAGCCATTCCTAAGGGTTACCAAGTGGTCCGAAAAGACCGCCCTAACGGCAAGGGTGAAGGCATAGCCATTATTTAAAGAGCACCTATTCCTGCGTGCTTCTCCACTCAGAAGATGTTGTAGGGGCTGAAACCTTAGGTTTCCATCTGGTAATATCTCCTCATCAATCTATGGCCGGTTTACTTGTTTATAGACCACCGGGTACAGCTAGGCTGTTCAGTGAGGCTATTAGTAATACTGTTGCCCCCATTGTGCTTAAATACAAATATTGCCTAATATTAGGGGACTTTATGTCCACATGGATACATTCAACGATCCTGAGGCTACTAGTTTAACGGAGGGGCTGAATATCTTCAACTTGAATCCTTGTTTCCTGTCCCCAAATCACGAAAAGGGCCATATTCTTGACCAGGTCTTTTCCACATGGGACTTAGATTTCTCTCCTCCCCGGCCACTGGTGTGGTCTGACCATTTTCTTTTAGAGTTTAGAGTCCAACATGAGACCGCACCTTTTAACACTCAGAGTAAGTCTCGTATGGGCAGTTTCAGACCCTACCATTGTATTACACCCGAAGCGGTGATGGTGGCCCTTGTCTCCCATCCACTCGTTTTGAGTGGTAATGTGGAAGACAATGTTACTGTCCTGGACAACTGGCTTCTGCTTCGGGCACAGAGCTCGCCCTGTCCTCCTCTCGTCCTGCCTTGACCTCTCAAGTCTCGGCTCCTTGGTTTACGCCTGGTCTTAAAGAAAGCAGAAGGACCTGCAAAATACTCGAGAGAGCGTGGCAGAAAATATTTGAGAGTCCTGAGAAAACTGCGTATAAACAAGCACTTAAACTGCACCACAAACTTATCCTCAAAGAGAAAAAATGTTTTTTTCTCATCTAGAATAGAAGCTGCCGGGAATACAAATAAAGAGATTTTTAAAATAGTAAAGAAATTTGCATCCCTGAATGCCGTAACGAGGTCTTTCTCCCATTCTGCACTATGGGTGGATCGGATGGCTCTATTTTTTGCTGATAAAATTAGAAAGATCCAGGACACTTTCCCTAGCTTCCATGAGGCTAATATCCAGGATAACATCCCCTCCCACCCTGACCCTCCGGAGAGCGGTCCTCTTATCTCCAAGTTTCCTCCTTTGATATTGGCAACCTCATTAAGCATTTTGAAGAACCTAAAATCAGGGGCCCCTTCTGACCCTTGCCCTGCGTCTACTTTGGCATCAATAGCTCCCTCCATTAATTCTTATTTGAACTCTATTTTGAATACCTCCCTGCAGCAGGGACTGGTTCCTGGCAAGTGGAAGGAAGCACATATTCTTTCCCTTCTTAAAAAAAACAATTTGGATCCAGAGCTTCCCGCTAACTATAGGCCAATTTCCCTTTTGACTTTCTTTTCCAAAGTACTGTAAAAATATGTTCACTCAGTTACTTCTGCCTTTTTGGAGACAAATAACATTCTGCATCAGATCCAATCTGGGTTCTGCCAGAATTTCAGCACCGAAACAGCGCTTTTGGAAATTTCGGAATCCATTAAGGACGTCTTGGATAAAGGCGGCAAGGCTATGCTGATATTGTTAGATCTCTCAGCACCCTTTGACTCCTGAAGAGACTCCAGGATGCCATCTTTAGAGGGACGGTTCTCAAATGGTTTGCCTCTTTTCTGTCTGGGTGCCAACAAACTGTGCGGGCTCCTCCTTTTTCCGCCCTAATTCTTCCTCTGGAGGTAGGTGTACCTCAGGGCTCGGTGCTTAGCCCAACTTTATTCAATATATACATGTCCCTATTGGCCAGTCTTGTTGAGCCGCATGGAGCCAAAATAGTGTTGTATGCTGACAACAACCAACTCCTTTTTACATGCGACAAAGTTTCAGAGGTTAAGGGGGAAGCTATTAAGGCCTGCTTGTCTGCGGCGTTCTCCTGGCTCCAGTTCAATTAACCTAAATGTCATTCCGATAAGTTGGAGATAATTTTCTTTGGTTGCCCTTCTAACAACTTATGGCGGAACTGGTGGCCGCAGGACATGCACCCTCTGGCTAACCCAGTATCGTCTGTAAAAAACCTTGGCGTAAAAATCGATGACTCTCTGAGTATGAAGCCACAGGTCCAGACGGTGGCTGGCTAGTGCTTTTGATTTCTGAAAATGATTAAACAGTTTCTTCCATTACTCTCCATCCCCTGCAGGAAAATTGTGGTCCAGGCCATGATTGGATCGAGGCTGGACTACGTTAACATTCTTTATCTGGGGCTTCCAGAGTATTTGCTTACCTGCCTTCAAGTAGTGCAAAATGCGGCGGCCAAAGCTATTCTTTCTCTTGGACCCGAGACCCGAATGTCTGCTCATTTGAAGTCTCTCCATTGGCTTCCGATCAGGAAGCCGATACAGTTTAAGGCCTTGGTGCTGGCCTTTAAGGCTTTACATGGGTACGGTGCCCCTTACTTGAGGAAGAGAGTGCAATTTTATCATTCAGAGCGTTCTCTTCGCTCTAGCCTGTACTCCGGTGGTGAAATATTCTCGAATTGAAGGCAGCTCTTTCTGGCTGAAAGCGGCAAAGCTATGGAATGATCTGCCACTTCCTGTGAGACTCCTTCATGATCTGCTTCCTTTCAGAAAAGCCCTAAAACATGGCTGTTTCAGCAATAACGTAATACTCTGCGCTCTGCACACTTGCTCTTCCTGTCTAGTTCAGTCACACTCATCCAGCGCCCGGACACTCAGTAGAGTAGCTGTGCGCTTTATAAAACCCTGAATAACATAACATAACATGTTAGCAATACAGGCATTAGTATAGGAAGGCACTGTGGCGGTAGATGCTAGTAATACAGGTATTAGTACAGAAAGGCAGGGTGGCAGTGGATGCTAGCCATACAGGCATTAGTACAGGAAAGCATGGTGGCAGTGGATGCTAGCAATACAGGCATTAGTACAGGCAAGCACTGTGGCAGTGTATGATCGCAATACAGGCATTAGAACAGGAAGGCACGGTGGCAGTGGATGCTAGCAATAGAGGCATTAGTACAGGAAGGCACAGTGGCAGTGGATGCTAGTAATACAAGCATTAGTACAGGAAAGCATGGTGGCAGTGGATGCTAGCCATACAGGCATTAGTACAGGAAAGCATGGTGGCAGTGGATGCTAGCAATACAGGCATTAGTACAGGGAAGCACTGTGGCAGTGGATGCTAGCAATACAGGCTTTAGTACAGGAAAGCATGGTGGCAGTGGATGCTAGCAATACAGGCATTCGTACAGGAAGGCACAGTGGCAGTGGATGCTAGTAATACAGGCATTAGTACAGGAAGGCACGGTGGCAGTGGATGCTAGTAATACAGGCATTAGTACAGGGAAAGCATGGTGGCAGTGGTTGCTAGTAATACAGGTATTAGTACAGGAAGGCACGGTGGCAGTGGTTGCTGGTAATACAGGCATTAGTACAGGAAGGCAAGGTGGCCGTGGATGCTAGTAATACAGGCATTAGTACAGGGAGGCACTGTGGCAGCGGATGCTAGTAATACAGGCATTAGTACAGGGAGGCACTATGGAGGTGGTTGCTAGTAATACAGGCATTAGTACAGGAAGGCACGGTGGCAGTGGATGCTAGTAATACAGGCATTAGTACAGGAAGGCACTGTGGCAGTGGATGCTAGTAATACAGGCATTAGTGCTGTGTTGTGTCATCAGCAAGATCCGAATGAATAGATTATGGGACGTGGCTCTGGAACATTAGGTGGGGCTGCAACACACTATTCTGCAACCAAGAAAGGACTTCTGCCTTAAACTGGGCTATAGAACACCACCTTGTGTTTCTGGGGTGTTAAACGTTAGTCCTCTGAGCTGCTCATAAGCCTTCAGTTAGTGTATTCTCACTGGGAGGTGGAAAACGCTTACGGTAAAACTTTCCAGATTTTCCACCTGGTTATTTAAACCTGGTAATAAGAACCCTCATGCTGATTGTATGTCTAGTTCCTGCCTTTACAGAAATGGTTGAACTTCAGCATAAAGTAATTTGTGTATACATATCTATATGTACAAATGATGCGTATAAGAGAATGAGTTTAGATTTTGCTTAAAGGGATCTCTGCGGATGGGTGGAGTAAGGAAATGGAGTTGGCTGTTGCCTGTAATTTGGCAAACAGTTACTTAAAGGAGGGCTAGCCTATGGAACGCAAACTCCAAGGCGATGCATGCTTGTTTTGTAAAGTTCAAGTGGATTTGACCATGGAAGGGGGAATACTATTGAGAGGAGCTAAGATTGACTCCCCCCAGCTTGAAAATATGTACTGTGGTGTAAAGTTACGAGGGCATCTCTGTAAATCTGGGAAAAAACGGAGAGTAATGGAACAATATTGGTGGGCAATTAAAGATGATATGATGGACAGATCATTCTAAGTTGTGCAGAGTCAGCAACAATTCTGCCAAACTGCATTCCGCTTTGTCACAACCTATCGACTTACTGAATGGGCCTTGGCCCAAGACTGGTGTGGATATAGCTGGTCCATTTACCTTTTAGCCAAGGAAGGAGACCTGAGAATTAGTAGTAGTTATTTACTTCTCTAAGTAGCCAAAGCGGAGGTTGCGACTGATTGTGTGATCAAGTTTGTGGATGATTTTGTCTGTCGGGGGATTTTACCAGAAGACGGTGCAATCAACAGTCCACAATTTTGTAGAGTAAAGAGGAGGAGCTTTTGAGTTGATGTGGCATTCTATACAAGAGGATCATGGCTTACCAACTAAAGGCAAATGTGTAGTAGAGCACTTTAATGAGGCCATCAATGAGTTAATTCAGTTGGATTTGAGATAACGATTGTATTGGAAAAAGCTTGAATGTCTGGATGGTGAATGTCTATGACCTGAACATAGATGGTCTGGAGTTTTTCCTAAATGCTGTGGAGAAAACTTTATAAGCTGCCTTCATCTGCCATTATTTGTGGGGGGGGGATTTTAATGGGGTGTTGGATCACGAAATGGATCGGCATTCGAGAATAAGTGCTACTGTTAAAAAGGCTGCACAGGCTGTTCATGAAGGTATGTGTGGTTTGGAACTTACTGATGTTTGGAGGCTGCGACATCCTGGGTTACGGGAGGGAACGTGCTACTCATATACACATAACACATGGTCCCGGTTAGATTATTGGCTAGCGACGCATGATGTCAATGCGTGGGTGTCTCGGGTATCACATCTGCCCCACCTGTCGGACCATGCGCCTGTACTGCTTGTCATGCAAATGCCTGCTTATGCTCCGGCCCCGTTTAGATGGAAGCTGCAGCCCTCGGCCTTGCTTGATCCGGTTTTTAAGGAGGGTTTAAGGGTGGCTATTGAGAATGATCTCGCCGACAATCTTGGATTGGTGAAAAGTATGGGCACTATATGGGAAGCATTTAAAGTGACTTTTCGGGGGGCATGTATAGGCATGCAGGCAGGGGTGCTCAAATCTTTGCTTAACTCCATGGGAAAAATAGAGCGTGAACTGACGTTCACAGGTGACTCAGTACAATGAGCTGGCAGATCAGAAAGTGCGACATCTATCGCGGAGATGCAAAGCCCGATATTATGGCGAGGGTGGTAGGCTGGGGCGTGGGTTAGCTGAGAGAATTGCGGAACTGTGGGCCAAGTATTGTAATGTGCAGGGAATTACAGAGGGGGGCAAGTCCATTTCAGACACTGCTGGTGTCCTTGACCCAGTAAATACAGTACAGTAAGTGAAACATAGAGCAATCATTCATTGAAGGTCAAATAACATGCAATAAAGCAGAGGGAGGGAACAAAGTGCACTTATCTCTTGCTGTGAGCAGCAAAGAAAGAGGATGATGGGACCACACCGAGCGTTCTTATGGACTATGGAGGTGTGGCTAATATGTGGGCATCATGGGCAATGTAGTTGTTTATACTGTTTGTAAAGAAAATATGCATTTTCATTGGCTGCTGTGTTTTGAGTAAAGATAAGAGAAACACAATCTGAAGCCTCCGGTCCTGTAATAGAATTGAGGCTGGAACTGCCAGGGACCTTCTAGAAGCTTCCAGCCTTTCTGATTTATGTAGAGCAGTAGAGATGCCATGTGCTCATACTGAGGGTGGACTGGAATGCGAAAGGACACTATGCCATGAGGTACCGCCTCATGGGCCTGTTCGCTGGCCCCTGGGCCCTTCTGTACCCCTCTGCTGTCCACAGGGCCAGTGAGAGCCTTTGCTGGAGTGAAGACTGCTGTGTCAGGAGGAGTGCCACTTTATGGGAGAGGACTGCTTCTAGGAGCTGCTGTCCTGTACTGATGAGTGCCCACTGTCTGCTGATCTTGCCCAGCCTGGCCTGCCTGCTCTGCTGCCCTAGCGCCTCATGAGTGCTATACTTTGACTGCTGCCTGCACTCCAAGGAGGTGAGAAGCGTGGGCGCTACTCCCACGGATGGGACCCCGGGAACTGTGAGTCACCTAGCGCCTGGTGAGTGCCATATTTGAAGTAACTGTGCTGCTCTGCCTGCACTCTAGCGCCTGGTGGGCACTCTTTTGCTGATTACCAGAAGAGGTACACCATCTTCTGTCCCTGAAGCTTCTAGTGGGACCTAGTGCCTCGCAAGCGCTATATTCAAGGTGCCAGGGGAAGAGGAGCTGATGCCTGCAGCGCTGTGCTGTCAAAGCCCTATATTTCAATTCCCCTCCGTGTGTGCTGTATTGGGGTGCTGCCAGAGTGCCATATTCGCATTGACTGTGCTCTGCTTTCTGCCAAGGCGCTATAACTGTGCCCAGGAGAAGAGGAGCTGACGTTTGCAGTGCCGGGATTTTAAAGCACTACGAGGGAATCCCGGTGTGTGGGATTCCCCCCTGCCTGCTTGGTTGACAGCGGGCAGCTTCAAGATTGTGTACCTTTGCCCTTCACCCTTCTATTCATCCGAACTGTACCAGCGATGGTTCTGGCAGTGGCCCGTTGGGCGCTGCCCTGTAAATAATCCCTGAGTAAACTGTTACCTAGTGCCGGCTGGCACCGTTTAGATGCAACTGTGATTCCATTCTAATGTGTTGATTTTATAATAAACTTACTGTTTTTCACCGAAACTGGTGTGGTCTCTTTTTGTAGTGTGCCTTGTGTGTCGCCTGTGTGTGCTGTGTGGATGCTTTACACAATGCTCCAGAGTTTGGCCCGCGCGCTCTGCACCACGCTACCCCATTTCTAACAGGCACAACGCAGTCCATACCACAAAACATCCTGACCACTGATGTTTAATAAGTGCTAAGTCCGTCTTCATGCGTCTCCTCAGGACTATGCCCTTCTCTTTACACAAATTGTTTCCACCCAAATGTGCACGACCAAAATGTTCGGACACCGATCCCCAACTAGCAGACCGTTAAGACACGGAATCAGCTCCTTTCAAAACATGCTCCTTTTTCTTTTCCGTAACACTTTAAACAGTTTATTATTAAAACACAGATTCTGTCCTAAATAACTTTCTTGTGCTTGCACGTACGCGCACTTCACAAAGGAGTGTCCTATAACCCAGATTGACATTTCCAATGAAAGGGGGGCCAGCAACCGAACCTGAGACGAGAAACATTGCGTGAATTTATGCACATTGCGTGAATTTATGCATTGTAACAACTGCGCTAAATTCCTTATCCCTGCTGAGCAAGTATCGCTTATAACAATCTGAGGATCACCTCCCCAAGCACATGACTTCACCCTGTCACCACCCTCTATTGCTTGTCTCAGATGCTGCCCCAATCCGGAAAGATTGTGTCCCAATACCTGCGCTGTGTATCCCCAATTCCTTCAGTGCCTTCTTCAGCACAGCTAGTAATTGGAAGGCTGTAACTCTTTTCCCATTCGCATGCACAAAAACGGACTCCCTGATATCCTTGGATGCTGCTTGGCAGTTAAGCCCCCATCTACAAGGGCAAGTAAGCTTAGGCAATGGAGCCTACAATAACAACCATTTTCCCTTGCCCTTTAGATCCCTTTTGGACTTTTTAACCATATATTTATCCCTGCATTGCGCAAGACCACTTCTTCCCACCCAATCCCCTCCACTCCTTCTCTCCCATGACAACTCAGACACTCTAAATGCACCAAAAAACATCCACAATCAGTGTGGAAAACAGGCATGACTCAAAGGCGTCCGTGCAAATCCTAGGCAAAGTCTGTATTACACTGCTCAGCAACTGCCATCCCACGGGTATCCTGACCGTATTCAGCTGGCCATGCTCCCTGGCCCACCCTTCTAGCATCCTTGAGCCCAATTCACCCGCTGAAGGCAATTAACCCCAGAGCAATTTACCCATGAATGCAATTTCAGCTAATTTCCTTGCAATTGATACCCTGGGTAAGCCTTTTCCAATCATATCCAGGATAAACTGAATCACATTGTCCCTTCGGTGTAACTCAATTGAGCGCCGCTGGGCGCCTGACAGCAAAACTCTGTCCATGCTAGATTATGGGCTATCCTAGTGTACTTATCCAGTGATCTCACCACCAGTTGTAGCATCTTGTGTTACCTACATACCACAACTGCTGCGGCATGGATGTCGGGATCCTGTTGGCGTCCTTGGCGAACCCACAGAATCTCCCCCATAGCGAACAAGACAAAGCATTCGCTATGTCATTGTCCACACCTGGGATATGCAGTGCTCCAAATGCTATATCATGACACAAACAACCTAGGACAAAACCGTCAGCAACTGTAACACTTGTTCATCTCTTGTTGATTGACAGTTCACAATCTCTACAACCTCCCTATTATGAACTCACCTTCCTATGCGCAAGCTGACTACCCTATAGTGTCACTGCCACACCTAAGGAGAAGAACTCCAGAAATTCATTCTGTTGGCCATTGCTCTGCAAACCACTTTTCCTGCCAGTAGAGGCCAAAACCTTTGCTGACTTCTGCTTCTGAAAATAGCTGCACATCTCAAATGAGATCCCCCTCCCTTGCCTGTGTAATGCTATTGAAAGTTTGCAGAAAAACGTGCCACATTCTCAAATCTTTTTTTACGCCTGCAGAGAAAGGCCCATGATGATGAGGCAATCTGTTCCCTGTTAATGCCCTCAGTAGCCTCCTGCAAAAGATTCTCCCTACTCTCACTACCGTACATGCCAAAATGAGATGCCCTAGCAAGGCCTGTATCTCTTTGACCATTACTTTTTCCTGTGCCAGCACGGCGTTAAGCAATTCCACCATTTTATCACTTTTATCATATGGCAACCGGGCTTGCATTTTTTTTGGAGTCAATCCAATTCCAAAAAAAGACAGTGCCGTGCTGGGGCCATCGTCTTTTCGAGTGCCAATGGCACTCCCAACTTCTGTGTCAGCTCTTTGAAGTTTTCCAGGGCCTCTTGGCTCTCCGTGGAGAAAGAGGTTCCCAAAAAAAAAATCATCCAAGTAATCGGTCACTAACATGTGCCCCGTCCTTTGCGTTAAACAATTCCAGCATTTTATCACTTTTATCATCCGGCAACCGGGCTTGCATTTTTCTGGAGTCAATCTCAATTCTAAGAAAAGACAGTGCAATGCTGGTGCCCATCGCCTTTTCGGGTGCCAATGGCACTCCCAAATCCTCTGTCAGCTCTTTGAAGTTTACCAGGGCCTCCTGGCACTCCGTTGAGCAAGAGGTTCCAACAAAGAAAAAATACATCCAAGTAATGGGTCACTAACATGTGCCCCGTCCTTTTTTAAAACAACCACTGCAGACAAGGTAATGCCTTGCCCACTTACCATTTACCATTGAAATTGATACACAGAAGATCCCAATCATCTGGATGGACTGGAAGCAAACTGAAAGCCAATTTTATGTCGCATTTTGCCATTTCCGCCGTTGCACCCGCCGTCACTACCAGTGACATGGTCACGTCAACTGACGAGTAAAAAACAGTAGCTTCCTTTCCATCGATAAAATCATTCACCGTGCACCCTTCTCGCCATGATAAACTCTGAATAAGCCTGAATTGTCCGAGTTCTTTCTTTGGCACCACCCCAATTGGTGACACAATCAAGTTGTCCAGAGGCTAAACTGGGAAAGGGCCCGCCATTCTCCCTCTACTCACCTCTTTGTCTAATTTCTCTTGCCCAACCTGTGAATGTTCTTTGCTGACTTCAAATTTTCTGACCAAAGCCTGTGTCTAGGTGCTGCATACCCCAAACGAAAACCCCACTTAGAACCCTTCCCTTAGTACTTCTGCAGCCTTCTGGTTGTCATAACTCTGTAAGACTGCCTCCAATTCATCTGCCTTAACTGGCGTATGGGCCTTTTGTCCCAGAAAACCCGTAGCTCCCCTTGACCCTGAAAAATGCTGCTGCTGCTGCTGCTGTTCCCCCGTGTCGCCCCCGCTGTTACTGCTGCCCCCCTTGCTGAAAACACCTCCTACCCCCAAAACAGTTGATCAAAGGATGTTTCTCCCCACGTTTTGAGCACTCATGGCAAAATCTGCAAAATTTGTGTATGCACAGCCCTTTATTGAAATCCCAGCTGGCCCCACATGCTCCTGGAAGTCCAATCGTGTGCTGCCATAATACGTGTCAGGTTCCACCCATTTTTGCCTCAGTATCCCAGGCCATACTGGCCCTGAATTCCTCATTGTATTATGCCCATTAATAACCCCCACCCTGTGATATGCTCTTTGCGAATGACCTCCACATACTTGAATAGAGCTACGCAGCGTTCTGGGAATTTCTCCCAGTAAACACTAATATAAATCAAGAAAGCTGCTGTACAGTTCTCTGTGGTCAGAGGAACCATTGGCCGCTTAGCCAGCTTGCTTTCCTCTTCTTGACCCTTCTTTTGCGCGCATTTCTCTGTGCAATAATTTCAGCATTTCAACTTATTCACCTTTCGATATGCGTTCTTAAGTCGCCAGCCTCAAATGTCCCCCCAATGGCAGAGTCACTCCCATAAAATGGAGTCTCTTAATCTACAACTCTTTACTTTCAAGCTTATCTTTATTATCTCTACTGGTTTCTTCACTTATCAGATTTCTCTGTTGCTTTGCTAATCATGGCTTGGCCGTATCCTTCTTGCAATAGGCTCTGACACTCCTCTGGACACCTGAAAAACACTCTGAGAGACATTACTCTTATCCTTCCCACCCCATCTAAATCATCTCTAAGCTTGACTTCCACAAGGCTTTCCTCATCGAAATCTATCTCTGCGACTTCGTGCCACCCCTCATGGACCCATAACTCCTTGCCTCCCGGGGCGCCGACCGCATCCTCCGGTACACCCCTAAGTCCTTTGACTGCGTTCTCCTGCTGGTTTTCCATCCTGCAGACCTCTGAGGTCCGTCAGGTGTTGGGGCCAGCGAGACCGCTCGGGCCTACATGTGCTGTCAGCACCGGAATCCCCTCCAAGTCCCAAACCCCAAAACCGCCCTTGCACACTCTCGCCTCGGATTGCGCACCAGGCTCTGGTGCATGTGGGGAGAAAGGGGCCACTCTTCAGGCATAAGATCAGCCCCTAAAACTCTCCGCTTTCCTTCTCGCCCACCTAGGGGAGTTGCAGGCTGAGACGGTGGCTGCCATTTACATGAAAACTATTACTAGCTACCCAAGAAAACTATTACTAGTTACCCTGCTGCCAGCCACCAGGTCACCAAAACCTAAAACGGTGGCTGGCAAATCCCCTCATAGGATTATATAAGCATAGGGCTACTTGGGCTATAATTGGGCTACAATTGGTCTACACCCTAAAAAAGGCCAAAACCACAATCCGGTCAGCCCAGACCCCTCCCAAACTATCCAGGGGACAGACCTCACTACGTTTGGCTGCCCCCACAAACCCCCCATCTCGACAAAAATTCTGCTTTACAGTGATCTGTGGTGGACCTCAAACCGAAACGGTTGCAAGGAAATAAACCACCTCAGTATTCTAGGGTTATTCCACTTATTCCGGCTCATCCATGTCAAGGGGGCATGATCTGTGTATAGAATGAGTGGGTTACCCTCCAGGTAATATCACAACTTTTTAAAAGCCAATTTAAGGGCTGAACATTTTATTTCAATGACCGGGTAACATTGTTCTCTATGGAAGAGTTTTATGATGATGAATAGGACAGGGACTTCAAGACCTTCATTATTATATTGAGAAAGGACCGATCCTATCCCCATGTATGAGGCATCGGTCTGAAAAAGGAAGAATTTAATCAAATTTGGAGAAGCTGAGACTGGACTCAAAGTGATGGCCTGCTTCAGTTCCTTAAAGGCTTCTATGACTGCAGTGGAGGGTGGTTGGAGGCCCTTATTGGTCACTCCTTTTTTAGCAGATTGGTTAGGGGGTCTGCTATGTCAGAATGATGGGGTATAAACCTATAGTATTCAAGAGGACCAAGAAGGACCCTGACTTCCCATTTAATATGTGGAAAATTAGTTTTTGGTAATGACTTTCACATTTTCATCCTGGGGTTTAATGAGACCATTACCTCAGACTTACTCCAAATACCTCACTTTCTTATATCCTGCTCTTGATTTTTTTGCATTGATATACAAGGTAGCTTTTCCCAGTTCTTGAAGGACTGCGTTAAGGTGGTTAAGATGGTCTTCCAAAGTATTGCTGAAGATGACAATGTCATGCAGATAAGCGGAGGAGTAAGCTTGATGGTTCTTTAATTCTTGGTTTATTAACTAATAAAATATAGTTGGTTCAGTGAAGGCCAAAGGGCAAGACAGTAAATTGAAATAGGGTGTGTAGTATATAGAAGGCTGTCTTATTTTGGTCCTCCTTTTTAAGGGGTACTTGCCAGTATCCCTTGGTAAGGCCAATGATAGTAATATAACATGCTTTTCTTAGTTTCTCTTATCAGCTCATCAATCCTGGGGAGGGAAGACCCATTAAATTTGGATACCTCTGTTGAGCGCCCTGAAGTCAATGCGAAAATGTATAGTGCCATCTGGCTTAGGGACCAATACTCTAGGGGACGACCAATTACTTTGTGACGGTTCTTTTACCTCCATCTGCAACATTTATTCAACTTCTTTCTGGATTGCCTGTCTTCTAGCAGCAGGAATCTGATATGGTTTTTATGTTTTATGAAAAAACCACCTTGTGTGGGAATGGCTTGTTCTGCTAATTGCGTTCTTCCTGGGAGATCAGAAAACAAAGAGGAAAAAGGCTGTTGTGTTTTTAACAGCCCACTCTGCAGTTATTCCTTCAAGAACTAATTGAAGTGAAGCTGCCCCAGAGTCCTAGGGGGGCTCTCCACTGCAGTCGCAGCTTGTACTTTTCAGGTAAGAGGTCCCAACCAATTCTTCGATAGATTAACATGATAATTCTGCTCTTTGTTAGGGGATATACGTAAATGATAGGAAACTTAGACCTCATTTTCTAAAACCAAGAAATAAAAGAGTCCCCCTCAGAACATATAAAGACCAATAGCGGAATGAGACAGTAGTTAGTCCCTGCTGCCTGGGAGGAACTGTAGAGAAAAAGGAGGGACAAAGAGGCAGTACTGATCACTAGCAAGCAAGGATTTTTAAAGGACACTGAAACAAACAAATCAAAAGCAGGGGTATGGCTTTAAGCCAACATGAGTAATTACAACAGGTCTCGAATGCTCGACCTTAAAAGAGTCTTCGGAGTATCTCCATGTAGGCCTCTTTCATTTTCTAGATCTTATCCTGTAAGTCTCTTCATCAATCCCTACCTAGATGGTCCCATATGAATTTCTTTATTTCCTCGTATGGGGTATCTCCCTGGGCATTCATTATTTGATATGCTGCCTGGGCTTCTCTAGTCAGAAGACGGAGGAGAAAAAAAGAGCACTTTTCTCTTGGCCAAGCATAAGCCCTAGCAGCTCTTTTGAAGTATAACAATAAAGCATCAGGGTCTTCGCCCACAATATGCTTTAGTAACTATAATGTGGAAGTAGAACCAAACCAGAAGTCAATTGAAACTGATCTTTATTCAAATGGTCCAACTTTGACTAGACCGCATTGCAGAATATCTGTTGGTCCACTTTGGTCGAGGACATTTGCCTCTCTAATACCCATTCTAATTTCCTCTCTACTTGTACTAATTGCTAAACCACAGTATCAATTATGTAACAATGGAAGGCTGCCTGCTTTCTCAACCATGGGTTGCTTGGCATGTGATTGACAACAAAAGATAGTTGGCATTTGGAAGTAGGTATTTTTTTGGACAGTTCTTTTTACCTTGATGAAATTCTTAAGTCTTCTGTTTTCTCTTTTCCTTCCTTCTAGAATGGCCGGAGGTCTGGTCCACCGGCCCCCGCGAAACAAGAAAACAAGTCGCAGGTAAGTCTATTATACTTTTTCCCAGAGTGAGGTTAATACAGGGGCCCTTATCTTTCTCTGGATATACCACCGCTTGTGGGGTTAGTGAGGTGTGAGGGGTTCGATTTCTCTATAGTCGTGGAAGCCAAATAAAAGATAGTGCCCAAATGAGAGTAAGAAAAGAGAAACAAAATTGGAATAGAAGGAATCCTCTTCTTTTAACATACACCTGTTCTTTCTTACAAGCTGGCTGATCCTTTTAGTCTGTGATGGCCCAGCTCAATTTCCAACCAGGTTGAGTGAGTAAGAGGGGTGGTTAAAGGTGGTGCTTCAGACCGGGATAAATCACCAGCTCTTTTTAGTCTCAGAAGAGATTTCCAATTTTAACCGTGGCTTAGCAGTGTTAGGACAAGTGAAGGAGTTTCATGTAGCATGCGAAACCTGATAAAAGATTAAACGAAAACCCACCCGTAATTTATGAGACTCCACCTCTCTCCTCCTTTAATACTAAAGTTCCCATGTTGGCCTTATCTTAGGCTCCAATTAGACCCTTGTGTGGTCCCTCTATCCACCAGTGTTGGAATAGTAACTGGTCACATTCCTGGGTGAGCCACGCTCCTCCTGGTGCGTGGCTGGGTGAAGCATCCTGCCAGTGTCCCTCCTGCCATTGAGAAATCCTTCCATCAGCGCCTTCATTCCCCTGGGCTCCGTACAGCTTGTCCAGTCTCAGCTGTTTTCCCATTGTAGTGTAGTCCTCAGCATCCACACCCTTTTGGTCTCTAGGTACTCGATTTAATGGGTGTTGGGTGAGCAGTATCGGGGAAAGACTTATCCACTTCCCGTCTTGTTGTAGCAATCAGGATAGGATTTCCTGTTGTCCCTTCAAATGATGCCTCACTTTGTCCTTTCTCTATTTCTGTGACATCCTCGAAGGCCTGAAAAAGTAAAAGGGTTTTGTGATTTGGTTTTTCAGGGGAAGCGCCGGGCACGGGCCAAGACACATCATCCGGTAAGTTCTCATTGTTCAGCCCTTCACCCCCTCCATTCTGACACTACTGTAGAGTATATTTACATCCACTGTACTGGTGTACAGTGGAATGATATTGACTAGAGTGTTGTACAGTCTAGGAGCAAGTATTGGAGTTTCGTATATTGAAATAGCATACAGTTGAGAGGCATACAGTAGACTTAGGTACAGGGAAGTGGCATAAAGTGGAATAGCATACACTGGAGTGGAGTACAGTGGAGTATCATAAGGTGGAGTGGCGTACAGTTTAGTACTGCACAGTGGGCTTACGTAAAGCACGTAAAATGGCGAATGTCCAAACAGGGGTATAACCGGGCTCCAGTCCCTCCGTCTCTCAGGCTCCAAGGCTGCAGTAGGCCCCGTCACTACTCCAGGCCCCACGTGTAGGCGTACACTCCCCCAGTCTCCCTGTTGAGGCCTGCAGATGGGGGAGCTTAGCACAAACCAGCCGAGCAGTGCTTGCTCTGTCATGGGCCTCTCACCGCCAGCACACGGAGTCCCTAAATCTCTTCACTGATAAAGAGGGTGGCCCCTTCAGGGAGCTGTGACAGCCCCGGGCCCCTTATGTGGCTTCTGGTGGTGTGCTAGCTCTAGGCCGGATCCAGGCCTCCTCTGTCCACAGCTCCGGCCCGGCCGCCACCACACTCCCGCCCAGACTCCTCCCGTGCTCCTGCTCCGATCACGAGCGCCAGCTGACCCCACTGGCTGAAGCTCTGCCGGTCGGAGGCCCCGCTGTGCACCACGTGGATTCCTCTCTCGCCCTCCCACCAGTCATTCGGCTCCACCGGAGCGGTATCGGCGGGACTCAGAGTCCAGGAGCGAGGTCCCCCTCAATACCAAGCTGCTGGCTGGAGGCAACTCTGCTGCTGGCCAAATCGGGTGCCCGGGAGCAGGGAGACAATGTGGAACACGTCTTACTGGCTCGCCATCTTGGCAACGCCCCCCAGCTATATAGTTTTAATCACAATTTTCCATTATTGTATGGTCAGTGTTTTGCTAACTTATGGGTTAGGGTGTTACATATTTTTTTTAAAGAATATTTATTGTTTCCAAAACCCCATACAACTTCCCTTCACATAGCTCTTGTATGACCATTACACAAATGGCCCACCAGTCTTAGTTCTTGGCATGCAAAATCAATAAGCATCATCTTTCTCCTACTATTCCCACCCTCTACCCCCACCCCCGGTCAGTGAGCCCTCGCCTACTCATCCCAATCTACATTTACTGAACTAACCCATTTCTAACCTATTCATCAGGAAAAAGGAAAAAAGGGAAAAGAGAAACAGGAAGTTCTGTTGACTAAGTGTACATTTCTGGTGCCTCCGCATTAGCCCATTAGTACTACTAGCCTAGAATGTGAAAGATAGCCCCCTCCTGTGCTGCTATCAGGTATTCCATCCCCCTCCTCTCTCCTCATTGTTCTTCAACTCCCGCTCCCCTATCTTGATCTGCCTCAGCATCCTCCTCGTTCTCTTCCTCCTCTCTGGTAGATACTTGGAGTTCTGCCACCAAAGCCCCCCATGCTCTCGCTGCCTCCAATGACTTGACATTAGCAGTACGCCTAGCTAGTTGTAGGCAAAGTGTCCCTTCACTACCCGCCCCATTTAGAAAGCTTGCTCTCCACCTCTGAAAATTAGGCCCCGTTCTCGATTTCCAGTGCATGGTAAGCTCCCTCTTCGCCATTATCAACCCCAAATCATAAAACTTGCTGGTGATTTTTGTGTTGGGAGTGTGTGGGAACCAAAGCAAGAGACAAGTCCCCATCTCCGCCTGCAACGTACGCCCCGTAGCCTGGTTCAAACATGCCACCACCTCTTCCCAGTAGGATCCTAACCCTATACAAGACCAGAACATATGACTAAAATCAGCTCCATCAGTATTACACCTGGGACACGGTGACTGAGATCCCCCGAAATACTGTAGGATTTTAACCGGCGTCAAATAGGCCCTATGTAGCGTAAAAAATTGAACTAATTGGAACCTGGCGTTGCGTGTACCCTTCCAGGCCCTCCTCAACAGCTGTGGCCATGTCGTCTCAGGTATGGGTTTACCGATATCCATCTCCCACTTGCCCTTTAGGGTGTCCAGGGGTAGGAGCCGTTTGGTCGATAGTCACCTATACAAACACGTAATAGCTTTAAACGTACCCGCCGCCATGGTGATATACTGGCAGCCCAGTGAAGTTGGGGGTTCCAACAATCCCGTCCTCCACTGCCCCAGAATTCCCGCCACCATAGCAGCGTGTAACAAGTAGTCTCCCTGCTGCAAGTCAAAAGTGTTCTGCAAGTCTTGGAAAGACAATAGAGCCCCATCTCTATACAAGTCTCCCAGCATTTGGACTCCAAGCTTCTCCCAACCAGCCAATGCCGACCAATCTCCTCCGTGTGGGAGGGCTGTACACATGCCCAGAGGAATCTCCGGGGCATACGGGCAAGGAAACCCTGCTCGTTTCTGACTTTGGATCCAACATGATCGGAGAGTGCGCTCCTCAAGAGTAAGCTGGTCGAGACTGATTTTCTGCTGGAGAACTATAAATTAAAGCACATGGCGGGGAATCACTGTACCCTGCGGTCCATCTGGGCCTCTAAATTCTCGAGCCACTGCCTGCGTGAGCCACTGCAGTTGTACCTCCAGATAATACCACTCAAAATCGGGGACTGCAAATCCCCCTCCGCCCTCGGTCGCATCAGGGTAGTCAGTGTGACCCGTCGTCTGCCTGAGCCCCAGATAAACCCTACAGTCAACGCCCGAAGTGTCAGGAAGAAAGACGCCGGGATCCATACCAGCAGCGTACGAAAAAAGTAAAGCAAACGTGGAAGCGCCACCATCTTTAACAATGCTACCCTCCCGGTCACCGACAGGGGAAGAGTTTGCCAAAACTCCATACTACCTCGAAGCCCCCTCACCACCCGCCCACATTGCCCTCCAAAAGGTCGGGCTGCATGTGATATATGCGGAGTTCCAGGTAAGGCAAACATTGAGGCTCCCATCGTAAATCCCCCACCGTCAGGGGCTTCTGGCCATCCAGGGCCAAAGGGAACAAACAGGTCTTACTCCCGTTCACTCGTAGCCCTGAGAGGTGGCCGAACTTCTGAAGCAGGGCTCTGGCACCCTGCAGGGACTCATCTGCATCCACCAGGTACAGCAGTAAATCGTCCGCATACTGGGATATATAGTGGAGCTCCCCGCGCAACCAAACGCCTTCATAAACCAGTCCCCGTCTACCATGCGCCGCCAAGGGTTCAATCGCCAAAGCGAACAATAACGGTAATAAGGAACAACCCTGTTGGGTGCCCCTCCCCACCTGGTATGCTGCTGATACGGTGTACCGACCGGATTTTCGGCCCAGATGGGATCAGCTCCTAGGAGCCCCTCTAACCCAGCCGGAACGTAATCACCTCCCTCCTTAGAACGTATTTACAATGGGTATGGATATATGTATGTACATCTCGTACCTAAGGATGGGGAAAATTGCAATAAACATGCATAGGTTTTCTACAATATCCTATTCACACCAACTAGTTTCGCGGCCACTTAGGCCCAGACTAATCTACCCCGGGGCAGGTCTGATTATATACTCTCACACACTGATCTCCCTCAGTGCTCACTCAACACGCACTCCAGCGCGTCTACACACATGGGCCTGCAGTCCCAGTGCTCTCATCCACTCACGGTCTGCAATCCGGCAGACCTACACACCGTGTCCCTCCGGTGTTCTCATTCACACACGGTCCGTAATCCGGCAGACCTACACACCGTGTCCCTCCGGTGTTCTCATTCACACACACGGTCCGCAATCCGACAGACCTACACACCGTCTGTCTCAGGTGCTCTCATTAACGCTGTGTACCAACGACGATCACTTTCCTATGAACACTTAGGGCCCGATGTAGGTGGCCAATACCGGTCGGAAACGGCCGAATTCGGCCGTTTCCGACCGGTATTTGGCCTTTTGAGATGTAGGGGACCTTTTTTTCTCCGATTCGGTATTTTACTGATTCGGTAAAATTACCGAATCGGAAAAATACCGAATCGGTAAGTTTACCGATTTTAAAAAATCGGGATGTAGGTGGGACTACTTTCAGTCCCACAGGCCCTTCAGATTCGGTATTTTAACATCCAATCCAATTGCGTGTTAAAATACCGAATCCAGGTGTGCATGCACATGTGTGCATGCACACCTATGCCATGTGACAGACAGACATGCCCTTAGGGCATGTCTGTGTGCCACATGGCACACAAGCCAGTATTGGGGGTGCTAGAGGGTGTCAAAGTGACACCCCCTGCACCCTTGCAGAAATCGGTAATTACCGAATCGGTAAATCCTGAATCGGTAATGCACATTGATTCCTATGGGCTTAAAGGCCCATAGGAATCAATGGGGGATACCGATTCGGAATTTACAGAATCGGTAAATACCGAATCTTACAGATTCGGTATTTACCGATTGTGAAATACCCACATCTCCCCCCCTCCAATTTACCACTTCTTTAATACCGAATCGGTATGATTCGGTATTTAAGAAGTGGTAAATTGGAGTTTACCTACATCGGGCCCTTAGGGAAGAAGTCTCTCATTATCTACTCAGGATAAAACTACGATAATAGAAAATTTGTATGGCTTTCCAAATTGCAATATGTACCTTCTGCTCCTGACATCAAATGTTCCCTTCCTTCCTCATTACTCAATCATTTCTTACCTGATCTCGATTCGCATCCGCTCATGCAAACAATGCTTGACTAGAAGGCAAGGTTACCCCGATTGAACAAGAATACAAGGCACATATCGGTTCACTAGGAACTGGGGTGTTTTATTACAATAAAAATAAACACAATACTACACAATGTATATTCTGCAGAGAAAAGTAAAGGTTAGAACGCGCGCTTAACAAGGGAAAGGGCGGAGGTCACCTGGTTAATATGAAGTTGGGGTTCGGCAGTCATCTAGGTTCCCTTCTCGTCTCTGTGTCTTGGCTCGTCTCGGAATCACACCTCAGCAGTCACGGATACACGTCTGCACCGCTATGCCCAATCTCCTCTGCTTCCCTCCAAGTCACTGGAACCTTGCTTGCTCTTGACTACCGTCTCTTTCTCTCTCTCTCTCTCTATCTCTGTGCGCTCCGCGCTACTTCTCCTTCAGTCTTTCTCAGAGAGAGTCTCGGTTTCAAAATCTTTCACGAACTTCAAAATGGCGACTGTCTGCCTTGAAAATAATTAATGGCATAGATGCTAACGGCTAGCTGCCGCCTACAGACTGACTGACTCATTGCCTAACACTTTCGCTAATATAAAAACCTGTCCCTTCATGGAAAGTTACGGCCAGTAACCTGCCGCCCATCAAATTCTTGTACCTCCCCGTACCAAGGACACGTTCCCAGCCGGCCGGCCTGGAGTTGTGTCTTCGGAGTGGAGAAAAATACAGTCTTTCGATAAGGGCCAGCCTGAACCGGTTCTCTCCAAGCGAACAACACCTCAAAACTAAAATATTACACTTGACCTAGAAAGCCTCTCAAGCTACCAGGCAGAGAGCAAGATGGAGTCTGTCCCGTTTAAGGCCTACAAGGCCCAAAATACGCATAACTCCATAGAAGATATACTAACACTCTTGCAAAAGGATGGATCATCACTAAGACTTATATATCTATCCCCTAGCTTAAGTTTATAAGCCCTGATCTAAAGAAAAGGGTACGAAAATGCACTACTGTGCCTCATGGATAGGTCCTACTTATAGTCCTAATCCCTATACTGTAAGGGTAATAGGCTGGAGTCATCTTCCATCATCCTCCCTCTAAAGAGGGTCGAAAAAGTCGGTCATTACACTTCACCCTTGACTCCAGTCTATTAGCCATGTTCTATATAGAACTAACATCAGTGGAAGAATAATAAGAAACAAAATTAACTGATCTATTTTTCTTACCAAATCTACAAAATTGGAATAGAGAAGGAATGCACTGAATAAAGCAGCAAATGGCAACTAAAATACAAATAGAAATCATAACACCCCCTATAATCTGTCGTAAAGAATGTAAGTCAGGCAACCAATTAAAGAGCCAGTCGAACCAGCCCTGATCAATATGTTTTCTAACCTCTGCAGTCAAGTCGTGAAGTTTGTCAATATGGGCCTGAATCGATTTAGAATGGTCGGATAGATTAAAACAACAAAGACCTTCAAAGTCAGAACAGTCATGTCCATGTTTTAACAGGAGATTATTATTATTATTATTATATGTAACTTGTAAAGCGCTTAGCTTACCCGGGGGCATCCCGGCGCGACAGACCAAAAAAAGGAGAGACTCGATTACTCACTACTGTGGAAACAAGTAGGTTTTAAGGAGTTTCCTAAATAGTAGGATCTTGGGCTCTGAGCGAATCTTAAGGGGCAGAGAGTTCCACAGAGATGACACCTGTACCGAGAAGCGCCTGCCCCCAGTCCGAGCTCTCCTGACTCTCGCAGATTGCAAAAGATGTTGCTGGTCCGAGCGCAGAGGGCGTGGAGGTTTATAAGGACGGGCCATATTAAAAAGGATGGGGGGGCCTTTGCCATGTAGAATTTTATGGGCCGTACACAGCGCCTTGAATTTCACCCGCTCCTTAACAGGGAGCCAGTGAAGCGCTTTGAGGGCCGGGGCAGCGGACTGCCTTCTGGGGATCTCCATCAAGACTCTGGCAGCTGCATTTTGCACCTGTTGGAGAGTTTTAAAGGTCGCTTCAGGGGCACCAAGAAACAGGGCATTTCCAAAGTCGAGCCTCGAAAGGATTAAACCACGCATCAAAAGCTTCTTAGCTGGATCCGGAAGCAGTGGTAACACCTTTCGGGCTGACTTCAGTAGACCGAAGCAAACCCCCGCGGTCTTCCTGGCGTGGGTCCTAAAGGACAGATCTTCCTCCAACCATACTCCCAAGGACTTGATCTCCTTCTTGGGAGATGGTGGCTCGCCAAGAGACCGGGGCCAACAGCTGGCAATAATGGAGGGACTGGAGTTGCCCAAGAGCATCAACTCAGTTTTACCTCCATTGAGCTTTAGAGCCGAGTTGGACATCCATTGGTAAACATTGGCCAGGCAGTCATGTAACACGTTAGGTTGTTCCGCCAGCTGAGTGAGGCCCACCACCAGCTGAGTATCATCAGCATAGCTGATGATCTTCAACCCCGAAGGGGCTACCACTCTTTCAAGTGGAGTCATATATGCATTGAACAAAGTAGGGCTCAGCGATGAGCCCTGCGGGACTCCACATTGAAGAGGGAATAGGGAAGACTGTTCTGCCCCTTCCCAGACTTGGTAGAAACGGTTGGAGAGGAAGGATCCCAACCATTTCAGGGCCGTCCCTGAGACACCTACCTCTGACAGGCGTTGGAGGAGCACCTGATGACTCACGGTGTCAAAGGCAGCACTCAAGTCCAGGAGGATCACTGCCACTGATCCTCTAGTATCAAGAGTGCTCCTTGCTTCCTCCACAACCGCCAGCAGGGCTGTGTCCGTTCCCTGGCCGCGACGGAAACCAGTCTGGGAGTCTCCCAACAGGTGGTTGGACTCAAGATAGTACGAAAGCTGACGGTTAACCAGCTTCTCGGCGATTTTAGAAAACCCCGGCAGAAGTGAGATTGGCCTGAAGTTGGTCAAATTGGCGGGATCCAAGCCTGGTTTTTTCAGTAAGGCTTTTACTACTGCCCTTTTCCATCTCTGAGGGACTATGCCATGAGAGAGAGAAAGGTTAATAAGGTCGGTTAGCGGAGCTGACAGAGTGTTAGCCACAAGTTTAAGATGTTTCATAGGCACTGGATCACTCGGAGAACCACTCTTCATCTCCAACAAGACCTTTGTGACCTCCTCTTCAGAGAAGGGGCCAAAGGAGACAAGTTCGGTCAGACAGCTTATTGAACCAGCAGCCGGCTCAGAGATTTGAGGCATAGCGGGCAGAGAGGATAGGATTGTATCTATTTTTGAATGGAAGAAACTAGCCAGTTCTTCACATTTATCTTTAGGATTAGCATGCACGACTGGCGGGACCGGGGCTTTCAAAAGTTCTTTAAAAATTTTAAACGATTCTCTTGGAGAATTACTTGCCCTCTCAATCCTATCACTAAAGAAATTCTTTTTGACCTCCTTCAGTGCACTTTTGTATTTCCTCATCTCTCTTTTATATTTAGCCCGGCTTTCTTCCGTCTGCTCTCTCCTCCAGGCACGTTCAAGCCTTTTGCAGGAAGTTCTACAACTCCTAAGTTCCGGAGTGTACCAGGGGGCAGAGGCGATTCTTCTCTCCCTGATAAGCCTCCTTTTTTTAGGAATCAATAGATCAAGAGAGTTAGTGAGCCAATTAGCCAGGTGTTGATCAGCAATATTGGGGTCATCTACAGGGTCAGGGCGAGTTATAGCAAGCTCTTCAACCCAACTGTCAACCGGCAGCTTCGACCAGAGTCGTTCCACAGTATGTTGTCTAGGCACGGGATCTCCCCGGTTCTTCAACAACCAACTGAAAGGAATAAGGTGGTGATCCGTCCAGGGAAGAGCCAACATCTGGAGGGCTTGCAGGTTGGCAGTATTAGCAAAAACAGCATCAAGCTGATGACCTCTATTGTGAGTAGCTCCCAGATGAGCGAGGTGAAGATCGAGAGCACCAAGTGAGCTCAATAAATCTCTTGCTACTACATCATTGGGGTCATCAAAGGGAAGATTAAAATCCCCAAGGAGTGCAAAGTTGCATGAGGCAGCAGCTAATGGAATAATGGCCTCAATGAGAGGAGATAGTCAATCGCTGCGCGGTTTTGCAGAATAGCTCTGCGTTCACCCTGGGCATCTAATAACAGGTCAGATAACACGGTAGAAGTCTGATTAATGGATTTAACCATGCAGCAGGCCATCTTGCCAATTGTTTTAGCATTGTAAACGGCTAACGCCGGGACACCAATAATAGAAATAGCTAAACTGAGATATTCAGACTTAGAATAAAGATGAATGGAAGAGTCACAGTCCTCATGTAATGTCATAGAGTCGCGTACTACACGGGAATGGGAACCAGGGTGCGAGGAAAACATTAATAAGCTTAATCTAGTAATAGCGCATGGACCTCCAGAAATATTTGCGGGCATATAGGGCCAGGAAGAATTCCCACAGGAGAACAGCCATCCAGGGGGCAACAACATTGCACGGTAATAACTAGGAGCAACTAATATACGTTTACATGTCATATTGTTTTTAACGGAAACACATGAATTTGGAAGTCTTTGTAAACACAGCAATCGTTGATGAGCTGAAAAAGAAGTGGCAGCCTGCAACTTTAATTTAATACATTCTGAAATGGCCTTAGGATCACATGTTAAAATGAAGCACAAATCACCCTGCGAAATGTTGTAGGTGGTAATTCGGGAATGAATAGGGGGAATGGAGTCAGAAAGGATGGTACATAAAGGGCAAAACTCATGGGCCGCAAATTCGCCCAGAATAATATTGGGACGGGCACTTGAGATATTGAAAATATGCCGCAAAGTTTCAGTGGAAGCAGGGTCAGCAACCAAGCAGGTCGCTAGGATATCAGTCACAGACCTCATGGGAGTGAGGCAGAAATGTGGAGAATTAGTCACTCTTTTCGCTAAGGTAATCCAAAAATTTGCTGAAGAATCCCACACAGCGAAGGAACGCGGAACTCGGGTTCTCCAATCAACCGAAGTCGGCGGGTTCTCTTCTCTCCCGGCGTAGCAGACCAAAAGGAGTCCAACGCCGGCACATCCTGCAGCAGCAGTCCAGAGAATGATCTGAAAGAAAATCAAACACAGGCATTATTCATTCTCGTAAATAACATTTGTCAGCCGGGACAGCTTCCCAGCTATCTTTCCCTGGTTTCATCACCAAAATGGTATTATCATGACCGGTCGCAATAACTTCAGCTTGTTCAGGGGGATGTTTAGGCGATTGCACCCATATTTTTGCACCAGGATTGTCCGTGGACCCGAAGCCTTTTTGGCCTCGTATTGTTAGCAAAGTCGGGGCAGTGCCTTTCTTAATCTCACCACTGAAAACAGGCATAATTAGCAACTGAGCAACACGGTCAGATTTTTGAATTGACAAATCAATCTCGCTGCTATTAAGCAGGAGAACCTTGATCTCTCCCTGATAATCGCTGTCAATCACTCCTCCGAGAACTTGAATACCTTTCAAGGCAAGGCCCGATCTGGGGGCAATCAGTCCAAAGCTACCGGCTGGTATACAGACACCAACGCCAGTTTCAACAATTATTCGGTCTCTACCTTTCAGGACTGCGTCATTCATAGCATGCAGGTCCAAGCCTGTGGAACCTGGGGTAGCTCTGCATGGAGCCAAAGCTCCGGGGGTAATTTCCCAGTACATAACAGTATTTGACATGGAGTTGGGCTTTGCATCAACAGTTGGAGGAAACAAACGCATTAACGGAGATTCAGCATGCAACAAGGGGCGATTATTCAATATCAATAATGCCTGGAGTAAAAAATCTCTCCAGTTTTTGTAATGTTCATCAGTTAACTTACGTAATTGTTCCTTTAACAAACCATTCATGCGTTCTATGAGGCCCGAGGCCTGCGGATAATATGGAATGTGAAATATCCATTCAATGTTATTTGCCACACAGAATTCCTGAACCAATCTTCCACGGAAATGGGATGCATTATCAGATTGAATTTGGAATGGAACACCATAATACAATGTAAGCAATTCCAGAGTCTTAATGGTATTGACTTGGGTAGCTTGTTTGCAAGGGAAAGCAACCAATAGGCCACTATAGGTATCAACCGCTGTGCAAACATACTGACAATTTTTGCTCATAGGGAGCGGGCCAATATAATCAATCTGCCAAATTTGAGCGGGCATTTTTCCTCGATGTAAATGGCCTTTAACAATATGAGGCACTGTTCTCTTTCTAGCATGCTGGCAGATAGGACAATGCAGAATGACATCTTTAATCAAATTTAAAGGAATATGAATTCCTCGATCGGCAGCCCACCTGCTAGTGGCTCTTTCTCCAAAATGTCCAGCTTTCTGGTGGGCCCATTTCACCAATCCCGCCAAATCAGAATCCTGCATGTCCACCACTGCCTCAGAAATTTTAGACTTTTCATCTGCAATGCTGTGAAAGAATTTGTCAAGGGAGTCTATCGGGGTATGAGCATCCACATGAAAGATTGTAACAGTACTCTGTGGGAGTAATTCCCAGATTTCTTGCCATAATTCTTTACCCCACAGTTCTTTTGAATGCAATTCCCAATTATGAGAATGCCAAGTTGGTAACCATACCGCCAGTCCATTAGCAGTGGACCAGGAATCAGTGAAAATGTGACATGTGCCAGGTAATTCCTGTTTCAAAACTTGGTAAACTGCATATAACTCAGCATATTGACTACTATTTCCATCACCAGTTGTACTCAATAATTTTTGCGTGATCGGGTTATAGGACACTGCTTTCCAATGCCGTTTCTCACCAATGAATTTCGCTGAACCATCTGTAAACCACACATGTGTTCTGTCCTCCGCGGACAAATCATCAAATGGCTTACCCCACCTGACAGGAGATTCCTGGACTACAGGCACAGAACAATCATTTCTAGTCTCATTCGATGGCGCCTACGCCACTCGTTCATGCAACACAGCCACACCTTTCGGACCCACACGCGCTCTGTCCTGAATGTACCATTTCCATTTAATCACACTCGCCTCTTGAGCATGTCCAATTCGATGGGATTTCCGCGAACTCAAAACCCACTGCATGATAGGAATTTCAGGTCTCAAAATCACAGTATGACCTAGGGTCAATTGCTCGGTATCCACCAGAGCTCAATAGCATGCAAGTAGTTGCTTTTCAAAAGGTGTATAACGCTCACCAGCCTCAGGTAACTTTTTAGTCCAAAAACCCAAGGGCACCTTTTGTCTGCCCTGCTTTTGCCACAGACTCCAATTGGCATACAGACCTTCCACAGAAACATTTAAATCCACATCACCCTCGCCCACAGGCCACAAATCCAAGGCGTACTGAATTGCTTCCTTCGCCAAATGAAATGCATTTTGTTGTGGTTCACCCCATTCAAACGCATTCTTTTTACGAGTGACTCGATATAATGGAGCCAAAATCTGACTCAAATGGGGAATATGCTGACGCCAAAAACCAAACAGGCCAATGAAACTCTGAGCCTCTTTTCTATTCCTCGGAATTGCAAAATCCAAAATTTTACGCCTCACCTGCGGGATCACTTCTCTGTGACCTTCATGCCAATTAATGCCTAAAAATTTAACATTCTGGGAAGGGCCTTGTAATTTATCAGGATTAATTTCCCAACCTTTTGCACGTAAACAGTCAAGGATCTGATCTAAATGGGACTGGACCTGATCTTGCGTCTCACCTTGAATCAAAATGTCATCAATATAGTGACACACCTGAATTTGTGGATGTATGGGCACCTCAGACAAATGTTCCGCCACCAGCCTGTGACAGATCGTAGGACTATGTACATAACCTTGAGGAAGACTCCTAAACGTCATTTGACGTCCATTCCAGGTAAAACTAAATTGTTCCTGACACTCGGGGGCAATCGGAATCGAAAAGAAAGCATTAGCAATGTCAATGGACGCATACCATGTACCTGGATGCTTCTGAATTCTCTAATCAAAGTAACCATGTCTGGCACTGCAACAGCTAAACGGGGTGTGTATTTGTTCAATTCTCGATAATCAACTGTCATGCGCTAAGAATTATCACTCTTGCGCACAGGCCATACGGGATTATTCCAAGCAGAAGTGACTGGAGTTATAACCCCTGCGTCAACCAAATCCTGAATTGTGGCACTAATTTCTTCATGACCACCTGGAATACGGTATTGTTTCTGAGAAACCACTTTCGTAGCTTGGGGAATTTTAATGGGGGGCATACGCAAACGGCCAACCTGAACGGGTCTGGACGAAATGTAATGTTTGGCTCCAAATTGATAACAACCATCATCCAAATGCAAAGTAATTCCTTTCAAAATATCAATACCAATAATATATTCCAAAAGCGGTACAACCAATACAGAATATTCTTTACGGGGAATTCTGCCAATTTTCATCTCGAGTGCAGTTTGCACCGTGGGGGTTTCTTTGCCACCTAAACCAGTAATTGTAAAAAACTGTCCTTTAAATTTCTTCGATTTACCATGAATTAAAGTGGCCTCCGCTCCAGTATCCACCAATGCTCGGGCCCTTTGGATATTACGATGTTTCCAAAAAATGTCAATATCTACATAGGGTCTATTGTCTTTGTGAGTCCACCTGCGTAACGGAGCTTGACCTATTTCCTAGTCATTTTTACCGTGGTCAGTCAACCAAGACAAATCAGGATAAATGTTCTCAACTTTCTTTGGAATCAAAATGTCTTGCTCATATCCATCCCTATTACGAAATGGATTATTGTCACGTTCAAAGAATTGAGAATTGCGATCAGAAAGCTTGTGGCGATCCTCCCTTCTCCTCATGTCAGGGGAATAACCTCTTTCATCTTTGTGTCTGTGAGAGACACGATCATCTCTCCCCCTGTCTCTCTCACCCTCTCTCTCCCTAATGCATTCACGGCGGGGGGAGACATCACGTTCATAGCGCCGGTCATCACGGCGATCAGCATCCACACGATGCCTCTCATCACCACTGCCATCGGACCCACGGTCACAATCATTCTTTCGTACACGACGGGCACCCTCCTTCCGATCTAAACCACGCTTACGAAACATGTCCCACAAGCGATTATTAGGTTCACCGTCAATGTCCTCCCTTTTCACACCATCAGCCAAAAGTGCAAGAAACATATCACGTCTAGAGAATTTATAATCCCCAGCGGTACGACCTTCAGGTCGAGATTGCCTCTCAGGTTTAAACCATTCACCCAACTCACCAAGCTGACGAACAGATTCAAGTACCATAGACAAAGGATTGCCAGTTTGATTAATCAACAAAGTCATCATAACCTGCTTATAAGCAACAGGCGAAGAACGGATAATGCGATTACGCACAGAAGATGTTAAAAGACCATCCAACAATCTGTCAGAAGTACTGAGAAAAATGGCAGTTTTCATCACTTCCTCCTTCAAACGTTGCGAAGCATCGCGCAAAGTATACCATGGCTTGTCATTGACAGGCCAATCAGATTCAGTAGGGTATTTATGGTTACAGCCATCATTCGCAAGCTGGAGCAAACTAACTTGGCCAGCACCATTATAATTTCGAAAATGATCTTGTACAGTAGAATCGGAACTCAAGGAGCAAAAACGTAAACAATCACCAGCATCAAGCATAATACCAGCAGCACCCAGTTCATAAAGGCGCACCATCCAAGTAAGCAAAGTTTCACCGGACCGTTGTCGAAATCGTTGTAAAATGTCACTAACCTCCTGTTGAGTAAAATCTTCAATACTATCTAATTGAATACCGTTCGGCATCCCAGGAGCCTGTTGTAATTTGTGTCGAAACACAGGGTGAGCAGAAACCTCCGGAAGAGCCTCCGAGGAAGCCCGATCCTTAGATTTAGAAGAACAATCAGGGCGTAAAACGTCATCAGAATGGGTAGAGCGACCACGGTCGCCAGAAATGTCGTCTTTATCACAAGAAGCAGATTCGCAATGACGTCCGGAGCGAGAAGACTCGCGCTTATCACTCTGCTCAGCCGAGGAGCCAGAATCATTCGAATCCCAGATATTACCATCCCACTCATCGGGGTTCCAATCCAGTCCGGCTTTCGCCACGACTAGACGTACTTTCCGTGTAGACACACGACCACGACGGTGTCTGTATTTATATTTTGCAATGCGAACTGCAGCCCTTTCGGCTATAGTTTGATAAGTCTCAAGTTTGTCGGCAAGCAACTTATTTTGACAACGTAAAAGAGTATGCGCATTCTGCACTTCAACAAACTTTTCCTCCATATCCACAAATCGCTTTTGCAACTTAACAAACTTTTCATGAAGAATTCTATAAGCAGTAAGCACAATCCAACCTCTGCGTCCTAAAATAGGAAGCTCATCACACTTCACTACTGGCGCTTTTTGCAAGCAAGAAACCACATCAGCAGGCTCCGCCTGTTCCAAACAAGAAGTCCAATTCTCACTCAAACCAGTAGAATCGGCCCACTCAGGGGCCAAAGCCTCGTAAGGCGTTGATTCCCAGCCGGGAATATCAACAGGCAATTTAAAAGTAGATTTCGACTTACGCGAAAACATTTTGACACACAAAAAATATATACAAATATTAACAAAGAAAAACACGTACAAACCGAGCGCAATCCAACAAGATCAAAACAATACAGCGCACACAGGCTTTGTAAACAGTTCGTGACGCCAGATGTACCGACCGGATTTTCGGCCCAGATGGGATCAGCTCCTAGGAGCCCCTCTAACCCAGCCGGAACGTAATCACCTCCCTCCTTAGAAAGTATTTACAATGGGTATGGATATATGTATGTACATCTCGTACCTAAGGATGGGGAAAATTGCAATAAACATGCATAGGTTTTCTACAATATCCTATTCACACCAACTAGTCTCGCGGCCACTTAGGCCCAGACTAATCTACCCCGGGGCAGGTGCGATTATATACTCTCACACACTGATCTCCCTCAGTGCTCACTCAACACGCACTCCAGCGCGTCTACACACATGGGCCTGCAGTCCCAGTGCTCTCATCCACTCACGGTCTGCAATCCGGCAGACCTACACACCGTCTCCCTCCGGTGTTCTCATTCACACACGGTCCGCAATCCGGCAGACCTACACACCGTGTCCCTCCGGTGTTCTCATTCACACACGGTCCGTAATCCGGCAGACCTACACACTGTCTGTCTCAGGTGCTCTCATTAACGCCGTGTACCAACGACAATCACTTTCCTATGAACACTTAGGGAAGAAGTCTCTCATTATCTACCCAGGATAAAACTACGATAATAGAAAATTTGTATGGCTTTCCAAATTGCAATATGTACCTTCTGCTCCTGACATCAAATGTTCCCTTCCTTCTTCATTACTCAATCATTTCTTACCTGATCGGGATTCGAATCCGCTCATGCAAACAATGCTTGACTAGAAGGCAAGGTTACCCCGATTGAACAAGAATACAAGGCACATGTCGGTTCACTAGGAACTGGGGTGTTTTATTACAATAAAAATAAACACAATACTACACAATGTATATTCTGCAGAGAAAAGTAAAGGTTAGAACGCGCGCTTAACAAGGGAAAGGGCGGAGGTCACCTGGTTAATATGAAGTTGGGGTTCGGCAGTCATCTAGGTTCCCTTCTCGTCTCTGTGTCTTGGCTCGTCTCGGAATCACACCTCAGCAGTCACGGATACACGTCTGCACCGCTATGCCCAATCTCCTCTGCTTCCCTCCAAGTCACTGGAACCTTGCTTGCTCTTGACTACCGTCTCTTTCTCTCTCTCTCTCTCTATCTCTGTGCGCTCCGCGCTACTTCTCCTTCAGTCTTTCTCAGAGAGAGTCTCGGTTTCAAAATCTTTCACGAACTTCAAAATGGCGACTGTCTGCCTTGAAAATAATTAATGGCATAGATGCTAACGGCTAGCTGCCGCCTACAGACTGACTGACTCATTGCCTAACACTTTCGCTAATATCAAAACCTGTCCCTTCATGGAAAGTTACGGCCAGTAACCTGCCGCCCACCAAATTCTTGTACCTCCCCGTACCAAGGACACGTTCCCAGCCGGCCGGCCTGGAGTTGTGTCTTCGGAGTGGAGAAAAATACAGTCTTTCGATAAGGGCCAGCCTGAACCGGTTCTCTCCAAGCGAACAACACCTCAAAACTAAAATATTACACTTGACCTAGAAAGCCTCTCAAGCTACCAGGCAGAGAGCAAGATGGAGTCTGTCCCGTTTAAGGCCTACAAGGCCCAAAATACGCATAACTCCATAGAAGATATACTAACACTCTTGCAAAAGGATGGATCATCACTAATACTTATATATCTATCCCCTAGCTTAAGTTTATAAGCCCTGATCTAAAGAAAAGGGTACGAAAATACACTACTGTGCCTCATGGATAGGTCCTACCTATAGTCCTAATCCCTATACTGTAAGGGTAACAGGCTGGAGTCATCTTCCATCATCCTCCCTCTAAAGAGGGTCGAAAAAGTCGGTCATTACATACGGTATGCCCCATACGAACCCTAGCTGTAGCGGAGCTATATAACAGTGTAGTCCATCGTATAAAGTGATCCCCAAGCCCAAATTCCTTCAGCACTCGGAACAAATAGTGCCACTCCACACTGTCGAAGGCCTTCTCGATATCGACCGACAGCACCACTGCACCCGGCGTCTCCACACTGCCATCACCCATAATCCTAATCAGCCGGCGTATACACGTCGCTGTATTCCTGGTGGGGATTAAACCCGCCTGGTCCTAAATAACCCATGTAATCCAGGAGTTGCGTAGCAAGGATCTTGCTTAGAACCTTGTAATCCACCGTTAACATTGAAAGCGGCCGATACGATGACCTAGAAGTGGGCTCCCCGCCTCACTTCAACAGCGGCACTATGATCGCCTCCCTGGTAGAGGGTGGTAACCTACCCAGCTCCCATGCCTCTCTGTACACTGACTGCAAATGTGGCGCAAGGAGATCTATATACGTTGCATAAAACAACACCGGGAGGCCATCCGCGCCCGGCGTCTTCCGCCTGGCCATGTGCTTAATCGCTGTCCGGATCTCTCCTAGTGAGATGTCCTCACCAAGCTTGTTCCCCTGTTCAGGGTCCAACCGTGGGAGCTGCGCCGCTGCCAGGAAATCCTCAATGCCATCGGGTAGTTTCCGCATCGTGCTCCGGTAAAGCGACGTGTAATAGGCCAGAAACTGATCATTAATCTCTTTCTGTGAATGAACTAGACCCCCTGTTGCCGCAGTCAGTGACACAATCGGAGATCCCCTGGCTGCCGGATTAGCCAGCCAGGCCAATAGCGTCCCCACTCTACAGACTTGGTTGCCGATGCACTCAATATGGTACAATATTGTTAAGTAACAATAAACAACAAAATAGTAACAAATGACAGAAGTGTTTAAACAAAAACTCTCATGAAGGGTAAATCTTGGAGTCTTTATTGCAGTATACAGCCAGCCGACACGTGTTTCATCGCACTCGCGATTCCTCAGGGCTGAAATGAACAGAAAGTTGACAATGGAGCATGTATCTCGTATGAGTACAGTTACAATAAGACCTGGTTATCTGGTCTTAATATACTTGGTTGGTGATTCTATTCCAGTGAGTGTACAAAGATACATCTATATTTCCTAAGTGCCACCCCAACACATCCGTGTCGCAAGTGTGAGAATTATCCTTCTTATCACTAACCGTGCTGGTGAATAGTGCAAATTGTGCTGACGCATAACTGGAACTAGGATAGTTCTCGAGTGAAACTCTGACTCTACGCCGAGAGTCAGAGTTTCACGTCATTCACAAGTTTCACTGAGCATGTAGTGTGATTGGGCCGCACACAGATAGACCACTTTGTAGTCAGAGACTCTGTCTCTCTCTCGAGAACTATCCTAGTTCCAGTTATGCGTCAGCACAATTTGCACTATTCACCAGCACGGTTAGTGATAAGAAGGATAATTCTCACACTTGCGACACAGATGTGTTGGGGTGGCACTTAGGAAATATAGATGTATCTTTGTACACTCACTGGAATAGAAGCACCAACCAAGTATATTAAGACCAGATAACCAGGTCTTATTGTAACTGTACTCATACGAGATACATGCTCCATTGTCAACTTTCTGTTCATTTCAGCCCTGAGGAATCGCGAGTGCGATGAAACACGTGTCGGCTGGCTGTATACTGCAATAAAGACTCCAAGATTTACCCTTCATGAGAGTTTTTGTTTAAACACTTCTGCCATTTGTTACTATTTTGTTGTTTATTGTTACTTAACAATATTGTACCATATTGAGTGCATCGGCAACCAAGTCTGTTGAATAAGGGGTAGTTTCCTCTACTCTAATTGAGTGGTTTAGGGTTTCTCCACTCGCCGATTTGCACCTTAATAATAGCAATTTTGTATTGTGTGCGTACATACGGGCAGTGCACCCGGAGCGTAAACTGATCAAAAAACCTTCAGAATCCATAGCGTCCCCACTCTATCCCTTTCTGCGTGGGCCCGTACCATGTATTCCTTATAAGCGAAACAACGTAGCCGTTCAATTTGAGTGGCCACTCGTTTGTGTGCTGCCATAACTGCCTCCTGCCCTGCCGCGCTCGTATGGCTGTCCTTCTCTGCCCGCCGTAAGTGGTCTTCCTCCTGCTCTATCTCGTGCAACAACATTTTGCGGGTTCCCGTAGTGGACGAGATACATACTCCTCTTACCACAGCTTTGAAAGCGTCCCACTCCTGGGATCTACTCGACGCCGTCCCCGAGTTCTCCGAAAAGTAATGTAAGTAATGTGGTACTGAATAGAATGAATAATCCCTATCCGTAGGATGGTGTGTCCCCCAGGCATCAACTAGCCCCCAGGTGTCTTGCCATTCCCGCCTCACCTTCGCTAATCTGTGTACCGCAGACTGGGCCAGCGGGGGATGGGACCAGTCTAAGTCTACATCCGTGATGAAATTAAAATCGCCTCCCAGAAACACCATGCCTGCCAGGAATGACGCTAGTTTCCCGGATAGTCGTGATAAGAAAGCGGACTGGTCTACGTTCGGGGCATACACACTGCAAAATGCTACATCTCTGCCATTTAAGCGCCCCATAACTGCCACAAATCTCCCATCTGGGTCAATCACCGTGGTCAAAGGCTGGAAGGGAACACCAGAGCGCACCCAAACTAGAGTTCCCCTGGCCAATGCAGAATAAGTGGTGTAGAACAGTTGGCCCCTCCATCTTCGCTGTAGTGCTCGCCCCTCAGCCTGATCAATGTGTGTTTCCTGTAAGAAGGCCACCTAAATCCCCCTGCGGACTAAGTACGCATGCACCTTATAGCGCTTCCTCATGGAGTTCAGCCCTCGCACATTCCAGGTGATACATTTCAGCTCATGTCGGGTCGCCATATCAGAGCATGCAACAGAACGAAACCCCTTTCAGCCTAAAGGGCACACTGACAAACCCTTGGAGCCCAGAACATCCCAAACAAACCCTCATCCCTCCCCTCCCCAGAACAGGCGCTAAACCACAGTTACCCATCCAAACCCAATCCCAACTAACGGGAGTGCTCTGGTAGCTACCAGAGTCTCACAACTAACGTGAGGTAGAGGGGGTGACTCTACACCTAATCAAGCTGAACAGCGATCCCACTGCATTTTTATCTACGCTCTGCCTCTAAAATGGAATCCCCCCAGCAGTGCCCTCCCAGAGGAGCCCCCTTCTAAACAACTGCCTCCCCCATCCTTCCAACCCTCGAGGCAGTAGAATTGGTCCTCCGCCACTTGCCTTAGGACCACAGCCGTACCCCCCACCGCCACAGGGCACCGTTAGGAGCCCGCCCTCTTACTGTACCCAAACTGGAGCTAGGAACATTCACTCTTCCAAGAGGCCATCGGCAGTCCTTGGGGTGACATGAGGCACGTTCCGGGAGCACTCTTCAGAACCCTCTGACGCCTCTTCTTCCGACCCCCGCTGAGAGCCCGAGTCCACCTGCGAAGCAGCAACCGCCGCCCCCGATATGACGGAGACCGCCTGAAGGGCCGCCTGCCATTCTAGTTCCGTCTGCGATGGTGTCTGGTTATTTGTTGCATGTTTTCTAGCTCGTCGGCTTCTGCGGGGTTTCAGTCGGGTCTCCGCTGTCTTCTCTTTCTCCCGAAAACCATCGGCTCCAGCCCGATACTCCTCTAGCCAGTGCCACGCACCATCCGGAGTGTCAACGAAGGACATCTTCCCATCTACCATCACTTTCAGACGAGCCGGGAACAGAAGGGAATACTGTATGCCCTCCTCACGAAGGGCCTTCTTGACCGCCAGAAACGAAATCGACTGCGTTGAAATTCATAGGAGTAGTCAGGGTAGAAGGAAACGGAAGCATTGTCCACCCGGTAGGGGCCCGACGCTCGGGCTTTCTGCAGGATAGCATCGCAGTCCTTGAAGTGTAGCAGGCGCGCCACCACAGGCCGGGGCTGGCCAAGAACCGGCGGGCGGGCCGGCACACTGTGAGCCCTCTCCAATGTGTAGAACTGCGACAAGCCCTCGGGAGCAACCACATCACGCAGCCAGGCCTCCAAATATGAAACCATGCTGTCCCCCCCAACTTTTTCGGGTAGGCCCACCACCCGTATGTTTTTGGGCCGATTGCCCCCTTCAGCATCTTCAGCTTTTTTCTCTAGCTGCTGCACCCTTCGCAATAGGTCTCCCATCGCCACATCTGTTGCCTTTTGGGCCGGCTCCAGCACTTCCAGGGAAAGTTCCGTGTGCTTGACGCGGTCTGCCAATATCCCATGGTCTGCCCGCAGTAAACCCAGACTCGTCGACACTTGCGCTATGTCATGGCGCAATGCCTCTTTCATGTCCGAAATGACCTCCAGTAATTGGTCTATCTGCTGTTGCTGCAGCCCCAGTGTTGGGGTTCCAGTTGAACCAATCAATCAATCAAACAATCATGGAATTTGTAAAGCGCTCTACTCACCCGTTAGGGTCTCAAGGCGCTGGGGGGGGTCATTGCTGCTCGAACAGCCAGGTCTTGAGTTGCCTTCTGAAGGCGAGATGGTCCTGTGTCAGCCGGAGGTGGGTGGGGAGGGAGTTCCATGTCTTCGCTGCCAGGTAGGAGAAGGATCTTCCTCCGGCGTTGGCTTTGCAAATACGTGGGACGGTGGCAAGGGCGAGGCTGGGGGAGCGGAGCTGGCGGGTTGGCGTGTAGAATGCGAGGCGGTTGTTGAGGTACATGGGGCCCGCGTCGTGGAGAGCCTTGTGTGCGTGGGTGAGGAGTCGGAATGTGATTCTCTTGCTGACGGGGAGCCAGTGCAGATCCTTCAGATGGGCAGAGATGTGGCTGTGGCGGGGGATGTTCAGGATGAGTCTTGCCGAGGCGTTCTGAATGCGCTGTAGTTTTTTCTTGAGCTTGGCTGTGGTTCCGGCGTAGACGGTGTTTCCGTAGTCTAGGCGGCTGGTGACGAGGGCCTGGGTGACCGTCTTCCTGGTTGCGGTGGGGATCCATCAGAAGATTTTTCGAAGCATGCGTAGGGTGTTGAAACAGGACGATGAGACGGCGTTGCTTGCTTGGTCATCGTGAGGGAGAAGTCCAGGATGAAGCCCAGGTTGCGTGTGTGGTCCGTTGGCTTGGGTGCGGTGCCCAGGGCAAGGGGCCACCAGGAGTCATCCCAGGCTGAGGGAGAAGGTTCGAGGATGAGGACTTCCATCTTGTCTGAGTTCAGCTTCAGACGGCTGAGCTTCATCCATTCCGCCACTTCCTTCATTCCTTCCTGGAGGCTGGTTCTGGCGGTGGCGGGGTCGTTGGTGAGGGAGAGTATCAGCTGTGTGTCGTCGGCGTAGGAGATGATGTTGAGGTTGTGTTTGTGTGCGATGGCTGCGAGGGGGCTCACGTAGACGTTGAAGAGGGTGGGGCTGAGCGAGGATCCTTGTGGGACGCCGCAGATGACTTCGGTAGTTGCGTACCGGAACGGGGGGAGGCGGACTCTCTGGGTTCTACCGGCGAGGAACGAGGTGATCCATTCTAAGGCGGCGCCTTGGATTCCGGTGTCGCTGAGGCGTTGTATCAGGGTGTGGTGGCTTACCGTGTCGAAGGCTGCTGAGAGGTCCAGGAGGATAAGTGCAGTGGTTTCCCCCTTGTCGAGCATAGACCTGATGTCGTCGGTAGCTGTGATGAGGGCGGTCTCAGTGCTGTGGTTAGCTCGGAAATCGGACTGCGACTGGTCGAGGGATCCGTTTGTCTCGAGGAAGGTGGAGAGTTGACTGTTGACCGTCTTCTCGATGACTTTGGCAAGAAACGGGAGGAGCGAGATGGGTCGGAAGTTCTTGAGGTCCGTGGGGTCAGCAGTGTTTTTTTTCAGGAGGGCGCTGAATTCGGCGTGCTTCCAGATCTCTGGGAAGGTGGCTGATGCAAAGGAGCTGTTGATGACGTCGCAGAGTTGGGGTGCGATGGTGGAGACAGCTTTGTTATAGATGTGGTGTGGGCATGGGTCGGTGGGGGAGCCGGAGTGGATGGTGCTCATGGAGCGGGCAGTGTCTTCGGTGCTGACCGGGTTCCAGGTGCAGAGGATGGCGTTGGGTGCGCTGGTTGGGTGGTTGGGTGGTTGATCTGTGCGCCGAAGCTGTTGTGCATGTCGGCGATCTTTCGGTGAAAGAACGAGGTGAGGGAGTCGCAGAGGTCTTGCGAGGGTGTGATGTTGTTGTTGCAGGCGTTGGGGTTGGAGAGCTCTTTAACGATGCTGAAGAGTTCCTTGCTGTTGTGGGTGTTGTTGTCCAGGTGCTGTTTGTAAGTGGTACTCTTGGCGGTACGGATCAGTTGGTGGTGCTTGTGGGTGGCGTTTTTGAGGGCTGTCATGTTCTCTGTTGTCTGGTTCTGGCGCCAGGTCTTCTCCATGGCGGTACAAAAGGGGGTGGTGATGGACGGAGCATCTGAATCAATCAAACACTCACACCCAGTCATACGAGGTCGTCCGTAAACCACAAGGCTTTCTTGCTGTGGGGCATGCTGGGTGGTTTCTTAAGTGGTACGAGTTTGTCGGCGCAGTCGGTGATCCATTGTGCGAGGTTGCGGGCTGCTTTGTTGAGGTCCGTCGTGATGGTGGGAGGGTTCTGGCTGAGGGAGGTGGTGAGCTGGTCGGCGGTGATCTTGCTCCAGCTTCTGTGGGGGGCTTGTTTCGGGTGGTGGTGGGGTGTGGTTTTCTTGAAGGAGAAGTGGACGCAGCTGTGGTCTGTCCAGTGGAGTCCGGTGGAGTGGCTGAAGAATATGTGCTTGCTGGAGGAGAAGACGGGGTTGAGCATGTGGCCGGCGTAGTGGTTGGGGGTGTTCACTAGTTGCTTGAGTCCGAGGTTGGCGAGGTTGTCCAGCAGGGTGGTGGTGTTGCTGTCATTGTTGTTCTACAGGTGGAAGTTGAGGTCTCCTAGGAGGATGTAGTCTGGGGAGGCGAGGGCGTGCGGGCTTACGAAGTTCGCTGAATTGTGTGTGTGGTCCCGGGGGTCTGTAGATGAGGGTGCCTCTGAGGGTGGTCCTGGGGTCGGTGTGTATCTGGAAGTGAAGGTGGTCGACAGCGGTGAGGGTGTCTTCCGAGCTGGTCGTGATGCAGATGGTGTTTCTGTGGATGATGGCGATGACTCCTCCGGTTTGGTTGGTGCGGTCCTTCCTGATGATCTTTTAGCCGTCCGGGACGGCTATGGCGATGTCGGGGGCTGAGGAGGTGTTCATCCAGGTTTCTGTGAGGAAGGCGATGTCCGGTGCTGTTGTGTCTAGGAGGTTCCAGAGTTCAACTGCGTGCCTGTGGACGGAGCGGGTGTGGAGCAGGATGCACTTGAGGTGATTCCTGCTGGTGGTAGGTTTGACGGGTGCTGGTCCTGGGCGGATGTAGGTGAATTTGCACTCCTGGCAGGTGAAGGGTCGGTGTGTCAGGTCTGGGTGTCCTCAGGATCGTACGATGCTCAATGGGTTCCACCACTAGAAAGCCCCTAGGTCTGAATTACCACAGACTCAAAGGAGTGGTCAAGTGAAGGACAAACAAACAGGGAAGGGTAGGATGGGGACAGCAGGGAGAGAGAGCTGAAACGAGAACAAGGCACTATGAGACAAGCCCACACAATGCGTTCACCTACACATAAATTGCAAGTGTTACAGGCTATCTTTCTGTACATAGACAAATAAGAGGCAATACCTGTAAAGGAAAAATATTGTGCTTTGCCTGGCAATCTGGAGATGCAGAGAACGTCAAAATCTATAATGCAAAGAACTCTATGTTATACTGCTATCAACAGATCAATGACATGTCAATGTGAAAGGCATAGCCACAACATACCAAAAGAATAAATGCAATAGGCTTCAACAGGGGGCTTGGAAATAACAGCCTGCCAGGCGAAGCTCAAGTACCCCTGTTGCAAAGAGACAAAAAGGTGCGCAATCATTCATACAATAATCCAAGCCTAAGGATTGTTTTGCGGGTTGATTTCACCCTTACATATACATCATGAAATATATTCCAACGAAACTCAGTGAACACCTGAAAAGATGCTTCTTCCGTGCCCGAAGGCGAGCACAATACAATAAAGTCACGAGGGCTCTCTTACTGCAGAGAGTCCCTCCAAGTCACCTCCTCAGCATCCTGAAGGTGAACACAGTTAATCAAAGTACTTCTACTCTCTTACAGCAGAGAGTCAACCAATGTTCCGTGCCCCGATGTGAGCACTGCATTCAAGGCACATCTACTCTCTTACAGCAGAGAGTCGACCAAATCCGTGCACAGGTGAGCACAGCAAAGTCACCAGTTATTTCGCACTGGTAAATGTCGTGCCCGGAGAAAGCACAGCAATTAAAGACACGAGTGCCCCTAATGCAGAGAGGCAACATATATGCTGATAAGGAAACAACTCTCCCTCTGCTGGAAGATCGGGGTGCCTCCTCAAGAGATAGTATCCAAACAGACAGGCTACGGTTTAAACGAACCTTCGTAAAATGCCCTCTGAACGAAAACCACAAGGACCTGGATCCCGAATGACCACTGACAGTAGATCAAAATAGGAATGAACTAAGATTCGGTGCGAACACCCCTACCGTACTCATCCTAGAAGAAAGTAGAATTGACGGCAGCGCTCAGCAGTTCCCGGCTTCCTCATCAAGGTTTGCGCGATGACGTCACTCCTCTTCCGTCGGGCGCTTCCGCCTAGTAGCCTGGGAAATGTAGTAGGACAGCAAAGAATTGTCTCAAGGCAGTGTTCGAGTCCGCCCTCCACCATGGGACACAACAGTACATCCCACCCCAGAAGAACACTGACAGAGACATGGTTTGAGCGGGAACCTGTTGTGAAATTGCTTTACATACCTGGGAGCGTGAACACCTGCTGCAGGCTCCCATGTATTCTCCTCATTGCCATACCCCTTCCAAGCCACCAAATACCACAATCTGGTGCGGTGTATCTTTGAATCCACAATACCCCTTACTTCATGTTCTTCCTCACCATCAATCGTGATCGTTGCAGGGCGGATTCTCTTCTTAGAGTGTGTGGGTTTAACCAGAGAAACATGAAAGGCTGGGTGTATCCTCAAAGTGGAAGGGATGGCCAGCTTGACCACCACAGGGTTGACAAGCTTGATTATTCTATAGGGACCTATGTATTTTGGGTTGAATATGTTGTATCTTTTGAAACGTATGTTCTTGGTCGAGAGCCACACATAATCCCCCTTTTTATACACCGGAGTCGATTGTCTGTGCTTGTCAACATAGGCCTTGTAACTCGCTTTGGCATGTCTCAGATTATCCTCGACCTCTTTCCATGTCTCATGAATGGCCTGTACCCTTTCCTGAGCTTCTGGAACTGGTGTTGCTGATGCAGAGTGTTTGAAAGGAGTGAAATTGGGATGGAACCCATACATGCTATAAAAAGGGGCATGTTTAGTGGAGCTATGCACTGCGCTATTATTAGCTATTTCAGCCAACCACAACCTGTCCACCCAGTCCTCCTTTGTAACATCCACATAGCATCTTAAATACTGCTTTAAAGTTTGATTAACCCTTTCGGTTTGGCCGTCTGTTTGGGGATGGAAACTAGTGGAAGTGTTCGATGTTATACCTAGGGCCTTACACCAAGTCTTCCAGAATCGTGCCGTAAATTGACTGCCCCTATCAGAGACTATCACCCTGGGCAAACCATGTAACCTCACTATGTGTGATAAAAGCAAACGTGCTAACAGGCTAGCAGAAGGGACCTGTTTACATGCTATGAAGTGAGCCATCTTGGTTAAATAATCCACAACTACCAGGATTGCCGTACACCCTAGGTCAGCAGGCATACCCACCACAAAGTCCATAGAGATGTTTTCCCAGGGCACTTCAGGAGTAGAAAGAGGCTGCAACAATCCAGTTTGTTTCGTATGCAGATTTTTCATCTGACAACATATAGGGCACTCAGCTACCCAAACTGCAACATCCTTCTTTATGTTGGGCCACCAGAATTGTCTCTGTATCCTTTCCAATGTCTTAACGGTACCATTATGTCCTGCACAGGGAGCACTATGACACCACTGAAATGCCTGTTTCCTTAGCGCCTGGATGGGCAGTAGAAGCTGTTTCTGCCGCATAGGGAGTCCCTGGATTATCTTCCACTCTGTGTTGTCCTTTAGCCACTTCTTCCATCCGTCCTGTAAAATGTTCCTGGAGACACTAAGCAGAAACGTTTGGGTACATGTTACACCGATAACTTTATCCGGACTGATTATAGAGTCTTCGTGTACATCGTTGAGTCTGTACTTGGCTGACTGTCTAGTCAAGGCGTCTGCTTTTTTGTTCTCCTTCCCTGGTCGGTATGTCACAATAAAATCGTACTCAGCGAAGAACATCATCCACCTCATCTGCCTAGGTGTTAAGTGACGGGCTGCGGCCATGAATTGCAAATTGCGGTGGTCAGTATACACTGTCACTGTATGACGGGCTCCCATGAGATGATGTCTCCATTCCAAGAATGCAATACGTATCGCCAGCAGTTCGTTTTCCGAAATGACATAATTCTGCTCAGCCTGATTTAGTTTCCTTGATAAATATGCAACAGGATGCAACTGGCCTGTGTCACTATGGCGTTGAGATAGGACAGCTCCTACGGCTGATCCGAAGCATCCACCTCCACTATGTATGGTTTGTTTGGGTCCGCATGTACTAAAACGGGTGCTGAAGCAAAGGCTTCCTTGAGCTTCTCAAAACCTTCTTGGGCTTCTTTCGACCATATAAACGGCACCTTCTTCCTTAACAACCTTGTTATGGGAGTAGCCAAAGCCGAGAAGTTTACGATAAATCTGCGATAAAAATTCGCGAAGCCGATGAAACACTGGATATCCCGGACTGTTTTGGGAGTAGGCCAATTCTTTACTGCCAGGATCTTTCTTTAGCACATCTCTTGTCCCTTTGGGGTGAGCATAACCCCTAGGAATTCCACGGAGGTGGTATTGAACTCGCACTTGCTGAGTTTGCAATACTGACGATGTTCCAGCAAGGTTCTAAGGACAGTTTTCACGTGCTCTGTGTGTTGTTCCCTTGTGGACGAATACACCAGAATGTCGTCAATATAGACTACAACAAAGCGTTCCAAGTATTCTTTGAGCACGTCATCCAGGAAGAATTGAAATGCAGCAGGCGCATTACATAGCCCGAAGGCATTACTAAGTACTCGTAGAGCCCGAAGCGAGTTTTGAAGGCAGTCTTCCACTCATCCCAGGATCGCATTCTGACTAAATGATAGGCTCCTTTCAGGTCTAAGCAAGTGAATATAACAGCCTTCTTCACTTGCTCCAGCAGCACGTTTATTAAGGGGAGCGGATATCTGTTCTTTATAGTGATCGCGTTCAATGCTCTGTAATCCGCACAAGCGCGAAGTTCTCCATTTGCCTTGGGAATAAAAAACAGAGGCGTGGCTGCTGGGGACTTGGATTCTCTGATGAAACCCATCTCCAATAACTTGTCCAGATATGACCGCAGGTGTAAAGTTTCTGGCTCAGTAAGCGCATAGACGCGCCCTACTGGTATCTTCGCCCCTGGAACCAAATCGATTTGACAATCGTAGGGCCTGTGTGGCGGTAGAACGTCAGCCATAGCCTCACTAAAGACTTCCGCTATCTCCTGATACTCTGATGGAAGCTCCACGTTCCGTTCCGCCGCGGTAGCGATATGATGTATACAGGCTAGACCAGAAGCCGGACTGGATTTAGAAGGATAGCAGTTTTGCTGACAGTAGTCCGATGTGAAATGGAGGGTTTGGCCTTCCCAATCCACCGTGGGATTGTGTTTTCGTAACCACGGAAGCCCCAGGATCACCCCATATTGGGGGGCATGAATAATGTTGAAAAATAAGGTTTCTTGATGTTCCATACCCATGGTCATACTGAGGTCCCCTGTTTGTAGCCGGATGGGACCAGCATCTAATTTTCTACCGTCTACTGCAAATACTGCTTCTGGTACGTCTTTTTCATACAACATGAGCCCTAGGCTGCTAGCCTTGGATTTGTCCATGAAACAGCCCGTGGCTCCGGAATCCAGCATAGCACGGATCATTGACCATTCATTCCTTATTCTCAACTGAATGTCAACATTAAAATGTAATCTTTCCTTCATTACTTCTCCGTCCAATGAAGGGATGAACAAACAACTTGAAGGGGTCCCTTCGTCCTTCTTCAAGTTCTCTCGTTTCCCGCCACCTGGTCTGAAGCCACTACGGATACCTTTTTATACTCATGTTTGGGTCTTGACCTCGAAGGACATTCCCTGATAAAATGTCCCTTTCTTCCACAGTATATACATAATCCTTTCTTCCTTCTGTATTCTCTTTCCTCCTGGGATAAAGGAGATCTCACCGCTCCTATTTCCATGGGTTCTGTCTTTGACACAGTATTCCCCTCTGGGATCCTAGACTGTTCATACCGTGGAGGTAGCCTTTCCTTCCTCCTAGTGTCCCCCTTCCTGTCGCTAAGACGGTGATCCAACCTGATTACTAGGCTAATCATCTCTTCACACGTGGTGGGCTGAGGATCAATCTGAGCCAATATGTCCTTCATCTTATCCTTCAACCCCTTGTAGAAGATAGCGAGGCGTTTCTCTTCCGGCCAATCGGATTCTGCGATGAGCCTTCGGAAATCATTGAGGTAGGCTATCAGATCTCGGCCCCCCTGTTTCAGATCCAAGAGTTCCCTATCTGCTGACAGAGTGGCCGACCTACGATTGAATGTTTTTTCAAAGTCTGCCAGAAAGGCCTCCCAATCCCTCAATATGGGGTCGTCTCTCTTTACCAGCGGTACTGCCCATTGAGCAGCATCCCCTGCTAAGTATGATATTAGGAAAGCTACTCTGGCATGATTGGTGTTGAAGACTTTAGGCTTACAGGAGAAATGGAGCAAAACCTGTGTGAGGAATACCTGTACCTTACTACTATCCCCATAATATCTTTCCGGTGGGGCTAATGGTATCGGAGCGGGAACCTCCACTACCACTGAAGAAGCCGGTGGTGTACCTGCATCAAAGGGATTTCGGGTCATCCTATCCACCTGAGCTTGTAGCGCCACTGTCTCAGCCCTAGAAGCCTGCAATTATGATTGCATTAGTGCTAACGCTGCCATGACATCCTCTATGGTAGACATGGTATCGTACGATCAGGAGGACTATTATTCGTGGGCCGTTGATTCTGTCAGTTCCGGGCGTCCTCAGGATCGTACGATGCTCAATGGGTTCCACCACTAGACAGCCCCTAGGTCTGAATTACCACAGACTCAAAGGAGTGGTCAAGTGAGGGACAAACAGGGTAGGGTAGGATGGGGACAGCAGGGAGAGAGAGCTGAAACGAGAACAAGGCACTATGAGACAAGCCCACACAATGCGTCCACCTACACATAAATGCAAGTGTTACAGGCTATCTTTCTGTACATAGACAAATAAGAGGCAATACCTGTAAAGGTAAAATATTGTGCTTTGCCTGGCAATCTGGAGATGCAGAAAACGTCAAAATCTATAATGCATAGAACTCTATGTTATACTGCTATCAACAGATCAATGACATGTCAATGTGAAAGGCATAGCCACAACATACCAAAAGAATAAATGCAATAGGCTTCAACAGGGGGCTTTGAAATAACAGCCTGCCAGGCGAAGCTCAAGTACCCCTGTTGCAAAGAGACAAAAAGGTGCGTAATAATTCATACAATAATCCAAGCCTAAGGATTGCGTTGCGGGTCGATTTCACCCTTACATATACATCATGAAATATATTCCAACGAAACTCAGTGAACACCTGAAAAGATGCTTCTTCCGTGCCCGAAGGCGAGCACAATACAATAAAGTCAAGAGTGCTCTCTTACTGCAGAGTCGCTCCAAGTCACCTCCTCAGCGTCCTGAAGGTGAAAACAGTTAATCAAAGTACTTCTACTCTCTTACAGCAGAGAGTCAACCAATGTTCCCGTGCCCCGATGTGAGCACTGCATTCAAGGCACATCTACTCTCTTACAGCAGAGAGTCAACCAAATGCGTGCACAGGTGAGCACAGCAAAGTCACCAGTTAGTTAGCACTGGTAAATGTCGTGCCCGGAGAAAGCACAGCAATTAAAGACACGAGTGCCCCTAATGCAGAGAAATCATTATTAACAACAGGGGGTACCCGGTAAACCATGTGGCATCTGGGTGAATATAGCAATTTAAGAAAGAGGTGATGCCAACGGTATTGTCTTAAAAATGGTTATTTGTCAAGACAAGCACTACTAATTATCTGTCTTCATCATATAGTACATGATATAATCAATATCTCATCTAATTGGACGTTCATCTACTAGCCATTACAAAACAACTAAAACTAAAAAGGACACCTGCAAACAAAAGTGATTCAAAATTTTCTTTTAGAAATCCTTTTCATATGTTTACATCATACATACAATTCACGCAATATTTAATCTTGTGTGAAACTATTTTTCAAAATTCAAAAGCAATATATCCTGTTCAGAATCCAAAGACTCAAATATCTTACCGTTGTAAATCATTAATCCACAAGATGTATGAGAAGCCCAATAGTTTATATTCAAGGAAAATCTGGCAATGTCTTTTCCTGGCCTTATTTCCTTCTTCGAACACCCAGAGGGCAAGGAGCATAAAGAAGCGAACAACAATGTCTTTGTGGCTTGAAATCAAAATAATGCTCCTAGAGATTATATCCACATGATTTCCAAATCAAAAAGAAGGTGTCGAAATCAATGGTAACTGTCAGTTAAGATATTTGAGTCTTTGGATTCTGAACAGGATATATTGCTTTTGAATTTTGAAAAATAGTTTCACACAAGATTAAATATTGCGTGAATTGTATGTATGATGTAAGCATATAAAAAGGATTTCTAAAAGAAAATTTTGAATCACTTTTGTTTGCAGGTGTCCTTTTTAGTTTTAGTTGTTTTGTAATGGCTAGTAGATGAACGTCCAATTAGATGAGATATTGATTATATCATGTACTATATAATGAAGACAGATAATTAGTAGTGTTTGTCTTGACAAATAACCATTTTTAAGACAATACCGTTGACATCACCTCTTTCTTAAATTCCTAATGCAGAGAGGCAACATATATGCCGATAAGGAAACAACTCTCCCTCTGCTGGAAGATCGGGGCGCCTCCTCAAGAGATAGTATCCAAACAAACAGGCTACGGTTTAAACGAACCTTCGTAAAATGCCCTCTGAACGAAAACCACAAGGACCTGGATCCTGAATGACCACTGACAGTAGATCAAAATAGGAATGAACTAAGATTCGGTGCGAACACCCCTACCGTACTTGTCTTAGAAGAAAGTAGAATCAACGGCAGCGCTCAGCAGTTCCCGGCTTCCTCATCAAGGTTTGCGCGATGACGTCACTCCTCTTCCGCCGCGCGCTTCCGCCTAGTAGCCTGGGAAATGTAGTAGGACAGCAAAGAATTGTCTCAAGGCAGTGTTCGAGACCGCCCTCCGCCATGGGACACAACAGGACAACAGGACACTCACCTGCTTTTCACCCCCAGAGAGCACCGGCGGCCGGCTGGGTGCTGATCGTCTCGGCGGGCTCTCAGCGGCCGGGGGCGCCATCTTGGGTTGGGTTGGTCAGGCGAGTGACATCATCGCCACACCCCCCGAGATCCTCCCCTACTTAAACGGTCCTCATGTGTCAGCGCAGCGGGCGCGACAAAGGCGCGCCGGAGTTGCGCCTGAGTTAAGCCCGTCTGCGCCCGTCCGCGGCCGACCGGGGCTCGGGGCATGTCATTCTGCCCGTCCTCTCACATACACCCGCTCTGCCCTTATCCACCTCCACGATCTCACGCTCCTCCCCCCCGAGTCCTCATCCAGGCTTGCTTCATTGGGTTTGCTTACGGCTAGAAAGGTCTTTCCTGAGACTATACCTCTCTCGGGCGCTTCCAGACTGGCTGGCCTGGTTTCCAAGTCTAGCTCTCCTCCACCTGTAAGGGCTCGCAAACCCAAACTATCAGTGATTTATCTCAACACTCGCTCCCTGGTTAGCCATCAGCTGGATATTTTCCATCTTATGGGGTCCGAGCAACCTGATATTTCATTTCTTACCGAGACCTGGCTCACTGAAGACTCATCCCCCGACATTTTGGCTGCAATCCCGCAGGGGTATTACATACTTCAGGTAAATCACCCTTCTGGCAAATCAGGCGGTGGCGTTGCAGCCATCATTAGGCACCCGATTCGATTTTCCCCAGTGGTCACTACTACTATTCCTATGACCGACTGCTTGGTGCTTAGGTTGGAGCAGCCAGGCTCGTCCCTTATATGTGTTCTGGTTTATCGTCCTCCCCAGCCTATGCCCAGCTTCTCGGCCCAGTTCGGTGACCTCATCTCCCAACTAGCCATTAATAACACTAACATCTTGGTCCTAGGTGACTTTAACTACTGGCCTTCCGACGCCCATGAAACCCCATGTTCCTTTGCCTTCTCTGACCTCATGTTGGGTCTGAACTGCACCCAGCACATACTCTCACCCACCCACATTAAGGGCCACATCTTGGACCAGGTCTGGACCTCTTGTCTGGACATTTTTACTCCTCTTGTTCTCCCTTGCCTTTGGTCAGACCACTCCATGATCACTTTCACTTTAGCCATGCCTTCCCCTGTTATCAATGTCTTAGAAACCAACTTTTCCGCTCGCAACTGGAACAGGGCTGACCTGAGCAAATTCACCTCCCTTCTTAGCACATCTGTCCCCCCAGCACTGAATCTATTGACTCTCAAGCCCAGGGCTTGACTTGCTGGCTCACTTCTGCCTCCGACTCCGTGGCACCTCTAAAACTGGTCAGAGCCAGGCGCCGCCATGACGCCCAAAGGTGGTTCACTGAGGATCTTAAAGCCCTGAAACCCAGGCTCCGACAGGCCGAACGGCGTTGGCGCCGGGGCTATTCCCCTGATACCAAATTGACATTTTCTACTCTGCTCAAAGAGTATAAGCTAGCCATATCCTCAGCTAAGTCTCTTTACTTTTCCAATAAAATTCTGGATTCAGCCAATAAATCCAAGGACATCTTCTCTATAGTTGAGGAGCTATCCAATCCTGAAAGAGTTACTATTGCCCCTCTCCCTTCCCAGTCACTTTGTGACTCTCTCAATCAATTCTTCGTTGATAAAATAATTAAGATTAAAAACAGTATCCCCGCTCAAGCCTCGCCGGCCCCCCTTCAACGTGTTGTTCTTTGTCCCTTACCAGACTCCCACACTTTAACCCAGATCCCCCCCATCTCGAAGGAAGGCTTTCTTGCCCTCCTACACAAAGTCTCCTCTGGTTCACCCAGCGACTGTTGCCCCCCTAAAATTCTCCACGAAGCCTTCACTGCCTGCCCCAACCCCCCCTGGCCCTTTTGAACAATTCTCTTGCCATGGGTGAGGTCCCTTGCTCTTTTAAGCAGGCAGAGGTGGTGGCCATTTTAAAGAAACCCTCGGCAGACCCTTCCATTATGAGCAACTTTCGCCCCATATCTCTCCTCCCTTTCCTCAGTAAGGTTCTGGAGTCACATGTCACTCATATCCTCAGCTCTTTTATCGAGGAATCTTGTTTTCTGGACTCCCAGCAGGCTGGGTTCAGACCTGCGCACTCCACAGAGGCAGTCATACTCTCTGTTATGGAGGAACTGCGCAGAGAGCCGACGCTAACATCTGTCAGGCCCTGGTGCTTCTGGATTTGTCGGCCGCCTTTGACACGGTCGACCATGGTATCCTTGTCGACCGTGTCGGAGAGGCCGGCATCCAGGGCACCGCTCTTGACTGGGTCCACTCTTTCCTGTCTAACCGCCAACAAGCAGTCAGCCTGTCCCAGTTCTCAGCAGACCAGGTCGGGCTGACTTGCGGTGTCCCGCAGGGTTCCTCCTTGTCCCCACTCCTTTTTAATTTATACCTGGCTCCCTTGATCAGCTCTCTCCGTAGGTTGAATGTCACCGCGTTTAATTACGCGGATGACATTCAACTGGTCTTCACCATCGACCCCTCGGATGAATCAATCTCCACTTTTTAAACTACCCTCTGTCTCATTAGTGACTGGATGAGCTCAAATCACCTTAAGCTCAACCCCGACAAGACCGAGCTGGTTCTTGTCGGGGGTCCCTCTAATCCCTGGCAACCCTCTTTCTGGCCGGCAAGTCTGGGCAGTCCCCCTTGCCCAGTGAATTCAGCTAAAAGTCTGGGGGTTATCATTAGCAGCGACCTTTCAATGAAACCCCAGATTAGCGCGGTAGTGTCTTCTAGCCACTTTCAGCTCAGGAAGATCCGTAAAATATCCCGCCTCCTCACCACCGAGGCCCTCACCCTGGCCCTGTTAGCGCTAGTCATTTCAAGACTTGACTATGCAAACGCGCTTTATATAGGCATGCCTGACTACCAAGCCAAGAGACTCCAGCAGATTCAAAATCAGGCCACCCGTCTCATCTTCCGCCAACCCAGACATCAACATGTTCGCCCTCTTTTAAAAAGTCTTCATTGGCTTCCGCTCACCGCGCGCTGCAAGTTTAAACTAGGCTGCATAATCTTCAAATCCCTTGCAGGCGGAGGCCCCTCTTTTATTACTTCCCTCCTTCACCCATATGTCCCCTCACGCAACCTTCGCTCGTCTCAGTTGGCTTTACTGTCAGTCCCAAGATTCAAGAGGAAGAAACACGGCGGCCTTAGGTTCTCATTTTTAGCTCCTTCTTTCTGGAACGCCCTCCCCCTTCCTCTAAGGCTGTCCTCCCCTTACACTAGGTTCAGATCCCTCCTCAAAACCTTTTTGTTTACTGAGGCCTACAATTAGTCCTGTCCCTCACTTTTTCTCCGCTCCCTCAGCACAAGCGCCAAGAATCCTTCAGGTGTTAGTCGCGCTATATAAAATTTTTTAACATAACATAACATAACATAACCGTGGGAGCGTTTCGGGGTGGCCAGGTAGCAGGCGGGGTTCCGGCCGGTGTTGAGTGCGCGGAGGGTGTCGTAGGTTCGTCGGGTGCGTTGAGATCGTCGATGTATAGGGTTCCTGGCGCTGGTCACGGACGGGCATAGACGGGCTTGCCTTTGGCGTGCCTTTGCGCACAATCGGCGCGCCCGCTGCGCGTGAACGCTGCACGTAAGCGCGGGCTCCATATGAGGCGAGTGGGAGGGAGGAGCAGCTGGGAGGCGGGAGCGGGGCGGCCAATGGGGTTACAGCGGAGAAAGGGGCGGGGCCGCGAGGGAGCGGCGGCGGCGGGTAGCTGGAGGGGGGGCACACCGGGGTACAATGCGACGGGCTCAAATCCGGGAATTTACAAAATGAGGGCTACAAGACATGTGAGAACAAGAGGGCACAAATCAGGAATTCACAAATGCGGGAAACAAGACAAGGGAGAACAACAATGTGATGGGCTCAAATGCAGGAAATTCACAAAAGAGTCTACAAGACAAGAGAGAGCAAGAGGGCACGAATCAGGAATTCACAAATGCGGGCAACAAGACAAGAGAGAGCGGCAGTAGTCACGAGGGGCAGCAGCGGGGAGAACCACGTCGAAATCCCAGCCCCTGGCAAAGATGACCGTCAACCGGGATTCTGCAGAGACAAACCCCGGGAGCTCAGATATAGGTCCAGACTGCCCTCCGCTGCTACTCTATGTTGAATGAACTCTGTCAGCACTGGATATCCCTCTGGTCGTTGGTCGTAGGCGGGTATCCCAAGGCACCAGAGGCCACTACCCAGAGAGTCTGCGCATCCAAATGATGCCCCCAACACCTCCAAAGTCTGGGTCCCTCCGGTCAGGTCACCTCCCCAACAGTAGAGCTTGCCCTCGCAGTAGCCAGGTCAGGTCGGCCCCAGGTGTCGCCGCTCTGAGCACCTCCTCCAATATGCGGCAAGTGGCTTCGCCGCGGGTGCGCACTGGCTATCCGGTGTCGCAGCCTTCCCCAATTCTGGGCCACTCAACCCCGCCCTCCGGTCCACCGGTCCTCCAGGTAGGGGGGATGTCACCAACGTGCCCCCGTTAGGTCTCTCTCTCTCCTCCGTTCCTCCCTAGGCCGACTCACCCAAGCTGGATGTCCTCGACCCCTGCGGTCTAGTAGAGGTCAGATCCTCGCACCCTCCACAACCTGTCCCGGGGTGCCAGCACCTCCACCTCCTGTAATGCTGTCAACCCGAGGGCATTCCTCCGCATAGATGTCTCCCAGGTCGGATGGGGGAGAAGTTGCCAGCAGCGCCCCACATTCCAGTCTCGTCCGCCGCCGCTCCCCCTTAGGCCGCTCCAGCTGCAGCGGTCATCTCATGCCACCATCCCCCAGCAGAGTCATAGTCCGTGCCATTAAAGGGCCAATGCCGTGGTCATGATCCTCCTCCGGGGGTAGCTGTGGTGCTCTCAAGCCGGTCAATCCGCCCTCACTTAGGCGGCAGCCGCTACTGCAGCCACACAGCCCTCCGCGTCGACCTCGGTGCCGCTCTGCGGGTCCACTGGTGTGATTATCCTAAGCAGCTAGGGCCCTCTTTCCTTCCAGCGCCGGCAGCGCCAGCCGACAACGTGGTCCGCCGAAGCCCAGCTTCCTATCGGTGGCCGCTGACACAGCCCGGCTCTGATCGCTGTTGTGACCGGCCCGTTCTTCTCCCGCGGCGGCTCCCAATCTACTCGAGGCCGGGGATGAGAGTCTTGTTGCGGGCCCTGCCAAGCTGGCCGGCACCGTCCAAGAGGGCCGTTACAAATCGTCAGTCTGGTGGTATCAGCAATCCCCCTCCTGGTCTCCGGGCAGCTCGCGGGGCACTCCACAGTCTTAGGGGGCCCCCTCAAGCCGCGGACGCCACCAGGGTAGTCGCGATAACAGGATAAATATCGAGGCAAGCGCGAAGCTCTCAGCTCACGCGTCCATGCTCGATGGTGTCTAAGCCACGCCCCCGGGTTAGGGTGTTACATATAATTAGAATTTAAGTTTTATTGTTATTAATTACCTATTACCACTTTGTCAGTGGTAATAGGTTACCTTTTTTGTTTACAAATGTCACATTTTGTTACAATGTGGCAGGATTACATATTATAGTGCCCACATGAATATTTTGTGTAGGTTAGGTAAGTAGTGTAACTAATTTATAAGTTCTAGGATATTTAAAGTTAGTGATATCTTTTTTTAGTGAAATATGGAGGTATTTCGACATAGTACCACAGTTCATAGTGATTACAAGTCATTAGCTGATTGTGTAATCTTTGGCTTTAGAAAAATTAAACGCAGCTATGTTTTTGGTTTCACTTTGCCCATTTTCTTTGTTACGCCTTCAGATGTAGGTAAGTATTCGTGGGGTGATATTTTTGCCCTAACTATTACCACTTTAGTGTAAAATATTTAAACGTTTCTATATATTTTTTTAAAAACAGAGAGCACGGTAGGACTGCGGGACCCTAAAAAGATTTTGTAAGGTTAACATTTTTCTTTATTTCCATAAATGTTTATAGCAGTGCACTCTAAGCTGTGTTTTTTGTAAAGTAGCAGGGTAATTTTTACTAATTAGCGTGGGCTAGGGGGGAAGATGGCGGCCGGCTAAGAAGCCAGGTCGGGAGCTCCGTATAGACTGACCTCAAAAACCGGAGTATGACAAAGAAAGAACGTCCAATACACATCTACTCAAGCACAACGTAATTGTGACTGTTAACCTCTCTAAGAAACTGGAATGTACGACGGAAACAGCAGTGGTAATGGGAGCAACGCTTACCTTCTTGCTAGAATGCAGTCTCTCCCCTAAGGAAAACTGGGTGTAACTGCTTCCCCTTACAGCGGTCTATGGGCGGCAGCACAGGAAGCCCGAAAGAGCTTCCGGAGAGAAGCGAGTAGAATCCCCTTTCTCTTCCGGGGGAAAGAAGGCAGTGGTATATGCACGCTGTGACAGGGGAAGCAATGCGGGGAGAAGCTCCAACAACACATCGAGAGCATACGAAGGAGACGAGGAAGGGGGAGAGCGGCGTATGCCTGAGTACACTGGGTGCACTGTTAGATGTCGCGGTTGTCCCTGGGGGCCGGTACCTGAGAAACTGAAACAGACAGAGCCGCGATCGGCTGAGGAGGCACAGCCGGGGAGGTCGGACGTCGCTCCCCATGCATCCCACACGGCTGTGACAGCATACAGGATAATTGCGGAGGAGAAAAAGCAGGCAAGAGTGACGGTGGCACTAACAGGAAAAGCACGGCCCTTCCCGACCTTATGAGTCTACTGTGGGGCAGTGAAGCAGCCATTTGAGTTTTTTGAGTCTTCATTGTCTCCCGCTGCAGACACGGATCGAGCAACGCCAAGAGGAAACTTAGAGGACAGAGGAACAGCGGCAGGGGCAGTGGTGATTGAGACCCCGCAACGGATGAAAAGGGTAAGCAGGCTAGAGGGTATTAAAAGCAAAGATGAAGGAGACAAATCCCTAAGTGATTACAGAGTTTACAGAAAGTGCTGAGCAAGTTTAAGACATAGAAGTGTGTTGTATGACATCAAGGGGGAGAGAGGGGGCCACGGACCGAGGCAGGGGAGGACAGGGTGGACAAGGCCAGATCAAGCTACTGTTTAAGAAACAGGCAATTCTGTAAACATACCGTCTCACTAGCTGGCAAGCAATCTATTGCCCCCGTAGCACTAAGAGGAAGACACATAAACACGCCAAAATAGACACCTATGCTCTTAGCTCCAAGAGGAAGTCTTTGAAAGAAAAAGGACGGAGCGGGGATCCACCGGAGCAACATCTCAGAATAACCCCTTTCCTCAGATCCTTTTTCAAAGTACAGGGTCAGACACAGGAGCAGGTGCAGGTACAGACAGGTACAGGCCAAACGGTACAGTCTCAAACAACAGAACCTGTCCCAAGACGAGTAGTAAGACAAAGTCCCTTACACGTAGCAGTTAACACCACCCGGCCATACGAACAGGGATGGAGTTCGGCCAAAACAACACCACAGGTGCATTAACTCAAAAGGTACCTAATTCCACAGCCGAGGGAGCATCTGTCCAGCACTCTGCACCATCTATACAACAAGATGAGACACAAGATAATATACACTCAGTTCCCCACTCTTATAACGCTTCGCCCACTCCAAACTCAACAGATCAATTTCTAGGGAAAATGTTGGATGAAATGAGAGCAAAATTCGCAATCTCCGAAGTAAATCAGAGTAAAATCCGGGAGGTCTGTGAAGTATTGGACCCCAAATTCAATGCTCTGAGTGACCGAGTTACGGCAGTAGAATTTGAAGTTGGGGGACTGAATAAAAGAGTAGAAGCAAATCAAAGGGAAATAAGGGCCCTAAAGGAGAGTGATAAGACCATTTAAGAAAAACTGGAATCGCTTGAAAACCAGTCGAGAAGGAACAACTTAAGAATCTTAAATGTACCAGAAGGTCAGGAAGGGACAGATGTCAACAAGTTTATAGTTCAACTCCTAGAGGAACATTTTCCTTGGACAAAATCGGTAGGTTTTGAAGAGGCTATGGAAGAAATAAGGATAGGAAAAACCCTAGGAAAATACTAGTAAACTTTAAGACTTATACCCTCAAGGAGAGAATCTTGAGTGAGGCCCTAAAAAACGGCCCCCAGGATAAGGGGGGATGGTCATTTAGGATCCGGTCGGATATTTCCAAAGCAACTCAGGATAGGCAGTGGGAACTAGGCCAGCACATACAAGAGTTAAGGAGCCTGGGTGCCACTGTACAGATGAAGTTCCCAGCAGCACTCCCAATCATGTGGAGAAACAAGATGCACAACATAAGAGAGCCAGCTGAAGTTGCCCACTTCCTGGAACAAATGACGGATCAAATGAGAGGTCAGTCAGAGACTATGCATTGAATGTAACAGTAAAGTAGGGAAAACAAGTTAAGGGAAGTAGGATAGCAAAGAAAGGGACGTAACGCTCTAAAAAGGTCATATACGGAGCTCAAAATGGGCCAGTAATGCAGCCCAAAGAAGACAACAAGGAGGCTTCCCCAGGGTGGGCCACTTTTAACCACAAGAAAAATAAAACAACAAAAAATGTACACAAGGGTGGGGGGTAAAATAGGGAGAAAAAAAAGTCCTCAATCTACGAGAAAGGAGAAATCAGGAACCTCCAAATATCGCGAAGAGCCCATTGGAAGAAATGGCAAATAAGAGAAAAAGGGAAATATGGTGAATAAAGTCAACATAATGTCCTGGAATGTAAACGGACTCAGAACACCAAACAGAAGACGTCAGATTCCGGAATATTTAAGGGTAATAGATAGCGAAATCATAATCCTACAAGAAACACACCTCTTAAAAAAGGAATGGGAAGACATCATAAAAATACTAAATTGGGTAGATTGTTTTGTCTGCACAAACCAGGAATGCGTCGTAAAAGGAATAGCAATACTTTAAAAAAAATTATTAAAAGCCAGCATTGAGAAAATAGACCTAGATAGGAAAAGGTAGATGGGCTGCCACTAGTGTTAAAATTCACAATAACCCATTCACCATTGCGGGCTACTATGGGCCCAACCTGGACAACCCATCCCCTCTACAAAATTTGTACGCACAATTATTATCAGCTACCTCCCCGGTAATACTAGGGGGAGATTTTAACTTAGTTCCAGATCTTAAAACTGATTGTTCCCCTCCTTTGAAACAATCAAATCTACCTAAAATGAGGGACTGGTTGGGGATTTGCAAAAGAGACCTGGATCTGGTTGATATCTGGAAAGGAAAAGGTGATAGAAAACATGCATTCACTTTCAAGAATAAAAAATTAGACTCGCAGTCCAGAATCGACTACTTTTTAGTAGACAAAACTCTGGTAGATAGCATACTTGAGGTTGAGCATCTGCCGACTCATTTGTCCGACCATTCCGCAGTGGTATTAAAAACACAACTAGGAAAGGTCAAATCAGCTTCAAGGTGGACTGTCGATCGCACCATCTTCAACGACCCACAGAATCTAGCTGAATTCACGGCTGAGACAGTTGCTTATTTTGAAAATAATAGAGAGAGTACATCATTGCAAGTCACTTGGGACGCATACAAGGCAGTGATCAGGGGGAAAATATTAAGCCTGGCAACACACAAAACAAAAACAACAAAACAAGAGATAAGGAGTTTAGAAAATATCATAAATACTTTGGATGCACAAATAGACGCTGAAAAAGACGCTGATAAATAGAAGAAATTAGAAGTAGACAGGATGAAACAAAAGGAAACCCTGGCAGGAATTCTAGAAGGTAAGGTGAGGGAGAGATGGGAAGTGAGTAAACTGTCTCACCTCACTATGAGTATGGGGAAGGGCGCAGTAAGCTGCTGGCATGGAAAACGAAAACTGACTCAAGTAGAAACAAGATAATCAATATCTAGCCTCAAGGTGCTGCAGAATCGAGCTCAGAGGATGGGTGATAAGGAAAGAATTTGTAAAGTTTTTCACAGAGCTATATACAGAAGACCCAAATCCAACAAATGTACAGCTCAAAGAATACCTTGAAGCCCAGGATCTCCCAAAGTTAACAAACGAGGAAAAAGAGGAGCTAAATTCTGGAATTACAAAGGAAAAAGTAAAGGAAGTGCTGAAAGGACTAAAGAGAGGGAAAGCGTCAGGACCTGATTTACTTCCAAATGAACTGTATATTACTCAGTGAGGTTCTGACCCACCCACTCACAGATCTGCTAAACATAATCTATCAAGACAAAGGGAAACTCCCTGAATCCTGGAATGATGCGACAATAAATATCATATTAAAGCCGGGGGGAAATCCAGCAAAATGTGAGTCCTATTGTCCAATTTCTCTTCTGAACTGTGACTATCAAATACCCAAATCATGGCAAAAAGGCTAGGGAAAATAGACCAGAAAGGATTCATGAAGGGGAGGCAACTGCATGATTTGACACATGAGCTCATGGGGGCCATAGATGTAGCACGGATAGAAAAATTCCCCTTGACTATAATTACTCTCGACGCTGCCAAAGCCTTTGACAGGGTGAACTGGGACTTCCTAAATAACGCACTAATTAAGTATAATCTAGGAGACAAGTTCCAGGAAATAGCCTCAGTAAACAGAATCAGCAAGATGGACAGGAAAGGGAAACCCAGCAGGAAGTATAACTTTTGGGATATAGAATCCTAGTTTGCTACCTAAAGGTTGTTTTTCACTGTACAAAACAAAAAAGGGCAAAATCCTATGATTATGCAATGGCAATAAATAAACAGGCAAAGTGCCTGTGCGAGTGACCCGGGGGGTCAGCTCTCCCAAGACGCATACTTTATTGAAGTTGGTTATGGAACCAAGGGGACCCCCTCTGTACACATTATAGGGAGACTCCCCAAACCATTCGGAGTACAGAGAGGAGTCAGACAAGGATGTGTCCTGGCCCCTTTTCTTTTCACCCTTTATACCAACAGGTTGGAATGCGCTATGCTACAGAGGTGCCGGGACCTACCCTTGATAAACGGTCGATCGATCCCGGTCCTCCTGTACGCCGATGACGCCGTGATTCTCGAACGTACACCTGTCGAACTACAACGAGCCGTGACAAGATACAACCGCTTCATGACGGACCTTGACCTTAAAATCAATATTAAAAAAACATTCACCATGTCCATAGGTAAGGGTTGCAAGAAAGTTAGGGACATCTTTGTTGAAAATGTAAAACTAGAAACAATAAAAACCTACCCTTACCTTGGCGTTTTGATAGACGACAAATGTTCTTGGAAACAGGCCATCGAGATAAGGAAGCTGTATTTTTCGAGGGCCACATCAGCTTTGGTAAATTTCACAGAGAGGCTGGATGGTAGACCGCCGATCGAACTGATCAAAATTTACAAAGCTAAATGTATCAGTGTAGCAACCTACGGAGCGGCTCTGTGGGGTAACGGGAAAATTGAAGCCCTACAGAAAGTCGAGAACTGTTTCCTAAGATTTCTACTTGCCGTCCCCCGAAGTTCCTCAACATGTAATTGTCATCTAGAGCTAGGCCTTACATATCTAACTGACCTAGTAAGGCTTCAACCAATGCTTCTGTCGTACCGCATTTGGTTCTCCGAAAAAAACGCCCTTACTTGAGGGCTGTTAGAGGACTGTTTTTTCTTTAGAAAATGCGTGCAAAATTAAATGGCTCATGTACATCAAAAAGTTCTTCCACGATTTAGGATTGGGGAAATACTATCTTCACCCTTTGACAATAACAGAAATACCTTGGAAAGAATTCAAAACAATCTGTCTGAGCCACCTAGAACAACTTAGGCTCGTTAATGAGGCTAGTAAACCCACTATTCAGCACGCATTATTAATATAATCTACCTTAGCCATTCAGCCCTATTTAACGTTCGTACACAAGGTTTAGGATAGATTTCTGCTGATCCGTTTTAGGTGAAATATATTTCACCACATTGTGTCATTCCCAGAGGCGAACACTTGGGCTATACATCCAATTACATGCCCATGCGACAACATCTCCAACCAGTCCACCATACATATTGTGCTCTTTTGCAAATTTTACAAAGAGGCTAGGACTCGCTGGGTGATTCCATTATTAAAACACTTGGGTTTGAGAAGATGTCGCCCCGCCTATATCGCCTTACAATCTTTGGAGACAAGCTACATGGCAGAAAACATTGCTAGGTTTTTGAAGTTTTGCGTCAAACATAGGGCAAATTTATGCTAACTTAATGAATTGCTTTGCACTATTTTGTTCAGAGAATTATGAAATATCGAGAAACCTGTCTAAAGTCCAAAGTAATATACATTGATGTACATAATGATTGGGTAAATGTGTCATGAAATGTTATCAATTTGCTTTTAATGTTTTTATACCTTTATAATGGTCTGTTTTTAAGTGTTTAATGAATTGTACTTTTATGGTCTTCTAAAATTGAAAACCGATGATTTGATTTGATTTTGATTTGATTTGACTCCCCAAACCCAACTTCGGGGTATAAAAGGGGCAGTGAAGGAACAGAGAACAGAGATGCGGTTACCTGAAAACTATGTATACTACTATTGCAGAATGAGGATATTAAAAAAAAAAAAAGTTTAACATTTCTCTTTATTTCCATAAATGTTATATGGCCGAGATACCCGCCACCCCCTCTCAACACAATCCCCAAAGGAGGGAAACCGGAAACAGTTCTTGAGTTTTTGGAAGTGGGATGGAGTGACCATCCCGGCCGTATTTATTAAAACAAAAATTAAAACATTAAACGTTTCATGTTATGTACAATTTCATTACCATATTGCGATGTTTGGCTAACCTTAACAGATTCTCTAATACAGAGGTTCTCCTAGCCGAACTAGCATCCTACAAAACATTTCTTGACATATTGAAATTGTACACCTAACGTTTAAGGGCCAACGGCAAGGTCATAACCGGTGTCAAGATCCCTAACCAGACTTACCCCTCCCACTTGGGCTGGGCGACAGCACGGAGGCGTACCTCAAGTGCAACTATTACCAATTTCCCTTGACTTGACGGGGGCACCTAAAGACTCGACGCCAGTTAAAGGTCGTTCGAATACTCGTGTGAGGTATCTAGAAGGTACCGTAGACCTTATCCCAACCCCACACAACTTACCGCATCTGCCGTCGCAGATGTCACTGGCCCCGGGAAATTCCCCAGGAGGGGGCTGTAACCCCTCCTACAAAGGAAGGGGCCTTGACCGCCTTTCCTTTACTTCCGGCGACCCATCCTTAGAAGGGACCGCCTCCCCATTGAGGGGCCAATGGCCACCTCTCCCGAGCGCTCCCATCCGTGTTGGGTGACGCCCACTCATAGGGATCTACTAATTAGTGCTCACCGATCATGACCTTACCGCCTACCAAATAAATACGACAGTGCTAACTAAAACTCAGAATACATTGGCCACTATGACCGAAAGGGCATGCATAAAATTCAACACTAAATCTGAATCTCTTTAATGGTAAAACGTACTCAAACAGACCATTCTTTATTAACTCAATATCAACATGATACTCCAACCTGGAAACGAGAACACCAGCAAAATTAATCAACTTCATTAAAAACAACTGGTTGTCTTCAGGGGCTGGTGGGTGGGTCAAAATTGGCTCTTCGTTCTGTCCCGAGCTCACGTGCAGCGAGGAGGTGCAGCTTCAGAGCACAAGAACAAGAGGATGTCTTCTGGTCTTGCGTCCCTTTTTATCCGTCTTCAGGGCGGGCGTATACCCGCCCCTGCCTGCCCCGAGGGCGTGGCTGGCTGCGTCAGTGTCTAGGCCAGCCCACTCTAGGGCGGGAACAGGCGCGCCCCGGCTACGCCGCTTCGGGCATACCAGCCGAGACGCGCCTCCCGCCCCAAAAATGGCTTCCCGGGGGGATCGAGGCACTCAGCCATAAGTTCGGGGGGACCAAGTTGGTCGCCCCTTTCCATATGGCCGAGATACCCGCCACCCCCTCTCAACACAATCCCCAAAGGAGGGAAACCGGAAACAGTTCTTGAGTTTTTGGAAGTGGGATGGAGTGACCATCCCGGCCGTATTTATTAAAACAAAAATTAAAACATTAAACGTTTCATGTTATGTACAATTTCATTACCATATTGCGATGTTTGGCTAACCTTAACAGATTCTCTAATACAGAGGTTCTCCTAGCCGAACTAGCATCCTACAAAACATTTCTTGACATATTGAAATTGTACACCTAACGTTTAAGGGCCAACGGCAAGGTCATAACCGGTGTCAAGATCCCTAACCAGACTTACCCCTCCCACTTGGGCTGGGCGACAGCACGGAGGCGTACCTCAAGTGCAACTATTACCAATTTCCCTTGACTTGACGGGGGCACCTAAAGACTCGACGCCAGTTAAAGGTCGTTCGAATACTCGTGTGAGGTATCTAGAAGGTACCGTAGACCTTATCCCAACCCCACACAACTTACCGCATCTGCCGTCGCAGATGTCACTGGCCCCGGGAAATTCCCCAGGAGGGGGCTGTAACCCCTCCTACAAAGGAAGGGGCCTTGACCGCCTTTCCTTTACTTCCGGCGACCCATCCTTAGAAGGGACCGCCTCCCCATTGAGGGGCCAATGGCCACCTCTCCCGAGCGCTCCCATCCGTGTTGGGTGACGCCCACTCATAGGGATCTACTAATTAGTGCTCACCGATCATGACCTTACCGCCACAGGCCCGGATAGTTGACCGGCTATCCGGGCCCCCCACAAAACTCCTAGCTAAAGGTCATGTTTCAACGTTTTTAACCATGCTAAGAAGTCTCCTATGAGTAACTCATTCCCCACCCGAGACAAATGCACACCATCCCCTAGATACATACTGTCATCATTAATACAACCGTGCGAGATAGAATGCAATGTCCTGGAACGAAACAACCTACTCACTTTGTTATTAAGTTTTCTAACAGAATGGTTCAAAGCAGGAATCGAAACAGCCCCCCGCCACACTTTTCGTGGGATCATATGAGACCACCCAATTATGCACCCCGGAACTTTCCTCGCCAACCAACTTACAGTGGAAAGCATTGCCTCCAGGAGAAGTCGTCTACCGGTGGTGACCAAATCATTGCCCCCTAAATGTACTATGACTATAGACGGCGGTGACCTCGTCCGCCCTAACAAACCCTCAAAGAATGCCTGAAACTGGTCAATACAGAGACCGCCCCTTCCGTAGAAGGACATTCTGTACCCGTATTCCCCAGCTACGTGAATCATGTCACCTGCTTCGAATACGTCCGAGGCACGCCTCACGTATGAGTGGCCCACGACCCACACCTCCTTTCTCACAGCCGGTGATGTCTGACCGCTGGCCTGGTGTTGGGTCGACTGCATAGTCCGCCCCGCCTCGAAGGCTTGCGTAACTGAAAACCAAACAAAAGACAAGAAGCGTGAGTACATTATTACAGCTTCACAACATGTGCAACCGCACATACCTCTTATAACAATTGGAGGACCAACGCCCCACTCGTTTTACTTGTTCCACATTAAGACCCCTGGCTGTAGCTTCAGTGGCAGCCCCTATCCGAAAGGAATGGGTCCCAAACTCACCCGGGTCCAAGCCCGCTGCGGTAATTGACATCGCGAGCACCCGCTGAAACTGAAACTTCGTCAGTGGGGTGGCGTCCGCGTGTCTCAACAATGTCCCCCCCCATGATGCCACCCTTCGTGCTAGGTAATCTTCTAAACACTTCACCGGACACATGGAGGACCCTGGAATCCTGCGAATGACTATGCAGTCTCCCACCCCACCTTGATCGGTTTTTGACTTGACAAAGGATACAGTCATCGTCTCACCCCTGATCTGAACGTGTTCCCGGCACAAACCCCCCACCACATCCCGCTTGCTCCTTGCTACCAGCTCACTTATCCTCATTGCCCCGTGAAATGCAAGCGTAAAAGCAGCTCGGAACAAACAGGCCTCGAACTGAGACGAGCATGTGGCGGGGAGTGTGGCCAGCAACTGGGACAACCTATCCAGACCTATCGGGCGCCTCTCATCTACTTTGCGACCCTCAAGGCGTTGCCACCCACGCAGCGCTTTCTGTACCACAAAAGACGCTGTCGGGTCCTGGATATTATGAGCCCTGGCAACAAAAGAAATGGCAGCACGATGCCTCTGGGCTGTAGCCACCGACTTCCCAGCCTTACGCAAGGACATCAGAAAATGTACTACCCAATCCTCATGCCCCCAAAGCCCCCCTCTCTCAGTCCCCAAAAAGGCTAAATAAGCCCGAAACGCCCCTTCGTATGCCTTCCTCGTCCTTGGTGCTAGACTCTCTCCCACGAGGTAACGAAGTTCGGGGCACCGAGAGACCAGAGAGCTTCGGGAAAGGGTGCTGGCTCTGGGTCCGCTGAGGGAAGGAAACCCGAGAAAGCCTGCATTTGAAAACGAGACAGTGCATCAGCAGCCTGATTCATCACCCCTGGGACATGTTTTGCTCTGAATACCACGTTCAGTTGCATACACAGTAAGACAATTTCTTTAAGCAGCCTTAAAATCATTTTACAACGTGCTGCCTGACTATTGATGCATTCTACAACGGTCATATTGTCAGACCAAAATACGACAGAGTGATTTTTGAATCCATCGGGCCAGGTTCTGAGGGCCACCAAAATGGGAAACAGTTCAAGGAAAGCAATATTACTCGTCAGCCCCTCTTCATGCCACCATGTTGGCCACCTTTGTGCCGACCATTTTGTGCCGAAGATGGCGCCGAAACCCATGCTTCCCGCTGAATCCGTCCATAGACCCAGCTCTTCAGAGGACAAGGCCGGTTTGTTCCAGACGACTCGACCATTGAAATCCGCCAAAAATGCTAACCAAATACGCATGTCTTGGCGGACCTCGACCGATAATCTCGTGCGATGATGACCCTCTTTTAGGCCGACCATCGCCTGGGCAATTGAACGGGAGAAGGGGCGGGCCATCGGGATCACCCTTAGGGCAAAATTCAACTTCCCCACCAATTGCTGCAATTGATGCAGCGTGACTTTAGATGCAGTAATACACATTTCCAGGGCTGCCCTGAATTTCGACACTTTGGCAGCTGGTAAACGAAAACAACCCTCACTAGAGTCCAACTCGATCCCGAGAAACTCGAGGCAAGTCGTGGGACCCACAGTTTTACCTGGTGCCAATGGCACGCCAAATTGATTCATTAAAACACAAAAGTCAGTCAAGGCCCGGGCACATTCATCATCCCCAGCGGCCCCAAGGAACAGAAAGTCATCGAGGTAATGCATCACATTTCGAAAACCCGTTTCCTTCGTGTAAACCCATTGTAGAAAACTACTGAATTTCTCGAAATATGCACAAGATATAGAGCACCCCATCGGCATACACCTATCCATGTAATACGAACCTTGAAACATGAATCCCAAAAGACGTTGGTCTTCCGGGTATACCGGGAGCAAACGGAACGCTGACTCGATATCTGATTTCGCCATCAGCGTCCCGGGCCCCAGGCGATTCAAAATGGCTACGGCCTCATCGAATGATGCGTACCGCACCGAACATATCGCTGGATCAATTGCATCGTTTACAGAAAGGCCATGAGGAGCTGATAAATTGTGAATCAATCGAAACTCACCTGGGTCCTTCTTGGGGACCACCCCTAAAGGAGAACAAACAAAATTCGGTACCGGGGGAACACTAAACGGGCCGGCAACCCGACCTCGGGTAACCTCTTTCCGGATCTTATCCTGTACTACAGTCGTATGCTGCAAGACGGAAAGTTGGTTTTTGCACGTCCCGACACCCTGAAAGTTCCCCACCGGGATGCGGAAACCATATGAAAAACCGTTTCGTAGCACCCCAGCAGAAGTACGATCTGGGTATTCGCTGAGCCAGGGAATCATCGCCAGGGTATCAATCGGGGTTGGTAAAGGCGCCCCTCGGACTATATTAGACCTGTTTGGCGCCTCCTCTACCCCCATTTTCACCCGATTTGGCTCTGCACGAGGACTCAGGATGGGGTGCCCCACAACCACTACATTCGTGTTTGAATTTACAAGATCCCGGGGGCCTAGTACATTTACTTCTGTTGAAATTGAAACAGAAACCCCTCTTCCCTGTATTGCCGGCGGGTCTCGGGTAATCGTCTATACCCGTACCCGACCGAAAGGGCGTCCCCCCATTTTGGCGGGAGGACTCACCAACAGTACTCCCCACCAACGGCACTTTCAACATCCCCGACTCTTTCATTTTATTCCATGTCAAAGAATCGTAACAGTCCCAGGTTAAACTTTTGTTATGCTCCATCGCTTTCCTGAAAAGGTTGTCATAACAGAACCATTGGTTACCTTGGTGCGATGTCGAGTACCCCATAATTCGTGACTGATATACTGGAAATTCAGGGAGCAATTCAGGCCTACGTTCCCCCAAAATTGACGTAAAAATTCCCCAAGCATTACCCCAGTTGCCAATATTCTCATTCACTTTAAAGGCGGCCATTTTGGCGCGCCAAACACTCGGATGCATCAGATCCTTTTGACCCTTAACAGTTTCGACCTCATAGTGATCAACGAGCAGGGAGAAAATGTTTACGTATTCCCCCGCCGAAATCTTTTCCTTTATTGCCAAAGGAACATGTTGCCCCAATTTTTCTCTACGAGAGGGTGTTGACTCATCCCTTGCGATCGGCAATGGCCGCTTACCTGCACCGGACGCTACTTCCGCCCCTCGTGGCTTGTCTATCACCGCATCCGGCGCGGGCACCTTGGCTACATCACGTTTCTCGCGCAACTGTTTCATGAGTGCTTGCGCTTCGGCAGCCGTGGCGCCCTCGGTACTGTCCCCCAACCACGCTGCTAGCTGTGCCGCCAACTCGGGAGGCATACCCTCAGCGGATGTCGGGGTGACTACGACCGGAATCGGGTTCCCTTCCTGCGGTACCGGGGCCGGTACCGGGGCTGGCGGCTCGAGCGGGGAACAGGGAACCGGGACGTCTCCCCCGACCGGCCCCCTTCTCGGCCTCTTAGGCCTCCCTCCGGCCGGTGGACGCCCCGATCCCTCCTCGCCGTCTCGCCCCGCCAACTGCCTCTTTATCTCGGACATTTCCTTCATGAGAGCCCGAACCATCTGGTCAGTCGACATTCTCTTCGCGCCTTTCTTGGGCATCTTTCAAACGAAGTATCTAGAAGACAAAAAGAAAGATTAAAACGCTCAAAATTGGCTCTTCGTTCTGTCCCGAGCTCACGTGCAGCGAGGAGGTGCAGCTTCAGAGCACAAGAACAAGAGGATGTCTTCTGGTCTTGCGTCCCTTTTTATCCGTCTTCAGGGCGGGCGTATACCCGCCCCTGCCTGCCCCGAGGGCGTGGCTGGCTGCGTCAGTGTCTAGGCCAGCCCACTCTAGGGCGGGAACAGGCGCGCCCCGGCTACGCCGCTTCGGGCATACCAGCCGAGACGCGCCTCCCGCCCCAAAAATGGCTTCCCGGGGGGATCGAGGCACTCAGCCATAAGTTCGGGGGGACCAAGTTGGTCGCCCCTTTCCAATAGCAGTGTAATCTAAGCTGTGTTTTTTTGTAAAGTAGCAGGGTCATTTTTACTAATTAGCGCGCTACTCCATACACAATTTTACACTTTTTTGCATATATTTAAATATGCAAAAAATGTAAAATACACTTTAGCACATTATATTTATAAAATATAGTGTCTTATTATTTGCAATTTTTTAAAAATATTTTTTTACGGTACTTCGGTACTTCTGATTAAAGAAAATATATATATTTAAACTTATAAATATTTTTCTCTACCTATTACCCCTTTCCTAACGTGGTAATAGGTAGGGAAAAATACCAAACCTAATACTTACCTACATTGAATGGTGTAATGCAGAACACAGGGAAACTTGAACTGAAAACAACATGGCTGCCTTCAACTTTTGTAAAGGCAGTCATTAGCCAATTAACTAATGACCTGTCATCACTATATACCTGGAGAGTACTGCGGTAGTACCGTGGCCATGGATACAGCTAAATTTAAAACACAAATGCATTGTATTTGACATCCATTTTGGAATCCCCTTTTTTCTTTGCACTCCCTTGATGAAACACAATGAAACCTTCAGGATTTCCAGATTAACATGGGCAGTAGGTTTGCAAAGTTTCACTGATGTTTGTCAAATGGATGCAAAAAGATTAAGGGGCAAAAATCTTTATCTCCTGTCACCCTAACTAGAACTACAGAATGGCTACTGCCACTGTGTAATACCTTAACTAGGGGTCCCTCTGTCTGTAACAACAACCAATCAGTGTTGATGGGACATGTCTACTGTTGCTGATTGTTAGAGAATAAATAGTTGACAAAAATAGATTTTTTGTATTAGGTGGTCTCTTTAATGTTTTCAACATGATATAGAACTATCTAATGTTTCCCTTTTGACCTAAAAATTAGAATAACAAATTATTTTCAAAACAAGTGTGGAATTAGCATTCACTTTTATTGGTAATTAAAGGATAAGTTTCCATATTATGCAATGCTGTATTATTGTTCCACAAATGAAGTATAATGCCCTTACAACATGCTCAGCACTGATTTAATATGGACCTGACTTTGCGGAAATGAGAACACCACCACACGTGATTCGGTCATGAAGACTAAAATTGCACCTGAAAAACTTTTATTATTAGCATAGTTTGTCTTTCACTGAGAAGTCTTTGTGACTTTATTCTTTACCATTAGAGTTTGCCTCCAACTGCAGTGGATAATGAAAAGGCGATGAGACGCATAATAAGCTGTTCCTCCTCTAATATACTGCTTTTATACAAAATAAATCGAACAATGTTTCCCAGTTCAGTGAAGGTTAAGTGCAGTGGCCGCTGGCACAGGTAAGTGCGGTGCATCGGGGCAGGGCGCAGCGGGGGGGGGAAGTTGACAGACGACAGAATGGGTATTATTTATTTATTTAATTATACATATTCCGTCGTCTGTCGACTTCCCTCCGCCCACCCTGCCACGCACCCACTCAGCCCCACCGCATTTACCTGTGCCTTCTACTGCTGGTTAAGTGGACCAGCGAGGATTTTCTAAAACCTGAGTTCAACAATATGATTGCGCATCTTGTTACGTATTGCCACCAGAAAGTCCAATCAATGTCATCCGTGTTTATTTTTGCCCGCTACAATGTTCAAAGACTCTAATTCCTTTAGCCTAATATAACATACTTTATGCCAGTTTGTATATGATAGTAATGTAAACTTTTCCCAGAATGTCATGGCTTGTTTCTGACATGTGCTATTTTTAAAGACTATTTCTATGCCAAGACAAATCTTTAAGTGCTCAAACATTTATCAAATTCCCATCAGTGAGATTAATTCATCATGGTGGCATTGGCATACCCAAGCTCCTAAATGTATTGGTTGGCCTTCACTCATGCCACTGTCACCAATGAAAAATAGTTTAAAAACTTAAACAGAAAGTTGCACTGTTATAATGGATGTGTAATGCCGCTCAGAATAGACAGCTTGTACGTAAACATGATAGGACATGTTAACATCGCTGGCTGTATACTGCCTAAAAGATCCTGAAAATGTACATTTATGTCTTTTGTCCTCGAAGTTTTAATAAAAATAAGTAAAAAAAACCAAAAGAGTGAAAAAGAGGTCAAGGGCCTCAAACACCCTGTAATCAACAGATAAAAACTGATCAATTTGTGAAAGCAATGTGTAATATGAGGAGTATGCATTATTGTGTCTTTTTGTAAATGTTATGGGACTTCTTTTATTTTACTCCAGCGACCTATTTCTGATGTCTTTGTGCAGAAGCAAATTATAACAGCTGCGAAAACATCAATTGAACAGGTTAGTATATTCCGCCTGTTGATATATATCTATGCAAAACGCAAATGTATCACATTCGGAAGTGAGTCACTCATGCTTATCACACAAAGAGAAAGCCAAAGACAAGTCGGAGAAAGAACTGGGCCCCATGTTTGATTCTTCATCGTCTGTACCTTCTATGTTTGCTAATGCACACATTTCAGAGCACACAGAGACTTACGTCTTGTGTAGTGATTCTAGTACCTAGTAAGAACAATTCCAGACTATTTCCTTCGTTTGTATTTATACTCGGTTTCAGGGTATTTCTCAACAGAGAAATCAGAACCTTGCATATTCACAAGCGTGATTATACAGAACGAGTTAATATCTGAGTTCATTACTCATATTAAAACCTTCAGACCCATTTAGTGAGTCATGAAAAATAAGTAACAGCACCATGAATTGGTGATAGGAACCCCACACATGGAATTCAAGGTATTAACCCAATTTTAGCTAAGAACAAGGTGTACCAAACGCAAACAGTGTTTCTACAAGTGTTTCTGATATTTAAAAGATTAGTGTTGACACGTAAAAATGGACGAGACATGAGTGTATTGTATTGGAACTATTTAAGGGTGTCTACATAACCGATATAAGTATCTAATAATTACTATTTTACCAAAAAGTTACCAAAAATCTTTTTTTTTCAATGTGGAATTAGCACTAGTTTTTTGTTGGTGATAAAATGATTAGCTTTTCCATGTTGTAATGCTGTACAACTGTGTCACACATGCAATATAATATATTTACATTACACTCAACACTGAATTTAGCTGGGTCTGGTATTATCCTAACTAGGGTACCTCTGCTGTTGTGTGGGTTATAGAGACATATAACCAGTACTTTCAATGGGCCGGTACTGTCTGGTACGGAATACCATCACTTTTTTATGTTGAGAAGGAGAGTACCAGCAATAGCTTTAATTGGAGAGTACCTGCATTATTTTTCCATTTCAAGCACTGCATTTAATCCCCACCTCTGAAAACTCTACATTAATTCTGATAGTTTGTCATTCATCAAGAACTCTTTCTGATGTTTTCTTTTACTACTAGATTCAGTCTAGTTCAGTAGATAGTAAAAAGGCCACGAGGGACACAGTAAGTTGTTTGTTATCTAACATATATACTGTTTTATGCTAAAAGCTCGAAACAGATTCTTGTTAATTTAAGCGCAGATGCATCAGCTTGGACGTCTTAAAAGCAGAATACATTTATACAATTGTTCATGTTATTAGATATCCATACTTGACAAACCATTCAATTTGATTCGACCTTATTTTCTTCCTCTTAGAATTCTCTAAGACTCTCACTGCTTTAGCTCTTCACTCCAAATCTTTCCATCTCTTTTATTACCACTTCAGCACTCTTTATATAAAAGTATTGAAAACATTTTCCATATTCTCGTGAACTTTTCTGGAAATCTGTTCCTTTCAACTACTATTTATAAAATGTGAAATTTTTTTTAGGATTTTCATACACCTGCCCATTTCCCATCAGTCAAATACATTTTTTGGAGAGGTAATCACATACCTCCGTTTGTCATTTTTTTAAAAATTTACACTAATGGCTCCTTCACTGGTAAAGTTGTCAGGGATAGAAAGAAACCCAGTGACCACATAAGACGCAATTCTGTGATGTCTATAAACGAAATGCAAAATGATGAGCACACATAATTTTTTGTTGTTGTAAATTTTAGCTCTGGTTTTTGGTTTCTTCCAGTCACTTGCATGACAGAGAGTGCTCGGTAGTGAAGTAAAAGGCATGAAGTGGATATAGAACTGTGCAGCCTTGATATTCTTTATGCCAACCTTTAATTTAGCATCCGCCAGCTTCTGAGCAGTTTTAGGCACTGGCCCTTATCCATTCTTTATTACTCCTGCTCCTTTAGTCCAGTCAACTCCTCAGACACTCATCTCTTTAATTACCACTTCAGCACTCTTTATATAAAAGTATTGAAAACATTTTCCATATTCTCATGAACTTTTCTGGATATCTGTTCTTTTCAACTACGATTTATATACCGTGACATTTTGTTAGGATGTTCATGCACCTGCCCATTTCCCATCTACCAAATTCATTTTTTGGAGAGGTAATCGCATACCTCCATTTGTATATTATTTTTGATTTACACTTATGGTTCCATCACTGGTAAAGTGATCAGGGTTAGAAAGAAACCCAGTGATCACATCAAAATTCATTTTTTGTTGTTGTAAATGTTAGCTCTGGTTTTTGGTTTCTTCTCGTCACCTGCACCTAGTGCTGCTGTCAAGAAGCTGTCTCGGACAATTGAGAAAAAATTCTATGAAGAGGTTAGTGTATTAAGTCTGTTAATATACTTTTGTGAAACGCTGAAGTATATCCTGTTTGGCACTGAGTTGGTAATGCTTATCATGCTATGGGAGAGCACTAGAGACACACTTCGACTTTTATACAGAAAAGATCAGGACCTACTCCTGAGCTTAGGTTCTCCACCCTCTGGAACATCTTGGTTTTACTGATGTACTTATTTCAGAACCTATTGAGGCTGATGTCTTGGGCATTGACATAGCAGAAACTGTTCCAGGCTATTCTCTTCACGCTATTCACACATCCGTTCTCTGATTATTAGTGCTTCATTTTGTAGTGTAGTTCCTATACTCCCAATAGGCTCTGCGCATTGGAATAATATATCCTATAGATTTGACGTAGGAATGAGGTCTACTAGGTCTCTATTGAATATACTAGACTTAATTGTGCGTGCCAGCTAGCTCAGAGATCACTAGAAACGTTCTCGAATACACAAGAAGGGATTTGTTTCTGATAACCGCATAAACATGACAACTTTGTTTCCCAAGAATAAGAAATGTATCTCTAGAGTCGTGGAAACAATAGATAGTTATTTCACTCAGTCATTCGAGCATGCTTCGTTTCATCAGAGGTGCAGAGAAAATAGAGAGACGGGCGTTTTCAATAAAAGGATTTATTGAACAGTCTTCTTTCTCAAGCATAAGAAATGAACTGCTACAATAGTGAAACTGTTTGTAAAATATAATGCGTACAGTATAAATAGTAGAATAAAATAATAGTAGGAGCAGAAATCCCTGCTACATGTGCACCAGCTATTTTAGCACATTCTATTTAAATTATAGTATGTCTAGAAACAGGATACTTGAAAAGAAGTATACCAACAAGGGCACATGTGTCAATAATACTTAACAATCAGCATTTACAAGTAGGTGTGGAACAATTTTCAGAGTGCTGCCTTTAATGTTAGATCACCGAGGTCATAGGTATAGTAAAAAATCCACATGTCTGACAAAGAAAAATAGTAGTATATGTATTCAGCACAAGAGTGGTAAGGATGTAGTATGTACTGGGGGCATATGCTCGGCCCATACCTATGGAGCATCAGACTGGTGCCACGACCCTGGTGGCTGCTGACGGCTGTCACTAGGACTGGTTGTAGTGCAGATGTGGCTGCTGACTCCTGAGACGCATTGGGGCCTGTCCTGAAGTTGCGGTGTGGGGCCTGGAGGTTGCGGCCTGGTGCCGGGGCTTTGTGGAGCCAACGTCCCTTTCTCCTCTGGGCGTGGTTGGCCCTCATCGGCTGCTGGAGTTGCCAGGGATTGCGGCTGCACAATGGAGCATTGGACTGCTCCATTGGTGCTGAAGATATAGGGGGGCTCCCCAGGGAGTGAGGAGGGGCTGCAATGGCCCTGCTGATTTGCCTTGCTAATCTGGCCTGGGAGGAGTTGCCAGATTAAGTTCTGTGGCAGTGCTAGGGGCCCATGTGCTGCCAATGAGGGCAACTGCATCGGCAGTGCCTCATATATTGGGACACCGGTTGGCCACAAGTACACATAGACCGCAACTGGCAAGGATAAGATTGGCTCAGGTGCAGTGGTTTTATGAGGTGGCCCGTGAGGCACTGTGATCCAGCCTGACTGTATGTTGCAATAAGCAGCGCCCGAAGTGTATAGATCTCACACCCAACAGACACATCCCTTGGTGCGATATGTTGCAAGCTGCCTCTCGAGGTGGTATCATGCGCAGACATTTGAAGGTACAAGGTGTGTGCAACTTACCTGGCAGTGGCTCTAGTGAATGGCCTCCAATGCAACCTGGCGACTCTGCTCTTATGGCAGGCTACTGCTGTGCTGTTTTCACCCTCTACTGGGGGTACACCTTGGGGTTGTCACTGACCAAACGCTTCGCCCTCCCCCAAGGGTAAGGCGAGGCCTCAGGGCCCGTTTCAAGGCAACATGATGGAGCACAATACAACACCCCAGAAGAGCAATCACAGACAGACACGCCAGAGTATTCTTCCATAGTGATATCTGAGCCTAGCGTATTCACAAGTACTCATTATGGACAATAAGGAATTATTTGTGTTCGGTACTCGAAGAATAAAGCCTCAACCTCATTTAGAGTTTCATAGGAGTGTGTAATATTACCACAAATTGCTCATACCATTCCCACACCCTGCATTCTTGCTGTTGCTGTGATTTTATATTAAAATGGGAACTGACATGCACAAACCATAAATACACCTTTCTCGCTGTCAAATAAAGGCCCAGCTTGCCAATGCTGTATTGCTGAATATAAATACAGTACAACCTATCTTTCACAGTGGTAATGCCACATCACGTTAACCAGCAAAAATATTTCAAATATGCAGCAATCCCCTTACGGTACGATAAACATCACGTTTCCTTGGCTATTACCTTTTTAAGTGGCTGTTTCATAGCAGTTCTGTGGGCTATTGAGAGAAAAATTGCAAATGAGAGAGCTATACATTTTAGATCTTATATTTTCTTTCTTTCTGACTTTTTTCCCATTAGAACCTGCCTCACAGTGTTGTAGAAAGTGAAAAAGCCAGTATGGACACTGTAAATAATTCAATTGTATATCACACCATTTTTAAATTAAACCCCCACTACTAGCATAAAGTTAGTGAATGTGTTAACCATCTCCCTGTGATCGGCCACTCGGGGTCACTCATGCTTATTGTCTCCCTCTTACAGCACTAAAGACTCTCCCCTTTGAGTTCTATATTCGAAACCTCTACCCATTTGCTTCATGCATCCCCACTTCAACTCTTCATTTCCAGTCCAAGAGAATTCACCGGAGTTTCATGGATATTTGTGGACATCTGCTATTTTGAAAAACAAATTATATACAGAGTATGTTCTTTTAAGCATCACACAGTTGTCCATTTCCCATCAGTTTAATTTTTTTATGCCAGTATCTTTATCCATTCATTTTGCAAAATTGTCTTTTGGCTACCACCCGTGGTTCCACTACTAATGACGAAAAGGTCACAGCTGATAAAGTTCTATTGTGTAGTGGTATCGAAGTGTAAAATGATGAACACACATAAATTTGTCTTTGTAAACGTTTGTTAGTTTTGGTTTCTCCCATCCACATTCTTCTAATGTTGCTAGCCAGAAGCTGGACCAGACATTGGAGGAAACATCACTGAATGAGGTTTGGGTGTTCAGCGAATGATAGACATTTGTGAAAAATGCTGGAGTGGCCTGTTTGCTTTGAGTCACTCATGCTTTTCACAAAAAATGACACCGAAAGAGACACTTTCTCCATCATCTACAACAGACTATGAATCAATTTCCTAGTTAAATTCTGGACCTTCTTGGGTTTGCTGATGTACACGTTTCAAAGCTCAAATGGCTTACGCCTTGAGTAGTGATTCTGGAACATAATGAGAACCATTCCAGGATACTTCCTTCACATGATCTATTCATTCCTCAGTTCTCTGGTTTAGGAGGCCCTTATCAATTCTTTTTGACTCCCGATCCTTCAGTACAGTCTACCCATCATACACACAGTGTCGCCTGAGGAAGAATGTGGAGAATATGATCCATTTTTGGTACTATTACACACTCCCCCTGAAACTCTAAATGAGGTTGAGGCTTTACTCTTTGAGTACCGAACACCAATTACTCCTTTTTTCCATAATGATTACCTGTGAATACGCTAGGATCAGATATCACTATGGAACAATACCCTGAATATTTATTTTCTTTATTTAATTGTAGTATTTCTAAAGCATGGACCAAGCCACAAGGGCAGCGGAATGCTTTAAGATAGATTATATCATAACTCAAAACATTATGTAAGAGAGCAGTAGCCAAAGTAGAGAGAACATAAGATCAATTAATCAGGAAAACAGAGTTTAGTTTAGAATGAGGAGTGTCATGCAGAAATAGTGTTTCTATAAGGTCTCATGACATGTAAAAGTGCGGCCTTTTAATGTACAAATTGCAAGGCATGCATGGATTCTACTGGGACATCTTAAAGAGGCCATCCAGGTAATGTTGTTACAATAGATCTCTAATCCCTCCCTGGCTGATATCATCAGACAAACCTTCTAGATTAGAATATCTATTGTTGCCAATTGATAGTTAGATATGCAGATCGGGGCAAAAAAACACTGTTTTTTTCCTTATAGTAGTATATACATGTAGTATATACATGACCAATATACCTGCGTAATGATTGCTGTTCGACCCACAAACTTACAGTAATAATGACGTTTAAAAAACAAAACTATGAAATTAGCACCAGCTCTTTGCTGGCGATAAAGGATTGTATTTACCATACTGAAGTGCTGTATTATTGTGCCAGACATGGAGTGCAATCGTTTTACAGCACCTTCAACATGGGCTTTTTATGGACCTAACCGTATCTAAATGAGGGTGTGACTGCAGTTGTGCAAGTGATAGAGGCTCTGACTGCACCTTTGCATTAATGATCATAGATTGCCTCTCATGGAGAACTCTTTCTGACTTTTTCATTTACCATTAGAGCTCGCCTCCCAGTGCGGTGGATGGTAAAGAGGCCGTGAAAGGCACAGTAAGTAGTTTGGCCTATAATAGTTATGTTGTTTTAATGATTAAATCCAAAACTATTTCATAGTGCAAGCATGGGTTTTCCTAAAAGCAGAATGGAATCATATTATTCTTTATTTTGTATTATATCTCCATGTGAGAGTCCATTATAGGCCATTTGTGATAATTTTTCCTACTGTAATTCTCAAAGACTCTTACTCTTTTAGCTCTGTATTTCCATCCCCTCCTCCCCTTCACTCTTCTCTTCGTCTCCAGCCTCTATAAAAAAGTATTGAAACATACAAGGACCTGTTTCCAGTTAGAATCTTCATCTTAAGGACCCTCAGCTTTTCTAATGCATACATTTTCACTGCACATAGAGGTTTATGTCTTGTGTTTTTAGTTTGGTACACCCTAAGAACAAGTTACAGGTTTTTCCCTTCACCATATCTAACTATCCCTCAGTTTTCTTGTATAGTCAGTCTTTACCCATTCTTACACTCCTGTTCCTTCAGTTCAATCCAACCATCAGGCATGCCATGAGTCCAAGGTCATTTCTCATCTTTTCTTGTATGTGGTCTTTTAACACATTATCATGTCCTCCCTGCCAGTATTCTATTATTTCTGGATATGCATTTTGTGTTCCATAAACACAGTTTGAGGCTATTTTGCCACAGTTAAACGTGAGCTTAGCATGTTGACGAATATTCATTATACGTAATGAGTTAATATCGGTGTCAGTACCCATACTGAAACCGCAAGACCCATTTAGAAATTGATGAAAAATAAGTAACAATACCAACAAGCGTTTCCATTGCAACAGGTCTCGCATTATGAAAGTTTGAGCTATTGCTATTGTAAATGACACATTTTTTATTTATGTTTTGGTTTTGAAAATAGCGAGATTAATAGCTTTGTCATTTACAATGCCAATAGTTATACCTTTCGCAACTGTGACACCTATAGCATTTGTAATGCAATATGTGTTGTATTTACGTGACTGCGATGTATTGATATTCAAAATAACAATGTCTTTTAATTTTTTTAAATAATTAATACTTAAATAAAAGTAATTGTAATTTAGAATGGCACTAGCTTAAACTTTTGTAAATAACTTTAGTGAAGATTATGTTCAGTGTATTTTATTGTGAGGAAAATCCAAGAAAGGAAGTGAAATATTAACATCTTTTTGTGACATTTGTAATAAAGCTTGAAACATTGAGAGAACATATTTCAACCAGTTGTTGTCGAATGGTTGCACAGATTGATGCTGTGGTGGCGCTGAGTGATGTTGTGGTGGCGACGAGTGATGCTGGGGTGATGCGATCGATAGAGTGAGTGCGATAGATAGCGGGAGGGCGATAGATAGATAGAGGGCGATAGATAGATAGATACATAGATAGATAGATACATAGACAGACGGACAGACAGACAGTTAGAGTGAGGGCGATAGATAGAGTGAGTGCGATAGATAGATAGAGTGAGGGAGATAGATAGACAGAGTGAGGGTGATAGATAGATAGATAGATAGATAGATAGATAGATAGATAGATAGATAGATAGATAGATAGATAGATAGATAGATAGATAGATAGATAAACACTCTTTGGTAGCTACCCACTGGAAATAAAAAAACACTGATCAAAGAAAAGCGTGCATAATGTGAACAAATAGTGAAATACACAAATTGGCACCATGAAAGACCACCAAAATGAGAATGCAAGTGGTTAACAAGTTTACACACTTATACATCACAGTCAGCAGCAGTGTAAGCTTTCCTCCACTTCTGTAACTGCGCATGATTGCATAGGATGGAGAGCGAGGTGTGTGGTGTACTAAAGTGAAGTGTGTGGTAGTAAAAGATCACGTTTGACATGGTGCAAATCACAAGGTGAAGGTATGGTGTATATGAGTGATAGAAATATTTGCAACAGGGAAAATATAGCAACACATGGTTGTTGAAAGTTCATGCCTGCACGTCGTGACATACTTTTCCACACAATCCAGGATGACATGGATCAGTGAAGAGGGGGCCTAAAGGGGCAGGGCTGGAGGGCCAAAGAAAGGGAGAGGCAGTGTCATTGCTCCGCTACTATCGCCATGCCTTTACGAGGCTGTAAGCCTCAAAATTTGTACGAGGGATGCTCTGCTGTGAATATTTATGCTACAGCAAATACAAACATAAATGTTCTATTTACAGCAACTCAGCACATTTCTCTGGTCTGTCAGCCAACAGATCAAACACATCCCACAGCCATTTGTACAGAATAAACAAAGTGTTTTTTTTCTCCAAAAAATTAAGAGAAACAGGTCTTGGAAACAGATGGGGGGAGAGGGAGGGTGCTGTAACCCAACCCATGTCCAAACTGGGATTGCAAGGAACTGGGATGAGGAGAGGGCGTATGTGGAGAGAGATGGTACAGAACATATGTGCTACGGTGGATGAAGAGAAAGGACTGGAATAAAGACCGACGGCAGTGAGAGAGGAGAGTGGACAGAGCGTCTAAGGAGAGACTGTGTAGCAGAATGGAGGGTAGTTATCTTAGAAGAGGTTGTTCTAGGGTATGCAGGGCAGAAGAAAGGATAAAAAGTGCAAAGATGAGTGAGGGGCTCTGAGGAGTAGGGTCACTACAGGGGAGAGAAGCGAGTGGATCTGATGGTTAAGAGGCAACAAAGAGAGTAGAGAGACAGTAACGAGGAGAGAAAGTTTCATAGAGAACAGAGTTGGTAGCAGTGAGAAGACATGGGGTTTGATGAGAGAGGGTGTATGAGGACAGAGAGAGTGTACGGAAGAGAGAGAGGCCGAACAGACGGATAAGCAGCACTGCAAACAAGTATTTAAACAATAAAGGACGAACGAAAAGTATGTCTTAATTTCAAGGTTGCTTCATTGTATTAATGATCACAAAGTATATGCATTTGTACGTGGTGCCGATTTGCAAATTTCAATACAGTAAGGACTATGATGACATTGGCAAAAGCGCTTTAAGTCCCCGCTCGCGGGTGTGAAGTGCTATATGAACGCAATATTGAAGGTGACAGTGCTAAAACAAAACATTACAGAAAAGCAGTCATACTGTAATCTCTACTGGAAAAAGAAACGCCAACCATGATCTTTGTATTTATCATGGAGCATGAAATGTGACACTATCGAGTATTTAAACAATAAAGGACAAACGAAAATCATGTCTTAATTTCAAGGTTGCTTCATCGTATTAATGATCACAAAGTATATGCATTTGTACATAGTGCTTGGTTTTGTAGACCTTCAACATCAGGGGTTACTTTTACCGACCCTTCGGGGCTCATGTTATTACCCCTAGAGAGATGGGAGGGTGAAAATGACGGAATTCAAATCCCCTGACCTGATGGGCGCGTGCATGCATACCTGCATCAGGCGATTTAGCATTCTGAGCCAGCGCAGCTTTTCACATTGACATATTATCCCACTAATGAAAGCCATACAAGATACGCCTTCTTTGTTCGAAGTAATTTGGGGAGATGGAGTGGGTAACATTTTTTGAATCACCAGCCTAATGTCCAGTGGCAGGCCTCCAATTGCTTCCTACAACAGTGGACATTACAAAAAAATACAAATTGCACCATAAATACTATAATATGAATACTGCACAATGTCTACAGAAATAAGCCTTTGATGTTGTGACGTTTTCAAATTATACAATCAACTTAGTGAAAACGTAGACCAATGCAGCAGGCACACTACTCATGAAAAGAGCGTTCTCTGGTGGCCCCCAGCAGCCGTGACTCCTGTTTCATCAAGCCTGAAAAGTATGGAGTATTGGAGACAATATTGTCTCTTTGAAGCCTTACAATTGTGATGTTTCTTTCTTACTCGAAGAAAAAGAGAAAGGGTGGGGTCTGATTTGGCTGAGTAATGTAATGAGCGTGCAGTGAAAGCAAGTAATTACAGGCGAAACAATAAATGTGCAGGACTTTTAAGGAAACTTAAACAACAGAAATGCCAACTTCTAATACAATATATCGTGACAATTATTTTTGGAACATAATATTGATTTACGAAGCAAATTGCATTTAGCATTTTACTCTAAGGCAATCTCTAATCTCTAAGGGAGTGCGGTATCATGATATAACATACAATTATTTTAAACGAGAGAGTTGACTCACAGTGAGAGGAAGGCTAAGTCCGGAGAGAGAGAAAGTAGGATAAGGGGGAAAGAGAGAAGGAGGAGGTGTGAGAGAAATATGAGGGTGAAGTGGAAAAAGAGAAGGTGGGTAAGGTGGAGAAAGAGTAGGAGGTGGGGAATGAGTGGGTGGAAGGGTGAAGTGGCTGGGGCAGCAAGGTGAAGTGCAGAGAAAGGAGGGTGAAGTCGGCAGAGAGGAAGATGAGACAGAAAAAACAAGTTAAATAGATATTAATGCTAAGGAGACACTGCGTGATTTCGATGTCTCCAAATCCGATGCTGATTGGATAGATTACTGAAAGATCCGTGTCGGATTAAAATTAAGGAAAGGTGAAATGTAAACTCACAATCCCACAGAAAAATAAGATACGACAATGCATGAGGTAAACTGGCCTTTGAATACGAGGGTCAGGCAAGCCTGAGGGATCCTTTCGACAATAGCACTAGCTCTACAGTGAAGACTCTTTCAAGGGAAGACAATGTACAACGGGACTTACCCACGGTGGGATATTCAACATGGCGGCCATAGAACTCCTGCGGCATTCGGGGAACAAAACTCCTGCTCTCTCAGATCAGCTGAGCAATACCGAAGACGCTCGGTGAGAATACCAGGGAGTTGCAAGACACGGCAGCCATTCATGGTCGTGGGTCACCCTCTTCCTAAGCGTCAGAAACAGTCTAATAGAGAGGGGACTGCATCAAGTAATGGAATGGAGGCTCCTATGCAGGAGCCATTTTTGAAAGGGAGGAAAGCCTTATTTTATACACAGTAGACGCAGGAGGGGATACATTATTTTACAGAAAGCCCAATGAGGTCTCGGAGGAAAGGAATTTTTTAAAATATTTATACAATACCGGTCAGTGTTAGATAATCTAACAGCGGGCAGTGTGACAAGAGGAGGGGGAGTTTACTCAAGGGTCTTGGGGAAAAACAAACAACGGAAACAAGCCTGGGAGTTGTGTGCAGTCGTACTCGCACACGCAACAAACATTGGCGCCGCGCGGAAATAAAAAAAAAGCTCTTTCCATTGCTGTGGGTGGCGGGCGGGAGCGCGTTGGTGGGGGAGAAGCAGCCTTTGATGTGCGAGCGAGTGGGAGGGAATACCATATGGGGTGTGATTGAGAAGTGAGCTCAAGCGCGCGCTGGGGAAGCGTCGCGCTTGAGTAACTCACATGCATTGGGGACAATCCTCGCTGGTTTCAAGAGCTGTTTGCCCACTATAATCTCGCAGAACAACGCATGCGCGTTGGTTCAGCGAGACCTAAAAATTGAGGATAGGATTCCCACACAGGGTTTACAAATTCATTTGCAAAAACAATATGGAATTAACACAAGCTTTTTGTTGGGAATAAAATAATTAGTTCTTCGTGTTGTAATGCTGTAAAATTGTGCCACAAATGCAATGTTAAATCTTTACATTACACTCAACATTGGTTTTAGCTGGTCTGGCCTTATGTAAATGAAGGTAACTCTACAGTTGTTTAGGTTCTAGAGACTATAATTGCATCTGGTAAAACTCCACATTAATTCTCATAGTCTGTCATTCATTGAGAAGACTTTTCTACATTTTCTTTTGCCATTAGAGTGTGCCTCCCCGTGCCGTGGATAGTGAAAATGCTACGAGGGACACAGTAAGTAGTTTTGCTCTGTAATGATATGATAAAAGCCATTTCTCTGTCCATTGAAGCTTATGACGTCCTAAAAGCAGAAAACATTTATAAAGTTAATCATGTCGCTACATATCTGTACTTGAGAAGCCGTTCAATGTAATTTGTGCTTATTTTCTTCCTCTTAGAATCCTCGAAGACTCACAATGCTTTCGCTCTTTATTCCAAATCTCTTCCTCTTCCCTCATCTCTTTTATCATGCTTTTCTACTTTATTCTCAATCTGTATAAAAAAGCAATGTAAACATTTTCCAGTTTTCATGAACTTTACTGGAAATCTGTTACTTTTGATGACTATTTATATACTGTGACTATTTTTAAGATTCTCATACACATGGCCATTTCCTATCAGCCAAATTAATTTCTTGGAGTGGTCGTCGCATACCTCCATTTGTAAAATTACTTTTGACTTACACTTATGGCTCCAGCACCAACGGTAAAGAGGCAGGGACATTAGAAACCCAGGAATCATACCAGATGAAAGTCTTTAATGTCTGAAAAAGAAATGTAAAATGATGAGCACACACCATTTTGTTTTGTTGTAAATGTTAGTTCTTTTTTGGGTTTCTATACCCAATGCTGATGTCCAGAAGCTGGATCAGACAACTGAGGCAAAATCACATGAAAAGGTTAGTGTTTTAAGTCTGTGAATATACATTTGTGAAAAACTGAACAATGTCCTGTGTTGCACTGAGTTGCCAATGCATATGCTGGGGCCGGGTTCCACATCCTAGATTTTCCCGGGAACTCATGGTCAACAGACCATTGGTTCTTGCTTAAAAGTGTAGAGGGGAGAAATATCTTATCTAATTAGATTTCACAATTTGAATATCCCATGACTCCTAAGAATCACTGACTCCAGGCTCTAAATTTAGATAGTTTATTATAATGCCATGAACAATTGGACATACAAACACCTCAGAATGAGGGTGTACAAATACATTAGAACTAATACAAAGCCAAACCTACGGGCACCGCTCAATCTATGCAACATGCAGAGAAGTTCTAAAATCTGAAAAAACCCACAGCGGACCCCACCGAACTCAAAAATTACCGCCCCATTTCGCTCCTTCCATTCCCGGCCAAAGTCATCGAGAAAGCCGTCAACAACCAGCTCGCCGCTTTCCTCGAAGCCAACAAATCCCTCGACTCCTCACAATCTGGCTTCCGAGCAAAACACAGCACTGAGACCGCCCTCATCGCAGCAACAGACGACATTCGAACTCTACTGGACAACGGAGACACAGTCGCCCTCATCCTCCTTGACCTCTCTGCAGCATTCGACACAGTCTGCCACAGCACCCTGTTACAACGCCTCAATAACATCGGAATACAAGGAAAAGCACTTGAATGGATCACCTCGTTCCTCACCGGAAGAACCCAGAGAGTCCGCCTCCCACCATTCAAGTCCGAGGCCACTGAAGTCATCTGTGGCGTACCACAAGGATCCTCACTCAGCCCCACCCTCTTCAACGTATACATGAGCCCCCTCGCGGCCATCGCCCGCCAACACAACCTCAACATCATCTCTTACGCGGACGACACTCAACTAATCCTTTCTCTCACCAATGACCCCAGCACCGCCAAAACTAACCTACACGAAGGAATGAAAGAAGTTGCCGATTGGATGAAACAAAGCCGTCTGAAACTGAACTCAGACAAAACAGAAGTCCTCATATTAGGTACATCCCCCTCTGCATGGGACGACTCTTGGTGGCCGGAAGCCCTTGGAAAAGCACCCATCCCGACAGACCATGCACGAAACCTAGGCGTGATCCTGGATTCTTCACTTTCAATGAACAGACAAGTCAGCGCCGTATCCTCATCCTGCTTCAACATTCTTCGCATGCTCAGGAAAACATTTCGCTGGATCCCCACCGAAACAAGGAAAACAGTCACCCATGCTCTAGTCACGAGCCGACTGGACTACGGAAACACCCTCTACGCAGGTACTACCGCTAAACTCCAGAAGAAACTCCAACGAATCCAAAATGCTTCAGCCAGGATCATATTAGACATCCCGCGCAACGAACACATCTCTGGTCACCTGAAAGACCTCCACTGGCTACCCGTCAATAAGAGAATCACTTTCCGACTGCTAACCCACGCACACAAATCACTCTACGACATCGGACCAGAATGCCTCAACTCACGACTGTCCTTCTACACCCCCTCCCGCCAACTACGTTCTTCCAGCCAAGCCCTCGCCACTGTACCTCGCATCAACAAGACCACCATGGGTGGCAGATCCTTCTCTTACCTGGCTGCTAAAACATGGAACTCACTCCCCGCGTACCTTCGCCTCACCCAGAACCACCTAGCATTCAGAAAGCAACTTAAAACATGGATATTTGACAAGTAATCCTCCTCCCCTTTCTAAGCGCCTTGAGACCCTCTGGGTAGGTAGTGCGCTATATAAATTCTCTGACTTGACTTGACTTGAGAACGCAGAGGATCACTGCGTTGACATCGAGAGTATTCTTCATTTGAGGTTCATAAGTAAAAGCATTAGTCTGTCCCTACACTACCACTAACATGACATCCCTACTTAGCATTTCCCCAAGCAAGTTAAGGAAAAAGGTGTCAGCGCGTGAAGACTTCCTAAGAAGTGCACTCACGTTGAATGGGCCAAGTAGCATAAAGCTACGGAGCTCATTCTAAGATGTTCCTTCTCTCTCGATCAGATCTCCTCTTTTAACCCAAAAACCCCAGGGCACTGTCCCCAATTCCAACATCACAATCCTAGGACACGCCCATCTTTGCATCACAAGATCATTCCATCTAGCTGGACACCTCCTCATAGGTAACTTTCCAGTCAGTTTCGATACACTTTGTAAGAACTGGGACCACCAGTTCTCCAGGGGGTAGCATGGCTCGAGCAGGAAGGCAGCCAGGGGCTTGCGTGTAAAGCAGCCACTTAACACACTCATCCACTGAGACACGAAGTGGGCGCAATAATGGAGACCACACCAGTAGTTGTGTTTAGAAATCAAGATCTTTTATATAGACCTTGGATCAAGCAAGTAATGCATTTAGCAAATCATAAGTATTTCATTTACGCATTTCATTAGGCAGTCTCAGTAAGACTTGTCATTAAAATAATAACCAGCTCATCTAAGCAGTGAAACATTAAATAACACAGCCTGTCGCATCATACTCTTCAGCAGGCAAAGAGGGTACTTTCATAAACCTGGAGGATCCTACAAGAAGCGACCATAGCATTGCAGTAAAGTACCACATTAAACCTCTCATGGACGCCTTTCAAATTGCACTTCATAGAAAGGGATAAAACATTTCATCCAGTACTTTCAGTACAACCGATAACTTCAAAGAACACAGCCTGTCGCGGTATGCTACTCAGCAGGCAAAAAGGTAATTTCATAAATCCTAGATGAACCTGTAGGAACAACCACAAGCATTTCTCCTTGTGAATACTGATCGTTTTGCGACCCAGAATCAGATCATCAGAATACCATTAAAATGAATCAATAAGTATCACAGTTTGGCCCCATCAGGAACTGTAGAAACCCGCCCCTGCAAGAAATTCAGTACAGGGAAGTAGCTAGCCCTCTTCTCAGCAGGCTTGATGACATATAAACAGGCATGAGCAGTACAGGCAGCCCACGACAGTCACTAGTCAATGGCCTAGACGCTCTTATCATCCAGTTGGCCGAAAACAGTTAATTTCTGAATAGCCTACTTCTCCGGGCATGCACAGTTCTCAGGGCCCGACACACCTCGACACCCACTCCAGGCCTCCCAGTCACTCGAGGCACTTTTGGGGCCTACGGGGCCCACTCTTGGTTCTCCCCCAGGGGAGGGGCGACCTCGGGGCCTTACCCGGCCTTCCGCCCTCCTCCCCGGGGGGGGTTACCTGCTTCCTTCAGCCTTCCGGGGCCCTTGCGTCGGCTGGAGTCGGTGGGAGAAGCTTCTGCCGGTTGTGTGAGAGCCAGGTGAGGTGGGAGGACAGCAGTGAATGAGAGCCAGGTGAGGTGATGGAGGGCAGTAGCGAGTGGGAGCCGGTGAGGTGACAGAGGGCAGCAGGGAGTGAGAGCCGGGTGAGGTGATGGAGGGCAGTAGGGAGTGAGAGCCAGGTGAGGTGGGAGGGCAGCAGTGAGTGACAGCCAGGTGAGGTGATGTAGGGCAGTAGGGAGTGAGAGCCGGGTGAGGTGACAGAGGGGCAGCAGGGAGTGAGAGCCGGGTGAGGTGGGAGGGCAGCAGTGAGGGAGAGCCGGGTGAGGTGACGGAGGGCAGAGCAGGGAGTGAGAGCCGGGTGAGGTGACAGAGGGCAGAGCAGGGAGTGAGAGCCCGGGTGAGGGAGGTGGGAGGGCAGCAGGGAGCGAGAGGCCGGTGAAGTGGGAGGGCAGCAGGGAGTGAGAGCCCGGTGAGGTGGGAGGGCAGCAGTGAGTGAGAGCCAGGTGAGGTGACGGAGGGCAGCAGGGAGTTAGAGCCCGGTAAGGTGGGAGGGCAGCAGGGAGTGAGAGCCGGGTGAGGTGGGAGGGCAGCAGGGAGTTAGAGCCGGGTGAGGTGGGAGGGCAGCAGGGAGTGAGAGCTGGGTGAGGTGACAGAGGGCAGCAGGGAGTGAGAGCCGGGTGAGGTGAGACAGATAGAGATAGAGACAGATAAAGACATATAGAGACAGATAGAGGCAGAGACAGATAGAGACAGGGACAGATGGAGCTAGATAGGGTCAGAGACAGGGACAGACAGAGACAGATAGAGGCAGAGACAGATAGAGGTAGACAGACAGCGATAGAGACAGACAGCAATAGAGACAGACAGCGATAGACAGGCAGAGAGAGAGACAGACAGAGAGAGAGACAGACAGAGAGAGAGACAGACAAAGAGAGAGACTAGGGAGATAGGGAGACAGACATAGGGAGGGATGGAGACAGACTGAGAGAGACAGACAGAGGGAGACAGACAGAGGGAGAGAGGGAGACAGACAGAGGGAGACAGACAAAGGGAGGGAGACAGACAGAGGGAGACAGACAAAGGGGGGGAGACAGACAGAGGGAGGGAGACAGACAGAAGGAGGGAGACAGACAGAGGGAGATAGACAGAGGGAGGGAGACAGACAGAGGGAGGGAGTGAGACAGACCGACAGAGGGAGACAGACAGACAGTGGGAGGGATGGAGACAGAGGGAGGGAGACAGAGGGAGACAGGGAGAGGGAGACAGACAGAGGGAGGGAGACAGACAGACAGAGGGAGAGAGACAGACAGACAGAGGGAGGGAGACAGAAAGACAGAGGGAGGGAGACAGACAGAGGGATGGAGGGAGGGAGACAGAGGGAGGGAGGGAGACAGAGGGATGGAGGGAGACAGAGGGATGGAGGGAGACTGAGGGAGGCAGAGGCATAGAGGGAGACAGACAGAGGGAGGGAGACAGAGGGAGAGAGGGAGACAGACAGAGGGAGACAGACAGAGGGAGGGAGACAGACAGAGGGAGGGAGACAGACAGACAGAGGGAGGGAGACAGAAAGACAGAGGGAGACAGACAGAGGGAGGGAGACAGACAGAGGGAGGGAGGGAGACAGACAGAGGGAGGAAGGGAGACAGAGGGAGACAGAGGGAGGGAGGGAGGGAGGGAGACAGAGGGAGGGATGGAGACAGACAGTGGGAGGAGGGAGACAGACAGAGGGCAGATGGATTGAGGGAGACAGAGGGAGATGGACAGTGGGACTCAGATAGAGGGAGACGGAGAGAGAGAAGGAAAGAGAGGGAGGGAGACAGAGAGAGAAAGAGAGGTAAGACAGAGAGAGAGGGAAGGAGGGAGCGAGAGAGAGAGAGAGATAGCAGGTGGGAGACAGATAGAGGGATGGAGAGATAGGGAGAGAGAGAGAGAGAAAGAGAGATGTGTGTGTATGCTGGTCTGTTGGCTCAGTGGATGAACGCGTCAGCTACAGGGGCCTGTGTTCAATTTCATGGTCACAGTTATTTTCTTTCTAGCCCCTTACCCCTCCCCCACTGACCCTGCCTCCACCGGTGCGGCTCTCGGCCACAAACCACACTGTAAATTTGGCCCCCGAGAGAAAGTTTGTGAGTACCCATGCTCTAAATGCACCAAAAAACATCCACCATCAGTGTGGAAAACAGGCATGACTCAAAGGCGTCCGTTCAAATCCTAGGCAAAGTCTGTATTACGCTGCTCAGCAACTGCCATCCCAAGGGTTTCCTCACCCTATTCAGCTGGCCATGCTCCCTGGCCCACCCTTCTAGCATCCTTGAGCCCAATTCATCCGCGGAAGGCAATTAACCCCAGAGCAATTTACCCATGAATGCAATTTCAGCTAATTTCCTTGCAATTGATACCCTGGGTAAGCCTTTTCCAATCATATCCAGGATAAACTGAATCACAAGGTCCCTTCGCTGTAACTCATTTGAGCGCCACTGGGCGCCTGACAGCAAAACTCTTTCCGTGCTAGATTATGGGCTATCCTAGGGTACTTATTCAGTGATCCTACCACCAGTTGTAGCATCTTGGGTTGCCTACATACCACAACTGCTTGGTTGTCGGGATCCTGTTGGCGTCCTTGTCCAACCCACAGAATCTCCCCCACAGCAAACAAGACAAAGCATTCGCTATGTCATTGTCCACACCTGGGACATGCAGTGCTCCAAATGCTATATCATGACACAAACAACCTAGGACAAAACCGTCACCAACTGTAACACTTGTTCATCCCTTGTTGACTGACGGCTCACAATCTCTACAACCTCCCTATTATCAACTCACCTTCCTATGCGCAAGTTGACTACCCTATAGTGTCACTGCCACAACTAAGGAGAAGAACTCCAGAAATCCATTCTGTTGGCCACTGCTCAGCAAACCACTTTCCCTGCCAGTAGAGGCCAAAACCTTTCCTGACTTCTGCTTCTGAAAATATCTGCACATCCCAAATGAGATCCCCCTCCCTTGCCAGTGTAATGCTATTGAAAGTTTGCAGAAAAACGTGTCACATTCTCGAATCTTGTTTTACGCCTGCAGAGAAAGGCCCATGAGGATGAGGCAATCTGTTCCCTGTTAATGCCCTCAGTAGCCTCTTGCAAGAGATTCTCCCTACTCTCACTACCCTACATGCAAAAATGAGATGCCCTAGCAAGGCCTGTATCTCTTTGACCATTACTTTTTCCTGTGCCAGCACGGCGTTAAGCAATTCCACCATTTTATCCCTTTTATCATATGGCAACCGGGCTTGCATGTTTTTGGAGTCAATCCGATTCCAAAAAAAGACAGTGCCGTGCTGGGGCCATCGTCTTTTCGAGTGGCAATGGCACTCTCAACTTCTGTGTCAGCTCTTTGAAGTTTTCCAGGGCCTCCTGGCTCTCCGTGGAGAAAGAGGTTCCAACAAAGAAAAATCATCCAAGTAATCGGTCACTAACATGTGCCCCGTCCTTTGCGTTAAACAATTCCAGCATTTTATCACTTTTATCATCCGGCAACCGGGCTTGCATTTTTCTGGAGTCAATCTCAATTCTAAGAAAAGTGCAATGCTGGTGCCCATCGTCTTTTCGGGTGCCAATGGCACTCCCAAATACTCTGTCAGCTCTTTGAAGTTTTCCAGGGCCTCCTGGCACTCCGTGGAGCAAGAGGTTCCAACAAAGAAAAAAATACATCCAAGTAATGGGTCACTAACATGTGCCCCGTCCTTTTTTAAAACAACCACTGCAGACAAGGTAATGCCTTGTCCACGTACCATTTACCATTGAAATTGATACACAGAAGATCCCAATCATCTTGATGGACTGGAAGCAAACTGAAAGCCAATTTTATGTCGCATTTTGCCATTTCCGCCGTTGCACCCGCCGTCACTACCAGTGACATGGTCACGTCAACTGACGAGAAAAAAACAGTAGCTTCCTTTCCATCGATAAAATCATTCACCGAGCACCCTTCTCGCCATGATAAATGCTGAATAAGCCTGAATTGTCCGAGTTCTTTCTTTGGCACCACCCCAATTGGTGACACAATCAAGTTGTCCAGAGGCTAAACTGGGAAAGGGCCCGCCATTCTCCCTCTCCTCACCTCTTTGTCTAATTTCTCTTGCCCAACCTGTGAATGTTCTTTGCTGACTTCAAATTTTCTGACCAAAGCCTGTGTCTAGGTGCTGCATACCCCAAACGAAAACCCCACTTAGAACCCTTCCCTTAGTACTTCTGCAGCCTTCTGGTTGTCATAACTCTGTAAGACTGCCTCCAATTCGTCTGCCTTAACTGGCGTATGGGCCTTTTGTCCCAGAAAACCCGTAGCTCCCCTTGACCCTGTAAAATGCTGCTGCTGCTGCTGTCCCCCCGTGTTGCCCCCGCTGCTACTGCTGCCCCCCTTGCTGAAAACCCTACCTACCCAAAAACAGTTGATCAAAGGATGTTTCTCCCCGCGTTTTGAGCACTCATGGCAAAATCTGAAAAATTTGTGTATGCACAGCCCTTGATTGAAATCCCAGCTGGACCCCCGTGCTCCTGGAAGCCCAATCGTGTGCTGCCATAATCCGTGTCAGGTTCCACCCATTTTTGCCTAAGTATCCCAGGCCATACTGGCCCAGAATTCCTCATCGTATTGTGCCCATTCATAACCCCACACCCTGTGATCTGCGCTTTGCGAATGACCTCCACATACTTGAATAGAGCTACGCAGCGTTCTGGGAATTTCTCCCAGTAAACACTAATATAAATCAAGAAAGCTGCTGTGCAGTTCTCTATGGTCAGAGGAACCATTGGCCGCCTAACCAGCTTGCTTTCCTCTTCTTTAGACCCTTCTTTTGCGTCCATTTCTCTGTGCAATCATTTCAGCATTTCAACTTATTCACCTTTCCATATGCGCTCTTAAGTCGCCAGCCTCAAATGTGCCCCCAATGGCAGAGTCACTCCCATATAATGGAGTCTCTTAATCCCCAACTCTTTACCTTCAAGCTTATCTTTATTATCTCTGCTGGTTTCTTCACTTATCGGATTTCTCTGTCGCTTTTCTAATCATGCTTGGCCGTATCCTTCTTGCCATAGGTTCTGACTCTCCTCTGGACACCTGAAAAACACTCTGAGATATATTACTCTTATCCTTCCCACTCCATCTAAATCATCTCTAAGCTTGCCTTCCTCAAGGCTCTCCTCATCGAAATCTAACTCCGCGCCTTCGTGCAACCCCTCATGGGCCCATAACTCCGTGCCTCCCGGGGCACCGACCGCACCCTCCGGTACACCCCTGAGTCCTTTGACTGTCTTCTCCTGCTGGTTTGTCCGTCCTGCAGACCTCTGAGGTCCGTCAGGTGTTGGGGTCAGCGAGACCGCTCGGGGCCTACATGTGCTGGCCGCACCGGAATCCCCTCCACCTCCCAAACCGCAAAACCGCCCTTGCACACTCTCGCCTCGGAATGCGCACGAGGCTCTGGTGCATGTGGGGAGAAAGGGGCCGCTCTTCGGGCATAAGATCAGCCCCTAAAACTCTACGCTTTTCTTCTCACCTGCCTAGGGGACGTGCAGGCTGAGACGTCGGCTGCCATTTACAAGAAAACTATTACTAGCTACCCAAGAAAACTATTACTAGTTACCCTGCTGCCAGCCAGCAGGTCACCAAAACCTAAAATGGTGGCTGGCAAATCTCCTCATAGGATTATATAAGCATAGGGCTACTTGGGCTATAATTGGGCTACAATTGGGCTACACCCTAAAAAAGGCCAAAACCACAATCCGGCCAGCGCAGACCCCTCCAAAACTAACCAGGGTACAGACCTCACTACGTTCGGCTGCCCCCACAAACCCCCCATCTCGACAAAAATTCTGCTTTACAGTGATCTGTGGTGGACCTCAAACCAAAACGGTTGCAAGGAAATAAACCATCTCAGTATTCTAAGGTTATTCCACTTATTTCGGCTCATCCATGTCAAGGGGGCATGATCTGTGTATAGAATGAGTGGGTTACCCTCCAGGTAATATTACAACTTTTTAAAAGCCAATTTAAGGGCTGAACATTTTATTTCAATGACCGGGTAACATTGTTCTCTAGGGAAGAGTTTTCTAATGATGAATAGGACAGGGACTTCAAGACCTTCATTATTATATTGAGAAAGGACCGATCCTATCCCCATGTATGAGGCATCGGTTTGAAATAGGAAGATTTTAATAAAATTTGGAGAAGCTGAGACTGGGCTCAAAGTGATGGCCTGCTTCAGTTCCTTAAAGGCTTCTATGACTGCAGTGTGTCAGATATGATCAAGCACTCTTACCTGAGCTGAACACCAACCTTACCTGTAAGGTGCTTGATCGGTTTTGCAGAGATGCTATGGACCAATCCCCCAAAACCCTACCTTTTCAGCCAGTGATTCTTATAAACACACTAGGATGATGGGTAGCAGTCAGGGAGAGAGGCCGGATCTGACGCTACTTGTTGTCTAGTAGTCGACCTGAAAATATATACAAGAATGTAGTTTTAACAAGAGTCCTAATTACTTTAATCTCCTGTTCTACTCCTCTAACTCTTCCTTGGCATTTTGGGAAGCAGTCTCCTACCTGCGAACTACTCGATAAGTCTTCGCGTCCAGGATGTCGTCGTCTTGGTGTGCGCAAGGGTTGAGGTCTTTCAGTTGAAGGTGGTTGACTTGTCCGCCCCCAGCTTAGATTTGTAAATTCTATGAAGAGAAACAACACTTATTTGCACTTTTCTTAAACCTCTCTTTCCCTGTAAATCAACTAGAATAAATCCTACTCACTTCCTTTCCCTGCTTGGTAGGTTTTATCACGACTTTTCCGTAAAGTTCAATAGTTTAGTTCACTATTAAAACCATTGCGATTCCGGCTGAAACTTCAGAAAATTCTGTGAGGATAAATATGTTCTATACATTCATTTTAACATGTACCACCTAGGTTCTCAAACATTGTAAACACTCATGTTCTAATTAGTCTTTGACTTGGTTCACAAAAGAATAACCTGAAAATAACCACAAAATATTATTTTGCCAATGTCCAAAACAAAGTCTCTAGGATCCTAGCGTTGGGCGCCTTGACGAGAAAATGTACTTAGCTTTTCAATCTGAGCTGTCCGATGATTTCTACAGGATGGCTGACTCTGACTCAGTCCCAGGTCTTTGACGATGTTCGCGAGCTCTTCCATGCAGGTGTTGCCTCCTCGATGCTCCAAAGACCAAGCGTCTTCTGGAACCCTGGGTGTGGCTTTTATAGTCTAGCCACACCCTGGGACGTCGGGGAACGGCTGCGTGCCACGCCCAAATCCGCCGAGCACTCTGAGAGCGGAGCACCGAATCATTCTGCATCGCGCACCAAAAAGATGCGTGTTGTTTTAAAAGCGCGTCTTTTTTTCTTTTCTTTGATGAAACACCAAAGCGCGTCTTTTTCCCCTTGATTGACAACAAGGAATACCACATGAATATTGCAAACCAATCATAAAAAACGTATAAGAGCTTTAGTTTTGAAACATGCATATAACAGTGAACAGTGAACCTTTACTAATGACATACCGATGACCATAGTGACATAGTTCACAGTAACCAGTTTTCTTTACATACTAACCCCCTTTTTTCCTTTTAGGTACAGGAGTGCAGGTTGCACGGGATAGGGGTGGGTTTCCTTGAAGGGTGTTCTAAGCTTGTCATGGGCTTGGAAAGACAGTTTCATGACAGTACCCTCCCCGTAGAATCCCCCCTAATACCATTGGAATTGGCTTTGGTTTGTCTGGGAAACGATTATGAAAAGTCTTTAAGACTTTGGGAGAGTTTTTTAAGTTTTCTAGGGGCTCCCAAGAGCGATCCTCTGGACCATAGCCCTTCCAGTCCACCAAGTAAAACAATTTACCTTTCCTTCTTTTGGAATCTAAAACTGCCTTTACCTCGTATTCCAAATCACCCTCTACCTCGATTGCAGGCGGCTGAATAAGCTTCCGAGTGTCAGGATCATAAGGTTTCAGTAATGAGACGTGAAAAACTGGGTGGATACGATAAGAATCAGGTAATTTCAACTTCATGCTGACTGGATTAACAATCTTTTCTATCGGAAAAGGTCCTATGAATCGAGGACGAAATGTCTTATGATTTTTCAGTCTTAAATTTTTTGTGGCTAGCCATACTTCGTCACCCACTGAATATTCGGGCTGCTTAGACCGATGTTTATCAGCAAATTTCTTTTGTACCTCTTTTGCATGTACTAGCTGCTGTTGAGCTTATTGTTGAATAGAGACCAGATTATCTACAAAATCAGTGACTGCTGGTATATCAGAAACCTTTTTATCTATACCTAGCATATCTTTAGGATGAAAACCATGGATACAGAAAAAGGGTGACATACCAGTTGAAGAATTGTTTGAATTATTATAAGCGAATTCAGCGGCCAAAATGATATCTGACCATTCCTGATCAGGGGTGGTTAGCAAACAGCGTAGGAACTGTTCCACTGTCTGATTTGTGCGTTCTGTTAGTCCATCTGTTTGCGGATGATAACTGGACGACATGCGCATTTCCATTTTTAGTGATTTCCCTAGACCTTGCCAAAAATGTGACACAAACTGTGAACCCCTGTCTGATAACACCACAGATGGAATTCCATGTAACCTAACAATCTGTGTGACGAAAATGTGTGCTAACTCCAAGGCGGAAGGAAGCTTTTTTAAAGGAATGAAATGAGCATATCTAGAAAAGTGGTCCACTATTGTAAGAATGGTGGTAAACCCTGAAGTGGTGCGAGGCAATTCTATAATGAAATCTAAAGACACCGTATGCCAAGGCTGAGGAGGAACTGGCAAAGGCATAAGTAGTCCAGATGGAGATGTATGAGCCGCCTTATTCCTGCTACAGACAGCGCATGTTTGTACATATTTCTGAATGTCCTTTAACATGTTCTGCCACCAAAAGCGTCTTTTTATGAGTTGATACATTTTGGTAACCCCTGGGTGAATTGACAGCATAGAATCATGATAATTCTGCATCACTTTTTCTTGTAAAATTGCATTGGGAACAAAAACTTGGTCATTCATAAACAGCAAATTATCTTTCCATTGCAACAAAGGATAAAGCTTATTCCATTCTGCATTTGTATGATTTTGTAAGGCTTTCTTAATATCAGGCAAAACGTCTGAGTTAACAAGACCAATCTGAAACCTATCCTCTGAAATTATAGGGTGTAACTTTTCCTTTTGTAGATTTAGGTCATCACTTAAACCAATTCTAGACAAAGCATCGGCTTTGTTATTTTCTTTTCCTGGTTGATAAGTTATGATGAAATCATAATCATTAAAAAACAAAGTCCAACGCAGTTGGCGAGGAGTCAAAGCTTTAGCGGATCTAAGTGTTTGTAAATTCCTGTGATCCGTATATATGGTTACTGGATGTCGAGCACCTAGCAAGTAGTGTCGCCATTCTTTGAAGACAGCTTTTATAGCCAATAACTCTTGGTCTGCAATTGCATAATTCTGTTCAGGAGGGGTTAACTTTCTAGAATAGTATGCAATGGGGTGCAATTGTCCAGTTTTAGTACTTCTCTGAGATAAAATCCCTCCTATGGCAAATTGTGAAGCATCAGCTTCTACTATGAATGGCTGAGAGGGGTCAGGGTGCTTTAACACTGGGGCTGTCACAAATTGGTCTTTTAGATCTTGAAAAGCTTGTTCACTCTCTGAAGTCCATTCAAATTTTGTGTTCTTGCGTAACAATTTTGTGATAGGCGTAACTTTTTGAGAAAAGTCCTTAATAAAACGCCTATAAAAATTCGCAAAACCCAGAAAACTCTGTATCTGCTTTACCGAAGAGGGACTGGGCCATTCAATTATTGCCTTGACTTTCTTTGGGTCCATTTCAATTCCAGCCGGACTAAGGATATACCCCAGGAAGTCCACTGTGGTCACATGGAACAAACTTTTTTCGAGTTTGACAAATAAAGAATTTTGTAAAAGCTGTCGAAGAATGGCTCGTACTTGCTTTACATGCTCAGATTTGTTTTTTGAATAGATTAGGATATCATCAATGTACACAATACAGCAAATATCCAAAAAATCTCTCAGCACCTCATTTATAAAAAACTGGAACGCTGCAGGTGCGTTGCAAAGTCCGAAGGGCATTACCTGGTATTCATATAAACCGAATTTAGTTCTAAAGGCTGTTTTCCATTCGTCGCCCTCTCGGACTCGCACCAAATGATATGCGCCTCGCAGATCCAGTTTTGTATAAATGGTGGCATCTTTGATCTGATCAAGTAAGGTTGGAATCAAAGGTAAGGGATATCGATTCTTGACCGTCACATTGTTGATGGCACGATAGTCGATGCAGGTGCGCAATTCTCCTCCCTTCTTTGGGATAAAGAAGAGAGGAGAAGAGACCGGAGACTTAGAATGTCGGATAAACCCATTGGCCAAGTATTCATCCAGATAATTACGTAGATGTTCATTTTCTTTCTCAGTTAACGCGTAAATACGACTACAGGGCAAGGATGCCCCGGGGACCAGATCTATTTGACAATCAAAATCTCTATGAGGAGGCAATGTTTCTGCCTTTTTTTTGTCAAATACATCCAATAAGTCCTGATATTCTTCAGGTACCCCTGCAACCACTAGAACACTCTTGGATCTTTTTGGAAAGTCATATCCTTGGATTAACAATTCCGAACCTGGGAATTGTTTGAAACACTTAGCATGACAATAATCGGATTTGAATAAAATACTCCTGTTAGTCCAATCTATATAAGGATTATGTAAAACTAGCCATGGAATCCCCAGAATGAAACCGAATTGAGGTGCATCAATTATGTCAAAAGTTATTTCCTCTGTGTGTTTTTCTGCACAAGTCATGTTTAACATTTCAGTATGGTACTGTATGAGTCCTGACGTGAGTTCCTTTCCGTCCACTGCCCTAACTACTTCTGGTGAGTCTTTAACTATTTGTTCTAGACCTAACTTCTGAAATAATTTAGTGTCAATGAAATTTCCAGTTGCTCCGGAATCAATTAAGGCATCTATGGACCAGGACCGTTCCTTATTCAGTTGAGACTGAAGAAGAATACGCATGCTGAGGTGACAATGAGAGGCAGTTGGAGTTAAGGAGGCCAAAGTGATAGATGGACTCGATAGATCGACCTCTGTATCTACCGAGAGAGCTAGTTTTCCGACTGTTGCATAGTTGCAACTTCAGAAATCTTGGTCTTAGGCCTTACAGGACGTGTGGGACAATCTTTTATAAAATGCCCGGTTTTCCCACAGTACATACATTGGTTCAGTTTTCGGCGCTTCTCTCTCTCATCTTTAGTGAGGGGTCCTCTAATTGTGCCTATTTGCATTGGCTCTACTGGATCGAGTTTAGAAGGAGAAGGCTCAGTTCTTACATTCCCTTTTTCTTTGAAGGTCATCATTCTAAAGTCTGATTTCCCCCTCTCTCCTTTCCTTTCTGAAATTCTGTGATTTAATTTAACAACCAGATCTATGAATTCCTCACAATCTGTAGGTGGATCTAAAATCTGTGTTATCAAGTCCTTTAAATCATCGCGTAAACCACGATAAAACAATGATACTCGTTTCTCCTCAGGCCACTCTGCTTCAATAACCAACCTGTTAAAGATTGAAATATAATGCAGAAGATCTGAAGACCCCTGCTTTAAATTTAGCAGTTCATGATCTGCAGATTGCACAAATACATGTTTGGCAAACAATTTCTTCATTGCTCTTTTGAATCTTCTAAAATCAGTTAACATGGGATCATTCCTTTCTACATAAGGTACGGATCATAAGGCAGCGTCTCCGCCCAAATAGGACAAGATGAATGCCACCTTAGAAGAATCATCGGGAAATGCTGTAGGTTTCGCCACAAAATGCAACTGACACTGGTTTAAGAAGATGGTGAATTTGTTACAATCCCCATAAAACCTCTCAGGTGGTGCTAATGGTATAGACACTGGAGTAACCACCTGAATTTGAGGATTACCTGACGTATTAGAATTAGCTTCCCCACTATACAGAGTATGCATAGTTGGCTGAAAGATTGGTGGTTTCATATAAGATTTTTTATCTGAAGTAAAAGTCCAGGTCTGAGGACTTGGTGTAATTCTGTTCTGAATTGCAGTTAAATCTTTCCTCAATTCTACATTTTCTGCCCTGATTTCTAATAGTACTGTAGCTAAATCCTGCAACGTGATTTGCGGGGATTCATCCATAGCGCCTGGGCAAAACTTTGCCGTGGGCTTGGTCTTCTGTCAGATATGATCAAGCACTCTTACCTGAGCTGAACACCAACCTTACCTGTAAGGTGCTTGATCGGTTTTGCAGAGACGCTATGGACCAATCCCCCAAAACCCTACCTTTTCAGCCAGTGATTCTTATAAACACACTAGGATGATGGGTAGCAGTCAGGGAGAGAGGCCGGATCTGACGCTACTTGTTGTCTAGTAGTCGACCTGAAAATATATACAAGAATGTAGTTTTAACAAGAGTCCTAATTACTTTAATCTCCTGTTCTACTCCTCTAACTCTTCCTTGACATTTTGGGAAGCAGTCTCCTACCTGCGAACTACTCGATAAGTCTTCGCGTCCAGGATGTCGTCGTCGTGGTGTGCGCAAGGGTTGAGGTCTTTCAGTTGAAGGTGGTTGACTTGTCCGCCCCCAGCTTAGATTTGTAAATTCTATGAAGAGAAACAACACTTATTTGCACTTTTCTTAAACCTCTCTTTCCCTGTAAATCAACTAGAATAAATCCTACTCACTTCCTTTCCCTGCTTGGTAGGTTTTATCACGACTTTTCCGTAAAGTTCAATAGTTTAGTTCACTATTAAAACCATTGCGATTCCGGCTGCAACTTCAGAAAATTCTGTGAGGATAAATATGTTCTATACATTCATTTTAACATGTACCACCTAGGTTCTCAAACATTGTAAACACTCATGTTCTAATTAGTCTTTGACTTGGTTCACAAAAGAATAACCTGAAAATAACCACAAAATATTATTTTGCCAATGTCCAAAACAAAGTCTCTAGGATCCTAGCGTTGGGCGCCTTGACGAGAAAATGTACTTAGCTTTTCAATCTGAGCTGTCCGATGATTTCTACAGGATGGCTGACTCTGACTCAGTCCCAGGTCTTTGACGATGTTCGCGAGCTCTTCCATGCAGGTGTTGCCTCCTCGATGCTCCGAAGACCAAGCGTCTTCTGGAACCCTGGGTGTGGCTTTTATAGTCTAGCCACACCCTGGGACGTCGGGGAACGGCTGCGTGCCACGCCCAAATCCGCCGAGCACTCTGAGAGCGGAGCACCGAATCATTCTGCATCGCGCACCAAAAAGATGCGTGTTGTTTTAAAAGCGCGTCTTTTTTTCTTTTCTTTGATGAAACACCAAAGCGCGTCTTTTTCCCCTTGATTGACAACAAGGAATACCACATGAATATTGCAAACCAATCATAAAAAACGTATAAGAGCTTTAGTTTTGAAACATGCATATAACAGTGAACAGTGAACCTTTACTAATGACATACCGATGACCATAGTGACATAGTTCACAGTAACCAGTTTTCTTTACATACTAACCCCCTTTTTTCCTTTTAGGTACAGGAGTGCAGGTTGCACGGGATAGGGGTGGGTTTCCTTGAAGGGTGTTCTAAGCTTGTCATGGGCTTGGAAAGACAGTTTCATGACACAGTGGAGGGTGGTTGGAGGCCCTTATTGGTCACTCCTTTTTTTTAGCAGATTGGTTAGGGGGTCTGCTATGTCAGAATGATGGGGTATAAACCAATAGTATTCAAGAGGACCAAGAAAGACCCTGACTTCCCATTTAATATGTGGAAAAGGAGTTTTTGGTAATGACTTTCACATTTTCATCCTGGGGTTTAATGAGACCATTACCTAAGACATACTCCAAATATCTCACTTTCTTATATACTGCTCTTGATTTTTTTGCATTGATAAACAAGTTAACTTTTCCCAGTTCTTGAAGGACTGCGTTAAGGTGGTTAAGATGGTCTTCCAAAGTATTGCTGAAGATGACGATGTCATGCAGATAAGCGGAGGAGTAAGCTTGATGGTTCTTTAATTCTTGGTTTATTAACTAATAAAATGTAGTTGGTTCAGTGAAGGCCAAAGGGCAAGACAGTAAATTGTAATAAGCTGTATAGTATAGAGAAGGCTGTCTTTTTTTGGTCCTCCTTTTTAAGGGGTACTTGCCAGTATCCCCTTGGTAAGGTCAATGATAGTAATATAACATGCTTTTCTTAGTTTCTCTTATCAGCTCATCAATCCTGGGGAGGGGAAAACCCATCAAATTTGGATACCTCTGTTGAGCGCCCTGAAGTCAATGCGAAAATGTATCGTGCCATCTGGCTTAGGGACCAATACTCTAGGGGACGACCAATTACTTTGTGACGGTTCTATTACCCCCATCTGCAACATTTGTTCAACTTCTTTCTGGATTGCCTGTCTTCTAGCAGCAGGTATCTGATATGGTTTTTATGTTTTATGAAAAAACCCACTTGTGTGGGAATGGCTTGGTCTGCTAATTGCGTTCTTCCTGGGAGATCAGAAAACAAAGAGGAAAAAGGCTGTTGTGTTTTTAACAGCCCACTCTGCAGTTATTCCTTCAAGAACTAATTGAAGTGAAGCTGCCCCAGAGTCCTTGGGGGGCTCTCCACTGCAGTCGCGGCTTGTACTTTTCGGGTAAGAGGTCCCAACCAATTCTTCAATAGATTAACATGATAATTCTGCTCTTTGTTATGGGATAAAACCAAGAAATAAAAGAGTCCCCCTCAGAACATATAAAGACCAATAGCGGAATGAGACACTAGTTAGTCCCTGCTGCCTGGGAGGAACTGAAGAGAAAAAGGAGGGACAAAGAGGCAGTACTGATCACTAGCAAGCAAGGATTTTTAAAGGACACTGAAACAAACAAATCAAAAGCCAACATGAGAAATTACAACAGGTCTCGAATGCTCGACCTAAAAAGATTCTTCGGAGTATCTCAATGTAGGCCTCTTTCATTTTCTAGATCTTATCCTGTAAGTCTCTTCATCAATCCCTAGATGGTCCCATATGAATTTCTTTATTTCCTCGTATGGGGTATCTCCCTGGGTGGTCATTATTTGGTATGTTGCCTGGGCTTCTCTAGTCAGAAGACGGAGGAGAAAAAAAGAGCACTTTTCTCTTGGCCAAGCATAAGCCCTAGCAGCTCGTTTGAAGTATAACAATAAAGCATCAGGGTCTTCGCCCACAATATGCTTTTGTAACTATAATGTGGAAGTAGAACCAAACCAGAAGTCAATTGAAACTGATCTTTATTCAAATGGTCCAACTTTGACTAGACCGCATTGCAGAATATATCTTGGTCGACTTTGGTTGAGGACATTTGCCTCTCTAATACCCATTCTAATTTCCTCTGTCCTTGTACTAATTGCTGTACCACAGTATTAGTTATGTAACAATGGAAGGCTGCCTGCTTTCTCAACCATGGGTTGCTTGGCATGTGATTGACAACACAAGATAGTTGGGTTTTGGAAGTAGGTATTTATTTGGACAGTTCTATTTACCTTGATGAAATTCTCAAGTCTTTTGTTTTCTCTTTTCCTTCCTTCTAGAATGGCCGGAAGTCTGGTCCACCGGCCCCCTCGCAACAAGTAAACAAGCCACAGGTAAGTCTCTTATACTTTTTCTCAGAGTAAGGTTAATACAGGGGCCCTTATCTTTCTCTGGGTATACCACCGCTTGTGGGGTTAGTGAGGTGTTAGGGGTTCGATTTCTCTGTAGACGTGGAAGCAAAATAAAAGATAGTGCCCAAATAAGAGTAAGAAAAGAGAAACAAAATTGGAATAGAAGGAATCCTCTTCTTTTAACATGCACCTGTTCTTTCTTACAAGCTGTGTGGTCCTTTTAGTCTGTGATGGCCCAGCTCAAGTTCCAACCAGGTTGAGTGAGTAAGAGGGGTGGTTAAAGGTGGTGCTCCAGACCGGGATAAATCACCAGCTCCTTTTAGTCTCAGAAGAGATTTCCAATTTTAACCGTGGCTTAGGAGTTTTAGGACAAGTGAAGGAGTTTCATGTAGCATGCGAAACCTGATAAAAGATTAAACGAAAACCCACCCGTGATTTATGACACTCCACCTCTCTCCTCCTTTAATACTAAAGTTCCCATGTTGGCCTTATCTTAGGCTCCAATTAGACCCTTGTGTGGCCCCTCCATCCACCAGTGTTGGAATAGTAACTGGTCACGTTCCTGGGTGAGCCATGCTCCTCCTGGTGCGTGGCTGGGTGATGCATCCTGCCCGTGTCCCTCCTGCCATTGAGAGATCCTTCCATCAGCGCCTTCATTCCCCTGGGCTCCGTACAGCTTGTCCAGTCTCAGCTGTTCTCCCATTGTATTGTAGTCCTCAGCATCCACACCCTTTTGGTCTCTAAGTACTCGATTTAAAGGGCGTTGAGTGAGCAGTATCGGGGAAAGACGTATCAACTTCCCGTCTTGTTGTAGCAATCAGGATAGGGTTTCCTGTTGTCCCTTCAAATGATGCCTGACTTTGTCCTTTCTCTATTTCTGTGATAACCTCGAAGGCCTGAAAAAGTAAAAGAGTTTTGTGATTTGGTTTTTCAGGGGAAGCGCCGGGCACGGGCCAAGACACGTCATCCGGTAAGTCCTCATTGTTCAGCCCTTCAACCCCTCCATTCTGACACTACTGTAGAGTATATTTACATCCACTGTACTGGTGTACAGTGGAATGCTATAGACTAGAGTGTTGTACAGTCTAGGAGCAAGTATTGGAGTTTCGTATATTGAAATAGCATACGTTGAGTGGCATACAGTAGATTCAGGTACAGTGAAGTGGCATAAAGTGGAATAGCGCACACTGGAGTGGAGTACAGTGGAGTATCATAAGGTGGAGTGGCATAAAGTTTAGTACTGCACAGTGGGCTTACGTAAAGTACATAAAATTGTGAATGTCCAAACGGGGGTATAACCGGGCTCCAGTAGGCCCCGTCACTACTCCAGGCCCCACGTGTAGGCGTACACTCCCCCAGTCTCCCTGTTGAGGCCTGCCGATGGGGCAGCCTCGCACAAACCAGCCGAGCAGTGCTTGCTCTGTCACAGGCCTCTCACCACCAGCACACGGAGTCTCTAAATCTCTTCACTGATAAAGAGGGTGGCCCCTTCAGGGAGCTGTGACAGCCCCCGGGCCCCTTATGTGGCTTCTAGTGGTGTGCTAGCACTAGGCTGGATCCAGGCCTCCTCCGTCCACAACTCCGGCCCGGCCGCCACCACACTCCGTCCCAGACTCCTACTGTGCTCCTGCTCCGATCACGAGCGTCAGCTGACCCCACTGGCTGAAGCTCTGCCCGTCGGAGGCCCCGCTGTGCACCACAAGGATTCCTCTCTCGCCCTCTCACCGGTCATTCGGCTCCACCGGAGTGGTATCGGTGGGTCTCAGAGTCCAGGAGCGAGCTCCCCCTCAATAACAAGCTGCTGGCTGGAGCCAACTCTGCTGCTGGCCAAGTCGGGTGTCCGGGAGCAGGGATACGATGTGGAACACGTCTTACTGGCTCGCCATCTTGGCCACGCCCACCAGCCATATAGTTTTAATCACAATTTTCCATTATTGTATGGTCAGTGTTTTGCTAACTAGTGGGTTAGGGTGTTACATATAATTAGGATTTAAGTGTTATTGTTATTAACTACCTATTACCACTTTGTCAGTGGTAATAGGTTACCTTTTTTGTTTACAAATGTGTAGATGTTATTGGCTTATGGATTTCTTTTATATTTTCTCTTTTAGTGATGTTGGGCCCTTTTGAGGAATCTCAGTGAAATTTAACATACTTGTTCCACACGTTTTATTGTGGAAGTTGTAAAAGTTTTGTATGGTTTGGTTAAGGGGATCCAATAACAAGCATTGGCGTTGCCAATAGGTCTTGCAGTAGGAAAGTTGGAGCCATTACAATTGCAAATAACAATGCCTTTTATTTTTGTTTTCATTTTAAAAACATAAAGGGCTTTGTCATTTACAAAACCAATAGCTCCAACCTTCCTACTGTGAGACCTATTGTGCACTGCACAGTGTGGGTGAAAGTGGCACTGCGTGTGTGTGAGTGGCTTTGAGTGAGTTGCGTTGCGTGGGTGAGTGGCGTTGCATGTGTGAGTGTTGTTGCGTGGGTGAGTGGCGTTGTGTGTGTGAGTTGCGTTGCGTGGATGAGTGGCGTTGCGTGTGTGAGTGGTGTTGCTTGGGTGAGTGGCGTTGCGTGGGTGAGTGTGGCATTGCGTGGGTGATAGTGGGCTTGCGTGGGTGTGAGTGGCGTTGCGTGTCTGAAAGTGGTGCTGTGTGGGTGAAAGTGGCACTGCGTGGGTGTGAGTGGCTTTGAGTGAGTGAGTGAGTGAGGGGCGTTGCGTGGGTGAGTGGCATTGCATGTGTGCGTGGCGTTGCATGTGTGAGTGGCGTTGCATTTGTGAGTGGCATTGCATGTGTGAGTGGCGTTGCATGTGTGAGTGGTGTTGCATGGGTGAGTGTGGCATTGCGTGGGTGATAGTGGGCTAGCGTGGGTGTGAGTGACGTTGCGTGTCTGAAAGTGGTGCTGTGTGGGTAAAAGTGGCACTGCGTGAGTGGTGTTGTGTGTGTGAGTGGAGTTGCATGTGTGAGTGGCGTTGCATGTGTGAGTGGCGTTGCATGTGTGAGTGGTGTTGCATGTGTGAGTGGCGTTGCATGTGTGAGTGCCGTTGCATGTGTGAGTGGCGTTGCGTGGGTGAGTGGCGTTGCGTGGGTGAGTGGCATTGCGTGGGTGAGTGGCGTTGCATGTGTGAGTGGCGTTGCATGTGTGAGTGGCGTTGCATGTGTGAGTGGCGTTGCATGGATGAGTGGCGTTGCGTGGATGAGTGGCGTTGTGTGGGTGAGTGACGTTGCGTGTGGCGTTGCATGTGTGAGTGGTGTTGCTTGGGTGAGTGGCGTTGCGTGGGTGAGTGCGGCATTGCGTGGGTGATAGTGGGCTTGCGTGGGTGTGAGTGGCGTTGCGTGTCTGAAATTGGTGCTGTGTGGGTGAAAGTGGCACTGCGTGGGTGTGAGTGGCTTTGCATGTGTGAGTGGTGTTGCATGTGTGAGTGGTGTTGCATGTGTGAGTGGTGTTGCGTGTGTGAGTGGTGTTGCGTCTGTGAGTGGTGTTGCATGTGTGAGTGGCGTTGCTTGGATGAGTGGGGTTGCGTGGGTGAGTTGCGTTGCCTGTGTGAGTGGCGTTGCATGTGTGAGTGGTGTTGCGTGGATGAGTGGTGTTGCATGTGTGAGTGGTGTTGCGTGGGTGAGTGACGTTGCGTGGGTGATTTGCGTTGCGTGTGTGAGTGGCATTGCATGGGTGAGTGTGGAGTTGCGTGTGTGAGAGTGGGCTTGCGTGGGTGTGAGTGGGGTTGTGTGTCTGAAAGTGGTGCTGTGTGGGTAAAAGTGGCACTGCGTGGGTGTGAGTGGATTTGCGTAACTGAGTAGTGCTGCGTGGGTGAGTGGCGTTGCGTGGGTGAGTGGCGTTGCGTGGGTGAGTGGCGTTGCGTGGGTGAGTGGCGTTGCGTGTGTGAGTGGCGTTGCATGTTTGAGTGGCGTTGCATGTGTGAGTCGCATTGCATGTGTGAGTGGCGTTGCATGTGTGAGTGTTGTTGCGTGGGTGAGTGGCGTTGCGTGGGTGAGTGGTGTTGCGTGGGTGAGTGTGGCATTGCGTGGGTGAGTGTGGCATTGCGTGGGTGAGTGTGGCATTGCGTGGGTGATAGTGGGCTTGCGTGGGTGTGAGTGGCATTGCGTGTCTGAAAGTGGTGCTGTGTGGGTGAAAGTGGCACTGCGTGGGTGTGAGTGGCTTTGCATGAGTGAGTTGCGTTGCGTGTGTGAGTGGCGTTGCATGTGTGAGTGGCGTTGCATGTGTGAGTGGCGTTGCATGTGTGAGTGGTGTTGCGTGTGTGAGTGGTGTTGCGTGTGTGAGTGGCGTTGCGTGGATGAGTGGGGTTGCGTGGGTGAGTTGCGTTGCATGTGTGAGTGGCGTTGCATTTGTGAGTGGTGTTGCGTGGATGAGTGGCGTTGTATGTGTGAGTGGTGTTGGATGGGTGAGTGGCGTTGCATGTGTGAGAGGTGTTGCTTGGGTGAGTGGCATTGCATGGGTGAGTGTGGAGTTGCGTGTGTGAGAGTGGGCTTGCGTGGGTGTGAGTGGCGTTGTGTGTCTGAAAGTGGTGCAGTGTGGGTAAAAGTATTTAAAGTAAAGGAGTTAGGTCCTTGAGGTGTGGGAATGGCTGGACCTTATTATATACATTTTTTAAAGAAAATGCCAACCCACTTTGTTTGGTTTGCTCTGAATTATAAGCAACAGATCAATATTAATTTTGATATGTTAGGTATATTTATTTTTACCTTTTCTTTAGATTCTTTTTTTTGAAAAAATCATTGGTTTATGTCAGAAAGACAGCACAACACATATAACACATATGTAAATCAAATTATACAAAACATTTACCAAAAGACATTATTACATAAATATATACATTCACTGTACACAATATGGCTTATGCATTTCGATTATTAACTGTTCCAAAGGCAAATATCAACTCTTCGCCTTATTGACCATCAGTGATTTACAATGATAAGAACAGTAGTGAACAAAGTCACGATCAACCAGAGATAATAAACAATAGTTCTGTGAGTCAATAATTATGAATATTTCTAATTTTATCTCTGTTCTGCCGACGCGTTTTGAACACCATACAACAGTTATGGGTTCTCCTCAGGGCCTTGGCACTTCTATCTGCATGTGTGTAAAGAAGAGAAAAAACACCAAAAAGTGTTTTAGTGTCATTTCCCATAGCCTCCTGTTTTTGCTATGCTTCCATTATACTGCATACAAATTCCATGTTACCTTTACTGTAGCCGTTGTGCTCCTATGTCTGATTCTGGGTCTTTGAGCTGCAATCTACAGGATATCAATGAATCCTGTTAGAGCCAGACTCAGTTTTAGCCTTTAGGTTACTTCACAAAAACACTGCATGACATACCTTTTTATATCTTTTTATATCCGTGTCTGGGCGTCCTCCTATGGCTCGGAAACACTTGTAACCTACGGGCAATACAAGGTGGTTTACTACTTGTGGGCTTGTGCGGCCACTCAAATATGTTAAACAGCTTTCAAGTGTCTTCATACCTTGCTAGGTTCACCGATAGCTTTGCGAGCGTCTCACTTCATGTTCACCTTATTTTATATACGCGGGCAATCTGTCAAGAGCGAGAGTCCGGCAGACCGTTTTAAAGAAGGTCAGTACGGACGTGCTGTGAACTTTACACAGCCTCTTTAATCCAAACAATTGAATTTAGAAACTGCACAATGTTATATCTTGACAGATTGCCCGCCCGCTTGAAAGCTGTTTAACATATTTGGGTGGCCGCACAAGCCCACAAGTAGTAAACCACCTTGTATTGCGTTGCATGTGTGAGTGGCGTTGCGTGGATGAGTGGCGTTGCGTGGATGAGTGGCGTTGCGTGGATGAGTGGTGTTGCGTGGATGAGTGGCATTGTGTGGATGAGTGGCATTGCGTGGATGAGTGGGGTTGCGTGGGTGAGTTGTGTTGCGTGTGTGAGTGGTGTTGCTTGGGTGAGTGGTGTTGCTTGGGTGAGTGTGGCATTGCGTGGGTGATAGTGGGCTTGTGTGGGTGTGAGTGGCGTTGCATGTCTGAAAGTGGTGCTGTGTGGGTGAAAGTGGCACTGCGTGGGTGTGAGTGGCTTTGCGTGAGTGAGTGAGTGAGTGGCGTTGCGTGGGTGAGTGGCATTGCATGTGTGAGTGGTGTTGGGTGGGTGGCGTTGCATGTGTGAGTGGCGTTGCGTGGATGAGTGGCGTTGCGTGGATGAGTGGCGTTGCGTGGATGAGTGGGGTTGCATGGATGAGTGGGTTTGCGTGGATGAGTGGGGTTGCGTGGATGAGTTGCGTTGCGTGTGTGAGTGGTGTGGCTTGGGTGAGTGGCGTTGCATGGGTGAGTGTGGGGTTGCGTGGATGATGGTGGGCTTGTGTGAGTGTGAGTGGCGTTGCGTGTCTGTAAGTGGTGCTGTGTGAGTGAAAGTGGCACAGAGCCTTTGATGTGGCCTGGCACAGGAGAAATGCTGCTGCTGCTAATTAAATATAAAAAGTGTTTAGGGACTCACGGCTGCCGAGAGTAACAAGGCAGTGCTGGGAGGGGGGCTGCGCACCAACTGAAGTGTTCTGGTTGCACGGCCTGCGGCCGGCTGTGTGAAGTGATAAGCCTTTGAAGTACACAGGCATGCTGTGATGGAGGTGTGAGAGGTCTGGCAGGGAACAGATGGCCTGGCTGTGAAGCAGGGGGCGGGGCAGCGCTGGGGAAGCCTGTGGGGGGTGATTGATGCCTTTGATGTGGGGAGGGAGGAGAGCCTTTTGCGAGCCTGCAGGAGAAATGCTGCCGAGGCGCGTACATGTTTAATCACGTGATTCACGTGAACTTAAAGAAAACCGCGGCTGAAAGCTCGTGGTTTGAAGAGGATTTTGCCCACATGAATTCTCGCTTCGCTCAATGCGCTTGCGTGAATTGATAGGTCGCGAGACCTAAAAAGAGGGTCCCAAAACCTGCGTTATTACAATATATTTCACGTACACTTTTGTATTTTCCGTTCCTCGGAAACCGCCAGTCACATTTTGTTACAATGTGGCAGGATTACATATTATAGTGCCCGCATGAATATTTTGTGTAGGTTAGATAAGTAGTGTAACTAATTTGTAAGTTCGAGAATATTTAAAGTTAGTGACATCTGTTGTTGTATTTTTTTAGCGAAATATGGAGGTATTTCGACATAGTACCACAGTCCATAGTGATTACAAGTCATTAGCTGATTGTGTAATCTTTGGCTTTAGAAAAGTTAAACGCAGCTATGTTTTTGGTTTCACTTTGCCCATTTTCTTTGTTACGCCTTTAGATGTAGGTAAGTATTCGTGGGGTGATATTTTTGCCCTAACTCTTACCTCTTTAGTGTAAAATATTTAAACGTTTCTATATATTTTTTTTAAAACAGGGAGCACAGTAGGACTGCGGTACCCTAAAAAGATTTTGTAAGGTTAACATTTTTCTTTATTTCCATAAATGTTTATAGCAGTGTACTCTAAGCTGTGTTTTTTTGTAAAGTAGCAGGGTAATTTTTACTAATTAGCGTGGGCTAGGGGGGAAGATGGCGGCCGGCTAAGAAGCCAGGTCGTTAGCTCCGTATAGACTGACTTCAAAAACCGGAGTATGACGAAGAAAGAACGTCCAATACACATCTACTCAAGCACAACGTAATTGTGACTGTTAACCTCTCTAAGAAACTGGAATGTACGACGGAAACAGCAGTGGTAATGGGAGCAACGCTTACCTTCTTGCTGGCGTGCAGTCTCTCCCCCATTGAAAACTGGGTGTAACAGCTTCCGCTTACAGCGATCTATGGGCGGCAGCACAGGAAGCCCAAAAGAGCTTCCGGAGAGCAGCGAGTAGGTACCCCTTTCTCTTCCGGGGGAAAGAAGGCAGCGGTGACAGGGGGGAGAAATGAGGGTAGGAGCTCAAACAACACATCAAGAGCATACGAAGGAGATGAGGAAGGGGGAGAGCGGCGTATGCATGAGTACACTGGGTGCACTGTTAGATGTCGCAGTTGTCCCCTGGGGCCGGTACCTGAGAAACTGAAACAGACAGAACCGCGATCGGCTGAGGAGGCACAGCCGGGAAGGTCGGACATCGCTCCCCATGCATCCCACATGGCTGTAACAGCATACAGGAAAATGGTGGAGAAAAAGCAGGCAAGAGTGACGGTGGCACTAACAGGAAAAGCACAGCCCTTCCCAACCTTTGGAGTCTACTGTGGGGCAGTGAAGCAGCCTTTTGAGTCTTTTGAGTCTTCACTGTCTCCCGCTGCAGACACGGATCGAGCAACGCCAAGAGGATACTTAGAGGACAGAGGAACAGCGGCAGGGGCAGTGGTGATTGAGACCCTGCAACGGATGAAAAGGGTAAGCAGGCTAGAGGGTATTAAAAGCAAAGATGAATGAGTCAAATCCCTAAAAGTGAGAGTTTACAGAAAGTGCTGAGCAAGTTTCAGACATAGAAGTGTGTTGTGTGACATCAGGGGGAGAGAGGGGGCCACGGTCCGAGGCAGGGGAGGACAGGGTAGACAAGGCCAGATCAAGCTACTGTTTAAGTAACAGGCAATTCTTTAAGCATACTGTCTCGCTAGCTGGCAAGCAATCTATTGCCTCCCGAAGCACTAAGAGGAAGACAAAGAAACATGCCAAAATAGTCACCTACGCTCTTACCTTCTAGAGGAAGTCGTTGAAAGAAAAAGAAGGGAGCGGGGATCCACCGGAGCAACATCTCAGAATAACCCCTTCCCTCAGATCCTTTCTCAAAGTACAGGGTCGGACACAGGAGCAGGTGCATGTACAGACAGGTACAGGCCAAACGGTACAGTCTCAAACAACAGTACCTGTCCCAAGGCGATTAGTAAGACAAAGTCCCTTACACGCAGCAGTTAACACCACCCCGGCCATACGAACAGGGATGGAGTCCGGCCAAAACAACACCACAGGTGCAATAACTCAAAAGGTACCTAATTCCACACCCGAGGGAGCATCTGTCCAGCACTCTGCACCATCCATACAACAAGCTAAGACACAATACAATATACACTCAATTCCCCACTCTTATAACGCTTCCCCCACTCCAAACTCAACAGATCAATTTCTAGGGAAAATGTTGGATCAAAGGAGAGTGAAATTCGCAATCTCTGAAGTAAATCAGAGTAAAATCTGGGAGGTCTGTGAAGTATTGGACACCAAATTCAATGCTCTGAGTGACCGAGTTACGGAAGTAGAATCTGAAGTTGGGGGACTGAATAAAAGAGTAGAAGCAATTAAAAAGGGAAATAAGGGCCCTAAGGGAGAGTGATAAGACCATTAAAGAAAAACTGGAATCGCTTGAAAACCAGGCGAGAAGAAACAACTTAAGAATCTTAAATGTACCAGAAGGTCAGGAAGGGACAGATGTCAAAAAGTTTATAGTTCAACTCCTAGAGGAACATTTTCCTTGGACAAAATCTGTAGGTTTTGAAGAGGATATACAAAGGGCACATCGCGACCCATTTGGAAGAAATAAGGATAGGAAAAATCCTAGGAAAATACTAGTAAACTTTAAGACTTATACCCTCAAGGAGAGAATCTTGAGTTTGGCCCTAAAAAACGGCCCCCAGGATAAGGGGGGATGGTCATTTAGGATCCAGTCGGATATTTCCAAAGCAACTCCGGATAGGCAGTGGGAACTATGCCAGCACATGCAAGAGTTATGGAGCCTGGGTGCCACTGTACAGATGAAGTTCCCAGCGGCACTCCGAATCATGTGGAGAAACAAGATGCACAACATAAGAGAGCCCGCTGAAGTCGCCCACTTCCTGGAACAAATGAAGGATCAAATGAGAGGTCAGTCAGAGACTATGCATTGAACGTAAGAGTAAAGTAGGAAAAACAAGTTAAGGGGAGTAGGATAGCAAAGAAAGGGATGTAACGCACTAAAAAGGTCATATACGGAGCTCAAAATGGGTCAGTAATGCAGCCCAAAGAAGACAACAGGGAGGCTTCCCCAGGGTGGGCCACTTTTAACCACAAGAAAAATAAAACAACAAAAAATGTACACAAGGGTGGGGAGCAAAATAGGGAGAAAAAAAAGTCCTCAATCTACGAGAAAGGAGAAATCAGGAACCGCCGAATATCACAAAGAGCCCATTGGAAGAATTGGCAAATAAAAGGACAAGGGAAATATGGTGAATAAAGTCAACATAATGTCCTGGAATGTAAACGGACTCAGAACACCAAGCAGAAGACTTCGGATTCTCGAATATTTAAGGGTAGTAGATAGCGAAATCATAATCCTACAGGAAACACACCTCTTAAAAAAGGAATGGGAAGACATCATAAAAACACTAAATTGAGTAGATTGTTTTGTCTGCACAAACCAGGAATGCGTCGTAAAAGGAATAGCAATACTTTTTTAAAAATCATTAAAAGCCAGAATCGAGAAAATAGACCTAGATAAAAAAGGTAGATGGGCTGTCAACAGTGTTAAAATTCACAATACCCATTCACCATTGTAGGCTACTATGGGCCCAACCCGGACGACCTAGCCCCTCTACAAAATTTGTACGCACAATTATTATCAGCTACCTCCCCGGTAATACTAGGGGGAGATTTTAACTTAGTTCCAGGCCTTAAAACTGATCGTTCCCCTCCTTTGAAACAATCAAATCTACCTAAAATGAGGGACTGGTTGGGGATTTTCAAAAGAGACCTGGGTCTGGTTGATATCTGGAAAGGAAAAGGTGATAGAAAACATGCATTCATTTTCAAGAATAAAAAACTAGACTTGCAGTCCAGAATCGACAACTTTTTAGTAGACAAAACTCTGGTAGATAACATACTAGAGGTTGAGCATCTGCCAGCTCATTTGTCCGACCATTCCGCGGTGGTATTAAAAACACAACTAGGAAAGGTCAAATCAGCTTCAAGATGGACTGTCGATTACACCATCTTTAACGACCCACAGAAGTTAGCTGAACTCACGGCTGAGACAGTTGCTTATTTTGAAAATAATAGAGAGGGTACATCATTGCAAGTCACTTGGGACGCATACAAGGCAGTGATCAGGGGGAAAATATTAAGCCAAAACACAAAACAAAAACAACAAAACAAGAGATAGGGAGTTTAGAAAACATCATAAATACTTTGGATGCACAAATAGACGCTGAAAAAGACGCTGATAAAAAGAAGAAATTAGAAGTAGACAGGATGAAACAAAAGGAAACCCTGGCAGGAATTCTAGAAGGTAAGGTGAGGGAGAGATGGGAAGTGAGTAAACTGTCCCAGTATGAGTATGGGGAAGGTTGCAGCAAGCTGCTGGCATGGAAAACGAAAACTGACTCAAGTAGAAACAAGATAATCAATATCCAGCCTCAAGGTGCTGCAGAATCGAGCTCAGAGGATGTGGTGATAAGGAAAGAATTTGTAAAGTTTTTCACAGAGCTATATACAGAACACACAGATCCAACAAATGTACAGCTCAAAGAATACCTTGAAGCCCAGGATCTCCCAAAGTTAACAAACGAGGAAAAAGAGGAGCTAAATTCTGGAATTACAAAGGAAAAAGTAAAGAAAGTGCTGATAGGACTAAAGAGAGGGAAAGCGTCAGGACCTGATTTACTTCCAAATGAACTGTATATTAAGCTCAGTGAGGTTCTGACCCACCCACTCACAGATCTGCTAAACATAATCTATCAAGACAAAGGGAAACTCCCTGAATCCTGGAATGATGCGACAATAAATATCATATTAAAGCCGGGGGAAAATCCAGCAAAATGTGAGTCCTATCTTCCAATTTCTCTTCTGAACTGTGATTATAAAATACACACCCAAATCATGGCAAAAAGGCTAGGCAAAATAGCCGGAACCTTGATCAAAAAAGACCAGAAAGGATTCATGAAGGGGAGGCAACTGCATGATTTGATTTTGGAAAAGGGGGTGGTGATGAACAGAGTTTCTGAATGATGCAGAATACTCTCACCCAGTCAAGAGATCAGGGCTAGATCCATCACCGTTTTTTAGCTCACTGCACCATCCCAGCTCAGAACCTGGCTACATGCCAATTAGTCTGTTCCTCTCCCAGTGCATGATGGGAACAGGGCAAACCAAACTACAGAAGCCAATTCCTATACTGGTAAGGAAACAAGCTACCGGGGACCGGTTTCTGGCATTTCAGCCGTCGTCGGCACGGCTTGCTTGAATCCTGATGGTGCAATGAGCAAGGGACTCACGTCTGAGTATACCCTCCCACACATAGTGTGGACAAAATCGATTTTGGAAAAGGGGGTGGTGATGGACAGAGTTTCTGAATGATGCAGAATACTCTCCCCCAGTCAAGAGATCAGGGCTAGATCCATCACCGTTTTTTAGCTCACTGCACCATCCCAGCTCAGAACCTGGCTACATGCAAATTAGTCTGTTCCTGTCCCAGTGCATGATGGGAACAGGGCAAACCAAACTACACAAGCCAATTCTTATACTGGTAAGGAAACAAGCTACCGGGGACCGGTTTCTGGCATTTCAGCCGTCGTCGGCCCGGCTTGCTTGAATCCTGATGGTGCAATGAGCAAGGGACTCACGTCTGAGTATACCCTCCCACACATAGTGTGGACAAAATCGATTTTGGAAAAGGGGGTGGTAATGGACAGAGTTTCTGAATGATGCAGAATACTCTCACCCAGTCAAGAGATCAGGGCTAGATCCATCACCGTTTTTTAGCTCACTGCACCATCCCAGCTCAGAACCTGGCTACATGCAAATTAGTCTGTTCCTGTCCCAGTGCATGATGGGAACAGGGCAAACCAAACTACAGAAGCCAATTCTTATACTGGTAAGGAAACAAGCTACCGGGGACCGGTTTCTGGCATTTCAGCCGTCGTCGGCCCGGCTTGCTTGAATCCTGATCGTGCATTGAGCAAGGGACTCACGTCTGAGTATACCCTCCCACACATAGTGTGTACAAAATCGATTTTGGAAAAGGGGGTGGTGATGGACAGAGTTTCTGAATGATGCAGAATACTCTCACCCAGTCAAGAGATCAGGGCTAGATCCATCACCGTTTTTTAGCTCACTGCACCATCCCAGCTCAGAACCTGGCTACATGCAAATTAGTCTGTTCCTGTCCCAGTGCATGATGGGAACAGGGCAAACCAAACTACAGAAGCCAATTCTTATACTGATAAGGAAACAAGCTACCGGGGACCGGTTTCTGGCATTTCAGCCGTCGTCGGCCCGGCTTGCTTGAATCCTGATGGTGCAATGAGCAAGGGACTCACGTCTGAGTATAGCCTCCCACACATAGTGTGGACAAAATCGATTTTGGAAAAGGGGGTGGTGATGGACAGAGTTCCTGAATGATGCAGAATACTCTCACCCAGTCAAGAGATCAGGGCAAGATCCATCACCGTTTTTTAGCTCACTGCACCATCCCAGCTCAGAACCTGGCTACATGCAAATTAGTCTGTTCCTGTCCCAGTGCATGATGGGAACAGGGCAAACCAAACTACACAAGCTAATTCTTATACTGGTAAGGAAACAAGCTACCGGGGACCGGTTTCTGGCATTTCAGCCGTAGTCGGCCCGGCTTGCTTGAATCCTGATGGTGCAATGAGCAAGGGACTCACGTCTGAGTATACCCTCCCACACATAGTGTGGACAAAATCGATTTTGGAAAAGGGGGTGGTGATGGACAGAGTTTCTGAATGATGCAGAATACTCTCACCCAGTCAAGAGATCAGGGCTAGATCCATCACCGTTTTTTAGCTCACTGCACCATCCCAGCTCAGAACCTGGCTACATGCAAATTAGTCTGTTACTGTCCCAGTTCATGATGGGAACAGGGCAAACCAAACTACACAAGCCAATTCTTATACTGGTAAGGAAACAAGCTACCGGGGACCGGTTTCTGGCATTTCAGCCATTGTCGGCCCGGCTTGCTTGAATCCTGATGGTGCAATGAGCAAGGGACTCACGTCTGAGTATACCCTCCCACACATAGTGTGGACAAAATCGATTTTGGAAAAGGGGGTGGTGATGGACAGAGTTTCTGAATGATGCAGAATACTCTCACCCAGTCAAGAGATCAGGGCTAGATCCATCATCGTTTTTTAGCTCTCTGCACCATCCCAGCTCAGAACCTGGCTACATGCAAATTAGTCTGTTCCTGTCCCAGTGCATGATGGGAACAGGGCAAACCAAACTACACAAGCCAATTCTTATACTGGTAAGGAAACAAGCTACCGGGGACCGGTTTCTGGCATTTCAGCCGTCGTCGGCCCGGCTTGCTTGAATCCTGATGGTGCAATGAGCAAGGGACTCACGTCTGAGTATACCCTCCCACACATAGTGTGGACAAAATCGATTTGGATCAAGCCCTGATCTCTTGACTGGGTAGGAGTATTCTGCATCATTCAGAAACTCTGTCCATCACCTTTTCCAAAATTGATTTTGTCCACACTATGTGTGGGAGGGTATACTCAGACGTGAGTCCCTAGCTCATTGCACCATCAGGATTCAAGCAAGCCGGGCCGATGACGGCTGAAATGCCAGAAACCGGTCCCCGGTAGCTTGTCTCCTTTCTGGTGAAGAATTAGCTTGGTAGTTTGGTCTGCCCTGTTCCCATCATGCACTGGGACAGGAACAGACTAATTTGCATGTAGCCAGGTTCTGAGCTGGGATGGTGCAGTGAGCTAAAAAACGGTGATGGATCAAGCCCTGATCTCTTGACTGGGTAGGAGTATTCAGCATCATTCAGAAACTCTGTCCATCACCTTTTCCAAAATTAACTGCATGATTTGACGTATGAGCTCATGAGGGACATAGATGTAGCACGGATAGAAAAAATCCCCTTGACTATAATTACTCTCGACACTGCCAAAGCCTTTGACAGGGTGAACTGGGACTTCCTAAATAACGCACTAATTAAGTATAATCTAGGAGACAAGTTCCAGGAAATAGCCTCAGTAAACATAATAAACAAGATGGACAGGAAAGGGAAACCCAGCAGGAAGTATAACTTTTGGGATATATGGGAAGAATCCTAGTTTGCTACCTAAAGTTTGTTTTTCACTGTACAAAACAAAAAAGGCAAAATCCTACGCTCATGCAATGGCAATAAATAAAAAGGCAAAGTGCCTGTGCGAGTGACCCGGGGGGTCAGCTCTCCCAAGACGGATACTTTATTGAAGTTGGTATGGAACCAAGGAGACCCCCTCTGTACACATTATAGGGAGACTCCCCAAACTCAACTTCGGGATATAAAAGGGGCAGTGAAGGAACAGAGAACAGAGATGCGGTTACCTGAAAACTCCGTATACTACTATTGCAGAATGAGGATATAAAAAAAAAAAAGGGTTACAATTTTTCTGTTTATAGCAGTGTACTCTAAGCTGTGTTTTTTTGTAAAGTAGCAGGGTAATTTTTTACTAATTAGCGCGCTACTCCATACACAATTTTACACTTTTTTGTATATATTTAAATATGCAAAAAATGTAAAATACACTTTAGCACATTATATTTATAAAATATAGGCCCACATGCATCAATATCGGCTTTTGCGATTTCTAAATTGCGAAAAATAGTGATTTGCAATTTAGAAATCGCAAAAGCCTATGCATGATGATTTTTTCATTTTTTATGCAATTCGGTAAAAATCGCTATAAAAAATGTGATTTTCAAATTGCGAATTCGCAATTCCCATTCATTCCTATGGGCCAAAATGTCCATAGGATTGAATGGGAATTGTGAATTCGCAATTTGAAATCGTAATTCATCAATCCATTTCAAGGGTGGAGAGGGGGGTCTAAATGACCCCCCCCCTCTACCCATGAAATGTACTTTTCAGTAGAAGTTACATACACACATGTCCTGAGGACATGTGTGTCTGTAACTTAACAGTTTAAAAAATGCATTTTTGTGCATTTTTAAACAATTTCGCAAATTACCACGAGGTTGAACTTCGTGGTAATTTGCACTTCCAATTTGAAAAATCGCACATTTTTTGGAAATGATGCATAGCATTTAAGAAATCGCAAAATTGCGATTTCTTATATGCTATCGCAATTTTAGAAATCGCAAAAAAGTTGTGATTTCTAAAATAGCATGATGCATCCCAAACAGCACTTTTGGAATCGCAAACGGCCGATTTTAAGGAATTGCACCGTTTGCGACTCCAAAAATGCTTGATGCATGTGGGCCATAGTGTCTTATTATTTGCAATTTTTTTAAAATATTTTTTTTACGGTACTTCGGTACTTCTGATTAAAGAAAATATATATATTTAAACTTATAAATATTTTTCTCTACCTATTACCCCTTTCCCAACGTGGTAATAGGTAGGGAAAAATACCAAACCTAATACTTACCTACATTGAATGGTGTAATGCAGAACACAGGGAAACTTGAACTGAAAACAACATGGCTGCCTTCAACTTTTGTAAAGGCAGTCATTAGCCAATTAGCTAATGACCTGTCATCACTATATACCTGGAGAGTACTGTGGTAGTACCGTAGCCATAGATACAGCTATTTAAAACACTTAAAACTTAACAAATACTTACCCTACTTACCTCCAGTACTCACAATATCAACTGCATACCATAACATATAATCCTTCCAAATGTGAAATCAACCTGACAGTTTTCCTGCTACGCGAAATACAAAAGTCTATGTAAAATGCATTGTATTTTACATCCATTTTGGAATCCCCTTTTTTCTTTGCACTCCCTTGATGAAACACAATGAAACCTTGAGGACTTCCAGATTAACACGGGCAGTAGGTTTGCAAAGTTTCACGGATGTTCGTCAAATGGATGTAAAAAGATTTAGGGGCAGAAATCTTTATCTCCAGTCACCCTAACAATAACTACAGAATGGCTACTGCCACTGTGTAATACCTTAACTAGGGGTCCCTCTGTCTGTAACAACAACCAATCAGTGTTGATGGGACATGTCTACTGTTGCTGATTGTTAGAGAAGAAATAGTTGACAAAAATAGCTTTCTTTGTATTAGGTGGTCTCTTTAATGTTTTCAACATGATATAGAACTATCTAATGTTTCCATTTTGACCTAAAAATTAGAATAACAAATTATTTTCAAAACAAGTGTGGAATTAGCATTCACTTTTATTGGTAATAAAAGGATAAGTTTCCATATTATGCAATGCTGTATTATTGTTCCACAAATGCAGTATAATGCCTTTACAACATGCTCAGCACTGATTTAATATGGACCTGACTTTGCGGAAATGAGAGCACCACCTCACTTGATTAGGTCATAAAGACAAAAATTGCACCTGAGAAACTTTTATTATTTAGCATAGTTTGTCTTTCACTGAGAAATCTTTGTGACTTTTTTTTTACCATTAGAGTTTGCCTCCAACTGCAGTGGATAATGAAAAGGCGATGAGACGCATAATAAGCAGTTCCTCCTCTAATATACTGCTTTTATACAAAATAAATCGAACAATGTTTCCCAGTTCAGTGAAGGTTAAGTGCAGTGGCGGCCGGCACAGGTAAGTGCGGTGCATCGGGGCAGGGCGCGTCGAGGGGGAAGTTGACAGACGACAGAATGGGTATTATTTATTTATTTAATTATACATATTCCGTCAGCTGTTGACTTTCCTCCGCCCACCCTGCCACGCCCCCACTCAGCCCCACCGCATTTACCTGTGCCAGCTACGGTTAAGTGGACCAGCGAGGATTTTCTAAAACCTGAGTTCAACAATATGATTGGGCATCTTGTTACGTATTGCCACCAGAAAGTCCAATCAATGTCATCCGTGTTTATTTTTGCCCGCTACAATGTTCAAAGACTCTAATTCCTTTAGCCTAATATAACATACTTAGCGCCAGTTTGTATATGATAGTAATGTAAACTTTTACCAGAATGTCATGGCTTGTTTCTGACATGTGCTATTTTTAAAGACTATTTGTATGCCCAGACAAATCTTTAACTGCTCAAACATTTATCACATTCCCATGAGTGAGATTAATTCCTCATGGTGGTATTGACATACCCAAGCTCCTAAATGTATTGGTTGGCCTTCACTCATGCCTCTGTCACCAATGAAAAATAGTTTAAAAACTTAAACAGAAAGTTGCACTGTTATAATGGATGTGTAATGCCGCTCACGAATAGACAGCTTGTACGTAAACATGATACGACATGTTACATCGCTGGCTGTATACTGCCTAAAAGATCCTGAAAATGTACATGTATGTCTTTTGTCCTCAAAGTTTTAATAAAAATAAGTAAAAAAAATAAAACAGTGAGAAAGAGGTCAAGGGCCTCAAACACCCTGTAATCAACACAGATAAAAGCTGATCAATTTGTGAAAGCAATGTGTAATATGAGGAGTGTGCATTATTGTGTCTTTTTGTAAATGTTACGGGATTTCATTTATTTTACTCCAGCGACCTATTTCTGATGTCCTTGTGCAGAAGCAAAATATAACCGATGAGAAAACATCAATTGAACAGGTTAGTATATTCCGCCTGTTGATATATGTCTATGGAAAACGTAAATGTATCACATTTGGAAGTGAGTCACTCATGCTTATCACACAAAGAGAAAGCCAAAGACAAGTTGGAGAAAGACCTGGGCCCTATGTTCGATTCTTCATCGTCTATACCTTCTATGTTTGCTAATGCACACATTTCGGAGCACACAGAGACTTATGTATTGTGTAGTGACACTAGTACATAGTAAGAACAATTCCAGACTATTTCCTTCATCTGTATTTATACTCGATTTCAGGGTATTTCTCCACAGAGAAACCAGAACCTTGCATATTCCCCAGCGGGATTATACAGAACGAGTTAATATCTGAGTTTATTACTCATATTAAAACCTTCAGACCCATTTAGAGAGTCATGAAAAATAAGTAACAGCACCATAAATTGGTGATAGGAACCCCACACATGGAATTCAAGGTATTAACCCAATTCTAGCTAAGAACAGGGTGTACCAAACACAAACTGTGTTTCTACAAGTGTTTCTGATATTTAAAAGATTAGTGTTGAAACGTAAAAATGGACAAGACATGAATGTATTGTATTGGAACTATTTAAGGGTGTCTACATAACCGATATAAGTATTTAATAATGACTATTTGACAAAATCGTTACCAAAAATCAATTTTTCTCAATGTGGAATTAGCACTAGTTTTTTGTTGGTGATAAAATGATTAGCTTTTCCATGTTGTAATGCTGTACAACTGTGTCACACATGCAATATAATATATTTACATTACACTCAACACTGGATTTAGCTGGGTCTGGTATTATCCTAACTAGGGTACCTCTGCTGTTGTGTGGGTTATAGAGACATATAACCAGTACTTTCAATGGGCCGGTACTGTCCGGTACAGAATACCATCAATTTTTTTTATGTTGAGAAGGAGAGTACCAGCAATAGCTTGAATTGGAGAGTACCTGCATTATTTTTCCATTTCAAGCACTGCATTTAATCCACACCTCTGAAAACTCTACATTAATTCTGATAGTTTGTCATTCATCAAGAACTCTTTCTGATTTTTTCTTTTACTACTAGATTCAGTCCAGTGCAGTAGATAGTAAAAAGGTCACGAGGGACACAGTCCCTCGTGACTGGGGGTGAGTGTTTGTATTGTCAACGCTCCGTCCATCATCCCCTTTGGTTTTTCTTTGTTCGCCCTAAGTTGGCAGGGTATGCTCCGACGTGAGTCCCTTGCTCACTTTGCCACTGGATTCAAGCAAGCCCGGCTCAAGACGGCTGTAAAGCCAGAAACCGGTCCTGGGAAGCTTGATTCCGGTCCAGGAAAGACATGGCTTGGCAAAAAGTCCTCAATCTACGAGAAAGGAGAAATCAGGAATTGCCAAATATCACGAAGAGCCCATTGGAAGAAATGGCAAATAAGAGGACAAGGGAAATATGGTGAATAAAGTCAACATAATGTCCTGGAATGTAAACGGACTCAAACACCAAGCAGAAGACTTCGGATTCTGGAATATTTAAGGGTAGTAGATAGCGAAATCATAATCCTACAGGAAACACACCTCTTAAAAAAGGAATGGGAAGACATCATAAAAACACTAAATTGGGTAGATTGTTCACCATTGTAGGCTACTATGGGCCCAACCCAGACGACCTAGCCCCTCTACAAAATTTGTACGCACAATTATTATCAGCTACCTCCCCGGTAATACTAGGGGGAGATTTTAACTTAGTTCCAGGTCTTAAAACTGATCGTTCCCCTCCTTGGAAACAATCAAATCTACCTAAAATGAGGGACTGGATGGGGATTTTCAAAAGAGACCTGGGTCTGGTTGATATCTGGAAAGGAAAAGGTGATAGAAAACATGCATTCACTTTCAAGAATAAAAAAGTAGACTTGCAGTCCAGAATCGACTACTTTTTAGTAGACAAAACTCTGGTAGATAGCATACTAGAGGTTGAGTATCTGCCAGCTCATTTGTAAGACTATTCCGCGGTGGTATTAAAAACACAACTAGGAAAGGTCAAATCAGCTTCAAGGTGGACTGTCGATTACACCATCTTTAACGACCCACAGAATCTAGCTGAACTCACGGCTGAGACAGTTGCTTATTTTGAAAAAATTAGAGAGGGTACATCATTGCAAGTCACTTGGGACGCATACAAGGCAGTGATCAGGGGGAAAATATTAAGCCAAAACACAAAACAAAAACAACAAAACAAGAGATAGGGAGTTTAGAAAACATCATAAATACTTTGGATGCACAAATAGACGCTGAAAAAGACGCTGATAAAAAGAAGAAATTAGAAGTAGACAGGATGAAACAAAAGGAAACCCTGGCAGGAATTCTAGAAGGTAAGGTGAGGGAGAGATGGGAAGTGAGTAAACTGTCCCAGTATGAGTATGGGGAAGGTTGCAGCAAGCTGCTGGCATGGAAAACGAAAACTGACTCAAGTAGAAACAAGATAATGAATATCCAGCCTCAAGGTGCTGCAGAATCGAGCTCAGAGGATGTGGTGATAAGGAAAGAATTTGTAAAGTTTTTCACAGAGCTATATACAGAAGACACAGATCCAACAAATGTACAGCTCAAAGAATACCTTGAAGCCCAGGATCTCCCAAAGTTAACAAACAAGGAAAAAGAGGAGCTAAATTCTGGAATTACAAAGGAAAAAGTAAAGGAAGTGCTGATAGGACTAAAGAGAGGGAAAGCGTCAGGACCTGATTTACTTCCAAATGAACAGTATATTAAGCTCAGTGAGGTTCTGACCCACCCACTCACAGATCTGCTAAACATAATCTATCAAGACAAAGGGAAACTCCCTGAATCCTGGAATGATGCGACAATAAAAATCATATTAAAGCCGGGGGAAAATCCAGCAAAATGTGAGTCCTATCGTCTAATTTCTCTTCTGAACTGTGACTATAAAATACTCACCCAAATCATGGCAAAAAGGCTAGGCAAAATAGCCGAAACCTTGATCAAAAAAGACCAGAAAGGATTCATGAAGGGGAGGCAACTGCATGATTTGACACATGAGCTCATGGGGGCCATAGATGTAGCACGGATAGAAAAAATCCCCTTGACTATAATTACTCTCGACACTGCCAAAGCCTTTGACAGGGTGAACTGGGACTTCCTAAATAACGCTCTAATTAAGTATAATCTAGGAGACAAGTTCCAGGAAATAGCCTCAGTAAACAGAATAAACAAGATGGACAGGAAAGGGAAACCCAGCAGGAAGTATAACTTTTGGGATATATGGGAAGAATCCTAGTTTGCTACCTAAAGTTTGTTTTTCACTGTACAAAACAAAAAAGGCAAAATCCTACGCTCATGCAATGGCAATAAATAAACAGGCAAAGTGCCTGTGCGAGTGACCTGGGGGGTCAGCTCCCCCAAGACGGATACTTTATTGAAGTTGGTTATGGAACCAAGGGGACCCCCTCTGTACACATTATAGGGAGACTCCCCAAACTCAACTTCGGGATATAAAAGGGGCAGTGAAGGAACAGAGAACAGAGATGCGGTTACCTGAAAACTCCGTATACTACTATTGCAGAAGGAGGATATTAAAAAAAAAAAAGGTACAATTTTTCAGTTTATAGCAGTGTACTCTAAGCTGTGTTTTTTTGTAAAGTAGCAGGGTAATTTTTACTAATTAGCACGCTACTCCATACACAATTTTACACTTTTTTGTATATATTTAAATATGCAAAAAATGTAAAATACACTTTAGCACATTATATTTATAAAATATAGTGTCTTATTATTTGCAATTTTTTTTAAATATTTTTTTACGGTACTTCGGTACTTCTGATTAAAGAAAATATATATATTTAAACTTATAAATATTTTTCTCTACCTATTACCCCTTTCCTAACGTGGTAATAGGTAGGGAAAAATACCAAACCTAATACTTACCTACATTGAATGGTGTAATGCAGAGCACAGGGAAACTTGAACTGAAAACAACATGGCTGCCTTCAACTTTTGTAAAGGCAGTCATTAGCCAATTAGCTAATGACCTGTCATCACTATATACCTGGAGAGTACTGCGGTAGTACCGTGGCCATAGATACAGCTATTTAAAACACTTAAAACTTAACAAATACTTACCCTGCTTACCTCCAGTACTCACAATATCAACTGCATACCATAACATATAATCCTTCCAAATGTGAAATCAACCTGACAGTTTTCCTGCTACGCGAAATACAAAAGTCTATGTAAAATGCATTGTATTTTACATCCATTTTGGAATCCCCTTTTTTCTTTGCACTCCCTTGATGAAACACAATGAAACCTTCAGGACTTCCAGATTAACACGGGCAGTAGGTTTGCAAAGTTTCACGGATTTTCGTCAAATGGATGCAAAAAGATTTAGGGGCAGAAATCTTTATCTCCAGTCACCCTAACAATAACTACAGAATGGCTACTGCCTCTGTGTAATACCTTAACTAGGGGTCCCTCTGTCTGTAACAACAACCAATCAGTGTTGATGGGACATGTCTACTGTTGCTGATTGTTAGAGAAGAAATAGTTGACAAAAATAGCTTTTTTTGTATTAGGTGGTCTCTTTAATGTTTTCAACATGATATAGAACTATCTAATGTTTCCCTTTTGACCTAAAAATTAGAATAACAAATTATTTTCAAAACATGTGTGGAATTACCATTCACTTTTATTGGTAATAAAAGGATAAGTTTCCATATTATGCAATGCTGTATTATTGTTCCACAAAAGCAGTATAATGCCTTTACAACATGCTCAGCACTGATTTAATATGGACCTGACTTTGCAGAAATGAGAGCACCACCTCACTTGATTAGGTCATAAAGACTAAAATTGCACCTGAGAAACTTTTATTATTTAGCATAGTTTGTCTTTCACTGAGAAATCGTTGTGACTTTCTTTTTTACCATTAGAGTTTGCCTCCAACTGCAGTGGATAATGAAAAGGCGATGAGACGCATAATAAGCAGTTCCTCCTCTAATATACTGCTTTTATACAAAATAAATCGAACAATGTTTCCCAGTTCAGTGAAGGTTAAGTGCAGTGGCGGCCGGCACAGGTAAATGCGGTGCATCAGGGCAGGGCGCGGCGGGGGGGAAGTTGACAGACGTCAGAATGGGTATTATTTATTTATTTAATTATACATATTCTGTCGTCTGTCGACTTTCCTCCGCCCACCCTGCCACGTTCCCACTCAGCCCCACCGAATTTACCTGTGCCGGCTACTGCTGGTTAAGTGGACCAGCGAGGATTTTCTAAAACCTGAGTTCAACAATATGATTGGGCATCTTGTTACGTATTGCCACCAGAAAGTCCAATCAATGTCATCCGTGTTTATTTTTGCCCGCTACAATGTTCAAAGACTCTAATTCCTTTAGCCTAATATAACATACTTATTGCCAGTTTGTATATGATAGTAATGTAAACTTTTACCAGAATGTCATGGCTTGTTTCTGACATGTGCTATTTTTAAAGACTATTTGTATGCCCAGACAAATCTTTAACTGCTCAAACATTTATCAAATTCCCATCAGTGAGATTAATTCCTCATGGTGGCATTGACATACCCAAGCTCCTAAATGTATTGGTTGGCTTTCACTCATGCCTCTGTCACCAATGAAAAATAGTTTAAAAACTTAAACAGAAAGTTTCACTGTTATAATGGATGTGTAATGCCGCTCACGAATAGACAGCTTGTACGTAAACATGATACGACATGTTACATCGCTGGCTGTATACTGCCTAAATGATTTCTGATATTTAAAAGATTAGTGTTGAAACGTAAAAATGGACAAGACATGAGTGTATTGTATTGAAACTATTTAAGGGTGTCTACATAACCGATATATGTATTTAATAATTACTATTTGACAAAATAGTTACCAAAAATCAATTTTTTTCAATGTGGAATTAGCACTAGTTTTTTGTTGGTGATAAAATGATTAGCTTTTCCATGTTGTAATGCTGTACAACTGTGTCACACATGCAATATAATATATTTACATTACACTCAACACTGGTTTTAGCTGGGTCGGGTATTATCCTAACTAGGGTACCTCTGCTGTTGTGTGGGTTATAGAGACATATAACCAGTACTTTCAATGGGCCAGTACTGTCCGGTACGGAATACCATCAATTTTTTTTATGTTGAGAAGGAGAGTACCAGCAATAGCTTGAATTGGAGAGTACCTGCATTATTTTTCCATTTCAAGCACTGCATTTAATCCACACCTCAGAAAACTCTACATTAATTCTGATAGTTTGTCATTCATCAAGAACTCTTTCTGATGTTTTCTTTTACTACTAGATTCAGTCCAGTGCAGTAGATAGTAAAAAGGTCACGAGGGACACAGTCCCTCGTGACTGGGGGTGAGTGTTTGTATTGTCAACGCTCTGTCCATCATCCCCTTTGGTTTTTCTTTGTATGCCCTAAGTTGGCAGGGTATGCTCAGACGTGAGTCCCTTGCCCACACTGGGCCCGATTCACAGAATGAATTTAAGACTAAATCCTAAACTTACTACTGTTTTGGTATTCACAGATTGCACTTACTACTTTTGGAATTCACAGAATGAACTTACTACTTTTGGTATTCACAGAATGAACTTACTCATTTCGGTATTCACAGAAGTTAGGACTCCTAATTTTAAGACTCATAAATGCCTTCTGTGAATACCGAAAGTCCTAAAATTATGATTTTTCTCAATTTAGTAGTAGTAAAGTTAGGACTACTAACTTTAGGACTCCTAATTGCCTTCTGTGAATATTGAAAGTCCTAAAATTACGATTTTTCTCAATTTAGTAGTAGTAAAGTTAGGACTGAAACCGGTCCTGGAAAGCTTGATTCTGGTCCAGGGAAGACATTGCTTGGCAGTTCGGGCTGGACTGTTCCCGTGAGGCACAGGGTCAGACTGATTTGCATATGGCCATGTCTGAACTGGGGTGGCGGAGTGAGCTAAAGAACGGTGATGGATTCAACCCAGATCAGTTGACTGGGGGTGAGTGTTTGTATTGTCAACGCTCCGTCCATCATCCCCTTTAGTTTTTTTTGTTCGCCCTAAGTTGGCAGGGGTATGCTCCGACGTGAGTCCCTTGCTCACTTTGCCACTGGATTCAAGCAAGCCCGGCTGAAGACCGTTGTAATGCCAGAAACCGGTCCTTTGAAGCTTGATTCCGGTCCAGGGAAGACATGGCTTGGCAGGTCGGGCTGGACTGTTCCCATGAGGCACAGGGTCAAGCTGATTTGCATATGGCCATGTCTGAACTGGGGTGGCTGAGTGAGCTAAAGAACGGTTCTGGATTAAACCCAGATCAGTTGACTGGGGTGAGTGTTTGTATTGTCAATGCTCTGTCCATCATCCCCTTTGGTTTTTCTTTGTTCGCCCTAAGTTGGCAGGGTATGCTCAGACGTGAGTCCCTTGCTCACTTTGCCACTGGATTCAAGCAAGCCCGGCTGAAGACGGCTGTACTGCCAGAAACCGGTCCTGGGAAGCTTGATTTCGGTCCAGGGAAGACATGGCTGTGCATATCGGGCTGGACTGTTCCCATGAGGCACAGGGTCAGTCTGATTTGCATATGGCCACGTCTGAACTGGGGTGACGGAGTGAGCTAAAGAACGGTGATGGATTAAACCCAGATCAGTTGACTGGGGATGAGAGTTTGTATTGTCAACGCTCCGTCCATCATCCCCAATGGTTTTTCTAAATTCAGGGGTCCGGCACGCTATTTTTCAGCTGTCATTTGCTGTTCAAAATTCACAGCAGGCCTTGCTTACATCCTTATATGCCAGCGACATAATACTGTAAAAGGTGTATCCTGTGGTTAACCAAAACCCTGTTCTAAGAGAGATAATTAAATCTGGACAATTCTTTGGACTTCAAATTAACTGGGATAAGTCCATGATGGTCCATTGGCGTGCACAGTATCCCAACAAATTATAAACTTCCCCATTTTTGGTGTCATAATCCAACACTTTATCTTGGTAAACATATATACCGAGACTCTGCACTAGTTTTACATGCTAACTATGGCCCAACACTCCACAAACTCAAGCAGCAGATACAACACTTGGGGCCCGATGTAGGTAAATCCCATTTACCAAATTTGAAATACCCAATTTTACCGATTCGGTATTTCAAAATCGGTAAATGGGATGTAGGTCCCAACATCTGGAATCGTTACCGATTCCTTACAAATTTGGTATTTACCGATTCGGTATTTGCTATTGAATCCTATGGGCCTTTGAAGCCCATAGGATTAAAGTCAAATACCGAATCGGTATTTACCGAATCGGTAAATACCGAATTTGGCAAGGGTGCAGGGGGTGTCACTTTGACACCCTCTAGCACCCCCAAAACGGGCATGTGTGCAATGTGGTACACAGACATGCCCTAAGGGCACGTCGGTCTGTCACATGGCACATGTGTACATGCACAGATGTGCATGTACACAGGAATCGGTATTTTACCATGGATTTGTATTCCATGGTAAAATACCGATTCTGTAAGCCATGTGCTGATGGAACATTGGCTACCTACATTGCATTTTCGGTAATTTTACCGAATCGTTATCATTACCGAATCGGTAAATATTACCGATTCGGTAAATTTACAGATTCGGTAATGATAACGATTCGGTAAAATTACCGAAAATGTGCCCCTACATCTCGATAGCCCTTTACCGATCGGAAACGGCCAAAAATCGATCGGTAAAGGGCTACCTACATCTGGCCCTAGGCTCCTCTCATTCTTTCTCTGTCATAGCAGGTGTTTCCTTCCCAGACTGCTTTACCTACTTGTAATTGCTCCACTGCCCCTTACAAACACCTTTTTCAGCTAAATCTGTTCCATTCGTATTACTTTTGCATGGACCAACAAACAGGCTAGAATACGTTGAGCCATGCTGATACAACCTGACTGCAGGTATGAAATGGCCACCTACAATTTAGAGTATTATTACTTCATCTCCCAATCCAAATTTTTTTTCACTGGATACACCCAGCATTTCATCTTCTCTCACATTCTCACGAGAAAGATACAGCAGGCACCACTCCTTTGATCGAATGTATAGGGCCCTACAGTACCATTACACTAATGTATAGTAGTTGGTAAGTGATTCCCATTTGGGAGGTGAGTAAGCCACCGCCTCATGATGAAATTAATACTTTTTGATTACAAGTGCTAAACATCCTATATTACATGTCTTGAAATTCGTCAATTCATTAGGTAAGCATTCTAAATTTTTCAATGAATTAGTGAAGTAGATTAATTATCTATTTGTATATAAAATCGTCTTGAAGATCTGCACAGCCAACACACATTTCTGCGCTTTTGGTCCGCAAGCCTGAGGTCTGTTCAAGGCTTTCTTGTTTCACTGATTTGTGCTGTCTTCCATAAGAAAAGGTTCCACTTCCGAACAGCTTCTCACTGTCAACAAGGGGGTCGGAGGGGTGGAATGGGGGAATAGAGGTACACCACTCATTATCAGTCAGTTCAAGTCTCCGATTGGTCCAACATAATTTATGCTCCAATTGGTTCCCAGAGACGGGCCCCAGCAGCGGCCGCTGCAGGTAGGAGTGGTGGGGCCAGGTGAGGGGGGATTTCGAGAGATGACCATGAGGGAAAATTAAATAAATAAATAATTTCCTCTTGTGGTCGTCTCTCAACCCCCCCCCCCCCCTCACCTAGTCCCATCTCTCCTACCTGTAGCGGCCACAGCTGGAGACGACCCTTTGAATGCACACACAGTTGACCATTTCAGTCAAATAATTTTTTTACTATTTACATCCTTCTATTTCTCGAAATTCTCTTTTGGCTACTTGACTCAAGACTGCACCATCAAGGGCGAGGAGGTCAAAGACATTGGGAACCAGTAATCACATCAGATTAAATTCAATGGATTTGAGAATACGAATTCTAAAATGAGGAGCACGTGTAGTTTTACCTCCTTCTAAATGTTATTGTTTTGCTTCTTCCATAAACCTACTTTCCAGAAGCTGGTTCAGACAGCTAAGGAAATGTCACCCGATGAGGTAGGTATATTCACTCTGTTAATATATACCCGTGACTAACAGGACTTTCTTGGATTTGCTGATGCACACTTTTCAAAGCACATACAGCTTATTTCTTATGTAACGATTCACCTTCTTAGTAAAAAGTGTTCCAGGCTTTCCACTTCAGTTATCTATTCATCCTTCAAACAGTTCTGATTTTTCAGCATTTGTCATTTTGGTAAGACTCTTGCCCCTTGAGTACCATTCACCCAGTTAATTTGGAGGTACATCTACCAGGGGTCATTTTTAATGTTTTCCAGCATATGGGATTTCAAAGTTACACACATTTATTTTGTTGCATATATGACCTAGCAACCGTTGAACCATGATTTCTTTAAATATATTTTCTTTTCTATTAACTCAATTTCTGGCTTATACTAATATGGAGTTGGCACCAACCGTTTTCCGGTGCTAAAATAATTAGTTTCCCTGGTTATAGTGTTGTATTAGAACTTCACAAATGCAGTATATGCCTGTATGAGAAAATATTATCAATAATCATCAGTTCTTAGCCTCCATGACCCACACAACTTTGTTGTGTTTCTTATAAAGATAATATCCGATATTTCCAAGAACAATAATGAAGGTGTTGTAAGGTCTTTACCACGCACTTTTTAGGATTTTAAGTCTCTCCCACAGATATAGTTTCTTCATGTGCAATCTAAACATCTGCGACTCGCCCAACTTTCTCCTCAACCTCATTTAGATAAGGTCCGATCTATCCTTGACTGGTGCTGAACTTGATATGAGGGGATTAGTGCATACGTGCCATGTTTTTCCTCTGTAACTGATGTGGCATTTGTACAACAAAAATTTGATTCTGACTTTCTCTTTTGCAATTAGAACACCCATCCTAGTGCTGTGGAAAGCGAAGAGGCCATCCAGGACAAAGTAAGTAGTTATGGTTTGGGATAATAAAATCCAAAACGCTCTTCCCTTCTCAGTGTGGGCTTGGCACACTGGAGAGAATTTACCCAAAGCAGAACACAATTCTATAACTGTTCGTTTTGTACCCTATCTCCATTCAAGAAACTGATGAATGTCATTTGTGCTTATTGCCTTCCACCTGCAACCCTTGAAGACTCACTCCTTGAGCTTTATGTTCTCAACTTTCCCCTTTCCATGCATTTCTACTTAAACACTGCTGATTTCACTAAATAATTCCTTACTAGATAATTCTTTGAATGATCGTACAGCGGTCCATTTACTATCAGCTAGAGCAATTTCTTGTGGGAGGGTTAACATCACTCCATTTCTCGAAATGTTCTTGTGTTTGCCATCCATGGCTCCTATCCCAATGTCAACATGATCAAGGACCATAGAAACTTACGAATCACATCAATTAGAGCGTTATGGATTTGTGAAAATGAATTTTAAAATGGTATAGCTGAATGGCCTACTTAAAGAAAACAAGAGAGTGTCATTGTCATTTAAGCATGCAGCAATACAAGCGATTAGCTGAATGGCCTACTTGGTGCAATACCCTGCTATCAGGACAAAAGCCCAGGACACTTAGTGACTTTGATGTAGGGACTGAGACATGCTGGAAGAATATGAGGGTGTGGGGAAGACAATTTACCGAGGTGCACCCCATTATTGCACATTTTTAACCATACCAAGGACATCAACAATAGAGGGGAAATTGGATGTTCCTATCGTTTATATTCCACTCATGCTCTTTACAGCGGCCGCTTGCCATGGGAATGCTGCGGGGTGGTGAGGCGGGTGAGGGAAGGGCTGGTTGGGAGGTAGTGTAGTCCGACATATGACAGACAGGGGTAACGTAAGTAATTAAATAAATAAAACAATTTACCTTGGGCGCTGCATCGCTGACTCAGCAATGCAGCGTGCGTAAGGTAAAATATTTTATTTATTTAATTACTTACCTTACTCCTGTCTGTCGTTTGTCGGACTGCAGTAACCCCCTCCCAGCCCATCCCCCGACCTCCCCACCGACCCGCAGCACTGCAACGGCGAGCCGCCGCTGCTTTTGATGTGTATCAGGCTACACTATACCTGTGTATGTTGGTGTTTAATTAGAGACTGTATCCTTTGCTCCTTTTGAGAAAATGTTGTCTTTTACGTGGATCTGGCCTTATCTAAATAAAAGTGTCACTGCAGTCATGTGTTTTATAGAGACCGTAATTGCACTTGTGAAAACTTTACATTTACTTTTATAGTTTGTCATTCATAACAATTCTGTCTGACATTTTCTTTTGCCTTTAGAGTCTGCCTCCTAGTGCAGTGGAAGGTGAAGAAGGCACAAGGGACACAGTAAGTAGTTTTGTCCTTTAACATATACTGCTCTTATGATAACAGTAGAAAAAGTTTCCCAGTTCTTTGAATCTAAATTGCAACAGCTAAGCCTTCCTAAAAGTAGAATTATTTTACAGAATTGTTTATATTGTAAAGTATCTCCAGTTAAAAAGCGACTCGATGTAATTCGTGCTCATTTTCTTCCTCTTCGCATCCTAAAAGATGCTGACTGCTTTAGCTCTTAATTCCAAATCTCTCAATCTCTGCCGCTTCACTTGTCTATTTTATCACTGCATCCTTTTCTAGAAATCTGTTATTTTCAACAACGATGTATATACTGTAGTATACAAAAAAGTGATGGATAGAATGCTTGAACTAATTTCAGCTATTGTTAATTACCCGGGGCTAAGTATTAGCCAATCGTTATTTTGCATATCACTGGGTTTAATCTGAATTAGCATGGTGGACAAAAGAATGATCGATTGGAATGCTACACCAAGCGACTGCCAGTGGTTAGACTAATTGTAATCATTCCTTCCATCATATTTTGTGTTACATATATACTGTTACAATTTTTAGACTACTCATACACCTGTCCATTTCCCATCACCCAAATGTATTTCTTGTGGAGGTATTCTCATAGCTCGATTTCTTAAAATTATTTTCTGACTTGCACTTATGACTCCATCCCCAATGTAAGGGGGTACGCGGCATTAGAAACACAGTGACCACATCAGATAAACTTCAATGATTTGTGAAACCCAAATGCCAAATTACTCCACACATAATTTTATTTTGATGTAAATGTTAGTTATTATTTTGTTTCTTCCAGTTACCTACAACAAATATTTCTGACCAGAAGATGGATCAGAAAATTGAGGAAAAATCATTTGAAGAGGTTAGTTTAATCAGTCTGTTGATATATGTTTGTGAAAAGCTGAAGAATATCCTATTTGGCACTGATTTGCTCATGCTTACCATGCTAAGAGGGAACTACCAGAAAAAGCGTTACCGAAGGTAAGTAACTTGTTCTTCAGTCAAATAATTTTTTTACTATTTACATCCTTCTATTTCTCGAAATTCTCTTTTGGCTACTTGACTCGAGACTGCACCATCAAGGGCGAGCAGGTCAAAGACAGTGGGAACCAGTAATCCCATCAGATAAAATTCAATGGATTTGAGAATACGAATTCTAAAATGAGGAACACGTGTAGTTTTACCTCCTTCTAAATGTTATTGTTTTGCTTCTTCCAGAAACTTACTTTTAATGAGGCCTACCAGAAGCTGGTTCTGGCAGCTGAGGAAACGTCACCCGATGAGGTAAGTATATTCACTCTGTTAATATATACCCGTGACTAACAGGAATTTCTTGGATTTGCTGATGCACACTTTTCAAATCACATGCAGGCTTATTTCTTATGTAACAATTCACCTTCTTAGTAAAAAGTGTTCCAGGATTTCCACTTCAGTTATCTATTCATCCTTCAAACAGTTCTGATTTTTTTCAGCATTTGTCATTTTGGTAAGACTCTTGCCCCTCGAGTACCATTCACCCAGTTAATTTGGAGGTACATCTGCCAGGGATCATTTTTAATGTTTTCCAGCGTATGGGATTTCAAAGTTACACACATTTATTTTGTTGCATATATGGCCTAGCAACCGTTGAACCATGATTTCTTTAAATATATTTTCTTTTCTATTAACTCTAATTTCTGGCTTATACTAATATGGAGTTGGCACTAACCCTTTTCCGGTGCTAAAATAATTAGTTTCCCTGGTTATAGTGTTGTATTAGAACTTCACAAATGCAGTATATCCCTGTATGAGAAAATATTATAAATAATCGTCAGTTCTTAGCCTCCATGACCCACACAACTTGTCGTCTTTCTAATAAAGATAATATCCGATATATCCAAGAACAATAATGAACGTGTTGTGAGGTCTTTACCACATACTTTCTAGAATTTTAAGTCTCTCCCACATATATAGTTTCTTCATGTGCAATCTAAACATCTGCGACTCGCCCAACTTTCTCCTCAACCTCATTTAGATAAGGTCCGATCTATCCTTGACTAGTGCTGAACTTGATGTGAGGGGATTAGTGCATACGTGCCATGTTTTTCCTCTGTAACTGATGTGGCATTTGTACAACAAAAATTTGATTCTGACTTTCTCTTTTACAATTAGAACACCCATCCTAGTGCTGTGGAAAGCGATGAGGCCATCCAGGACAAAGTAAGTAGTTATGGTTTGGGATAATAAAATCCAAAAAGCTCTTCCCTTCTCAGTGTGGGCTTGGCACACTGGAGAGAATTTACCCAAAGCAGAACACAATTCTATAACTGTTCGTTTTGTACCCTATCTCCATTCAAGAAACTGATGAATGTCATTTGTGCTTATTGCCTTCCACCTGCAACCCTTGAAGACTCACTCCTTGAGCTTTATGTTCTCAACTTTCCCCTTTCCATGCATTTCTACTTAAACACTTCATCCACATTCTGTATAAACAAATATTATAAACTTTTCCCAGCTTTTACTGGACTTTGTGGACACTGCTGATTTTACTAAATAATTCCTTACTAGATAATTCTTTGAATGATCGTACAGCGGTCCATTTACTATCAGCTAGAGCAATTTCTTGTGGGAGGGTTAACATCACTCCATTTCTTGAAATGTTCTTGTGTTTGCCATCCATGGCTCCTATCCCAATGTCAACGTGATCAAGGACCATAGAAACTTACGAATCACATCAATTAGAGCGTTATGGATTTGTGAAAATGAATTTTAAAATGGTATAGCTGAATGGCCTACTTAAAGAAAACAAGAGAGTGTCATTGTCATTTAAGCATGCAGCAATACAAGCGATTAGCTGAATGGCCTACTTGGTGCAATACCCTGCTATCAGGACAAAAGCCCAGGACACTTAGTGACTTTGATGTAGGGACTGAGACATGTCGGAAGAATATGAGGGTGTGGGGAAGACAATTTACCGAGGTGCACCCCATTATTGCACATTTTTAACCATACCAAGGACATCAACAATAGAGGGGAAACTGGATGTTCCTATCGTTTATATTCCACTCATGCTCTTTACAGCGGCGGCTTGCCATGGGAATGCTGCGGGGTGGTGAGGCGGGTGAGGGAAGGGCTGGTTGGGGGGGTAGTGTAGTCCAACATATGACAGACAGGGGTAAGATAAGTAATTAAATAAATAAAACAATTTACCTTGGGCGCTGCATCGCCGACTCAGCAATGCAGCGTGCGTAAGGTAAAATATTTTATTTATTTAATTACTTACCTTACTCCTGTCCGTCGTTTGTCGGACTGCACTAACCCCCTCCCAGCCCCTCCCCCGACCTCCCCACCGACCCGCAGCACTGCCACGGCGAGCCGCCGCTGCTTTTGATGTGTATCAGGCTACACTATACCTGTGTATGTTGGTGTTTAATTAGAGAATGTATCCTTTACTCCTTTTGAGAAAATGTTGTCTTTTACGTGGATCTGGCCTTATCTAAATAAAGGTGTCACTGCAGTCATGTGTTTTATAGAGACCATAATTGCACTTGTGAAAACTTTACATTTACTTTCATAGTTTGTCATTCATAACAATTCTGTCTGACATTTTCTTTTGCCTTTAGAGTCTGCCTCCTAGTGCAGTGGAAGGTGAAGAAGGCACAAGGGACACAGTAAGTAGTTTTATCCTTGAATATATACTGCTCTTATGATAACAGTAGAAAAAGTTTCCCAGTTCTTTGAATCTAAATTGCAACAGCTTAGACTTCCTAAAAGTAGAATTATTTTATAGAATTGTTTATATTGTAAAGTATCTCCAGTTAAAAAGCGACTCGATGTAATTTGTGCTCATGTTCTTCCTCTTCGCATCCTAAAAGACGCTGACTGCTTTAGCTCTTAATTCCAAATCTCTCAATCTCTGCCGCTTCACTTGTCTATTTTATCACTGCATCCTTTTCTAGAAATCTGTTATTTTCATCCAACGATGTATATACTGTAGTATACAAAAAAGTGATGGATAGAATGCTTGAACTAATTTCAGATATTGTTAATTACCCGGGGCTAAGTATTAGCCAATCGTTATTTTGCATATCACTGGGTTTAATCTGAATTAGCATGGTGGACAAAAGAATGATCGATTGGAATGCTACACCAAGCGACTTCCAGTGGTTAGACTAATTGTAATCATTCCTTCCATCATATTTTGTGTTACATATATACTGTTACAATTTTTAGACTACTCATACACCTGTCCATTTCCCATCACCCAAATGTATTTCTTGTGGAGGTATTCTCATAGCTCGATTTCTTAAAATTATTTTCTGACTTGCACTTATGAATCCATCCCCAATGTAAGGAGGTACGGGGCATTAGAAACACAGTGACCACATCAGATAAACTTCAATGATTTGTGAAACCCAAATGCCAAATTACTCCACACATAATTTTATTTTGATGTAAATGTTAGTTCTTTTTTTGTTTCTTCCAGTTACCTACCACAAATATTTCTGACAAGAAGATGGATCAGAAAATTGAGGAAAAATCATTTGAAGAGGTTAGTTTAATCAGTCTGTTGATATATGTTTGTGAAAAGCTGAAGAATATCCTTTTTGGCACTGATTTGCTCATGCTTACCATGCTAAGAGGGAACTACCAGAAAAAGCGTTACCGAAGGTAAGTAACTTGTTCTTCAGTCAAATAATTTTTTTACTATTTACATCCTTCTATTTCTCGAAATTCTCTTTTGGCTACTTGACTCGAGACTGCACCATCAAGGGAGAGCAGGTCAAAGACAGTGGGAACCAGTAATCCCATCAGATAAAATTCAATGGATTTGAGAATACGAATTCTAAAATGAGGAACACGTGTAGTTTTACCTCCTTCTAAATGTTATTGTTTTGCTTCTTCCAGAAACTTACTTTTAATGAGGCCTACCAGAAGCTGGTTCTGGCAGCTGAGGAAACGTCACCCGATGAGGTAAGTATATTCACTCTGTTAATATATACCCGTGACTAACAGGAATTTCTTGGATTTGCTGATGCACACTTTTCAAATCACATGCAGGCTTATTTCTTATGTAACAATTCACCTTCTTAGTAAAAAGTGTTCCAGGATTTCCACTTCAGTTATCTATTCATCCTTCAAACAGTTCTGATTTTTTTCAGCATTTGTCATTTTGGTAAGACTCTTGCCCCTCGAGTACCATTCACCCAGTTAATTTGGAGGTACATCTGCCAGGGATCATTTTTAATGTTTTCCAGCGTATGGGATTTCAAAGTTAAACACATTTATTTTGTTGCATATATGGCCTAGCAACCGTTGAACCATGATTTCTTTAAATATATTTTTTTTATTTTCTATTAACTCTAATTTCTGGCTTATACTAATATGGAGTTGGCACTAACCATTTTCCGGTGCTAAAATAATGTGTTTCCCTGGTTATAGTGTTGTATTAGAACTTCACAAATGCAGTATATCCCTGTATGAGAAAATATTATAAATAATCGTCAGTTCTTAGCCTCCATGACCCACACAACTTGTCGTCTTTTTAATAAAGATAATATCCGATATATCCAAGAACAATAATGAACGTGTTGTGAGGTCTTTACCACATACTTTCTAGAATTTTAAGTCTCTCCCACAGATATAGTTTCTTCATGTGCAATCTAAACATCTGCGACTCGCCCAACTTTCTCCTCAACCTCATTTAGATAAGGTCCGATCTATCCTTGACTAGTGCTGAACTTGATGTGAGGGGATTAGTGCATACGTGCCATGTTTTTCCTCTGTAACTGATGTGGCATTTGTACAACAAAAATTTGATTCTGACTTTCTCTTTTACAATTAGAACACCCATCCTAGTGCTGTGGAAAGCGATGAGGCCATCCAGGACAAAGTAAGTAGTTATGGTTTGGGATAATAAAATCCAAAAAGCTCTTCTCTTCTCAGTGTGGGCTTGGCACACTGGAGAGAATTTACCCAAAGCAGAACACAATTCTATAACTGTTCGTTTTGTAGCCTATCTCCGTTCAAGAAACTGATGAATGTCATTTGTGCTTATTGCCTTCCACCTGCAACCCTTGAAGACTCACTCCTTGAGCTTTATGTTCTCAACTTTCCCCTTTCCATGCATTTCTACTTAAACACTTCATCCACATTCTGTATAAACAAATATTATAAACTTTTCCCAGCTTTTACTGGACTTTGTGGACACTGCTGATTTCACTAAATAATTCCTTACTAGATAATTCTTTGAATGATCGTACAGCGGTCCATTTACTATCAGCTAGAGCAATTTCTTGTGGGAGGGTTAACATCACTCCATTTCTCGAAATGTTCTTGTGTTTGCCATCCATGGCTCCTATCCCAATGTCAACGTGATCAAGGACCATAGAAACTTACGAATCACATCAATTAGAGCGTTATGGATTTGTGAAAATGAATTTTAAAATGGTATAGCTGAATGGCCTACTTAAAGAAAACAAGAGAGTGTCATTGTCATTTAAGCATGCAGCAATACAAGCGATTAGCTGAAAGGCCTACTTGGTGCAATACCCTGCTATCAGGACAAAAGCCCAGGACACTTAGTGACTTTGATGTAGGGACTGAGACATGTCGGAAGAATATGAGGGTGTGGGGAAGACAATTTACCGAGGTGCACCCCATTATTGCACATTTTTAACCATACCAAGGACATCAACAATAGAGGGGAAACTGGATGTTCCTATCGTTTATATTCCACTCATGCTCTTTACAGCGGCGGCTTGCCATGGGAATGCTGCGGGGTGGTGAGGCGGGTGAGGGAAGGGCTGGTTGGGGGGGTAGTGTAGTCCGACATATGACAGACAGGGGTAAGATAAGTAATTAAATAAATAAAACAATTTACCTTGGGCGCTGCATCGCCGACTCAGCAATGCAGTGTGCGTAAGGTAAAATATTTTATTTATTTAATTACTTACCTTACTCCTGTCCGTCGTTTGTCGGACTGCACTAACCCCCTCCCAGCCCCTCCCCCGACCTCCCCACCGACCCGCAGCACTGCCACGGCGAGCCGCCGCTGCTTTTGATGTGTATCAGGCTACACTATACCTGTGTATGTTGGTGTTTAATTAGAGACTGTATCCTTTACTCCTTTTGAGAAAATGTTGTCTTTTACGTGGATCTGGCCTTATCTAAATGAAGGTGTCACTGCAGTCATGTGTTTTATAGAGACCATAATTGCACTTGTGAAAACTTTACATTTACTTTCATAGTTTGTCATTCATAACAATTCTGTCTGACATTTTCTTTTGCCTTTAGAGTCTGCCTCCTAGTGCAGTGGAAGGTGAAGAAGGCACAAGGGACACAGTAAGTAGTTTTATCCTTGAATATATACTGCTCTTATGATAACAGTAGAAAAAGTTTCCCAGTTCTTTGAATCTAAATTGCAACAGCTTAGACTTCCTAAAAGTAGAATTATTTTATAGAATTGTTTATATTGTAAAGTATCTCCAGTTAAAAAGCGACTCGATGTAATTCGTGCTCATGTTCTTCCTCTTCGCATCCTAAAAGACGCTGACTGCTTTAGCTCTTAATTCCAAATCTCTCAATCTCTGCCGCTTCACTTGTCTATTTTATCACTGCATCCTTTTCTAGAAATCTGTTATTTTCACCAACGATGTATATACTGTAGTATACAAAAAAGTGATGGATAGAATGCTTGAACTAATTTCAGCTATTGTTAATTACCCGGGGCTAAGTATTAGCCAATCGTTATTTTGCATATCACTGGGTTTAATCTGAATTAGCATGGTGGACAAAAGAATGATCGATTGGAATGCTACACCAAGCGACTGCCAGTGGTTAGACTAACTGTAATCATTCCTTCCATCATATTTTGTGTTACATATATACTGTTACAATTTTTAGACTACTCATGCACCTGTCCATTTCCCATCACCCAAATATATTTCTTGTGGAGGTATTCTCATAGCTCGATTTCTTAAAATTATTTTCTGACTTGCACTTATGACTCCATCCCCAATGTAAGGGGGTACGGGGCATTAGAAACACAGTGACCACATCAGATAAACTTCAATGATTTGTGAAACCCAAATGCCAAATTACTCCACACATAATTTTATTTTGATGTAAATGTTAGTTCTTTTTTTGTTTCTTCCAGTTACCTACCACAAATATTTCTGACCAGAAGATGGATCAGAAAATTGAGGAAAAATCATTTGAAGAGGTTAGTTTAATCAGTCTGTTGATATATGTTTGTGAAAAGCTGAAGAATATCCTTTTTGGCACTGATTTGCTCATGCTTACCATGCTAAGAGGGAACTACCAGAAAAAGCGTTACCGAAGGTAAGTAACTTGTTCTTCAGTCAAATAATTTTTTTACTATTTACATCCTTCTATTTCTCGAAATTCTCTTTTGGCTACTTGACTCGAGACTGCACCATCAAGGGAGAGCAGGTCAAAGACAGTGGGAACCAGTAATCCCATCAGATAAAATTCAATGGATTTGAGAATACGAATTCTAAAATGAGGAACACGTGTAGTTTTACCTCCTTCTAAATGTTATTGTTTTGCTTCTTCCAGAAACTTACTTTTAATGAGGCCTACCAGAAGCTGGTTCTGGCACCTGAGGAAACGTCACCCGATGAGGTAAGTATATTCACTCTGTTAATATATACCCGTGACTAACAGGAATTTCTTGGATTTGCTGATGCACACTTTTCAAATCACATGCAGGCTTATTTCTTATGTAACAATTCACCTTCTTAGTAAAAAGTGTTCCAGGATTTCCACTTCAGTTATATATTCATCCTTCAAACAGTTCTGATTTTTTTCAGCATTTGTCATTTTGGTAAGACTCTTGCCCCTCGAGTACCATTCACCCAGTTAATTTGGAGGTACATCTGCCAGGGATCATTTTTAATGTTTTCCAGCGTATGGGATTTCAAAGTTACACACATTTATTTTGTTGCATATATGGCCTAGCAACCGTTGAACCATGATTTCTTTAAATATATTTTCTTTTCTATTAACTCTAATTTCTGGCTTATACTAATATGGAGTTGGCACTAACCCTTTTCCGGTGCTAAAATAATTAGTTTCCCTGGTTATAGTGTTGTATTAGAACTTCACAAATGCAGTATATCCCTGTATGAGAAAATATTATAAATAATCGTCAGTTCTTAGCCTCCATGACCCACACAACTTGTCGTCTTTCTAATAAAGATAATATCCGATATATCCAAGAACAATAATGAACGTGTTGTGAGGTCTTTACCACATACTTTCTAGAATTTTAAGTCTCTCCCACAGATATAGTTTCTTCATGTGCAATCTAAACATCTGCGACTCGCCCAACTTTCTCCTCAACCTCATTTAGATAAGGTCCGATCTATCCTTGACTAGTGCTGAACTTGATGTGAGGGGATTAGTGCATACGTGCCATGTTTTTCCTCTGTAACTGATGTGGCATTTGTACAACAAAAATTTGATTCTGACTTTCTCTTTTACAATTAGAACACCCATCCTAGTGCTGTGGAAAGCGATGAGGCCATCCAGGACAAAGTAAGTAGTTATGGTTTGGGATAATAAAATCCAAAAAGCTCTTCCCTTCTCAGTGTGGGCTTTGCACACTGGAGAGAATTTACCCAAAGCAGAACACAATTCTATAACTGTTCGTTTTGTACCCTATCTCCATTCAAGAAACTGATGAATGTCATTTGTGCTTATTGCCTTCCACCTGCAACCCTTGAAGACTCACTCCTTGAGCTTTATGTTCTCAACTTTCCCCTTTCCATGCATTTCTACTTAAACACTTCATCCACATTCTGTATAAACAAATATTATAAACTTTTCCCAGCTTTTACTGGACTTTGTGGACACTGCTGATTTCACTAAATAATTCCTTACTAGATAATTCTTTGAATGATCGTACAGCGGTCCATTTACTATCAGCTAGAGCAATTTCTTGTGGGAGGGTTAACATCACTCCATTTCTTGAAATGTTCTTGTGTTTGCCATCCATGGCTCCTATCCCAATGTCAACGTGATCAAGGACCATAGAAACTTACGAATCACATCAATTAGAGCGTTATGGATTTGTGAAAATGAATTTTAAAATGGTATAGCTGAATGGCCTACTTAAAGAAAACAAGAGAGTGTCATTGTCATTTAAGCATGCAGCAATACAAGCGATTAGCTGAATGGCCTACTTGGTGCAATACCCTGCTATCAGGACAAAAGCCCAGGACACTTAGTGACTTTGATGTAGGGACTGAGACATGTCGGACAAATATGAGGGTGTGGGGAAGACAATTTACCGAGGTGCACCCCATTATTGCACATTTTTAACCATACCAAGGACATCAACAATAGAGGGGAAACTGGATGTTCCTATCGTTTATATTCCACTCATGCTCTTTACAGCGGCGGCTTGCCATGGGAATGCTGCGGGGTGGTGAGGCGGGTGAGGGAAGGGCTGGTTGGGGGGGTAGTGTAGTCCGACATATGACAGACAGGGGTAAGATAAGTAATTAAATAAATAAAACAATTTACCTTGGGCGCTGCATCGCCGACTCAGCAATGCAGCGTGCGTAAGGTAAAATATTTTATTTATTTAATTACTTACCTTACTCCTGTCCGTCGTTTGTCGGACTGCACTAACCCCCTCCCAGCCCCTCCCCCGACCTCCCCACCGACCCGCAGCACTGCCACGGCGAGCCGCCGCTGCTTTTGATGTGTATCAGGCTACACTATACCTGTGTATGTTGGTGTTTAATTAGAGACTGTATCCTTTACTCCTTTTGAGAAAATGTTGTCTTTTACGTGGATCTGGCCTTATCTAAATAAAGGTGTCACTGCAGTCATGTGTTTTATAGAGACCATAATTGCACTTGTGAAAACTTTACATTTACTTTCATAGTTTGTCATTCATAACAATTCTGTCTGACATTTTCTTTTGCCTTTAGAGTCTGCCTCCTAGTGCAGTGGAAGGTGAAGAAGGCACAAGGGACACAGTAAGTAGTTTTATCCTTGAATATATACTGCTCTTATGATAACAGTAGAAAAAGTTTCCCAGTTCTTTGAATCTAAATTGCAACAGCTTAGACTTCCTAAAAGTAGAATTATTTTATAGAATTGTTTATATTGTAAAGTATCTCCAGTTAAAAAGCGACTCGATGTAATTCGTGCTCATGTTCTTCCTCTTCGCATCCTAAAAGACGCTGACTGCTTTAGCTCTTAATTCCAAATCTCTCAATCTCTGCCGCTTCACTTGTCTATTTTATCACTGCATCCTTTTCTAGAAATCTGTTATTTTCACCAACGATGTATATACTGTAGTATACAAAAAAGTGATGGATAGAATGCTTGAACTAATTTCAGATATTGTTAATTACCCGGGGCTAAGTATTAGCCAATCGTTATTTTGCATATCACTGGGTTTAATCTGAATTAGCATGGTGGACAAAAGAATGATTGATTGGAATGCTACACCAAGCGACTGCCAGTGGTTAGACTAATTGTAATCATTCCTTCCATCATATTTTGTGTTACATATATACTGTTACAATTTTTAGACTACTCATACACCTGTCCATTTCCCATCACCCAAATGTATTTCTTGTGGAGGTATTCTCATAGCTCGATTTCTTAAAATTATTTTCTGACTTGCACTTATGACTCCATCCCCAATGTAAGGGGGTACGGGGCATTAGAAACACAGTGACCACATCAGATAAACTTCAATGATTTGTGAAACCCAAATGCCAAATTACTCCACACATAATTTTATTTTGATGTAAATGTTAGTTCTTTTTTTGTTTCTTCCAGTTACCTACCACAAATATTTCTGACCAGAAGATGGATCAGAAAATTGAGGAAAAATCATTTGAAGAGGTTAGTTTAATCAGTCTGTTGATATATGTTTGTGAAAAGCTGAAGAATATCCTTTTTGGCACTGATTTGCTCATGCTTACCATGCTAAGAGGGAACTACCAGAAAAAGCGTTACCGAAGGTAAGTAACTTGTTCTTCAGTCAAATAATTTTTTTACTATTTACATCCTTCTATTTCTCGAAATTCTCTTTTGGCTACTTGACTCGAGACTGCACCATCAAGGGAGAGCAGGTCAAAGACAGTGGGAACCAGTAATCCCATCAGATAAAATTCAATGGATTTGAGAATACGAATTCTAAAATGAGGAACACGTGTAGTTTTACCTCCTTCTAAATGTTATTGTTTTGCTTCTTCCAGAAACTTACTTTTAATGAGGCCTACCAGAAGCTGGTTCTGGCAGCTGAGGAAACGTCACCCGATGAGGTAAGTATATTCACTCTGTTAATATATACCCGTGACTAACAGGAATTTCTTGGATTTGCTGATGCACACTTTTCAAATCACATGCAGGCTTATTTCTTATGTAACAATTCACCTTCTTAGTAAAAAGTGTTCCAGGATTTCCACTTCAGTTATCTATTCATCCTTCAAACAGTTCAGATTTTTTTCAGCATTTGTCATTTTGGTAAGACTCTTGCCCCTCGAGTACCATTCACCCAGTTAATTTGGAGGTACATCTGCCAGGGATCATTTTTAATGTTTTCCAGCGTATGGGATTTCAAAGTTACACACATTTATTTTGTTGCATATATGGCCTAGCAACCGTTGAACCATGATTTCTTTAAATATATTTTCTTTTCTATTAACTCTAATTTCTGGCTTATACTAATATGGAGTTGGCACTAACCATTTTCCGGTGCTAAAATAATGTGTTTCCCGGGTTATAGTGTTGTATTAGAACTTCACAAATGCAGTATATCCCTGTATGAGAAAATATTATAAATAATCGTCAGTTCTTAGCCTCCATGACCCACACAACTTGTCGTCTTTCTAATAAAGATAATATCCGATATATCCAAGAACAATAATGAACGTGTTGTGAGGTCTTTACCACATACTTTCTAGAATTTTAAGTCTCTCCCACAGATATAGTTTCTTCATGTGCAATCTAAACATCTGCGACTCGCCCAACTTTCTCCTCAACCTCATTTAGATAAGGTCCGATCTATCCTTGACTAGTGCTGAACTTGATGTGAGGGGATTAGTGCATACGTGCCATGTTTTTCCTCTGTAACTGATGTGGCATTTGTACAACAAAAATTTGATTCTGACTTTCTCTTTTACAATTAGAACACCCATCCTAGTGCTGTGGAAAGCGATGAGGCCATCCAGGACAAAGTAAGTAGTTATGGTTTGGGATAATAAAATCCAAAAAGCTCTTCCCTTCTCAGTGTGGGCTTGGCACACTGGAGAGAATTTACCCAAAGCAGAACACAATTCTATAACTGTTCGTTTTGTAGCCTATCTCCATTCAAGAAACTGATGAATGTCATTTGTGCTTATTGCCTTCCACCTGCAACCCTTGAAGACTCACTCCTTGAGCTTTATGTTCTCAACTTTCCCCTTTCCATGCATTTCTACTTAAACACTTCATCCACATTCTGTATAAACAAATATTATAAACGTTTCCCAGCTTTTACTGGACTTTGTGGACACTGCTGATTTCACTAAATAATTCTTTACTAGATAATTCTTTGAATGATCGTACAGCGGTCCATTTACTATCAGCTAGAGCAATTTCTTGTGGGAGGGTTAACATCACTCCATTTCTCGAAATGTTCTTGTGTTTGCCATCCATGGCTCCTATCCCAATGTCAACGTGATCAAGGACCATAGAAACTTACGAATCACATCAATTAGAGCGTTATGGATTTGTGAAAATGAATTTTAAAATGGTATAGCTGAATGGCCTACTTAAAGAAAACAAGAGAGTGTCATTGTCATTTAAGCATGCAGCAATACAAGCGATTAGCTGAATGGCCTACTTGGTGCAATACCCTGCTATCAGGACAAAAGCCCAGGACACTTAGTGACTTTGATGTAGGGACTGAGACATGTCGGAAGAATATGAGGGTGTGGGGAAGACAATTTACCGAGGTGCACCCCATTATTGCACATTTTTAACCATACCAAGGACATCAACAATAGAGGGGAAACTGGATGTTCCTATCGTTTATATTCCACTCATGCTCTTTACAGCGGCGGCTTGCCATGGGAATGCTGCGGGGTGGTGAGGCGGGTGAGGGAAGGGCTGGTTGGGGGGGTAGTGTAGTCCGACATATGACAGACAGGGGTAAGATAAGTAATTAAATAAATAAAACAATTTACCTTGGGCGCTGCATCGCCGACTCAGCAATGCAGCGTGCGTAAGGTAAAATATTTTATTTATTTAATTACTTACCTTACTCCTGTCCGTCGTTTGTCGGACTGCACTAACCCCCTCCCAGCCCCTCCCCCGACCTCCCCACCGACCCGCAGCACTGCCACGGCGAGCCGCCGCTGCTTTTGATGTGTATCAGGCTACACTATACCTGTGTATGTTGGTGTTTAATTAGAGACTGTATCCTTTACTCCTTTTGAGAAAATGTTGTCTTTTACGTGGATCTGGCCTTATCTAAATAAAGGTGTCACTGCAGTCATGTGTTTTATAGAGACCATAATTGCACTTGTGAAAACTTTACATTTACTTTCATAGTTTGTCATTCATAACAATTCTGTTTGACATTTTCTTTTGCCTTTAGAGTCTGCCTCCTAGTGCAGTGGAAGGTGAAGAAGGCACAAGGGACACAGTAAGTAGTTTTATCCTTGAATATATACTGCTCTTATGATAACAGTAGAAAAAGTTTCCCAGTTCTTTGAATCTAAATTGCAACAGCTTAGACTTCCTAAAAGTAGAATTATTTTATAGAATTGTTTATATTGTAAAGTATCTCCAGTTAAAAAGCGACTCGATGTAATTCGTGCTCATGTTCTTCCTCTTCGCATCCTAAAAGACGCTGACTGCTTTAGCTCTTAATTCCAAATCTCTCAATCTCTGCCGCTTCACTTGTCTATTTTATCACTGCATCCTTTTCTAGAAATCTGTTATTTTCACCAACGATGTATATACTGTAGTATACAAAAAAGTGATGGATAGAATGCTTGAACTAATTTCAGCTATTGTTAATTACCCGGGGCTAAGTATTAGCCAATCGTTATTTTGCATATCACTGGGTTTAATCTGAATTAGCATGGTGGACAAAAGAATGATCGATTGGAATGCTACACCAAGCGACCTCCAGTGGTTAGACTAATTGTAATCATTCCTTCCATCATATTTTGTGTTACATATATACTGTTACAATTTTTAGACTACTCATACCCCTGTCCATTTCCCATCACCCAAATGTATTTCTTGTGGAGGTATTCTCATAGCTCGATTTCTTAAAATTATTTTCTGACTTGCACTTATGACTCCATCCCCAATGTAAGGGGGTATGGGGCATTAGAAACACAGTGACCACATCAGATAAACTTCAATGATTTGTGAAACCCAAATGCCAAATTACTCCACACATAATTTTATTTTGATGTAAATGTTAGTTCTTTTTTTGTTTCTTCCAGTTACCTACCACAAATATTTCTGACCAGAAGATGGATCAGAAAATTGAGGAAAAATCATTTGAAGAGGTTAGTTTAATCAGTCTGTTGATATATGTTTGTGAAAAGCTGAAGAATATCCTTTTTGGCACTGATTTGCTCATGCTTACCATGCTAAGAGGGAACTACCAGAAAAAGCGTTACCGAAGGTAAGTAACTTGTTCTTCAGTCAAATAATTTTTTTACTATTTACATCCTTCTATTTCTCGAAATTCTCTTTTGGCTACTTGACTCGAGACTGCACCATCAAGGGAGAGCAGGTCAAAGACAGTGGGAACCAGTAATCCCATCAGATAAAATTCAATGGATTTGAGAATACGAATTCTAAAATGAGGAACACGTGTAGTTTTACCTCCTTCTAAATGTTATTGTTTTGCTTCTTCCAGAAACTTACTTTTAATGAGGCCTACCAGAAGCTGGTTCTGGCAGCTGAGGAAACGTCACCCGATGAGGTAAGTATATTCACTCTGTTAATATATACCCGTGACTAACAGGAATTTCTTGGATTTGCTGATGCACACTTTTCAAATCACATGCAGGCTTATTTCTTATGTAACAATTCACCTTCTTAGTAAAAAGTGTTCCAGGATTTCCACTTCAGTTATCTATTCATCCTTCAAACAGTTCTGATTTTTTTCAGCATTTGTCATTTTGGTAAGACTCTTGCCCCTCGAGTACCATTCACCCAGTTAATTTGGAGGTACATCTGCCAGGGATCATTTTTAATGTTTTCCAGCGTATGGGATTTCAAAGTTACACACATTTATTTTGTTGCATATATGGCCTAGCAACCGTTGAACCATGATTTCTTTAAATATATTTTCTTTTCTATTAACTCTAATTTCTGGCTTATACTAATATGGAGTTGGCACTAACCATTTTCCGGTGCTAAAATAATTTGTTTCCCTGGTTATAGTGTTGTATTAGAACTTCACAAATGCAGTATATCCCTGTATGAGAAAATATTATAAATAATCGTCAGTTCTTAGCCTCCATGACCCACACAACTTGTCGTCTTTCTAATAAAGATAATATCCGATATATCCAAGAACAATAATGAACGTGTTGTGAGGTCTTTACCACATACTTTCTAGAATTTTAAGTCTCTCCCACAGATATAGTTTCTTCATGTGCAATCTAAACATCTGCGACTCGCCCAACTTTCTCCTCAACCTCATTTAGATAAGGTCCGATTTATCCTTGACTAGTGCTGAACTTGATGTGAGGGGATTAGTGCATACGTGCCATGTTTTTCCTCTGTAACTGATGTGGCATTTGTACAACAAAAATTTGATTCTGACTTTCTCTTTTACAATTAGAACACCCATCCTAGTGCTGTGGAAAGCGATGAGGCCATCCAGGACAAAGTAAGTAGTTATGGTTTGGGATAATAAAATCCAAAAAGCTCTTCCCTTCTCAGTGTGGGCTTGGCACACTGGAGAGAATTTACCCAAAGCAGAACACAATTCTATAACTGTTCGTTTTGTAGCCTATCTCCATTCAAGAAACTGATGAATGTCATTTGTGCTTATTGCCTTCCACCTGCAACCCTTGAAGACTCACTCCTTGAGCTTTATGTTCTCAACTTTCCCCTTTCCATGCATTTCTACTTAAACACTTCATCCACATTCTGTATAGACAAATATTATAAACTTTTCCCAGCTTTTACTGGACTTTGTGGATACTGCTGATTTCACTAAATAATTCCTTACTAGATAATTCTTTGAATGATCGTACAGCGGTCCATTTACTATCAGCTAGAGCAATTTCTTGTGGGAGGGTTAACATCACTCCATTTCTCGAAATGTTCTTGTGTTTGCCATCCATGGCTCCTATCCCAATGTCAACGTGATCAAGGACCATAGAAACTTACGAATCACATCAATTAGAGCGTTATGGATTTGTGAAAATGAATTTTAAAATGGTATAGCTGAATGGCCTACTTAAAGAAAACAAGAGAGTGTCATTGTCATTTAAGCATGCAGCAATACAAGCGATTAGCTGAATGGCCTACTTGGTGCAATACCCTGCTATCAGGACAAAAGCCCAGGACACTTAGTGACTTTGATGTAGGGACTGAGACATGTCGGAAGAATATGAGGGTGTGGGGAAGACAATTTACCGAGGTGCACCCCATTATTGCACATTTTTAACCATACCAAGGACATCAACAATAGAGGGGAAACTGGATGTTCCTATCGTTTATATTCCACTCATGCTCTTTACAGCGGCGGCTTGCCATGGGAATGCTGCGGGGTGGTGAGGCGGGTGAGGGAAGGGCTGGTTGGGGGGGTAGTGTAGTCCGACATATGACAGACAGGGGTAAGATAAGTAATTAAATAAATAAAACAGTTTACCTTGGGCGCTGCATCGCCGACTCAGCAATGCAGCGTGCGTAAGGTAAAATATTTTATTTATTTAATTACTTACCTTACTCCTGTCCGTCGTTTGTCGGACTGCACTAACCCCCTCCCAGCCCCTCCCCCGACCTCCCCACCGACCCGCAGCACTGCCACGGCGAGCCGCCGCTGCTTTTGATGTGTATCAGGCTACACTATACCTGTGTATGTTGGTGTTTAATTAGAGACTGTATCCTTTACTCCTTTTGAGAAAATGTTGTCTTTTACGTGGATCTGGCCTTATCTAAATAAAGGTGTCACTGCAGTCATGTGTTTTATAGAGACCATAATTGCACTTGTGAAAACTTTACATTTACTTTCATAGTTTGTCATTCATAACAATTCTGTCTGACATTTTCTTTTGCCTTTAGAGTCTGCCTCCTAGTGCAGTGGAAGGTGAAGAAGGCACAAGGGACACAGTAAGTAGTTTTATCCTTGAATATATACTGCTCTTATGATAACAGTAGAAAAAGTTTCCCAGTTCTTTGAATCTAAATTGCAAAAGCTTAGACTTCCTAAAAGTAGAATTATTTTATAGAATTGTTTATATTGTATAGTATCTCCAGTTAAAAAGCGACTCGATGTAATTCGTGCTCATGTTCTTCCTCTTCGCATCCTAAAAGACGCTGACTGCTTTAGCTCTTAATTCCAAATCTCTCAATCTCTGCCGCTTCACTTGTCTATTTTATCACTGCATCCTTTTCTAGAAATCTGTTATTTTCACCAACGATGTATATACTGTAGTATACAAAAAAGTGATGGATAGAATGCTTGAACTAATTTCAGCTATTGTTAATTACCCGGGGCTAAGTATTAGCAAATCGTTATTTTGCATATCACTGGGTTTAATCTGAATTAGCATGGTGGACAAAAGAATGATCGATTGGAATGCTACACCAAGCGACTGCCAGTGGTTAGACTAATTGTAATCATTCCTTCCATCATATTTTGTGTTACATATATACTGTTACAATTTTTAGACTACTCATACACCTGTCCATTTCCCATCACCCAAATGTATTTCTTGTGGAGGTATTCTCATAGCTCGATTTCTTAAAATTATTTTCTGACTTGCACTTATGACTCCATCCCCAATGTAAGGGGGTACGGGGCATTAGAAACACAGTGACCACATCAGATAAACTTCAATGATTTGTGAAACCCAAATGCCAAATTACTCCACACATAATTTTATTTTGATGTAAATGTTAGTTCTTTATTTATGTTTCTTCCAGTTACCTACCACAAATATTTCTGACCAGAAGATGGATCAGAAAATTGAGGAAAAATCATTTGAAGAGGTTAGTTTAATCAGTCTGTTGATATATGTTTGTGAAAAGCTGAAGAATATCCTTTTTGGCACTGATTTGCTCATGCTTACCATGCTAAGAGGGAACTACCAGAAAAAGCGTTACCGAAGGTAAGTAACTTGTTCTTCAGTCAAATAATTTTTTTACTATTTACATCCTTCTATTTCTCGAAATTCTCTTTTGGCTACTTGACTCGAGACTGAACCATCAAGGGAGAGCAGGTCAAAGACAGTGGGAACCAGTAATCCCATCAGATAAAATTCAATGGATTTGAGAATACGAATTCTAAAATGAGGAACACGTGTAGTTTTACCTCCTTCTAAATGTTATTGTTTTGCTTCTTCCAGAAACTTACTTTTAATGAGGCCTACCAGAAACTGGTTCTGGCAGCTGAGGAAACGTCACCCGATGAGGTAAGTATATTCACTCTGTTAATATATACCCGTGACTAACAGGAATTTCTTGGATTTGCTGATGCACACTTTTCAAATCACATGCAGGCTTATTTCTTATGTAACAATTCACCTTCTTAGTAAAAAGTGTTCCAGGATTTCCACTTCAGTTATCTATTCATCCTTCAAACAGTTCTGATTTTTTTCAGCATTTGTCATTTTGGTAAGACTCTTGCCCCTCGAGTACCATTCACCCAGTTAATTTGGAGGTACATCTGCCAGGGATCATTTTTAATGTTTTCCAGCGTAAGGGATTTCAAAGTTACACACATTTATTTTGTTGCATATATGGAAAGGGGCGACCATTCGGTCCCCCCGAACGTATGGTGGAGTACCACGATCCCCCCCGGAAGCCATCTTGGGCGGGAGGCGTGTCTCGGCTGGTATGCCCGAAGCGGCGTAGCCGGGGCGCGCCTTTTTCCCGCCCTAGAGTGGGCTGGCCTAGACACCGACGCGGCCGGCCACGCCCTCGGAGGCAGGCGGGGGCGGGTTTACGCCCACCCTGAAGACGGATAAAAGGAGCGGAAGCCAAGAAAGCATCCTCTTGTTCCTGTGCTCTGAAGCTGCACCTCCCCGCTGCACGTGAGCTCGAGACGGAACGAAGAGCCAATTTTGAGCGTTGTAATCCTTCTTTTTGTCTTACAGATATCCCGTCTAGGAATGCCCAAGAAGGTCGGAAAGCGGGTCGGTACTGAGGAGATGCTCCGCATACTCATGAAGGAGATAGCCGATCTGAAGAGAAAGGTTGAGGCTAAGGACGGGGAGGGAGGACCGAAACGGCCTTTACAGGGAACAATTCCCAGGGGGAAAAGCAAGAGGCCCAGAAGGGGAGCACTTGGGGGGGAGACCCCGGTCCTCGAAGCGCCACGAGAGGAGCCAACCCCGGCGCCAAAGGAGGGAAACCCAATCCCTGTGGTGGTCACCCCTGCGAACAGGGAGGATATGCCCCCCGAGTTAGTGGCACAATTGGCAGCGTGGTTGGGAAACGATAGCGAGGGCGCCACGGCTGACGACGCCCGGGCAGTGATGAGGTAACTGCGGGAATCTAGGGAGGCTGCGAAGACGCCATCTTCTGTTCCCCCACAGGTCCCGGCGGTTGGAAGTACAGCAGGCCCAAGTTCGGCGACAAGCGTGGGGTCTACTTCAGTTAAGCGGCCATTGCCGATTGCGGGGGTAGAGTCTGCACCTTCTCGAAAGGAGAAGATTGCCCAGCACGTCCCACTAGAAGTCAAGGAATTGATTTGGGCGGATAAATATGTAAACATGTTTTCATTGCTTACCGACCATTACGAGATCGAGCATGTAAAGAGTCAAAAGGAGCTCATGCATCCGAGTATTTGGCGCGCAAAAATGGCCGCCTTTAAGGTCGACGAGACCATTGGTACTTGGGGCAGAGCGTGGGGAATTTTTACTTCCATCATGGGGGAGCGCAGGCCTGAGTTGTTGACCGAGTTACCCATTTATCAGTCACGTATTATGGAGTATTCTGTGGCATATGGGGGCAATCAGTGGTTCTGCTATGATAATCTGTTTAGGAAAGCTAAAGAACACAACCCGTTGTTGTCTTGGGATTGTTATGACTCTGTGTCTTGGCAAAAAATGGAGAGTACAGGGATGTTGAAGGTGCCATTAGTAGGGAGTAACGGGGGGGAATCCTCCCGCCAAAACTCTGGGACGCCCTTTCGGACGGGTGCAGGTAACGAGTTCCACACGAAGCCGAGTGGCAACACAGGTAAAAGGGGGATCTGTTGGAATTTTAACAGGAGCAAATGTACCAGGCCCCAGGGGTCATGTAAATTCAGACACGAGTGTGGGGGGTGCGGGCAGCCATCCCATCCTGAGTCCATGTGCAGAGCCAAAACGGGTGATAACGGTGGTAAGGGAGGCGCCAAACAGGTCTAATATAGTCCGAGGGGCGCCTTTACCTACCCCGATTGATACCATGGCAATGATTCCTTGGCTCAGCGAATACCCAGATCATGTTTCCGCTGGGGTGTTACGGAACGGGTTTTCATATGGTTTCCGCATCCCAGTGGGGGATTTTCAGGGGGTACCGGACTGTAAGAATCAAATGTCGGTCTTACAGCATACGGCAGTGGTGCAGGTAAAGATTGGGAAAGAGGTGACTCGAGGTCGTGTCGCCGGTCCATTCGATTTGCCACCAGTTGCTAATTTTGTGTGTTCTCCTCTAGGGGTGGTTCCCAAGAAGGACCCGGGTGAGTTTCGGCTGATACATAATTTGTCAGCCCCGCATGGTCTTTCCGTGAATGACGCGATAGACCCAAAAGTATGTTCGGTGCGGTACGCATCTTTCGATGAGGCCGTTGCAATGTTGAATCGCCTGGGGCCCGGGACGCTGATGGCCAAATCGGACATCGAGTCAGCGTTCCGGTTGCTCCCGGTACACCCAGACGATCAGCGTCTCCTTGGTTTTCAGTTTCAGGGTCGCTATTACATGGATAAATGTATGCCAATGGGATGCTCGATTTCATGTGCCTATTTCGAGAAATTCAGTTGTTTTCTGCAGTGGGTATTCACGAGGAAGACAGGTTTTCAACATGTTATGCACTATCTCGATGACTTTCTGTTTCTGGGGGCAGCCGGGGATTCTGAGTGTGGACAGGCCTTACATGAAATTTGTGTCCTAATGAATCAATTCGGTGTGCCATTGGCGCCAGGTAAGACGGTGGGTCCCTCGACCTTGATCGAGTTTCTGGGGATCGAGCTCGACTCGGTGGAAGGTTGTTTTCGTTTACCTAAAGAAAAAGTGTTAAAATTCAGGTTATCCCTTGAGACATGTATTCGTGCAGCGAAAGTGAACTTGCATCAATTGCAGCAGGTGGTTGGTCAGTTGAATTTTGCCCTAAGAGTAATGCCGATGGCACGCCCCTTTTCCCGCTCGATTGCACAGTCCATGGTCGGCTTGAAGGAAGGACATCATCGTACGAGACTCTCGGCAGAGGTTCGCCAGGACATGCGCATTTGGATTGCATTCCTGGCGGATTTCAATGGTCGAATTGTCTGGAATAAACCAGCAGTGTCTTCCAAGGAGTTGGGGCTATGGACAGACTCGGCGGGGAGTATGGGTTTTGGCGCCATATTGGGTACACAATGGTCGGCTCAAAAATGGCCGTCATGGTGGCATGAGTGCGGGTTGACGAGTAACATTGCTTTTCTCGAACTGTTCCCCATTCTGGTGGCCTTGAAAACATGGCCAGAAGGGTTTAGGGATCACTCTGTGGTGTTCTGGTCTGATAACATGACCGTGGTTGAGTGTATCAATAGTCAGGCAGCACGTTGCAAATTGATTCTGAGACTGCTCAAGGAAATTGTGTTGTTGTGCATGCAACTAAATGTACTGTTTAGGGCGCGACACGTGCCAGGGGTGATGAACCAAGCGGCTGATGCGCTCTCTCGTTTCCGTATGCAGGCCTTCTGGGGTTTTCTGCCCACAGCGGACCCGGTGGCGGCACCCTTTCCCGAAGCTCTCTGGTCTCTCGGTGCCCCGAACTACAAGACCTCGTGGGAGAGAGTTTAGCACCCAGGACGAGGAAGGCATATGAAGGGGCGTTCCGTTCCTATTGGGCCTTTTTGGGTACTGCCGGGAGGGAGCTTTGGGGTCTGGAAGAGTGTGTAGTAAGATTCCTGCTCTCTTTACGTCTCGCAGGCAAGTCAGTAGCTACGGCCCAGAGGCATCGGGCCGCCATTTCCTTCATGGCAAGGGCTCATGGGATCCAGGACCCGACAGCGTCTTTCGTTGTGCAGAAAGCGCTACGTGGGTGGCAACGCCTTGAGGGTCGCAGAGTAGACGATAGGCACCCGATAGGTCTGGATAGGTTGGCCCTGTTATTATCCGTGCTACCGGTAACATGTTCATCCCAGTACGAAGCAGTGTTGTTCCGAGCCGCATTTGCATTAGCATTCCATGGGGCTATGCGGGTAAGCGAATTAGTGGCAAAGAACAAGCAGGATACGATGGGGGGACTGTGCCGGGAACACATTCAGGTCAGGGAGGACACGATGACGGTCTCGTTTGTCAGGTCCAAATCCGATCAGGATGCAATCGGGGACTGCGTAATCATCCAGAGGATCCCCGGGTCTGCCATGTGCCCTGTTGTGTGCGTAGAGGAATATTTAGCGCTGAGGGTGGCAGCATGGGGGGGGACCTTGTTAAGACACGCTGACGCCACCCCACTGACGAGGTTTCAGTTTCAGCGGGTGCTTGCGATGTCGATTTCTGCCGCGGGCTTGGACCCCGGCGACTTTGGGACCCATTCCTTTCGGATAGGGGCTGCTACGGAAGCTACAGCCAGGGGTCTGAATGTTGAACAAGTAAAACGTGTGGGGCGTTGGTCCTCGAACTGTTATAAGAGGTATGTGCGGTTGCACATGTTGTGAAGCTGTAACGATGTACTCACGCTTCTTGTTTTTGTTTGGTTTTTCAGTTACGCAAGCCTATGAGGCGGGGCGGACTGTCCAGTCGACCCGACACCGAGGGGCCAGCGGTCAGACATTACCGGCTGTGAAAAAGGAGGTGTGGGTCGTGGGCCACTCATACGTGAGGCGTGCCGCGGACGTATTCAACGCAGGTGACATGATTCACGTGGCTGGGGAATACGGGTACAGTGTGTCCTTCTACGGAAAGGGCGGGCTCTGTATTGACCAGTTTCGATCATTTTTCGAGGGTTTGTTAGGGCGGACAAGGTCACCGCCGTCTGTAGTCATAGTAAATCTTGGGGGCAATGATTTGGTGACCACTGGTAGACGACTTCTTCTTGAGGCGATGCTTTCCACGGTAAGTTGGTTGGCGAGAAGAGTTCCAGGGTGCACAATTGCATGGTCCCATATGATCCCACGGAAAGTGTGGCGGGGGGCTATTTCAGTTACTGCTTTGAATCATTCAGTAAGGAAGATAAATAACAAAGGGAGTAGATTGTTTCGTTCAAATACACTGCATTCTGTTTCACATGGTTGTATCAAAGGGGACAGTATGTATTTGGGGGACGGTGTTCATTTGTCCCGGGTGGGGAACGAGTTACTCATAGGAGACTTATTAGCCTGGTTAAAGGGTTTGCAGCATGACCTTTAGGTAGGAGTGTTTTGTGGGGGGTCCGGATAGCCGGTCAACTATCCGGCCTGTGGCGGTAAGGTCATGATCGGTGAGCAGTAATTGGAAGATCCCTATGAGGGGGCGTCACCCATTACGGATGGGAGCGCGCGGGGGAGGTGGCCAATTGGCCCCTCAACGGGGAGGCGGTCCTGTCTAAGGAGAGGCCGCCGGAAGGAAAGGAAAGGTGGTCAAGGCCCCTTCCTGGATAGGAGGGGCTACGGCCCCTCCTGGGGAATTTCCCGGGGCCAGGACATCTGCGACGGCAGATGGGTAAGTTGTGTGGGGTGCGGGAGGGGGTTTACGCTACCTTTTAGACACCTCACACGAGTCCTCGAACGACCGTTAAATGGCGTAGAGTTTATTGGGGCCCCCGTCAAGTACAAAGGGAAATTGGTAGTTGCACTTGAGGTACGCCTCTGTGCGGTCGCTCCTCTCACAAGTGAGGGGGGTATGTCTGGTTTAGGGATCTGACACCGGTTACGACCTTGCCGTTGGCCCTTAACGTTAGGATGTACAATTTCAAGTCAAATGTTTTGTAGGATGTTAGTTCGGCTAGGAGAACCTCTGTATTAGAGATCTGTTAAGGTTAGCCAAACATCGTAATGTGGAAATGAAATTGTACATAATATGAAACTGTTATTTTAATGTTTTAATTTTGTTTCATATTTTTAATAAATACGGCCGGGAAGGGTGACTCCCTTCCCGCCTTCCAAAAATTCAAGAACTGTTTCCGGTTTCCCAATTCTTGGGGATTGTGTTGAGAGGGGGTGGCGGGTATCTCAGCCATATGGAAAGGGGCGACCATTCGGTCCCCCCGAACGTATGGTGGAGTACCACGATCCCCCCGGGAAGCCATCTTGGGCGGGAGGCGTGTCTCGGCTGGTATGCCCGAAGCGGTGTAGCCGGGGCGCGCCTTTTTCCCGCCCTAGAGTGGGCTGGCCTAGACACCGACGCGGCCGGCCACGCCCTCGGAGGCAGGCGGGGGTGGGTTTACGCCCACCCTGAAGACGGATAAAAGGAGCGGAAGCCAAGAAAGCATCCTCTTGTTCCTGTGCTCTGAAGCTGCACCTCCCCGCTGCACGTGAGCTCGAGACGGAACGAAGAGCCAATTTTGACCCACCCACCAGCCCCTGAGGACAGCTAGTTGTTTTGAATAAAGTTTTGATCTGGTAACTCTGTTTCTTGCAGGTTGTGATGATCGTCGTGAAATTTTTGAATATGCAATAAAGAATGGTTATTTTCAGTATGTTTTGCAAATAAAGTAATGTTGCACTAAATGTTGATCAGTATTCATGCTTGTAATAAGTCATGTTCGTTTTTATTCTTAGTAAATTAGGTAGAATTGTCGTATTTATTTTGGTCGGGCGGTAAGGTCATGATCGGTGAGCAGTAATTGGAAGATCCCTATGAGGGGGCGTCACCCATTACGGATGGGAGCGCGCGGGGGAGGTGGCCAATTGGCCCCTCAACGGGGAGGCGGTCCTGTCTAAGGAGAGGCCGCCGGAAGGAAAGGAAAGGTGGTCAAGGCCCCTTCCTGGATAGGAGGGGCTACGGCCCCTCCTGGGGAATTTCCCGGGGCCAGGACATCTGCGACGGCAGATGGGTAAGTTGTGTGGGGTGCGGGAGGGGGTTTACGCTACCATTTAGACACCTCACACGAGTCCTCGAACGACCGTTAAATGGCGTCGAGTTTATTGGGGCCCCCGTCAAGTACAAAGGGAAATTGGTAGTTGCACTTGAGGTACGCCTCTGTGCGGTCGCTCCTCTCACAAGTGAGGGGGGTATGTCTGGTTTAGGGATCTGACACCGGTTACGACCTTGCTGTTGGCCCTTAACGTTAGGATGTACAATTTCAAGTCAAATGTTTTGTAGGATGTTAGTTCGGCTAGGAGAACCTCTGTATTAGAGATCTGTTAAGGTTAGCCAAACATCGTAATGTGGAAATGAAATTGTACATAATATGAAACTGTTATTTTAATGTTTTAATTTTGTTTCATATTTTTAATAAATACGGCCGGGAAGGGTGTCTCCCTTCCCGCCTTCCAAAAATTCAAGAACTGTTTCCGGTTTCCCAATTCTTGGGGATTGTGTTGAGAGGGGGTGGCGGGTATCTCAGCCATATGGCCTAGCAACCGTTGACCCATGATTTCTTTAAATATATTTTCTTTTCTATTAACTCTAATTTCTGGCTTATACTAATATGGAGTTGGCACTAACCCTTTTCCGGTGCTAAAATAATTAGTTTCCCTGGTTATAGTGTTGTATTAGAACTTCACAAATGCAGTATATCCCTGTATGAGAAAATATTATAAATAATCGTCAGTTCTTAGCCTCCATGACCCACACAACTTGTCGTCTTTCTAATAAAGATAATATCCGATATATCCAAGAACAATAATGAACGTGTTGTGAGGTCTTTACCACATACTTTCTAGAATTTTAAGTCTCTCCCACAGATATAGTTTCTTCATGTGCAATCTAAACATCTGCGACTCGCCCAACTTTCTCCTCAACCTCATTTAGATAAGGTCCGATCTATCCTTGACTAGTGCTGAACTTGATGTGAGGGGATTAGTGCATACGTGCCATGTTTTTCCTCTGTAACTGATGTGGCATTTGTACAACAAAAATTTGATTCTGACTTTCTCTTTTACAATTAGAACACCCATCCTAGTGCTGTGGAAAGCGATGAGGCCATCCAGGACAAGGTAAGTAGTTATGGTTTGGGATAATAAAATCCAAAAAGCTCTTCCCTTCTCAGTGTGGGCTTGGCACACTGGAGAGAACTTACCCAAAGCAGAACACAATTCTATAACTGTTCGTTTTGTAGCCTATCTCCATTCAAGAAACTGATGAATGTCATTTGTGCTTAAGGCCTTCCACCTGCAACCCTTGAAGACTCACTCCTTGAGCTTTATGTTCTCAACTTTCCCCTTTCCATGCATTTCTACTTAAACACTTCATCCACATTCTGTATAAACAAATATTATAAACTTCGCCCAGCTTTTACTGGACTTTGTGGACACTGCTGATTTCACTAAATAATACCTTACTAGATAATTCTTTGAATGATCATACAGCGGTCCATTTACTATCAGCTAGAGCAATTTCTTGTGGGAGGGTTAACATCACTCCATTTCTCGAAATGTTCTTGTGTTTGCCATCCATGGCTCCTATCCCAATGTCAACGTGATCAAGGACCATAGAAACTTACGAATCACATCAATTAGAGCGGTATGGATTTGTGAAAATGAATTTTAAAATGGTATAGCTGAATGGCCTACTTAAAGAAAACAAGAGAGTGTCATTGTCATTTAAGCATGCAGCAATACAAGCGATTAGCTGAATGGCCTACTTGGTGCAATACCCTGCTATCAGGACAAAAGCCCAGGACACTTAGTGACTTTGATGTAGGGACTGAGACATGTCGGAAGAATATGAGGGTGTGGGGAAGACAATTTACCGAGGTGCACCCCATTATTGCACATTTTTAACCATACCAAGGACATCAACAATAGAGGGGAAACTGGATGTTCCTATCGTTTATATTCCACTCATGCTCTTTACAGCGGCGGCTTGCCATGGGAATGCTGCGGGGTGGTGAGGCGGGTGAGGGAAGGGCTGGTTGGGGGGGTAGTGTAGTCCGACATATGACAGACAGGGGTAAGGTAAGTAATTAAATAAATAAAACAATTTACCTTGGGCGCTGCATCGCCGACTCAGCAATGCAGCGTGCGTAAGGTAAAATATTTTATTTATTTAATTACTTACCTTACTCCTGTCCGTCGTTTGTCGGACTGCACTAACCCCCTCCCAGCCCCTCCCCCGACCTCCCCACCGACCCGCAGCACTGGTGGTGAAGAAGGGCACGTTGTGTACCGTCTTGCCGACGGAGGACATCCGTGGCTCGGAGTCGCTTGCTTTTTCCATCACGCTTGCGCCGCACCAATCAGTGAAGGGGCTGTTAGTCTATCGACCCCCGGGCCCGCCTGGAACGTTCTTCTCTGACCTTGACTCAGTGTTGCTGGGACTGGCCCTGAGAGCAGAACACTGTATAGTCGCGGGTGATTTCAACGTTCGGATGGATGATCCGTCTGACCCCGCCGCTATGAAGCTTTCCGAGGCCATGATCCCACTGGGTCTTATCCCTTATCTGCAGGGGCCGACTCACGTCAAGGGACATACTCTTGACCAGGTCTTCTCTTCATCGCCTTTGGTGGCGAAAGAGACCCTCCCGGTTCTGTGGTCGGATCATTGGCTTGCCAAATTTGTTTTCACTGGCACCGCCAGACCGGCCTCTTGTGCCCCGCAGCAGCGGGGGTGCGCGTTCAGAGCATTTAACAGAGTGACCCCTGAGATGCTGGCGCAGGCTGCTTTGGATCGTCCCTGCCTTCTCTCTGGTGACCTGGAGGCAGACGTGGAGTCCCTGCAAGCATGGCTTTCTGATAGGCTCAACGACCTGGCCCCGGTGCTGCCCCCCCGACTGACATCGAAGCGGGTTTCCGCCCCTTGGTTCTCCTCTGCACTGTGGGCTAAGCGGCAGCAGTGCAAGGTGGCCGAAAGGGCCTGGCGGGCACACTATGATAACATGGACAGGGTGGCCTACAAGGCTGTGGTTAAGGCCTACCACCGGGATATCCGCCTTGAAAAAAAAGCCTATCTGGCGGGGAGAATTGAGGCAGCCTCAAATCCCAGCAGGGAGATTTTTACCATAGTCAGAGAATTTATATCTCCTCGGACCACGTCATCGGAAGAGGTGCCTTCAGATTCTTGGGCGGCAGACATTGCGTGTTTTTTCACCAGCAAGATAAAACTCATACAGGACTCTTTTCCATCTGGGGTACCTGTTACGCCGGTGACACCTGAGGCCAGTTTGTTCCATCCGGCCGCGCAGGGCGTCACATTAGCTGAGTTTCCATCTTTACCAGCCGCAGCTTCCCTAGCGCTTATGGGCAACCTGAAATCTGGGTCTCCACTTGACCCTTGCCCAGCCAAGCTTCTGGGTAAGCTGGCGGAAGTGATCAATCCACTGGCGAACCCTCTTCTGAATCGCTCGTTGAGGCAGGGAGTGGTCCCGCCAGTCTGGAAGCAGGCAATGGTCATCCCGCTGCTTAAGAAACCGGGTCTCGACCCGAAGGTTCCTGCCAACTATAGGCCGATCTCCTTGTTGCCGGCCCTTGTTAAGATCTTGGAGAAACATGTTCAGTCGGTGCTCTCCAATTTTTTGGAGACCCATGAGATCCTACATGACTCCCAGTCGGGCTTCCGTTCTAATCGTAGCACCGAGACCGCGCTCCTTGAGGTTTCTGAAACTATCAAGGGGGTGTTGGATACCGGGGGCAAAGTCATGCTGGTGTTGTTGGACTTGTCGGCGGCTTTTGACACCGTCCCCCATGATGGCCTTCTCGCTAGACTCTATGAGATTGGTCTCAGGGGGACGGTGCTCAGCTGGTTTTCGTCCTTCCTAGCTGGCCGCCGGCAAACGATCTGGACGCCGCCTGACACCGCCGCCATGCCGCCTTTGGGAGTTGGGGTCCCTCAGGGCTCTATACTGAGCCCTACCCTTTTTAACATCTTCATGACCCCCTTGGCGGCGGTGGTGGAGTCGTTTGGCGCCCGGATCGTGTCGTATGCCGACGACACCCAGCTCCTCTTTTCTTGTGAGAGAGGGGCTGACTTTGACGGGGAGAGTATCCGGAATTGCCTTGGGGCGGTGTTCACATGGTTCCAACTGAACAGCCTCAAGTGCAATTCCGATAAATCTGAGGTACTCTTTTTCGGGTGCGATACGGAGCCGAGCTGGCAGGCCTGGTGGCCCATCGATATGTTCCCTCCGTCCGGTTCTTCCCCTATGGCCAAAAACTTGGGGGTTAAGATGGACAAGGGGCTGACGATGAAAGCCCAGATCCTTGGAGTGACCGGCACCTGCTTCGGCCTATTGAAGATGTTGCGGAGGTTTCTGCCTTTTCTGTCGGTGGAGCACAGGCAGCTGACTGTACAGGCCCTGATAGGTTCCAGGTTGGATTATGCCAACAGTCTTTACCTGGGCCTACCAGAGTACCTGTTGCAGCGTCTTCAAGTTGCGCAGAACGCAGCTGCCAGGGCCATTTTTGGTCTAAATAGACGTGCCAGTGCCTCGGGCCTGTTATCGACCCTGCACTGGCTACCCATCCGCAAACGGATCGCCTTCAAGGCTTTGACTCTGGCATACAAGGCTCTCCATGCGGTGGGGGCAAGGTATCTTCAAAAGAGACTGGCTTTTTATCATCCTGCTCGTTCTCTGAGATCTGAATCCTTGCTCTTGGCGGCTGTTCCTCGTGTCAAGAGAGCGCGCCTGGGAGGCCGCTCCTTCAGCCTGCTGGCCCCACAGATGTGGAATTTGCTCCCGCTCCATCTTAGGGGGGCCCCAAGTCTGCTTGAGTTTAGGAGAGGTCTTAAGACCTGGTTGTTCTCTCAATAGTCCTGTTAGCAGTTCCCTCCTCTGTCTTATGTGCTTTCTGTTGTTTTTAATGTGTTATGTTATTGTGAATAAGTTCTCCTTACCCAAAGCGCCGGGACACTCTTCTTGAGTAACCGTTGCGCTATACAAAAGTATAAATAACATAACATAACATAACACTGCCACGGCGAGCCGCCGCTGCTTTTGATGTGTATCAGGCTACACTATACCTGTGTATGTTGGTGTTTAATTAGAGACTGTATCCTTTACTCCTTTTGAGAAAATGTTGTCTTTTACGTGGATCTGGCCTTATCTAAATGAAGGTGTCACTGCAGTCATGTGTTTTATAGAGACCATAATTGCACTTGTGAAAACTTTACATTTACTTTCATAGTTTGTCATTCATAACAATTCTGTCTGACATTTTCTTTTGCCTTTAGAGTCTGCCTCCTAGTGCAGTGGAAGGTGAAGAAGGCACAAGGGACACAGTAAGTAGTTTTATCCTTGAATATATACTGCTCTTATGATAACAGTAGAAAAAGTTTCCCAGTTGTTTGAATCTAAATTGCAACAGCTTAGACTTCCTAAAAGTAGAATTATTTTATAGAATTGTTTATATTGTAAAGTATCTCCAGTTAAAAAGCGACTCGATGTAATTCGTGCTCATGTTCTTCCTCTTCGCATCCTAAAAGACGCTGACTGCTTTAGCTCTTAATTCCAAATCTCTCAATCTCTGCCGCTTCACTTGTCTATTTTATCACTGCATCCTTTTCTAGAAATCTGTTATTTTCACCAACGATGTATATACTGTAGTATACAAAAAAGTGATGGATAGAATGCTTGAACTAATTTCAGCGATTGTTAATTACCCGGGGCTAAGTATTAGCCAATCGTTATTTTGCATATCACTGGGTTTAATCTGAATTAGCATGGTGGACAAAAGAATGATCGATTGGAATGCTACACCAAGCGACTGCCAGTGGTTAGACTAATTGTAATCATTCCTTCCATCATATTTTGTGTTACATATATACTGTTACAATTTTTAGACTACTCATACACCTGTCCATTTCCCATCACCCAAATGTATTTCTTGTGGAGGTATTCTCATAGCTCGATTTCTTAAAATTATTTTCTGACTTGCACTTATGACTCCATCCCCAATGTAAGGGGGTACGGGGCATTAGAAACACAGTGACCACATCAGATAAACTTCAATGATTTGTGAAACCCAAATGTCAAATTACTCCACACATAATTTTATTTTGATGTAAATGTTAGTTCTTTTTTTGTTTCTTCCAGTTACCTACCACAAATATTTCTGACCAGAAGATGGATCAGAAAATTGAGGAAAAATCATTTGAAGAGGTTAGTTTAATCAGTCTGTTGATATATGTTTGTGAAAAGCTGAAGAATATCGTTTTTATCACTGATTTGCTCATGCTTACCATGCTAAGAGGGAACTACCAGAAAAAGCGTTACCGAAGGTAAGTAACTTGTTCTTCAGTCAAATAATTTTTTTACTATTTACATCCTTCTATTTCTCGAAATTCTCTTTTGGCTACTTGACTCGAGACTGCACCATCAAGGGAGAGCAGGTCAAAGACAGTGGGAACCAGTAATCCCATCAGATAAAATTCAATGGATTTGAGAATACGAATTCTAAAATGAGGAACACGTGTAGTTTTACCTCCTTCTAAATGTTATTGTTTTGCTTCTTCCAGAAACTTACTTTTAATGAGGCCTACCAGAAGCTGGTTCTGGCAGCTGAGGAAACGTCACCCGATGAGGTAAGTATATTCACTCTGTTAATATATACCCGTGACTAACAGGAATTTCTTGGATTTGCTGATGCACACTTTTCAAATCACATGCAGGCTTATTTCTTATGTAACAATTCACCTTCTTAGTAAAAAGTGTTCCAGGATTTCCACTTCAGTTATCTATTCATCCTTCAAACAGTTCTGATTTTTTTCAGCATTTGTCATTTTGGTAAGACTCTTGCCCCTCGAGTACCATTCACCCAGTTAATTTGGAGGTACATCTGCCAGGGATAATTTTTAATGTTTTCCAGCGTATGGGATTTCAAAGTTACACACATTTATTTTGTTGCATATATGGCCTAGCAACCGTTGAACCATGATTTCTTTAAATATATTTTCTTTTCTATTAACTCTAATTTCTGGCTTATACTAATATGGAGTTGGCACTAACCATTTTCCGGTGCTAAAATAATTAGTTTCCCTGGTTATAGTGTTGTATTAGAACTTCACAAACGCAGTATATCCCTGTATGAGAAAATATTATAAATAATCATCAGTTCTTAGCCTCCATGACCCACACAACTTGTCGTCTTTCTAATAAAGATAATATCCGATATATCCAAGAACAATAATGAACGTGTTGTGAGGTCTTTACCACATACTTTCTAGAATTTTAAGTCTCTCCCACAGATATAGTTTCTTCATGTGCAATCTAAACATCTGCGACTCGCCCAACTTTCTCCTCAACCTCATTTAGATAAGGTCCTTGACTAGTGCTGAACTTGATGTGAGGGGATTAGTGCATACGTGCCATGTTTTTCCTCTGTAACTGATGTGGCATTTGTACAACAAAAATTTGATTCTGACTTTCTCTTTTACAATTAGAACACCCATCCTAGTGCTGTGGAAAGCGATGAGGCCATCCAGGACAAAGTAAGTAGTTATGGTTTGGGATAATAAAATCCAAAAAGCTCTTCCCTTCTCAGTGTGGGCTTGGCACACTGGAGAGAATTTACCCAAAGCAGAACACAATTCTATAACTGTCCGTTTTGTAGCCTATCTCCATTCAAGAAACTGATGAATGTCATTTGTGCTTATTGCCTTCCACCTGCAACCCTTGAAGACTCACTCCTTGAGCTTTATGTTCTCAACTTTCCCCTTTCCATGCATTTCTACTTAAACACTTCATCCACATTCTGTATAAACAAATATTATAAACTTTTCCCAGCTTTTACTGGACTTTGTGGACACTGCTGATTTCACTAAATAATTCCTTACTAGATAATTCTTTGAATGATTGTACAGCGGTCCATTTACTATCAGCTAGAGCAATTTCTTGTGGGAGGGTTAACATCACTCCATTTCTCGAAATGTTCTTGTGTTTGCCATCCATGGCTCCTATCCCAATGTCAACGTGATCAAGGACCATAGAAACTTACGAATCACATCAATTAGAGCGTTATGGATTTGTGAAAATGAATTTTAAAATGGTATAGCTGAATGGCCTACTTAAAGAAAACAAGAGAGTGTCATTGTCATTTAAGCATGCAGCAATACAAGCGATTAGCTGAATGGCCTACTTAGTGCAATACCCTGCTATCAGGACAAAAGCCCAGGACACTTAGTGACTTTGATGTAGGGACTGAGACATGTCGGAAGAATATGAGGGTGTGGGGAAGACAATTTACCGAGGTGCACCCCATTATTGCACATTTTTAACCATACCAAGGACATCAACAATAGAGGGGAAACTGGATGTTCCTATCGTTTATATTCCACTCATGCTCTTTACAGCGGCGGCTTGCCATGGGAATGCTGCGGGGTGGTGAGGCGGGTGAGGGAAGGCCTGGTTGGGGGGGTAGTGTAGTCCGACATATGACAGACAGGGGTAAGATAAGTAATTAAATAAATAAAACAGTTTACCTTGGGCGCTGCATCGCCGACTCAGCAATGCAGCGTGCGTAAGGTAAAATATTTTATTTATTTAATTACTTACCTTACTCCTGTCCGTCGTTTGTCGGACTGCACTAACCCCCTCCCAGCCCCTCCCCCGACCTCCCCACCGACCCGCAGCACTGCCACGGCGAGCCACCGCTGCTTTTGATGTGTATCAGGCTACACTATACCTGTGTATGTTGGTGTTTAATTAGAGACTGTATCCTTTACTCCTTTTGAGAAAATGTTGTCTTTTACGTGGATCTGGCCTTATCTAAATAAAGGTGTCACTGCAGTCATGTGTTTTATAGAGACCATAATTGCACTTGTGAAAACTTTACATTTACTTTCATAGTTTGTCATTCATAACAATTCTGTCTGACATTTTCTTTTGCCTTTAGAGTCTGCCTCCTAGTGCAGTGGAAGGTGAAGAAGGCACAAGGGACACAGTAAGTAGTTTTATCCTTGAATATATACTGCTCTTATGATAACAGTAGAAAAAGTTTCCCAGTTCTTTGAATCTAAATTGCAAAAGCTTAGACTTCCTAAAAGTAGAATTATTTTATAGAATTGTTTATATTGTAAAGTATCTCCAGTTAAAAAGCGACTCGATGTAATTCGTGCTCATGTTCTTCCTCTTCGCATCCTAAAAGACGCTGACTGCTTTAGCTCTTAATTCCAAATCTCTCAATCTCTGCCGCTTCACTTGTCTATTTTATCACTGCATCCTTTTCTAGAAATCTGTTATTTTCACCAACGATGTATATACTGTAGTATACAAAAAAGTGATGGATAGAATGTTTGAACTAATTTCAGCTATTGTTAATTACCCGGGGCTAAGTATTAGCCAATCGTTATTTTGCATATCACTGGGTTTAATCTGAATTAGCATGGTGGACAAAAGAATGATCGATTGGAATGCTACACCAAGCGACTGCCAGTGGTTAGACTAATTGTAATCATTCCTTCCATCATATTTTGTGTTACATATATACTGTTACAATTTTTAGACTACTCATACACCTGTCCATTTCCCATCACCCAAATGTATTTCTTGTGGAGGTATTCTCATAGCTCGATTTCTTAAAATTATTTTCTGACTTGCACTTATGACTCCATCCCCAATGTAAGGGGGTACGGGGCATTAGAAACACAGTGACCACATCAGATAAACTTCAATGATTTGTGAAACCCAAATGCCAAATTACTCCACACATAATTTTATTTTGATGTAAATGTTAGTTCTTTTTTTATGTTTCTTCCAGTTACCTACCACAAATATTTCTGACCAGAAGATGGATCAGAAAATTGAGGAAAAATCATTTGAAGAGGTTAGTTTAATCAGTCTGTTGATATATGTTTGTGAAAAGCTGAAGAATATCCTTTTTGGCACTGATTTGCTCATGCTTACCATGCTAAGAGGGAACTACCAGAAAAAGCGTTACCGAAGGTAAGTAACTTGTTCTTCAGTCAAATAATTTTTTTACTATTTACATCCTTCTATTTCTCGAAATTCTCTTTTGGCTACTTGACTCGAGACTGCACCATCAAGGGAGAGCAGGTCAAAGACAGTGGGAACCAGTAATCCCATCAGATAAAATTCAATGGATTTGAGAATACGAATTCTAAAATGAGGAACACGTGTAGTTTTACCTCCTTCTAAATATTATTGTTTTGCTTCTTCCAGAAACTTACTTTTAATGAGGCCTACCAGAAGCTGGTTCTGGCAGCTGAGGAAACGTCACCCGATGAGGTAAGTATATTCACTCTGTTAATATATACCCGTGACTAACAGGAATTTCTTGGATTTGCTGATGCACACTTTTCAAATCACATGCAGGCTTATTTCTTATGTAACAATTCACCTTCTTAGTAAAAAGTGTTCCAGGATTTCCACTTCAGTTATCTATTCATCCTTCAAACAGTTCTGATTTTTTTCAGCATTTGTCATTTTGGTAAGACTCTTGCCCCTCGAGTACCATTCACCCAGTTAATTTGGAGGTACATCTGCCAGGGATCATTTTTAATGTTTTCCAGCGTATGGGATTTCAAAGTTACACACATTTATTTTGTTGCATATATGGAAAGGGGCGACCATTCAGTCCCCCCGAACGTATGGTGGAGTACCACGATCCCCCCGGGAAGCCATCTTGGGCGGGAGGCGTGTCTCGGCTGGTATGCCCGAAGCGGCGTAGCCGGGGCGCGCCTTTTTCCCGCCCTAGAGTGGGCTGGCCTAGACACCGACGCGGCCGGCCACGCCCTCGGAGGCAGGCGGGGGCGGGTTTACGCCCACCCTGAAGACGGATAAAAGGAGCGGAAGCCAAGAAAGCATCCTCTTGTTCCTGTGCTCTGAAGCTGCACCTCCCCGCCGCACGTGAGCTCGAGACGGAACGAAGAGCCAATTTTGAGCGTTGTAATCCTTCTTTTTGTCTTACAGATATCCCGTCTAGAAATGCCCAAGAAGGTCGGAAAGCGGGTCGGTACCGAGGAGATGCTCCGCATACTCATGAAGGAGATAGCCGATCTGAAGAGAAAGGTTGAGGCTAAGGACGGGGAGGGAGGACCGAAACGGCCTTTACAGGGAACAATTCCCGGGGGGAAAAGCAAGAGGCCCAGAAGGGGAGCACTTGGGGGGGAGACCCCGGTCCCCGAAGCGCCACGAGAGGAGCCAACCTCGGCGCCAAAGGAGGGAAACCCAATCCCTGTGGTGGTCACCCCTGCGAACAGGGAGGATATGCCCCCCGAGTTAGCGGCACAATTGGCAGCGTGGTTGGGAAACGATAGCGAGGGCGCCACGGCTGACGACGCCCGGGCAGTGATGAGGTAACTGCGGGAATCTAGGGAGGCTGCGAAGACGCCATCTTCTGTTCCCCCACAGGTCCCGGCGGTTGGAAGTACAGCAGGCCCAAGTTCGGCGACAAGCGTGGGGTCTACTTCAGGTAAGCGGCCATTGCCGATTGCGGGGGGAGAGTCTGCACCTTCTCGAAAGGAGAAGATTGCCCAGCACGTCCCACTAGAAGTCAAGGAATTGATTTGGGCGGATAAATATGTAAACATGTTTTCATTGCTTACCGACCATTACGAGATCGAGCATGTAAAGAGTCAAAAGGAGCTCATGCATCCGAGTGTTTGGCGCGCAAAAATGGCCGCCTTTAAGGTCGACGAGACCATTGGTACTTGGGGCAGAGCGTGGGGAATTTTTACTTCCATCATGGGGGAGCGCAGGCCTGAGTTGTTGACCGAGTTACCCATTTATCAGTCACGTATTATGGAGTATTCTGTGGCATATGGGGGCAATCAGTGGTTCTACTATGATAATCTGTTTAGGAAAGCTAAAGAACACAACCCGTTGTTGTCTTGGGATTGTTATGACTCTGTGTCTTGGCAAAAAATGGAGAGTACAGGGATGTTGAAGGTGCCATTAGTAGGGAGTAACGGGGGGGAATCCTCCCGCCAAAACTCTGGGACGCCCTTTCGGACGGGTGCAGGTAACGAGTTCCACACGAAGCCGAGTGGCAACACAGGTAAAAGGGGGATCTGTTGGAATTTTAACAGGAGCAAATGTACCAGGCCCCAGGGGTCATGTAAATTCAGACACGAGTGTGGGGGGTGCGGGCAGCCATCCCATCCTGAGTCCATGTGCAGAGCCAAAACGGGTGATAACGGTGGTAAGGGAGGCGCCAAACAGGTCTAATATAGTCCGAGGGGCGCCTTTACCTACCCCGATTGATACCATGGCAATGATTCCTTGGCTCAGCGAATACCCAGATCATGTTTCCGCTGGGGTGTTACGGAACGGGTTTTCATATGGTTTCCGCATCCCAGTGGGGGATTTTCAGGGGGTACCGGACTGTAAGAATCAAATGTCGGTCTTACAGCATACGGCAGTGGTGCAGGTAAAGATTGGGAAAGAGGTGACTCGAGGTCGTGTCGCCGGTCCATTCGATTTGCCACCAGTTGCTAATTTTGTGTGTTCTCCTCTAGGGGTGGTTCCCAAGAAGGACCCGGGTGAGTTTCGGCTGATACATAATTTGTCAGCCCCGCATGGTCTTTCCGTGAATGACGCGATAGACCCAAAAGTATGTTCGGTGCGGTACGCATCTTTCGATGAGGCCGTTGCAATGTTGAATCGCCTGGGGCCCGGGACGCTGATGGCCAAATCGGACATCGAGTCAGCGTTCCGGTTGCTCCCGGTACACCCAGACGATCAGCGTCTCCTTGGTTTTCAGTTTCAGGGTCGCTATTACATGGATAAATGTATGCCAATGGGATGCTCGATTTCATGTGCCTATTTCGAGAAATTCAGTTGTTTTCTGCAGTGGGTATTCACGAGGAAGACAGGTTTTCAACATGTTATGCACTATCTCGATGACTTTCTGTTTCTGGGGGCAGCCGGGGATTCTGAGTGTGGACAGGCCTTACATGAATTTTGTGTCCTAATGAATCAATTCGGTGTGCCATTGGCGCCAGGTAAGGCGGTGGGTCCCTCGACCTTGATCGAGTTTCTGGGGATCGAGCTCGACTCGGTGGAAGGTTGTTTTCGTTTACCTAAAGAAAAAGTGTTAAAATTCAGGTTATCCCTTGAGACATGTATTCGTGCAACGAAAGTGAACTTGCATCAATTGCAGCAGGTGGTTGGTCAGTTGAATTTTGCCCTAAGAGTAATGCCGATGGCACGCCCCTTTTCCCGCTCAATTGCACAGTCCATGGTCGGCTTGAAGGAAGGACATCATCGTACGAGACTCTCGGCAGAGGTTCGCCAGGACATGCGCATTTGGATTGCATTCCTGGCGGATTTCAATGGTCGAATTGTCTGGAATAAACCAGCAGTGTCTTCCAAGGAGTTGGGGCTATGGACAGACTCGGCGGGGAGTATGGGTTTTGGCGCCATATTGGGTACACAATGGTCGGCTCAAAAATGGCCGTCATGGTGGCATGAGTGCGGGTTGACGAGTAACATTGCTTTTCTCGAACTGTTCCCCATTCTGGTGGCCTTGAAAACATGGCCAGAAGGGTTTAGGGATCACTCTGTGGTGTTCTGGTCTGATAACATGACCGTGGTTGAGTGTATCAATAGTCAGGCAGCACGTTGCAAATTGATTCTGAGACTGTTCAAGGAAATTGTGTTGTTGTGCATGCAACTAAATGTACTGTTTAGGGCGCGACACGTGCCGGGGGTGATGAACCAAGCGGCTGATGCGCTCTCTCGTTTCCGTATGCAGGCCTTCTGGGGTTTTCTGCCCACAGCGGACCCGGTGGCGGCACCCTTTCCCGAAGCTCTCTGGTCTCTCGGTGCCCCGAACTACAAGACCTCGTGGGAGAGAGTTTAGCACCCAGGACGAGGAAGGCATATGAAGGGGCGTTCCGTTCCTATTGGGCCTTTTTGGGTACTGCCGGGAGGGAGCTTTGGGGTCTGGAAGAGTGTGTAGTAAGATTCCTGCTCTCTTTACGTCTCGCAGGCAAGTCAGTAGCTACGGCCCAGAGGCATCGGGCCGCCATTTCCTTCATGGCAAGGGCTCATGGGATCCAGGACCCGACAGCGTCTTTCGTTGTGCAGAAAGCGCTACGTGGGTGGCAACGCCTTGAGGGTCGCAGAGTAGACGATAGGCACCCGATAGGTCTGGATAGGTTGGCCCTGTTATTATCCGTGCTACCGGTAACATGTTCATCCCAGTACGAAGCAGTGTTGTTCCGAGCCGCATTTGCATTAGCATTCCATGGGGCTATGCGGGTAAGCAAATTAGTGGCAAAGAACAAGCAGGATACGATGGGGGGACTGTGCCGGGAACACATTCAGGTCAGGGAGGACACGATGACGGTCTCGTTTGTCAGGTCCAAATCCGATCAGGATGCAATCGGGGACTGCGTAATCATCCAGAGGATCCCCGGGTCTGCCATGTGCCCTGTTGTGTGCGTAGAGGAATATTTAGCGCTGAGGGTGGCAGCATGGGGGGGGACCTTGTTAAGACACGCTGACGCCACCCCACTGACGAGGTTTCAGTTTCAGCGGGTGCTTGCGATGTCGATTTCTGCCGCGGGCTTGGACCCCGGCGACTTTGGGACCCATTCCTTTCGGATAGGGGCTGCTACGGAAGCTACAGCCAGGGGTCTGAATGTTGAACAAGTAAAACGTGTGGGGCGTTGGTCCTCGAACTGTTATAAGAGGTATGTGCGGTTGCACATGTTGTGAAGCTGTAACGATGTACTCACGCTTCTTGTTTTTGTTTGGTTTTTCAGTTACGCAAGCCTACGAGGCGGGGCGGACTGTCCAGTCGACCCGACACCGAGGGGCCAGCGGTCAGACATTACCGGCTGTGAAAAAGGAGGTGTGGGTCGTGGGCCACTCATACGTGAGGCGTGCCGCGGACGTATTCAACGCAGGTGACATGATTCACGTGGCTGGGGAATACGGGTACAGTGTGTCCTTCTACGGAAAGGGCGGGCTCTGTATTGACCAGTTTCGATCATTTTTCGAGGGTTTGTTAGGGCGGACAAGGTCACCGCCGTCTGTAGTCATAGTACATCTTGGGGGCAATGATTTGGTGACCACTGGTAGACGACTTCTTCTTGAGGCGATGCTTTCCACGGTAAGTTGGTTGGCGAGAAGAGTTCCAGGGTGCACAATTGCATGGTCCCATATGATCCCACGGAAAGTGTGGCGGGGGGCTATTTCAGTTACTGCTTTGAATCATTCAGTAAGGAAGATAAATAACAAAGGGAGTAGATTGTTTCGTTCAAATACACTGCATTCTGTTTCACATGGTTGTATCAAAGGGGACAGTATGTATTTGGGGGACGGTGTTCATTTGTCCCGGGTGGGGAACGAGTTACTCATAGGAGACTTCTTAGCCTGGTTAAAGGGTTTGCAGCATGACCTTTAGGTAGGAGTGTTTTGTGGGGGGTCCGGATAGCCGGTCAACTATCCGGCCTGTGGCGGTAAGGTCATGATCGGTGAGCAGTAATTGGAAGATCCCTATGAGGGGGCGTCACCCATTACGGATGGGAGCGCGCGGGGGAGGTGGCCAATTGGCCCCTCAACGGGGAGGCGGTCCTGTCTAAGGAGAGGCCGCCGGAAGGAAAGGAAAGGTGGTCAAGGCCCCTTCCTGGATAGGAGGGGCTACGGCCCCTCCTGGGGAATTTCCCGGGGCCAGGACATCTGCGACGGCAGATGGGTAAGTTGTGTGGGGTGCGGGAGGGGGTTTACCCTACCTTTTAGACACCTCACACGAGTCCTCGAACGACCGTTAAATGGCGTCGAGTTTAATGGGGCCCCCGTCAAGTACAAAGGGAAATTGGTAGTTGCACTTGAGGTACGCCTCTGTGCGGTCGCTCCTCTCACAAGTGAGGGGGGTATGTCTGGTTTAGGGATCTGACACCGGTTACGACCTTGCCGTTGGCCCTTAACGTTAGGATGTACAATTTCAAGTCAAATGTTTTGTAGGATGTTAGTTCGGCTAGGAGAACCTCTGTATTAGAGATCTGTTAAGGTTAGCCAAACATCGTAATGTGGAAATGAAATTGTACATAATATGAAACTGTTATTTTAATGTTTTAATTTTGTTTCATATTTTTAATAAATACGGCCGGGAAGGGTGACTCCCTTCCCGCCTTCCAAAAATTCAAGAACTGTTTCCGGTTTCCCAATTCTTGGGGATTGTGTTGAGAGGGGGTGGCGGGTATCTCAGCCATATGGAAAGGGGCGACCATTCGGTCCCCCCGAACGTATGGTGGAGTACCACGATCCCCCCGGGAAGCCATCTTGGGCGGGAGGCGTGTCTCGGCTGGTATGCCCGAAGCGGCGTAGCCGGGGCGCGCCTTTTTCCCGCCCTAGAGTGGGCTGGCCTAGACACCGACGCGGCCGGCCACGCCCTCGGAGGCAGGCGGGGGCGGGTTTACGCCCACCCTGAAGACGGATAAAAGGAGCGGAAGCCAAGAAAGCATCCTCTTGTTCCTGTGCTCTGAAGCTGCACCTCCCCGCTGCACGTGAGCTCGAGACGGAACGAAGAGCCAATTTTGACCCACCCACCAGCCCCTGAGGACAGCTAGTTGTTTTGAATAAAGTTTTGATCTGGTAACTCTGTTTCTCGCAGGTTGTGATGATCGTCGTGAAATTTTTGAATATGCAATAAAGAATGGTTATTTTCAGTATGTTTTGCAAATAAAGTAATGTTGCACTAAATGTTGATCAGTATTCATGCTTGTAATAAGTCATGTTCGTTTTTATTCTTAGTAAATTAGGTAGAATTGTCGTATTTATTTTGGTCGGGCGGTAAGGTCATGATCGGTGAGCAGTAATTGGAAGATCCCTATGAGGGGGCGTCACCCATTACGGATGGGAGCGCGCGGGGGAGGTGGCCAATTGGCCCCTCAACGGGGAGGCGGTCCTGTCTAAGGAGAGGCCGCCGGAAGGAAAGGAAAGGTGGTCAAGGCCCCTTCCTGGATAGGAGGGGCTACGGCCCCTCCTGGGGAATTTCCCAGGGCCAGGACATCTGCGACGGCAGATGGGTAAGTTGTGTGGGGTGCGGGAGGGGGTTTACGCTACCTTTTAGACACCTCACACGAGTCCTCGAACGACCGTTAAATGGCGTCGAGTTTATTGGGGCCCCCGTCAAGTACAAAGGGAAATTGGTAGTTGCACTTGAGGTACGCCTCTGTGCGGTCGCTCCTCTCACAAGTGAGGGGGGTATGTCTGGTTTAGGGATCTGACACCGGTTACGACCTTGCTGTTGGCCCTTAACGTTAGGATGTACAATTTCAAGTCAAATGTTTTGTAGGATGTTAGTTCGGCTAGGAGAACCTCTGTATTAGAGATCTGTTAAGGTTAGCCAAACATCGTAATGTGGAAATGAAATTGTACATAATATGAAACTGTTATTTTAATGTTTTAATTTTGTTTCATATTTTTAATAAATACGGCCGGGAAGGGTGACTCCCTTCCCGCCTTCCAAAAATTCAAGAACTGTTTCCGGTTTCCCAATTCTTGGGGATTGTGTTGAGAGGGGGTGGCGGGTATCTCAGCCATATGGCCTAGCAACCGTTGACCCATGATTTCTTTAAATATATTTTCTTTTCTATTAACTCTAATTTCTGGCTTATACTAATATGGAGTTGGCACTAACCCTTTTCCGGTGCTAAAATAATTAGTTTCCCTGGTTATAGTGTTGTATTAGAACTTCACAAATGCAGTATATCCCTGTATGAGAAAATATTATAAATAATCGTCAGTTCTTAGCCTCCATGACCCACACAACTTGTCGCCTTTCTAATAAAGATAATATCCGATATATCCAAGAACAATAATGAACGTGTTGTGAGGTCTTTACCACATACTTTCTAGAATTTTAAGTCTCTCCCACAGATATAGTTTCTTCATGTGCAATCTAAACATCTGCGACTCGCCCAACTTTCTCCTCAACCTCATTTAGATAAGGTCCGATCTATCCTTGACTAGTGCTGAACTTGATGTGAGGGGATTAGTGCATACGTGCCATGTTTTTCCTCTGTAACTGATGTGGCATTTGTACAACAAAAATTTGATTCTGACTTTCTCTTTTACAATTAGAACACCCATCCTAGTGCTGTGGAAAGCGATGAGGCCATCCAGGACAAGGTAAGTAGTTATGGTTTGGGATAATAAAATCCAAAAAGCTCTTCCCTTCTCAGTGTGGGCTTGGCACACTGGAGAGAATTTACCCAAAGCAGAACACAATTCTATAACTGTTCGTTTTGTAGCCTATCTCCATTCAAGAAACTGATGAATGTCATTTGTGCTGAAGGCCTTCCACCTGCAACCCTTGAAGACTCACTCCTTGAGCTTTATGTTCTCAACTTTCCCCTTTCCATGCATTTCTACTTAAACACTTCATCCACATTCTGTATAAACAAATATTATAAACTTTTCCCAGCTTTTACTGGACTTTTACCTGAGGTTTTACATGACTGCCTCGCCAATGTTTATCGTTGGATGTCTATCTCCGCCCTAAAGCTTAATGGAGGTAAAACCGAGCTGATGCTCCTGGGCAATCCCAGTCCCTCCATTATTGCGACCTGTTGGCCTCGGTCTCTTGGTGACCCACCATCCCCCAAGAAGGAGATCAAGTCCTTGGGAGTATGGTTGGAAGAAGATCTGTCCTTCAGGACTCATGCCAGGAAGACCGCAGGGGTTTGCTTTGGCTTACTGAAATCAGCCCGAAAGGTGCTACCTTTGCTTCCTGATCCAGCAAGGAAGCTGTTGATACGTGGCCTCATTCTATCGAGGCTCGATTATGGGAATGCGCTGTTTCTCGGTGCCCCCGAAGCGACCTTCAAAACTCTCCAACAGGTGCAAAATGCAGCTGCGAGAATCCTTATGGATGTTCCCAGAAGGCAGTCTGCTGCTCCTGCCCTCAGAGCGCTTCACTGGCTCCCCGTGAAGGAGCGGGTGAAATTTAAGGCGCTATGTACTGCGCATAAAATTCTACATGGCAAAGGCCCTCCTATTCTTGCTAATATGGCCCGTCCCTATAAACCCCCACGTCTGCTGCGCTCGGACCAAAAACACCTTCTGCAGTCAGCCAGAGTAAGAAAAGCTCGTTCTGGGGGTAGGCGTTTCTCGGTGCAGGTGGCGTCTCTTTGGAACTCTCTGCCCCTCAGGATTCGCTCAGAGCCCAAGATCCTACCATTTAGGAAACTTCTTAAGACCTACTTGTTTCCACAGTAGTGATTAGCTGAGTCTCCCCTTCTGGTCTGTTGCGCCGGGACGCCCCTGGGTAAGCTGAGCGCATTATAAATTTCATATTATTATTATTATTTGTGGACACTGCTGATTTCACTAAATAATACCTTACTAGATAATTCTTTGAATGATCATACAGCGGTCCATTTACTATCAGCTAGAGCAATTTCTTGTGGGAGGGTTAACATCACTCCATTTCTCGAAATGTTCTTGTGTTTGCCATCCATGGCTCCTATCCCAATGTCAACGTGATCAAGGACCATAGAAACTTACGAATCACATCAATTAGAGCGGTATGGATTTGTGAAAATGAATTTTAAAATGGTATAGCTGAATGGCCTACTTAAAGAAAACAAGAGAGTGTCATTGTCATTTAAGCATGCAGCAATACAAGCGATTAGCTGAATGGCCTACTTGGTGCAATACCCTGCTATCAGGACAAAAGCCCAGGACACTTAGTGACTTTGATGTAGGGACTGAGACATGTCGGAAGAATATGAGGGTGTGGGGAAGACAATTTACCGAGGTGCACCCCATTATTGCACATTTTTAACCATACCAAGGACATCAACAATAGAGGGGAAACTGGATGTTCCTATCGTTTATATTCCACTCATGCTCTTTACAGCGGCGGCTTGCCATGGGAATGCTGCGGGGTGGTGAGGCGGGTGAGGGAAGGGCTGGTTGGGGGGGTAGTGTAGTCCGACATATGACAGACAGGGGTAAGGTAAGTAATTAAATAAATAAAACAATTTACCTTGGGCGCTGCATCGCCGACTCAGCAATGCAGCGTGCGTAAGGTAAAATATTTTATTTATTTAATTACTTACCTTACTCCTGTCCGTCGTTTGTCGGACTGCACTAACCCCCTCCCAGCCCCTCCCCCGACCTCCCCACCGACCCGCAGCACTGGTGGTGAAGAAGGGCACGTTGTGTACCGTCTTGCCGACGGAGGACATCCGTGGCTCGGAGTCGCTTGCTTTTTCCATCACGCTTGCGCCGCACCAATCAGTGAAGGGGCTGTTAGTCTATCGACCCCCGGGCCCGCCTGGAACGTTCTTCTCTGACCTTGACTCAGTGTTGCTGGGACTGGCCCTGAGAGCAGAACACTGTATAGTCGCGGGTGATTTCAACGTTCGGATGGATGATCCGTCTGACCCCGCCGCTATGAAGCTTTCCGAGGCCATGATCCCACTGGGTCTTATCCCTTATCTGCAGGGGCCGACTCACGTCAAGGGACATACTCTTGACCAGGTCTTCTCTTCATCGCCTTTGGTGGTGAAAGAGACCCTCCCGGTTCTGTGGTCGGATCATTGGCTTGCCAAATTTGTTATCACTGGCACCGCCAGACCAGCCTCTTGTGCCCCGCAGCAGCGGGGGTGCGCGTTCAGAGCATTTAACAGAGTGACCCCTGAGATGCTGGCGCAGGCTGCTTTGGATCGTCCCTGCCTTCTCTCTGGTGACCTGGAGGCAGACGTGGAGTCCCTGCAAGCATGGCTTTCTGATAGGCTCAACGACCTGGCCCCGGTGCTGCCCCCCCGACTGACATCGAAGCGGGTTTCCGCCCCTTGGTTCTCCTCTGCACTGTGGGCTAAGCGGCAGCAGTGCAAGGTGGCCGAAAGGGCCTGGCGGGCACACTATGATAACATGGACAGGGTGGCCTACAAGGCTGTGGTTAAGGCCTACCACCGGGATATCCGCCTTGAAAAAAAAGCCTATCTGGCGGGGAGAATTGAGGCAGCCTCAAATCCCAGCAGGGAGATTTTTACCATAGTCAGAGAATTTATATCTCCTCGGACCACGTCATCGGAAGAGGTGCCTTCAGATTCTTGGGCGGCAGACATTGCGTGTTTTTTCACCAGCAAGATAAAACTCATACAGGACTCTTTTCCATCTGGGGTACCTGTTACGCCGGTGACACCTGAGGCCAGTTTGTTTCATCCGGCCGCGCAGGGCGTCACATTAGCTGAGTTTCCATCTTTACCAGCCGCAGCTTCCCTAGCGCTTATGGGCAACCTGAAATCTGGGTCTCCACTTGACCCTTGCCCAGCCAAGCTTCTGGGTAAGCTGGCGGAAGTGATCAATCCACTGGCGAACCCTCTTCTGAATCGCTCGTTGAGGCAGGGAGTGGTCCCGCCAGTCTGGAAGCAGGCAATGGTCATCCCGCTGCTTAAGAAACCGGGTCTCGACCCGAAGGTTCCTGCCAACTATAGGCCGATCTCCTTGTTGCCGGCCCTTGTTAAGATCTTGGAGAAACATGTTCAGTCGGTGCTCTCCAATTTTTTGGAGACCCATGAGATCCTACATGACTCCCAGTCGGGCTTCCGTTCTAATCGTAGCACCGAGACCGCGCTCCTTGAGGTTTCTGAAACTATCAAGGGGGTGTTGGATACCGGGGGCAAAGTCATGCTGGTGTTGTTGGACTTGTCGGCGGCTTTTGACACCGTCCCCCATGATGGCCTTCTCGCTAGACTCTATGAGATTGGTCTCAGGGGGACGGTGCTCAGCTGGTTTTCGTCCTTCCTAGCTGGCCGCCGGCAAACGATCTGGACGCCGCCTGACACCGCCGCCATGCCGCCTTTGGGAGTTGGGGTCCCTCAGGGCTCTATACTGAGCCCTACCCTTTTTAACATCTTCATGACCCCCTTGGCGGCGGTGGTGGAGTCGTTTGGCGCCCGGATCGTGTCGTATGCCGACGACACCCAGCTCCTCTTTTCTTGTGAGAGAGGGGCTGACTTTGACGGGGAGAGTATCCGGAATTGCCTTGGGGCGGTGTTCACATGGTTCCAACTGAACAGCCTCAAGTGCAATTCCGATAAATCTGAGGTACTCTTTTTCGGGTGCGATACGGAGCCGAGCTGGCAGGCCTGGTGGCCCATCGATATGTTCCCTCCGTCCGGTTCTTCCCCTATGGCCAAAAACTTGGGGGTTAAGATGGACAAGGGGCTGACGATGAAAGCCCAGATCCTTGGAGTGACCGGCACCTGCTTCGGCCTATTGAAGATGTTGCGGAGGTTTCTGCCTTTTCTGTCGGTGGAGCACAGGCAGCTGACTGTACAGGCCCTGATAGGTTCCAGGTTGGATTATGCCAACAGTCTTTACCTGGGCCTACCAGAGTACCTGTTGCAGCGTCTTCAAGTTGCGCAGAACGCAGCTGCCAGGGCCATTTTTGGTCTAAATAGACGTGCCAGTGCCTCGGGCCTGTTATCGACCCTGCACTGGCTACCCATCCGCAAACGGATCGCCTTCAAGGCTTTGACTCTGGCATACAAGGCTCTCCATGCGGTGGGAGCAAGGTATCTTCAAAAGAGACTGGCTTTTTATCATCATGCTCGTTCTCTGAGATCTGAATCCTTGCTCTTGGCGGCTGTTCCTCGTGTCAAGAGAGCGCGCCTGGGAGGCCGCTCCTTCAGCCTGCTGGCCCCACAGATGTGGAATTTGCTCCCGCTCCATCTTAGGGGGGCCCCAAGTCTGCTTGAGTTTAGGAGAGGTCTTAAGACCTGGTTGTTCTCTCAATAGTCCTGTTAGCAGTTCCCTCCTCTGTCTTATGTGCCTTCTGTTGTTTTTAATGTGTTATGTTATTGTGAATAAGTTCTCCTTACCCAAAGCGCCGGGACACTCTTCTTGAGTAACCGTTGCGCTATACAAAAGTATAAATAACATAACATAACATAACACTGCCACGGCGAGCCGCCGCTGCTTTTGATGTGTATCAGGCTACACTATACCTGTGTATGTTGGTGTTTAATTAGAGACTGTATCCTTTACTCCTTTTGAGAAAATGTTGTCTTTTACGTGGATCTGGCCTTATCTAAATAAAGGTGTCACTGCAGTCATGTGTTTTATAGAGACCATAATTGCACTTGTGAAAACTTTACATTTACTTTCATAGTTTGTCATTCATAACAATTCTGTCTGACATTTTCTTTTGCCTTTAGAGTCTGCCTCCTAGTGCAGTGGAAGGTGAAGAAGGCACAAGGGACACAGTAAGTAGTTTTATCCTTGAACATATACTGCTCTTATGATAACAGTAGAAAAGGTTTCCCAGTTCTTTGAATCTAAATTGCAACAGCTTAGACTTCCTAAAAGTAGAATTATTTTATAGAATTGTTTATATTGTAAAGTATCTCCAGTTAAAAAGCGACTCGATGTAATTCGTGCTCATGTTCTTCCTCTTCGCATCCTAAAAGACGCTGACTGCTTTAGCTCTTAATTCCAAATCTCTCAATCTCTGCCGCTTCACTTGTCTATTTTATCACTGCATCCTTTTCTAGAAATCTGTTATTTTCACCAACGATGTATATACTGTAGTATACAAAAAAGTGATGGATAGAATGCTTGAACTAATTTCAGCGATTGTTAATTACCCGGGGCTAAGTATTAGCCAATCGTTATTTTGCATATCACTGGGTTTAATCTGAATTAGCATGGTGGACAAAAGAATGATCGATTGGAATGCTACACCAAGCGACTGCCAGTGGTTAGACTAATTGTAATCATTCCTTCCATCATATTTTGTGTTACATATATACTGTTACAATTTTTAGATTACTCATACACCTGTCCATTTCCCATCACCCAAATGTATTTCTTGTGGAGGTATTCTCATAGCTCGATTTCTTAAAATTATTTTCTGACTTGCACTTATGACTCCTTCCCCAATGTAAGGGGGTACGGGGCATTAGAAACACAGTGACCACATCAGATAAACTTCAATGATTTGTGAAACCCAAATGCCAAATTACTCCACACATAATTTTATTTTGATGTAAATGTTAGTTCTTTTTTTGTTTCTTCCAGTTACCTACCACAAATATTTCTGACCAGAAGATGGATCAGAAAATTGAGGAAAAATCATTTGAAGAGGTTAGTTTAATCAGTCTGTTGATATATGTTTGTGAAAAGCTGAAGAATATCCTTTTTGGCACTGATTTGCTCATGCTTACCATGCTAAGAGGGAACTACCAGAAAAAGCGTTACCGAAGGTAAGTAACTTGTTCTTCAGTCAAATAATTTTTTTACTATTTACATCCTTCTATTTCTCGAAATTCTCTTTTGGCTACTTGACTCGAGACTGCACCATCAAGGGAGAGCAGGTCAAAGACAGTGGGAACCAGTAATCCCATCAGATAAAATTCAATGGATTTGAGAATACGAATTCTAAAATGAGGAACACGTGTAGTTTTACCTCCTTCTAAATGTTATTGTTTTGCTTCTTCCAGAAACTTACTTTTAATGAGGCCTACCAGAAGCTGGTTCTGGCACCTGAGGAAACGTCACCCGATGAGGTAAGTATATTCACTCTGTTAATATATACCCGTGACTAACAGGAATTTCTTGGATTTGCTGATGCACACTTTTCAAATCACATGCAGGCTTATTTCTTATGTAACAATTCACCTTCTTAGTAAAAAGTGTTCCAGGATTTCCACTTCAGTTATCTATTCATCCTTCAAACAGTTCTGATTTTTTTCAGCATTTGTCATTTTGGTAAGACTCTTGCCCCTCGAGTACCATTCACCCAGTTAATTTGGAGGTACATCTGCCAGGGATCATTTTTAATGTTTTCCAGCGTATGGGATTTCAAAGTTACACACATTTATTTTGTTGCATATATGGCCTAGCAACCGTTGAACTATGATTTCTTTAAATATATTTTCTTTTCTATTAACTCTAATTTCTGGCTTATACTAATATGGAGTTGGCACTAACCATTTTCCGGTGCTAAAATAATTAGTTTCCCTGGTTATAGTGTTGTATTAGAACTTCACAAATGCAGTATATCCCTGTATGAGAAAATATTATAAATAATCGTCAGTTCTTAGCCTCCATGACCCACACAACTTGTCGTCTTTCTAATAAAGATAATATCCGATATATCCAAGAACAATAATGAACGTGTTGTGAGGTCTTTACCACATACTTTCTAGAATTTTAAGTCTCTCCCACAGATATAGTTTCTTCATGTGCAATCTAAACAACTGCGACTCGCCCAACTTTCTCCTCAACCTCATTTAGATAAGGTCCGATCTATCCTTGACTAGTGCTGAACTTGATGTGAGGGGATTAGTGCATACGTGCCATGTTTTTCCTCTGTAACTGATGTGGCATTTGTACAACAAAAATTTGATTCTGACTTTCTCTTTTACAATTAGAACACCCATCCTAGTGCTGTGGAAAGCGATGAGGCCATCCAGGACAAAGTAAGTAGTTATGGTTTGGGATAATAAAATCCAAAAAGCTCTTCCCTTCTCAGTGTGGGCTTGGCACACTGGAGAGAATTTACCCAAAGCAGAACACAATTCTATAACTGTTCGTTTTGTAGCCTATCTCCATTCAAGAAACTGATGAATGTCATTTGTGCTTATTGCCTTCCACCTGCAACCCTTGAAGACTCACTCCTTGAGCTTTATGTTCTCAACTTTCCCCTTTCCATGCATTTCTACTTAAACACTTCATCCACATTCTGTATAAACAAATATTATAAACTTTTCCCAGCTTTTACTGGACTTTGTGGACACTGCTGATTTCACTAAATAATTCCTTACTAGATAATTCTTTGAATGATCGTACAGCGGTCCATTTACTATCAGCTAGAGCAATTTCTTGTGGGAGGGTTAACATCACTCCATTTCTTGAAATGTTCTTGTGTTTGCCATCCATGGCTCCTATCCCAATGTCAACGTGATCAAGGACCATAGAAACTTACGAATCACATCAATTAGAGCGTTATGGATTTGTGAAAATGAATTTTAAAATGGTATAGCTGAATGGCCTACTTAAAGAAAACAAGAGAGTGTCATTGTCATTTAAGCATGCAGCAATACAAGCGATTAGCTGAATGGCCTACTTGGTGCAATACCCTGCTATCAGGATAAAAGCCCAGGACACTTAGTGACTTTGATGTAGGGACTGAGACATGTCGGAAGAATATGAGGGTGTGGGGAAGACAATTTACCGAGGTGCACCCCATTATTGCACATTTTTAACCATACCAAGGACATCAACAATAGAGGGGAAACTGGATGTTCCTATCGTTTATATTCCACTCATGCTCTTTACAGCGGCGGCTTGCCATGGGAATGCTGCGGGTTGGCGAGGCGGGTGAGGGAAGGGCTGATTGGGGGGGTAGTGTAGTCCGACATATGACAGACAGGGGTAAGATAAGTAATTAAATAAATAAAACAATTTACCTTGGGCGCTGCATCGCCGACTCAGCAATGCAGCGTGCGTAAGGTAAAATATTTTATTTATTTAATTATTTACCTTACTCCTGTCCGTCGTTTGTCGGACTGCACTAACCCCCTCCCAGGCCCTCCCCCGACCTCCCCACCGACCCGCAGCACTGCCACGGCGAGCCGCCGCTGCTTTTGATGTGTATCAGGCTACACTATACCTGTGTATGTTGGTGTTTAATTAGAGACTGTATCCTTTACTCCTTTTGAGAAAATGTTGTCTTTTACGTGGATCTGGCCTTATCTAAATGAAGGTGTCACTGCAGTCATGTGTTTTATAGAGACCATAATTGCACTTGTGAAAACTTTACATTTTCTTTCATAGTTTGTCATTCATAACAATTCTGTCTGACATTTTCTTTTGCCTTTAGAGTCTGCCTCCTAGTGCAGTGGAAGGTGAAGAAGGCACAAGGGACACAGTAAGTAGTTTTATCCTTGAATATATACTGCTCTTATGATAACAGTAGAAAAAGTTTCTCAGTTCTTTGAATCTAAATTGCAACAGCTTAGACTTCCTAAAAGTAGAATTATTTTATAGAATTGTTTATATTGTAAAGTATCTCCAGTTAAAAAGCGACTCGATGTAATTTGTGCTCATGTTCTTCCTCTTCGCATCCTAAAAGACGCTGACTGCTTTAGCTCTTAATTCCAAATCTCTCAATCTCTGCCGCTTCACTTGTCTATTTTATCACTGCATCCTTTTCTAGAAATCTGTTATTTTCACCAACGATGTATATACTGTAGTATACAAAAAAGTGATGGATAGAATGCTTGAACTAATTTCAGCTATTGTTAATTACCCGGGGCTAAGTATTAGCCAATCGTTATTTTGCATATCACTGGGTTTAATCTGAATTAGCATGGTGGACAAAAGAATGATCGATTGGAATGCTACACCAAGCGACTGCCAGTGGTTAGACTAATTGTAATCATTCCTTCCATCATATTTTGTGTTACATATATACTGTTACAATTTTTAGACTACTCATACACCTGTCCATTTCCCATCACCCAAATGTATTTCTTGTGGAGGTATTCTCATAGCTCGATTTCTTAAAATTATTTTCTGACTTGCACTTATGACTCCATCCCCAATGTAAGGGGGTACGGGGCATTAGAAACACAGTGACCACATCAGATAAACTTCAATGATTTGTGAAACCCAAATGCCAAATTACTCCACACATAATTTTATTTTGATGTAAATGTTAGTTCTTTTTTTGTTTCTTCCACTTACCTACCACAAATATTTCTGACCAGAAGATGGATCAGAAAATTGAGGAAAAATCATTTGAAGAGGTTAGTTTAATCAGTCTGTTGATATATGTTTGTGAAAAGCTGAAGAATATCCTTTTTGGCACTGATTTGCTCATGCTTACCATGCTAAGAGGGAACTACCAGAAAAAGCGTTACCGAAGGTAAGTAACTTGTTCTTCAGTCAAATAATTTTTTTACTATTTACATCCTTCTATTTCTCGAAATTCTCTTTTGGCTACTTGACTCGAGACTGCACCATCAAGGGAGAGCAGGTCAAAGACAGTGGGAACCAGTAATCCCATCAGATAAAATTCAATGGATTTGAGAATACGAATTCTAAAATGAGGAACACGTGTAGTTTTACCTCCTTCTAAATGTTATTGTTTTGCTTCTTCCAGAAACTTACTTTTAATGAGGCCTACCAGAAGCTTGTTCTGGCAGCTGAGGAAACGTCACCCGATGAGGTAAGTATATTCACTCTGTTAATATATACCCGTGACTAACAGGAATTTCTTGGATTTGCTGATGCACACTTTTCAAATCACATGCAGGCTTATTTCTTATGTAACAATTCACCTTCTTAGTAAAAAGTGTTCCAGGATTTCCACTTCAGTTATCTATTCATCCTTCAAACAGTTCTGATTTTTTTCAGCATTTGTCATTTTGGTAAGACTCTTGCCCCTCGAGTACCATTCACCCAGTTAATTTGGAGGTACATCTGCCAGGGATCATTTTTAATGTTTTCCAGCGTATGGGATTTCAAAGTTACACACATTTATTTTGTTGCATATATGGCCTAGCAACCGTTGAACCATGATTTCTTTAAATATATTTTCTTTTCTATTAACTCTAATTTCTGGCTTATACTAATATGGAGTTGGCACTAACCATTTTCCGGTGCTAAAATAATTAGTTTCCCTGGTTATAGTGTTGTATTAGAACTTCACAAATGCAGTATATCCCTGTATGAGAAAATATTATAAATAATCGTCAGTTCTTAGCCTCCATGACCCACACAACTTGTCGTCTTTCTAATAAAGATAATATCCGATATATCCAAGAACAATAATGAACGTGTTGTGAGGTCTTTACCACATACTTTCTAGAATTTTAAGTCTCTCCCACAGATATAGTTTCTTTATGTGCAATCTAAACAACTGCGACTCGCCCAACTTTCTCCTCAACCTCATTTAGATAAGGTCCGATCTATCCTTGACTAGTGCTGAACTTGATGTGAGGGGATTAGTGCATACGTGCCATGTTTTTCCTCTGTAACTGATGTGGCATTTGTACAACAAAAAATTGATTCTGACTTTCTCTTTTACAATTAGAACACCCATCCTAGTGCTGTGGAAAGCGATGAGGCCATCCAGGACAAAGTAAGTAGTTATGGTTTGGGATAATAAAATCCAAAAAGCTCTTCCCTTCTCAGTGTGGGCTTGGCACACTGGAGAGAATTTACCCAAAGCAGAACACAATTCTATAACTGTTCGTTTTGTAGCCTATCTCCATTCAAGAAACTGATGAATGTCATTTGTGCTTATTGCCTTCCACCTGCAACCCTTGAAGACTCACTCCTTGAGCTTTATGTTCTCAACTTTCCCCTTTCCATGCATTTCTACTTAAACACTTCATCCACATTCTGTATAAACAAATATTATAAACTTTTCCCAGCTTTTACTGGACTTTGTGGACACTGCTGATTTCACTAAATAATTCCTTACTAGATAATTCTTTGAATGATCGTACAGCGGTCCATTTACTATCAGCTAGAGCAATTTCTTGTGGGAGGGTTAACATCACTCCATTTCTTGAAATGTTCTTGTGTTTGCCATCCATGGCTCCTATCCCAATGTCAACGTGATCAAGGACCATAGAAACTTACGAATCACATCAATTAGAGCGTTATGGATTTGTGAAAATGAATTTTAAAATGGTATAGCTGAATGGCCTACTTAAAGAAAACAAGAGAGTGTCATTGTCATTTAAGCATGCAGCAATACAAGCGATTAGCTGAATGGCCTACTTGGTGCAATACCCTGCTATCAGGATAAAAGCCCAGGACACTTAGTGACTTTGATGTAGGGACTGAGACATGTCGGAAGAATATGAGGGTGTGGGGAAGACAATTTACCGAGGTGCACCCCATTATTGCACATTTTTAACCATACCAAGGACATCAACAATAGAGGGGAAACTGGATGTTCCTATCGTTTATATTCCACTCATGCTCTTTACAGCGGCGGCTTGCCATGGGAATGCTGCGGGGTGGTGAGGCGGGTGAGGGAAGGGCTGGTTGGGGGGGTAGTGTAGTCCGACATATGACAGACAGGGGTAAGATAAGTAATTAAAGAAATAAAACAATTTACCTTGGGCGCTGCATCGCCGACTCAGCAATGCAGTGTGCGTAAGGTAAAATATTTTATTTATTTAATTACTTACCTTACTCCTGTCCGTCGTTTGTCGGACTGCACTAACCCCCTCCCAGCCCCTCCCCCGACCTCCCCACCGACCCGCAGCACTGCCACGGCGAGCCGCCGCTGCTTTTGATGTGTATCAGGCTACACTATACCTGTGTATGTTGGTGTTTAATTAGAGACTGTATCCTTTACTCCTTTTGAGAAAATGTTGTCTTTTACGTGGATCTGGCCTTATCTAAATAAAGGTGTCACTGCAGTCATGTGTTTTATAGAGACCATAATTGCACTTGTGAAAACTTTACATTTACTTTCATAGTTTGTCATTCATAACAATTCTGTCTGACATTTTCTTTTGCCTTTAGAGTCTGCCTCCTAGTGCAGTGGAAGGTGAAGAAGGCACAAGGGACACAGTAAGTAGTTTTATCCTTGAATATATACTGCTCTTATGATAACAGTAGAAAAAGTTTCCCAGTTCTTTGAATCTAAATTGCAACAGCTTAGACTACCTAAAAGTAGAATTATTTTATAGAATTGTTTATATTGTAAAGTATCTCCAGTTAAAAAGCGACTCGATGTAATTCGTGCTCATGTTCTTCCTCTTCGCATCCTAAAAGACGCTGACTGCTTTAGCTCTTAATTCCAAATCTCTCAATCTCTGCCGCTTCACTTGTCTATTTTATCACTGCATCCTTTTCTAGAAATCTGTTATTTTCACCAACGATGTATATACTGTAGTATACAAAAAAGTGATGGATAGAATGCTTGAACTAATTTCAGCTATTGTTAATTACCCGGGGCTAAGTATTAGCCAATCGTTATTTTGCATATCACTGGGTTTAATCTGAATTAGCATGGTGGACAAAAGAATGATCGATTGGAATGCTACACCAAGCGACTGCCAGTGGTTAGACTAATTGTAATCATTCCTTCCATCATATTTTGTGTTACATATATACTGTTACAATTTTTAGACTACTCATACACCTGTCCATTTCCCATCACCCAAATGTATTTCTTGTGGAGGTATTCTCATAGCTCGATTTCTTAAAATTATTTTCTGACTTGCACTTATGACTCCATCCCCAATGTAAGGGGGTACGGGGCATTAGAAACACAGTGACCACATCAGATAAACTTCAATGATTTGTGAAACCCAAATGCCAAATTACTCCACACATAATTTTATTTTGATGTAAATGTTAGTTCTTTTTTTGTTTCTTCCAGTTACCTACCACAAATATTTCTGACCAGAAGATGGATCAGAAAATTGAGGAAAAATCATTTGAAGAGGTTAGTTTAATCAGTCTGTTGATATATGTTTGTGAAAAGCTGAAGAATATCCTTTTTGGCACTGATTTGCTCATGCTTACCATGCTAAGAGGGAACTACCAGAAAAAGCGTTACCGAAGGTAAGTAACTTGTTCTTCAGTCAAATAATTTTTTTACTATTTACATCCTTCTATTTCTCGAAATTCTCTTTTGGCTACTTGACTCGAGACTGCACCATCAAGGGAGAGCAGGTCAAAGACAGTGGGAACCAGTAATCCCATCAGATAAAATTCAATGGATTTGAGAATACGAATTCTAAAATGAGGAACACGTGTAGTTTTACCTCCTTCTAAATGTTATTGTTTTGCTTCTTCCAGAAACTTACTTTTAATGAGGCCTACCAGAAGCTTGTTCTGGCAGCTGAGGAAACGTCACCCGATGAGGTAAGTATATTCACTCTGTTAATATATACCCGTGACTAACAGGAATTTCTTGGATTTGCTGATGCACACTTTTCAAATCACATGCAGGCTTATTTCTTATGTAACAATTCACCTTCTTAGTAAAAAGTGTTCCAGGATTTCCACTTCAGTTATCTATTCATCCTTCAAACAGTTCTGATTTTTTTCAGCATTTGTCATTTTGGTAAGACTCTTGCCCCTCGAGTACCATTCACCCAGTTAATTTGGAGGTACATCTGCCAGGGATCATTTTTAATGTTTTCCAGCGTATGGGATTTCAAAGTTACACACATTTATTTTGTTGCATATATGGCCTAGCAACCGTTGAACCATGATTTCTTTAAATATATTTTCTTTTCTATTAACTCTAATTTCTGGCTTATACTAATATGGAGTTGGCACTAACCATTTTCCGGTGCTAAAATAATTAGTTTCCCTGGTTATAGTGTTGTATTAGAACTTCACAAATGCAGTATATCCCTGTATGAGAAAATATTATAAATAATCGTCAGTTCTTAGCCTCCATGACCCACACAACTTGTCGTCTTTCTAATAAAGATAATATCCGATATATCCAAGAACAATAATGAACGTGTTGTGAGGTCTTTACCACATACTTTCTAGAATTTTAAGTCTCTCCCACAGATATAGTTTCTTCATGTGCAATCTAAACAACTGCGACTCGCCCAACTTTCTCCTCAACCTCATTTAGATAAGGTCCGATCTATCCTTGACTAGTGCTGAACTTGATGTGAGGGGATTAGTGCATACGTGCCATGTTTTTCCTCTGTAACTGATGTGGCATTTGTACAACAAAAATTTGATTCTGACTTTCTCTTTTACAATTAGAACACCCATCCTAGTGCTGTGGAAAGCGATGAGGCCATCCAGGACAAAGTAAGTAGTTATGGTTTGGGATAATAAAATCCAAAAAGCTCTTCCCTTCTCAGTGTGGGCTTGGCACACTGGAGAGAATTTACCCAAAGCAGAACACAATTCTATAACTGTTCGTTTTGTAGCCTATCTCCATTCAAGAAACTGATGAATGTCATTTGTGCTTATTGCCTTCCACCTGCAACCCTTGAAGACTCACTCCTTGAGCTTTATGTTCTCAACTTTCCCCTTTCCATGCATTTCTACTTAAACACTTCATCCACATTCTGTATAAACAAATATTATAAACTTTTCCCAGCTTTTACTGGACTTTGTGGACACTGCTGATTTCACTAAATAATTCCTTACTAGATAATTCTTTGAATGATCGTACAGCGGTCCATTTACTATCAGCTAGAGCAATTTCTTGTGGGAGGGTTAACATCACTCCATTTCTTGAAATGTTCTTGTGTTTGCCATCCATGGCTCCTATCCCAATGTCAACGTGATCAAGGACCATAGAAACTTACGAATCACATCAATTAGAGCGTTATGGATTTGTGAAAATGAATTTTAAAATGGTATAGCTGAATGGCCTACTTAAAGAAAACAAGAGAGTGTCATTGTCATTTAAGCATGCAGCAATACAAGCGATTAGCTGAATGGCCTACTTGGTGCAATACCCTGCTATCAGGATAAAAGCCCAGGACACTTAGTGACTTTGATGTAGGGACTGAGACATGTCGGAAGAATATGAGGGTGTGGGGAAGACAATTTACCGAGGTGCACCCCATTATTGCACATTTTTAACCATACCAAGGACATCAACAATAGAGGGGAAACTGGATGTTCCTATCGTTTATATTCCACTCATGCTCTTTACAGCGGCGGCTTGCCATGGGAATGCTGCGGGGTGGTGAGGCGGGTGAGGGAAGGGCTGGTTGGGGGGGTAGTGTAGTCCGACATATGACAGACAGGGGTAAGATAAGTAATTAAATAAATAAAACAATTTACCTTGGGCGCTGCATCGCCGACTCAGCAATGCAGCGTGCGTAAGGTAAAATATTTTATTTATTTAATTACTTACCTTACTCCTGTCCGTCGTTTGTCGGACTGCACTAACCCCCTCCCAGCCCCTCCCCCGACCTCCCCACTGACCCGCAGCACTGCCACGGCGAGCCGCCGCTGCTTTTGATGTGTATCAGGCTACACTATACCTGTGTATGTTGGTGTTTAATTAGAGACTGTATCCTTTACTCCTTTTGAGAAAATTTTGTCTTTTACGTGGATCTGGCCTTATCTAAATAAAGGTGTCACTGCAGTCATGTGTTTTATAGAGACCATAATTGCACTTGTGAAAACTTTACATTTACTTTCATAGTTTGTCATTCATAACAATTCTGTCTGACATTTTCTTTTGCCTTTAGAGTCTGCCTCCTAGTGCAGTGGAAGGTGAAGAAGGCACAAGGGACACAGTAAGTAGTTTTATCCTTGAATATATACTGCTCTTATGATAACAGTAGAAAAAGTTTCCCAGTTCTTTGAATCTAAATTGCAACAGCTTAGACTTCCTAAAAGTAGAATTATTTTATAGAATTGTTTATATTGTAAAGTATCTCCAGTTAAAAAGCGACTCGATGTAATTCGTGCTCATGTTCTTCCTCTTCGCATCCTAAAAGACGCTGACTGCTTTAGCTCTTAATTCCAAATCTCTCAATCTCTGCCGCTTCACTTGTCTATTTTATCACTGCATCCTTTTCTAGAAATTTGTTATTTTCACCAACGATGTATATACTGTAGTATACAAAAAAGTGATGGATAGAATGCTTGAACTAATTTCAGCTATTGTTAATTACCTGGGGCTAAGTATTAGCCAATCGTTATTTTGCATATCACTGGGTTTAATCTGAATTAGCATGGTGGACAAAAGAATGATCGATTGGAATGCTACACCAAGCGACTGCCAGTGGTTAGACTAATTGTAATCATTCCTTCCATCATATTTTGTGTTACATATATACTGTTACAATTTTTAGACTACTCATACACCTGTCCATTTCCCATCACCCAAATGTATTTCTTGTGGAGGTATTCTCATAGCTCGATTTCTTAAAATTATTTTCTGACTTGCACTTATGACTCCATCCCCAATGTAAGGGGGTACGGGGCATTAGAAACACAGTGACCACATCAGATAAACTTCAATGATTTGTGAAACCCAAATGCCAAATTACTCCACACATAATTTTATTTTGATGTAAATGTTAGTTCTTTTTTTGTTTCTTCCAGTTACCTACCACAAATATTTCTGACCAGAAGATGGATCAGAAAATTGAGGAAAAATCATTTGAAGAGGTTAGTTTAATCAGTCTGTTGATATATGTTTGTGAAAAGCTGAAGAATATCCTTTTTGGCACTGATTTGCTCATGCTTACCATGCTAAGAGGGAACTACCAGAAAAAGCGTTACCGAAGGTAAGTAACTTGTTCTTCAGTCAAATAATTTTTTTACTATTTACATCCTTCTATTTCTCGAAATTCTCTTTTGGCTACTTGACTCGAGACTGCACCATCAAGGGAGAGCAGGTCAAAGACAGTGGGAACCAGTAATCCCATCAGATAAAATTCAATGGATTTGAGAATACGAATTCTAAAATGAGGAACACGTGTAGTTTTACCTCCTTCTAAATGTTATTGTTTTGCTTCTTCCAGAAACTTACTTTTAATGAGGCCTACCAGAAGCTTGTTCTGGCAGCTGAGGAAACGTCACCCGATGAGGTAAGTATATTCACTCTGTTAATATATACCCGTGACTAACAGGAATTTCTTGGATTTGCTGATGCACACTTTTCAAATCACATGCAGGCTTATTTCTTATGTAACAATTCACCTTCTTAGTAAAAAGTGTTCCAGGATTTCCACTTCAGTTATCTATTCATCCTTCAAACAGTTCTGATTTTTTTCAGAATTTGTCATTTTGGTAAGACTCTTGCCCCTCGAGTACCATTCACCCAGTTAATTTGGAGGTACATCTGCCAGGGATCATTTTTAATGTTTTCCAGCGTATGGGATTTCAAAGTTACACACATTTATTTTGTTGCATATATGGCCTAGCAACCGTTGAACCATGATTTCTTTAAATATATTTTCTTTTCTATTAACTCTAATTTCTGGCTTATACTAATATGGAGTTGGCACTAACCATTTTCCGGTGCTAAAATAATTAGTTTCCCTGGTTATAGTGTTGTATTAGAACTTCACAAATGCAGTATTTCCCTGTATGAGAAAATATTATAAATAATCGTCAGTTCTCAGCCTCCATGACCCACACAACTTGTCGTCTTTCTAATAAAGATAATATCCGATATATCCAAGAACAATAATGAACGTGTTGTGAGGTCTTTACCACATACTTTCTAGAATTTTAAGTCTCTCCCACAGATATAGTTTCTTCATGTGCAATCTAAACAACTGCGACTCGCCCAACTTTCTCCTCAACCTCATTTAGATAAGGTCCGATCTATCCTTGACTAGTGCTGAACTTGATGTGAGTGGATTAGTGAATACGTGCCATGTTTTTCCTCTGTAACTGATGTGGCATTTGTACAACAAAAATTTGATTCTGACTTTCTCTTTTACAATTAGAACACCCATCCTAGTGCTGTGGAAAGCGATGAGGCCATCCAGGACAAAGTAAGTAGTTATGGTTTGGGATAATAAAATCCAAAAAGCTCTTCCCTTCTCAGTGTGGGCTTGGCACACTGGAGAGAATTTACCCAAAGCAGAACACAATTCTATAACTGTTCGTTTTGTAGCCTATCTCCATTCAAGAAACTGATGAATGTCATTTGTGCTTATTGCCTTCCACCTGCAACCCTTGAAGACTCACTCCTTGAGCTTTATGTTCTCAACTTTCCCCTTTCCATGCATTTCTACTTAAACACTTCATCCACATTCTGTATAAACAAATATTATAAACTTTTCCCAGCTTTTACTGGACTTTGTGGACACTGCTGATTTCACTAAATAATTCCTTACTAGATAATTCTTTGAATGATCGTACAGCGGTCCATTTACTATCAGCTAGAGCAATTTCTTGTGGGAGGGTTAACATCACTCCATTTCTTGAAATGTTCTTGTGTTTGCCATCCATGGCTCCTATCCCAATGTCAACGTGATCAAGGACCATAGAAACTTACGAATCACATCAATTAGAGCGTTATGGATTTGTGAAAATGAATTTTAAAATGGTATAGCTGAATGGCCTACTTAAAGAAAACAAGAGAGTGTCATTGTCATTTAAGCATGCAGCAATACAAGCGATTAGCTGAATGGCCTACTTGGTGCAATACCCTGCTATCAGGATAAAAGCCCAGGACACTTAGTGACTTTGATGTAGGGACTGAGACATGTCGGAAGAATATGAGGGTGTGGGGAAGACAATTTACCGAGGTGCACCCCATTATTGCACATTTTTAACCATACCAAGGACATCAACAATAGAGGGGAAACTGGATGTTCCTATCGTTTATATTCCACTCATGCTCTTTACAGCGGCGGCTTGCCATGGGAATGCTGCGGGGTGGTGAGGCGGGTGAGGGAAGGGCTGGTTGGGGGGGTAGTGTAGTCCGACATATGACAGACAGGGGTAAGATAAGTAATTAAATAAATAAAACAATTTACCATGGGCGCTGCATCGCCGACTCAGCAATGCAGCGTGCGTAAGGTAAAATATTTTATTTATTTAATTACTTACCTTACTCCTGTCCGTCGTTTGTCGGACTGCACTAACCCCCTCCCAGCCCCTCCCCCGACCTCCCCACCGACCCGCAGCACTGCCACGGCGAGCCGCCGCTGCTTTTGATGTGTATCAGGCTACACTATACCTGTGTATGTTGGTGTTTAATTAGAGACTGTATCCTTTACTCCTTTTGAGAAAATGTTGTCTTTTACGTGGATCTGGCCTTATCTAAATAAAGGTGTCACTGCAGTCATGTGTTTTATAGAGACCATAATTGCACTTGTGAAAACTTTACATTTACTTTCATAGTTTGTCATTCATAACAATTCTGTCTGACATTTTCTTTTGCCTTTAGAGTCTGCCTCCTAGTGCAGTGGAAGGTGAAGAAGGCACAAGGGACACAGTAAGTAGTTTTATCCTTGAATATATACTGCTCTTATGATAACAGTAGAAAAAGTTTCCCAGTTCTTTGAATCTAAATTGCAACAGCTTAGACTTCCTAAAAGTAGAATTATTTTATAGAATTGTTTATATTGTAAAGTATCTCCAGTTAAAAAGCGACTCGATGTAATTCGTGCTCATGTTCTTCCTCTTCGCATCCTAAAAGACGCTGACTGCTTTAGCTCTTAATTCCAAATCTCTCAATCTCTGCCGCTTCACTTGTCTATTTTATCACTGCATCCTTTTCTAGAAATCTGTTATTTTCACCAACGATGTACATACTGTAGTATACAAAAAAGTGATGGATAGAATGCTTGAACTAATTTCAGCTATTGTTAATTACCCGGGGCTAAGTATTAGCCAATCGTTATTTTGCATATCACTGGGTTTAATCTGAATTAGCATGGTGGACAAAAGAATGATCGATTGGAATGCTACACCAAGCGACTGCCAGTGGTTAGACTAATTGTAATCATTCCTTCCATCATATTTTGTGTTACATATATACTGTTACAATTTTTAGACTACTCATACACCTGTCCATTTCCCATCACCCAAATGTATTTCTTGTGGAGGTATTCTCATAGCTCGATTTCTTAAAATTATTTTCTGACTTGCACTTATGACTCCATCCCCAATGTAAGGGGGTACGGGGCATTAGAAACACAGTGACCACATCAGATAAACTTCAATGATTTGTGAAACCCAAATGCCAAATTACTCCACACATAATTTTATTTTGATGTAAATGTTAGTTCTTTTTTTGTTTCTTCCAGTTACCTACCACAAATATTTCTGACCAGAAGATGGATCAGAAAATTGAGGAAAAATCATTTGAAGAGGTTAGTTTAATCAGTCTGTTGATATATGTTTGTGAAAAGCTGAAGAATATCCTTTTTGGCACTGATTTGCTCATGCTTACCATGCTAAGAGGGAACTACCAGAAAAAGCGTTACCGAAGGTAAGTAACTTGTTCTTCAGTCAAATAATTTTTTTACTATTTACATCCTTCTATTTCTCGAAATTCTCTTTTGGCTACTTGACTCGAGACTGCACCATCAAGGGAGAGCAGGTCAAAGACAGTGGGAACCAGTAATCCCATCAGATAAAATTCAATGGATTTGAGAATACGAATTCTAAAATGAGGAACACGTGTAGTTTTACCTCCTTCTAAATGTTATTGTTTTGCTTCTTCCAGAAACTTACTTTTAATGAGGCCTACCAGAAGCTGGTTCTGGCAGCTGAGGAAACGTCACCCGATGAGGTAAGTATATTCACTCTGTTAATATATACCCGTGACTAACAGGAATTTCTTGGATTTGCTGATACACACTTTTCAAATCACATGCAGGCTTATTTCTTATGTAACAATTCACCTTCTTAGTAAAAAGTGTTCCAGGATTTCCACTTCAGTTATCTATTCATCCTTCAAACAGTTCTGATTTTTTTCAGCATTTGTCATTTTGGTAAGACTCTTGCCCCTCGAGTACCATTCACCCAGTTAATTTGGAGGTACATCTGCCAGGGATCATTTTTAATGTTTTCCAGCGTATGGGATTTCAAAGTTACACACATTTATTTTGTTGCATATATGGCCTAGCAACCGTTGAACCATGATTTCTTTAAATATATTTTCTTTTCTATTAACTCTAATTTCTGGCTTATACTAATATGGAGTTGGCACTAACCATTTTCCGGTGCTAAAATAATTAGTTTCCCTGGTTATAGTGTTGTATTAGAACTTCACAAATGCAGTATATCCCTGTATGAGAAAATATTATAAATAATCGTCAGTTCTTAGCCTCCATGACCCACACAACTTGTCGTCTTTCTAATAAAGATAATATCCGATATATCCAAGAACAATAATGAACGTGTTGTGAGGTCTTTACCACATACTTTCTAGAATTTTAAGTCTCTCCCACAGATATAGTTTCTTCATGTGCAATCTAAACAACTGCGACTCGCCCAACTTTCTCCTCAACCTCATTTAGATAAGGTCCGATCTATCCTTGACTAGTGCTGAACTTGATGTGAGGGGATTAGTGCATACGTGCCATGTTTTTCCTCTGTAACTGATGTGGCATTTGTACAACAAAAATTTGATTCTGACTTTCTCTTTTACAATTAGAACACCCATCCTAGTGCTGTGGAAAGCGATGAGGCCATCCAGGACAAAGTAAGTAGTTATGGTTTGGGATAATAAAATCCAAAAAGCTCTTCCCTTCTCAGTGTGGGCTTGGCACACTGGAGAGAATTTACCCAAAGCAGAACACAATTCTATAACTGTTCGTTTTGTAGCCTATCTCCATTCAAGAAACTGATGAATGTCATTTGTGCTTATTGCCTTCCACCTGCAACCCTTGAAGACTCACTCCTTGAGCTTTATGTTCTCAACTTTCCCCTTTCCATGCATTTCTACTTAAACACTTCATCCACATTCTGTATAAACAAATATTATAAACTTTTCCCAGCTTTTACTGGACTTTGTGGACACTGCTGATTTTACTAAATAATTCCTTACTAGATAATTCTTTGAATGATCGTACAGCGGTCCATTTACTATCAGCTAGAGCAATTTCTTGTGGGAGGGTTAACATCACTCCATTTCTCGAAATGTTCTTGTGTTTGCCATCCATGGCTCCTATCCCAATGTCAACGTGATCAAGGACCATAGAAACTTACGAATCACATCAATTAGAGCGTTATGGATTTGTGAAAATGAATTTTAAAATGGTATAGCTGAATGGCCTACTTAAAGAAAACAAGAGAGTGTCATTGTCATTTAAGCATGCAGCAATACAAGCGATTAGCTGAATGGCCTTCTTGGTGCAATACCCTGCTATCAGGACAAAAGCCCAGGACAAGGGAGAGCAGGTCAAAGACAGTGGGAACCAGTAATCCCATCAGATAAAATTCAATGGATTTGAGAATACGAATTCTAAAATGAGGAACACGTGTAGTTTTACCTCCTTCTAAATGTTATTGTTTTGCTTCTTCCAGAAACTTACTTTTAATGAGGCCTACCAGAAGCTTGTTCTGGCAGCTGAGGAAACGTCACCCGATGAGGTAAGTATATTCACTCTGTTAATATATACCCGTGACTAACAGGAATTTCTTGGATTTGCTGATGCACACTTTTCAAATCACATGCAGGCTTATTTCTTATGTAACAATTCACCTTCTTAGTAAAAAGTGTTCCAGGATTTCCACTTCAGTTATCTATTCATCCTTCAAACAGTTCTGTTTTTTTTCAGCATTTGTCATTTTGGTAAGACTCTTGCCCCTCGAGTACCATTCACCCAGTTAATTTGGAGGTACATCTGCCAGGGATCATTTTTAATGTTTTCCAGCGTATGGGATTTCAAAGTTACACACATTTATTTTGTTGCATATATGGCCTAGCAACCGTTGAACCATGATTTCTTTAAATATATTTTCTTTTCTATTAACTCTAATTTCTGGCTTATACTAATATGGAGTTGGCACTAACCATTTTCCGGTGCTAAAATAATTAGTTTCCCTGGTTATAGTGTTGTATTAGAACTTCACAAATGCAGTATATCCCTGTATGAGAAAATATTATAAATAATCGTCAGTTCTTAGCCTCCATGACCCACACAACTTGTCGTCTTTCTAATAAAGATAATATCCGATATATCCAAGAACAATAATGAACGTGTTGTGAGGTCTTTACCACATACTTTCTAGAATTTTAAGTCTCTCCCACAGATATAGTTTCTTCATGTGCAATCTAAACAACTGCGACTCGCCCAACTTTCTCCTCAACCTCATTTAGATAAGGTCCGATCTATCCTTGACTAGTGCTGAACTTGATGTGAGGGGATTAGTGCATACGTGCCATGTTTTTCCTCTGTAACTGATGTGGCATTTGTACAACAAAAATTTGATTCTGACTTTCTCTTTTACAATTAGAACACCCATCCTAGTGCTGTGGAAAGCGATGAGGCCATCCAGGACAAAGTAAGTAGTTATGGTTTGGGATAATAAAATCCAAAAAGCTCTTCCCTTCTCAGTGTGGGCTTGGCACACTGGAGAGAATTTACCCAAAGCAGAACACAATTCTATAACTGTTCGTTTTGTAGCCTATCTCCATTCAAGAAACTGATGAATGTCATTTGTGCTTATTGCCTTCCACCTGCAACCCTTGAAGACTCACTCCTTGAGCTTTATGTTCTCAACTTTCCCCTTTCCATGCATTTCTACTTAAACACTTCATCCACATTCTGTATAAACAAATATTATAAACTTTTCCCAGCTTTTACTGGACTTTGTGGACACTGCTGATTTCACTAAATAATTCCTTACTAGATAATTCTTTGAATGATCGTACAGCGGTCCATTTACTATCAGCTAGAGCAATTTCTTGTGGGAGGGTTAACATCACTCCATTTCTCGAAATGTTCTTGTGTTTGCCATCCATGGCTCCTATCCCAATGTCAACGTGATCAAGGACCATAGAAACTTACGAATCACATCAATTAGAGCGTTATGGATTTGTGAAAATGAATTTTAAAATGGTATAGCTGAATGGCCTACTTAAAGAAAACAAGAGAGTGTCATTGTCATTTAAGCATGCAGCAATACAAGTGATTAGCTGAATGGCCTACTTGGTGCAATACCCTGCTATCAGGACAAAAGCCCAGGACACTTAGTGACTTTGATGTAGGGACTGAGACATGTCGGAAGAATATGAGGGTGTGGGGAAGACAATTTACCGAGGTGCACCCCATTATTGCACATTTTTAACCATACCAAGGACATCAACAATAGAGGGGAAACTGGATGTTCCTATCGTTTATATTCCACTCATGCTCTTTACAGCGGGGCTTGCCATGGGAATGCTGCGGGGTGGTGAGGCGGGTGAGGGAAGGGCTGGTTGGGGGGGTAGTGTAGTCCGACATATGACAGACAGGGGTAAGATAAGTAATTAAATAAATAAAACAATTTACCTTGGGCGCTGCATCGCCGACTCAGCAATGCAGCGTGCGTAAGGTAAAATATTTTATTTATTTAATTACTTACCTTACTCCTGTCCGTCGTTTGTCGGACTGCACTAACCCCCTCCCAGCCCCTCCCCCGACCTCTCCACCGACCCGCAGCACTGCCACGGCGAGCCACCTCTGCTTTTGATGTGTATCAGGCTACACTATACCTGTGTATGTTGGTGTTTAATTAGAGACTGTATCCTTTACTCCTTTTGAGAAAATGTTGTCTTTTACGTGGATCTGGCCTTATCTAAATGAAGGTGTCACTGCAGTCATGTGTTTTATAGAGACCATAATTGCACTTGTGAAAACTTTACATTTACTTTCATAGTTTGTCATTCATAACAATTCTGTCTGACATTTTCTTTTGCCTTTAGAGTCTGCCTCCTAGTGCAATGGAAGGTGAAGAAGGCACAAGGGACACAGTAAGTAGTTTTATCCTTGAATATATACTGCTCTTATGATAACAGTAGAAAAAGTTTCCCAGTTCTTTGAATCTAAATTGCAACAGCTTAGACTTCCTAAAAGTAGAATTATTTTATAGAATTGTTTATATTGTAAAGTATCTCCAGTTAAAAAGCGACTCAATGTAATTCGTGCTCATGTTCTTCCTCTTCGCATCCTAAAAGACCCTGACTGCTTTAGCTCTTAATTCCAAATCTCTCAATCTCTGCCGCTTCACTTGTCTATTTTATCACTGCATCCTTTTCTAGAAATCTGTTATTTTCACCAACGATGTCTATACTGTAGTATACAAAAAAGTGATGGATAGAATGCTTGAACTAATTTCAGCTATTGTTAATTACCCGGGGCTAAGTATTAGCCAATCGTTATTTTGCATATCACTGGGTTTAATCTGAATTAGCATGGTGGACAAAAGAATGATCGATTGGAATGCTACACCAAGCGACTGCCAGTGGTTAGACTAATTGTAATCATTCCTTCCATCATATTTTGTGTTACATATATACTGTTACAATTTTTAGACTACTCATACACCTGTCCATTTCCCATCACCAAAATGTATTTCTTGTGGAGGTATTCTCATAGCTCGATTTCTTAAAATTATTTTCTGACTTGCACTTATGACTCCATCCCAAATGTAAGGGGGTACGGGGCATTAGAAACACAGTGACCAAATCAGATAAACTTCAATGATTTGTGAAACCCAAATGCCAAATTACTCCACACATAATTTTATTTTGATGTAAATGTTAGTTCTTTTTTTGTTTCTTCCAGTTACCTACCACAAATATTTCTGACCAGAAGATAGATCAGAAAATTGAGGAAAAATCATTTGAAGAGGTTAGTTTAATCAGTCTGTTGATATATGTTTGTGAAAAGCTGAAGAATATCCTTTTTGGCACTGATTTGCTCATGCTTACCATGCTAAGAGGGAACTACCAGAAAAAGCGTTACCGAAGGTAAGTAACTTGTTCTTCAGTCAAATAATTTTTTTACTATTTACATCCTTCTATTTCTCGAAATTCTCTTTTGGCTACTTGACTCGAGACTGCACCATCAAGGGAGAGCAGGTCAAAGACAGTGGGAACCAGTAATCCCATCAGATAAAATTCAATGGATTTGAGAATACGAATTCTAAAATGAGGAACACGTGTAGTTTTACCTCCTTCTAAATGTTATTGTTTTGCTTCTTCCAGAAACTTACTTTTAATGAGGCCTACCAGAAGCTGGTTCTGGCAGCTGAGGAAACGTCACCCGATGAGGTAAGTATATTCACTCTGTTAATATATACCCGTGACTAACAGGAATTTCTTGGATTTGCTGATGCACACTTTTCAAATCACATGCAGGCTTATTTCTTATGTAACAATTCACCTTCTTAGTAAAAAGTGTTCCAGGATTTCCACTTCAGTTATCTATTCATCCTTCAAACAGTTCTGATTTTTTTCAGCATTTGTCATTTTGGTAAGACTCTTGCCCCTCGAGTACCATTCACCCAGTTAATTTGGAGGTACATCTGCCAGGGATCATTTTTAATGTTTTCCAGCGTATGGGATTTCAAAGTTACACACATTTATTTTGTTGCATATATGGCCTAGCAACCGTTGAACCATGATTTCTTTAAATATATTTTCTTTTCTATTAACTCTAATTTCTGGCTTATACTAATATGGAGTTGGCACTAACCATTTTCCGGTGCTAAAATAATTAGTTTCCCTGGTTATAGTGTTGTATTAGAACTTCACAAATGCAGTATATCCCTGTATGAGAAAATATTATAAATAATCGTCAGTTCTTAGCCTCCATGACCCACACAACTTGTCGCCTTTCTAATAAAGATAATATCCGATATATCCAAGAACAATAATGAACGTGTTGTGAGGTCTTTACCACATACTTTCTAGAATTTTAAGTCTCTCCCACAGATATAGTTTCTTCATGTGCAATTTAAACATCTGCGACTCGCCCAACTTTCTCCTCAACCTCATTTAGATAAGGTCCGATCTATCCTTGACTAGTGCTGAACTTGATGTGAGGGGATTAGTGCATACGTGCCATGTTTTTCCTCTCTAACTGATGTGGCATTTGTACAGCAAAAATTTGATTCTGACTTTCTCTTTTACAATTAGAACACCCATCCTAGTGCTGTGGAAAGCGATGAGGCCATCCAGGACAAAGTAAGTAGTTATGGTTTGGGATAATAAAATCCAAAAAGCTCTTCCCTTCTCAGTGTGGGCTTGGCACACTGGAGAGAATTTACCCAAAGCAGAACACAATTCTATAACTGTTCGTTTTGTAGCCTATCTCCATTCAAGAAACTGATGAATGTCATTTGTGCTTATTGCCTTCCACCTGCAACCCTTGAAGACTCACTCCTTGAGCTTTATGTTCTCAACTTTCCCCTTTCCATGCATTTCTACTTAAACACTTCATCCACATTCTGTATAAACAAATATTATAAACTTTTCCCAGCTTTTACTGGACTTTGTGGACACTGCTGATTTCACTAAATAATTCCTTACTAGATAATTCTTTGAATGATCGTACAGCGGTCCATTTACTATCAGCTAGAGCAATTTCTTGTGGGAGGGTTAACATCACTCCATTTCTAGAAATGTTCTTGTGTTTGCCACCCATGGCTCCTCTCCCAATGTCAACGTGATCAAGGACCATAGAAACTTACGAATCACATCAATTAGAGCGTTATGGATTTGTGAAAATGAATTTTAAAATGGTATAGCTGAATGGCCTACTTAAAGAAAACAAGAGAGTGTCATTGTCATTTAAGCATGCAGCAATACAAGCGATTAGCTGAATGGCCTACTTGGTGCAATACCCTGCTATCAGGACAAAAGCCCAGGACACTTAGTGACTTTGATGTAGGGACTGAGACATGTCGGAAGAATATGAGGGTATGGGGAAGACAATTTACCGAGGTGCACCCCATTATTGCACATTTTTAATCATACCAAGGACATCAACAATAGAGGGGAAACTGGATGTTCCTATCGTTTATATTCCACTCATGCTCTTTACAGCGGCGGCTTGCCATGGGAATGCTGCGGGGTGGTGAGGCGGGTGAGGGAAGGGCTGGTTGGGGGGGTAGTGTAGTCCGACATATGACAGACAGGGGTAAGATAAGTAATTAAATAAATAAAACAATTTACCTTGGGCGCTGCATCGCCGACTCAGCAATGCAGCGTGCGTAAGGTAAAATATTTTATTTATTTAATTACTTACCTTACTCCTGTCCGTCGTTTGTCGGACTGCACTAACCCCCTCCCAGCCCCTCCCCCGACCTCCCCACCGACCCGCAGCACTGCCACGGCGAGCCGCCGCTGCTTTTGATGTGTATCAGGCTACACTATACCTGTGTATGTTGGTGTTTAATTAGAGACTGTATCCTTTACTCCTTTTGAGAAAATGTTGTCTTTTACGTGGATATGGCCTTATCTAAATAAAGGTGTCACTGCAGTCATGTGTTTTATAGAGACCATAATTGCACTTGTGAAAACTTTACATTTACTTTCATAGTTTGTCATTCATAACAATTCTGTCTGACATTTTCTTTTGCCTTTAGAGTCTGCCTCCTAGTGCAGTGGAAGGTGAAGAAGGCACAAGGGACACAGTAAGTAGTTTTATCCTTGAATATATACTGCTCTTATGATAACAGTAGAAAAAGTTTCCCAGTTCTTTGAATCTAAATTGCAACAGCTTAGACTTCCTAAAAGTAGAATTATTTTATAGAATTGTTTATATTGTAAAGTATCTCCAGTTAAAAAGCGACTCGATGTAATTCGTGCTCATGTTCTTCCTCTTCGCATCCTAAAAGACGCTGACTGCTTTAGCTCTTAATTCCAAATCTCTCAATCTCTGCCGCTTCACTTGTCTATTTTATCACTGCATCCTTTTCTAGAAATCTGTTATTTTCACCAACGATGTATATACTGTAGTATACAAAAAAGTGATGGATAGAATGCTTGAACTAATTTCAGCTATTGTTAATTACCCGGGGCTAAGTATTAGCCAATCGTTATTTTGCATATCACTGGGTTTAATCTGAATTAGCATGGTGGACAAAAGAATGATCGATTGGAATGCTACACCAAGCGACTGCCAGTGGTTAGACTAATTGTAATCATTCCTTCCATCATATTTTGTGTTACATATATACTGTTACAATTTTTAGACTACTCATACACCTGTCCATTTCCCATCACCCAAATGTATTTCTTGTGGAGGTATTCTCATAGCTCGATTTCTTAAAATTATTTTCTGACTTGCACTTATGACTCCATCCCCAATGTAAGGGGGTACGGGGCATTAGAAACACAGTGACCACATCAGATAAACTTCAATGATTTGTGAAACCCAAATGCCAAATTACTCCACACATAATTTTATTTTGATGTAAATGTTAGTTCTTTTTTTGTTTCTTCCAGTTACCTACCACAAATATTTCTGACAAGAAGATGGATCAGAAAATTGAGGAAAAATCATTTGAAGAGGTTAGTTTAATCAGTCTGTTGATATATGTTTGTGAAAAGCTGAAGAATATCCTTTTTGGCACTGATTTGCTCATGCTTACCATGCTAAGAGGGAACTACCAGAAAAAGCGTTACCGAAGGTAAGTAACTTGTTCTTCAGTCAAATAATTTTTTTACTATTTACATCCTTCTATTTCTCGAAATTCTCTTTTGGCTACTTGACTCGAGACTGCACCATCAAGGGAGAGCAGGTCAAAGACAGTGGGAACCAGTAATCCCATCAGATAAAATTCAATGGATTTGAGAATACGAATTCTAAAATGAGGAACACGTGTAGTTTTACCTCCTTCTAAATGTTATTGTTTTGCTTCTTCCAGAAACTTACTTTTAATGAGGCCTACCAGAAGCTGGTTCTGGCAGCTGAGGAAACGTCACCCGATGAGGTAAGTATATTCACTCTGTTAATATATACCCGTGACTAACAGGAATTTCTTGGATTTGCTGATGCACACTTTTCAAATCACATGCAGGCTTATTTCTTATGTAACAATTCACCTTCTTAGTAAAAAGTGTTCCAGGATTTCCACTTCAGTTATCTATTCATCCTTCAAACAGTTCTGATTTTTTTCAGCATTTGTCATTTTGGTAAGACTCTTGCCCCTCGAGTACCATTCACCCAGTTAATTTGGAGGTACATCTGCCAGGGATCATTTTTAATGTTTTCCAGCGTATGGGATTTTAAAGTTACACACATTTATTTTGTTGCATATATGGCCTAGCAACCGTTGAACCATGATTTCTTTAAATATATTTTCTTTTCTATTAACTCTAATTTCTGGCTTATACTAATATGGAGTTGGCACTAACCATTTTCCGGTGCTAAAATAATGTGTTTCCCTGGTTATAGTGTTGTATTAGAACTTCACATATGCAGTATATCCCTGTATGAGAAAATATTATAAATAATCGTCAGTTCTTAGCCTCCATGACCCACACAACTTGTCGTCTTTCTAATAAAGATAATATCCGATATATCCAAGAACAATAATGAACGTGTTGTGAGGTCTTTACCACATACTTTCTAGAATTTTAAGTCTCTCCCACAGATATAGTTTCTTCATGTGCAATCTAAACATCTGCGACTCGCCCAACTTTCTCCTCAACCTCATTTAGATAAGGTCCGATCTATCCTTGACTAGTGCTGAACTTGATGTGAGGGGATTAGTGCATACGTGCCATGTTTTTCCTCTGTAACTGATGTGGCATTTGTACAACAAAAATTTGATTCTGACTTTCTCTTTTACAATTAGAACACCCATCCTAGTGCTGTGGAAAGCGATGAGGCCATCCAGGACAAAGTAAGTAGTTATGGTTTGGGATAATAAAATCCAAAAAGCTCTTCCCTTCTCAGTGTGGGCTTGGCACACTGGAGAGAATTTACCGAAAGCAGAACACAATTCTATAACTGTTCGTTTTGTAGCCTATCTCCATTCAAGAAACTGATGAATGTCATTTGTGCTTATTGCCTTCCACCTGCAACCCTTGAAGACTCACTCCTTGAGCTTTATGTTCTCAACTTTCCCCTTTCCATGCATTTTTACTTTAACACTTCATCCACATTCTGTATCAACAAATATTATAAACTTTTCCCAGCTTTTACTGGACTTTGTGGACACTGCTGATTTCACTAAATAATTCCTTACTAGATAATTCTTTGAATGATCGTACAGCGGTCCATTTACTATCAGCTAGAGCAATTTCTTGTGGGAGGGTTAACATCACTCCATTTCTCGAAATGTTCTTGTGTTTGCCATCCATGGCTCCTATCCCAATGTCAACGTGATCAAGGACCATAGAAACTTACGAATCACATCAATTAGAGCGTTATGGATTTGTGAAAATGAATTTTAAAATGGTATAGCTGAATGGCCTACTTAAAGAAAACAAGAGAGTGTCATTGTCATTTAAGCATGCAGCAATACAAGCGATTAGCTGAATGGCCTACTTGGTGCAATACCCTGCTATCAGGACAAAAGCCCAGGACACTTAGTGACTTTGATGTAGGGACTGAGACATGTCGGAAGAATATGAGGGTGTGGGGAAGACAATTTACCGAGGTGCACCCCATTATTGCACATTTTTAACCATACCAAGGACATCAACAATAGAGGGGAAACTGGATGTTCCTATCGTTTATATTCCACTCATGCTCTTTACAGCGGCGGCTTGCCATGGGAATGCTGCGGGGTGGTGAGGCGGGTGAGGGAAGGGCTGGTTGGGGGGGTAGTGTAGTCCGACATATGACAGACAGGGGTAAGATAAGTAATTAAATAAATAAAACAATTTACCTTGGGCGCTGCATCGCCGACTCAGCAATGCAGCGTGCGTAAGGTAAAATATTTTATTTATTTAATTACTTACCTTACTCCTGTCCGTCGTTTGTCGGACTGCACTAACCCCCTCCCAGCCCCTCCCCCGACCTCCCCACCGACCCGCAGCACTGCCACGGCGAGCCGCCGCTGCTTTTGATGTGTATCAGGCTACACTATACCTGTGTATGTTGGTGTTTAATTAGAGACTGTATCCTTTACTCCTTTTGAGAAAATGTTGTCTTTTACGTGGATCTGGCCTTATCTAAATGAAGGTGTCACTGCAGTCATGTGTTTTATAGAGACCATAATTGCACTTGTGAAAACTTTACATTTACTTTCATAGTTTGTCATTCATAACAATTCTGTCTGACATTTTCTTTTGCCTTTAGAGTCTGCCTCCTAGTGCAGTGGAAGGTGAAGAAGGCACAAGGGACACAGTAAGTAGTTTTATCCTTGAATATATACTGCTCTTATGATAACAGTAGAAAAAGTTTCCCAGTTCTTTGAATCTAAATTGCAACAGCTTAGACTTCCTAAAAGTAGAATTATTTTATAGAATTGTTTATATTGTAAAGTATCTCCAGTTAAAAAGCGACTCGATGTAATTTGTGCTCATGTTCTTCCTCTTCGCATCCTAAAAGACGCTGACTGCTTTAGCTCTTAATTCCAAATCTCTCAATCTCTGCCGCTTCACTTGTCTATTTTATCACTGCATCCTTTTCTAGAAATCTGTTATTTTCACCAACGATGTATATACTGTAGTATACAAAAAAGTGATGGATAGAATGCTTGAACTAATTTCAGCTATTGTTAATTACCCGGGGCTAAGTATTAGCCAATCGTTATTTTGCATATCACTGGGTTTAATCTGAATTAGCATGGTGGACAAAAGAATGATCGATTGGAATGCTACACCAAGCGACTGCCAGTGGTTAGACTAATTGTAATCATTCCTTCCATCATATTTTGTGTTACATATATACTGTTACAATTTTTAGACTACTCATACACCTGTCCATTTCCCATCACCCAAATGTATTTCTTGTGGAGGTATTCTCATAGCTCGATTTCTTAAAATTATTTTCTGACTTGCACTTATGACTCCATCCCCAATGTAAGGGGGTACGGGGCATTAGAAACACAGTGACCACATCAGATAAACTTCAATGATTTGTGAAACCCAAATGCCAAATTACTCCACACATAATTTTATTTTGATGTAAATGTTAGTTCTTTTTTTGTTTCTTCCAGTTACCTACCACAAATATTTCTGACCAGAAGATGGATCAGAAAATTGAGGAAAAATCATTTGAAGAGGTTAGTTTAATCAGTCTGTTGATATATGTTTGTGAAAAGCTGAAGAATATCCTTTTTGGCACTGATTTGCTCATGCTTACCATGCTAAGAGGGAACTACCAGAAAAAGCGTTACCGAAGGTAAGTAACTTGTTCTTCAGTCAAATAATTTTTTTACAATTTACATCCTTCTATTTCTCGAAATTCTCTTTTGGCTACTTGACTCGAGACTGCACCATCAAGGGAGAGCAGGTCAAAGACAGTGGGAACCAGTAATCCCATCAGATAAAATTCAATGGATTTGAGAATACGAATTCTAAAATGAGGAACACGTGTAGTTTTACCTCCTTCTAAATGTTATTGTTTTGCTTCTTCCAGAAACTTACTTTTAATGAGGCCTACCAGAAGCTGGTTCTGGCAGCTGAGGAAACGTCACCCGATGAGGTAAGTATATTCACTCTGTTAATATATACCCGTGACTAACAGGAATTTCTTGGATTTGCTGATGCACACTTTTCAAATCACATGCAGGCTTATTTCTTATGTAACAATTCACCTTCTTAGTAAAAAGTGTTCCAGGATTTCCACTTCAGTTATCTATTCATCCTTCAAACAGTTCTGATTTTTTTCAGCATTTGTCATTTTGGTAAGACTCTTGCCCCTCGAGTACCATTCACCCAGTTAATTTGGAGGTACATCTGCCAGGGATCATTTTTAATATTTTCCAGCGTATGGGATTTCAAAGTTACACACATTTATTTTGTTGCATATATGGCCTAGCAACCGTTGAACCATGATTTCTTTAAATATATTTTCTTTTCTATTAACTCTAATTTCTGGCTTATACTAATATGGAGTTGGCACTAACCCTTTTCCGGTGCTAAAATAATTAGTTTCCCTGGTTATAGTGTTGTATTAGAACTTCACAAATGCAGTATATCCCTGTATGAGAAAATATTATAAATAATCGTCAGTTCTTAGCCTCCATGACCCACACAACTTGTCGTCTTTCTAATAAAGATAATATCCGATATATCCAAGAACAATAATGAACGTGTTGTGAGGTCTTTACCACATACTTTCTAGAATTTTAAGTCTCTCCCACAGATATAGTTTCTTCATGTGCAATCTAAACATCTGCGACTCGCCCAACTTTCTCCTCAACCTCATTTAGATAAGGTCCGATCTATCCTTGACTAGTGCTGAACTTGATGTGAGGGGATTAGTGCATACGTGCCATGTTTTTCCTCTGTAACTGATGTGGCATTTGTACATCAAAAATTTGATTCTGACTTTCTCTTTTACAATTAGAACACCCATCCTAGTGCTGTGGAAAGCGATGAGGCCATCCAGGACAAAGCAAGTAGTTATGGTTTGGGATAATAAAATCCAAAAAGCTCTTCCCTTCTCAGTGTGGGCTTGGCACACTGGAGAGAATTTACCCAAAGCAGAACACAATTCTATAACTGTTCGTTTTGTACCCTATCTCCATTCAAGAAACTGATGAATGTCATTTGTGCTTATTGCCTTCCACCTGCAACCCTTGAAGACTCACTCCTTGAGCTTTATGTTCTCAACTTTCCCCTTTCCATGCATTTCTACTTAAACACTTCATCCACATTCTGTATAAACAAATATTATAAACTTTTCCCAGCTTTTACTGGACTTTGTGGACACTGCTGATTTCACTAAATAATTCCTTACTAGATAATTCTTTGAATGATCGTACAGCGGTCCATTTACTATCAGCTAGAGCAATTTCTTGTGGGAGGGTTAACATCACTCCATTTCTTGAAATGTTCTTGTGTTTGCCATCCATGGCTCCTATCCCAATGTCAACGTGATCAAGGACCATAGAAACTTACGAATCACATCAATTAGAGCGTTATGGATTTGTGAAAATGAATTTTAAAATGGTATAGCTGAATGGCCTACTTAAAGAAAACAAGAGAGTGTCATTGTCATTTAAGCATGCAGCAATACAAGCGATTAGCTGAATGGCCTACTTGGTGCAATACCCTGCTATCAGGACAAAAGCCCAGGACACTTAGTGACTTTGATGTAGGGACTGAGACATGTCGGACAAATATGAGGGTGTGGGGAAGACAATTTACCGAGGTGCACCCCATTATTGCACATTTTGAACCATACCAAGGACATCAACAATAGAGGGGAAACTGGATGTTCCTATCGTTTATATTCCACTCATGCTCTTTACAGCAGCAGCTTGCCATGGGAATGCTGCGGGGTGGTGAGGCGGGTGAGGGAAGGGCTGGTTGGGGGGGTAGTGTAGTCCGACATATGACAGACAGGGGTAAGATAAGTAATTAAATAAATAAAACAATTTACCTTGGGCGCTGCATCGCCGACTCAGCAATGCAGCGTGCGTAAGGTAAAATATTTTATTTATTTAATTACTTACCTTACTCCTGTCCGTCGTTTGTCGGACTGCACTAACCCCCTCCCAGCCCCTCCCCCAACCTCCCCACCGACCCGCAGCACTGCCACGGCGAGCCGCCGCTGCTTTTGATGTGTATCAGGCTACACTATACCTGTGTATGTTGGTGTTTAATTAGAGACTGTATCCTTTACTCCTTTTGAGAAAATGTTGTCTTTTACGTGGATCTGGCCTTATCTAAATAAAGGTGTCACTGCAGTCATGTGTTTTATAGAGACCATAATTGCACTTGTGAAAACTTTACATTTACTTTCATAGTTTGTCATTCATAACAATTCTGTCTGACATTTTCTTTTGCCTTTAGAGTCTGCCTCCTAGTGCAGTGGAAGGTGAAGAAGGCACAAGGGACACAGTAAGTAGTTTTATCCTTGAATATATACTGCTCTTATGATAACAGTAGAAAAAGTTTCCCAGTTCTTTGAATCTAAATTGCAACAGCTTAGACTTCCTAAAAGTAGAATTATTTTATAGAATTGTTTATATTGTAAAGTATCTCCAGTTAAAAAGCGACTCGATGTAATTCGTGCTCATGTTCTTCCTCTTCGCATCCTAAAAGACGCTGACTGCTTTAGCTCTTAATTCCAAATCTCTCAATCTCTGCCGCTTCACTTGTCTATTTTATCACTGCATCCTTTTCTAGAAATCTGTTATTTTCACCAACGATGTATATACTGTAGTATACAAAAAAGTGATGGATAGAATGCTTGAACTAATTTCAGCGATTGTTAATTACCCGGGGCTAAGTATTAGCCAATCGTTATTTTGCATATCACTGGGTTTAATCTGAATTAGCATGGTGGACAAAAGAATGATCGATTGGAATGCTACACCAAGCGACTGCCAGTGGTTAGACTAATTGTAATCATTCCTTCCATCATATTTTGTGTTACATATATACTGTTACAATTTTTAGACTACTCATACACCTGTCCATTTCCCATCACCCAAATGTATTTCTTGTGGAGGTATTCTCATAGCTCGATTTCTTAAAATTATTTTCTGACTTGCACTTATGACTCCATCCCCAATGTAAGGGGGTACGGGGCATTAGAAACACAGTGACCACATCAGATAAACTTCAATGATTTGTGAAACCCAAATGCCAAATTACTCCACACATAATTTTATTTTGATGTAAATGTTAGTTCTTTTTTTGTTTCTTCCAGTTACCTACCACAAATATTTCTGACCAGAAGATGGATCAGAAAATTGAGGAAAAATCATTTGAAGAGGTTAGTTTAATCAGTCTGTTGATATATGTTTGTGAAAAGCTGAAGAATATCCTTTTTGGCACTGATTTGCTCATGCTTACCATGCTAAGAGGGAACTACCAGAAAAAGCGTTACGGAAGGTAAGTAACTTGTTCTTCAGTCAAATAATTTTTTTACTATTTACATCCTTCTATTTCTCGAAATTCTCTTTTGGCTACTTGACTCGAGACTGCACCATCAAGGGAGAGCAGGTCAAAGACAGTGGGAACCAGTAATCCCATCAGATAAAATTCAATGGATTTGAGAATACGAATTCTAAAATGAGGAACACGTGTAGTTTTACCTCCTTCTAAATGTTATTGTTTTGCTTCTTCCAGAAACTTACTTTTAATGAGGCCTACCAGAAGCTGGTTCTGGCAGCTGAGGAAACGTCACCCGATGAGGTAAGTATATTTACTCTGTTAATATATACCCGTGACTAACAGGAATTTCTTGGATTTGCTGATGCACACTTTTCAAATCACATGCAGGCTTATTTCTTATGTAACAATTCACCTTCTTAGTAAAAAGTGTTCCAGGATTTCCACTTCAGTTATCTATTCATCCTTCAAACAGTTCTGATTTTTTTCAGCATTTGTCATTTTGGTAAGACTCTTGCCCCTCGAGTACCATTCACCCAGTTAATTTGGAGGTACATCTGCCAGGGATCATTTTTAATGTTTTCCAGCGTATGGGATTTCAAAGTTACACACATTTATTTTGTTGCATATATGGAAAGGGGCGACCATTCGGTCCCCCCGAACGTATGGTGGAGTACCACGATCCCCCCGGGAAGCCATCTTGGGCGGGAGGCGTGTCTCGGCTGGTATGCCCGAAGCGGCGTAGCCGGGGCGCGCCTTTTTCCCGCCCTAGAGTGGGCTGGCCTAGACACCGACGCGGCCGGCCACGCCCTCGGAGGCAGGCGGGGGCGGGTTTACGCCCACCCTGAAGACGGATAAAAGGAGCGGAAGCCAAGAAAGCATCCTCTTGTTCCTGTGCTCTGAAGCTGCACCTCCCCGCTGCACGTGAGCTCGAGACGGAACGAAGAGCCAATTTTGAGCGTTGTAATCCTTCTTTTTGTCTAACAGATATCCCGTCTAGGAATGCCCAAGAAGGTCGGAAAGCGGGTCTGTACCGAGGAGATGCTCCGCATACTCATGAAGGAGATAGCCGATCTGAAGAGAAAGGTTGAGGCTAAGGACGGGGAGGGAGGACCGAAACGGCCTTTACAGGGAACAATTCCCGGGGGGAAAAGCAAGAGGCCCAGAAGGGGAGCACTTGGGGGGGAGACCCCGGTCCCCAAAGCGCCACGAGAGGAGCCAACCCCGGCGCCAAAGGAGGGAAACCCAATCCCTGTGGTGGTCACCCCTGCGAACAGGGAGGATATGCCCCCCGAGTTAGCGGCACAATTGGCAGCGTGGTTGGGAAACGATAGCGAGGGCGCCACGGCTGACGACGCCCGGGCAGTGATGAGGCAACTGCGGGAATCTAGGGAGGCTGCGAAGACGCCATCTTCTGTTCCCCCACAGGTCCCGGCGGTTGGAAGTACAGCAGGCCCAAGTTCGGCGACAAGCGTGGGGTCTACTTCAGGTAAGCGGCCATTGCCGATTGCGGGGGGAGAGTCTGCACCTTCTCGAAAGGAGAAGATTGCCCAGCACGTCCCACTAGAAGTCAAGGAATTGATTTGGGCGGATAAATATGTAAACATGTTTTCATTGCTTACCGACCATTACGAGATCGAGCATGTAAAGAGTCAAAAGGAGCTCATGCATCCGAGTGTTTGGCGCGCAAAAATGGCCGCCTTTAAGGTCGACGAGACCATTGGTACTTGGGGCAGAGCGTGGGGAATTTTTACTTCCATCATGGGGGAGCGCAGGCCTGAGTTGTTGACCGAGTTACCCATTTATCAGTCACGTATTATGGAGTATTCTGTGGCATATGGGGGCAATCAGTGGTTCTGCTATGATAATCTGTTTAGGAAAGCTAAAGAACACAACCCGTTGTTGTCTTGGGATTGTTATGACTCTGTGTCTTGGCAAAAAATGGAGAGTACAGGGATGTTGAAGGTGCCATTAGTAGGGAGTAACGGGGGGGAATCCTCCCGCCAAAACTCTGGGACGCCCTTTCGGACGGGTGCAGGTAACGAGTTCCACACGAAGCCGAGTGGCAACACAGGTAAAAGGGGGATCTGTTGGAATTTTAACAGGAGCAAATGTACCAGGCCCCAGGGGTCATGTAAATTCAGACACGAGTGTGGGGGGTGCGGGCAGCCATCCCATCCTGAGTCCATGTGCAGAGCCAAAACGGGTGATAACGGTGGTAAGGGAGGCGCCAAACAGGTCTAATATAGTCCGAGGGGCGCCTTTACCTACCCCGATTGATACCATGGCAATGATTCCTTGGCTCAGCGAATACCCAGATCATGTTTCCGCTGGGGTGTTACGGAACGGGTTTTCATATGGTTTCCGCATCCCAGTGGGGGATTTTCAGGGGGTACCGGACTGTAAGAATCAAATGTCGGTCTTACAGCATACGGCAGTGGTGCAGGTAAAGATTGGGAAAGAGGTGACTCGAGGTCGTGTCGCCGGTCCATTCGATTTGCCACCAGTTGCTAATTTTGTGTGTTCTCCTCTAGGGGTGGTTCCCAAGAAGGACCCGGGTGAGTTTCGGCTGATACATAATTTGTCAGCCCCGCATGGTCTTTCCGTGAATGACGCGATAGACCCAAAAGTATGTTCGGTGCGGTACGCATCTTTCGATGAGGCCGTTGCAATGTTGAATCGCCTGGGGCCCGGGACGCTGATGGCCAAATCGGACATCGAGTCAGCGTTCCGGTTGCTCCCGGTACACCCAGACGATCAGCGTCTCCTTGGTTTTCAGTTTCAGGGTCGCTATTACATGGATAAATGTATGCCAATGGGATGCTCGATTTCATGTGCCTATTTCGAGAAATTCAGTTGTTTTCTGCAGTGGGTATTCACGAGGAAGACAGGTTTTCAACATGTTATGCACTATCTCGATGACTTTCTGTTTCTGGGGGCAGCCGGGGATTCTGAGTGTGGACAGGCCTTACATGAATTTTGTGTCCTAATGAATCAATTCGGTGTGCCATTGGCGCCAGGTAAGACGGTGGGTCCCTCGACCTTGATCGAGTTTCTGGGGATCGAGCTCGACTCGGTGGAAGGTTGTTTTCGTTTACCTAAAGAAAAAGTGTTAAAATTCAGGTTATCCCTTGAGACATGTATTCGTGCAACGAAAGTGAACTTGCATCAATTGCAGCAGGTGGTTGGTCAGTTGAATTTTGCCCTAAGAGTAATGCCGATGGCACGCCCCTTTTCCCGCTCGATTGCACAGTCCATGGTCGGCTTGAAGGAAGGACATCATCGTACGAGACTCTCGGCAGAGGTTCGCCAGGACATGCGCATTTGGATTGCATTCCTGGCGGATTTCAATGGTCGAATTGTCTGGAATAAACCAGCAGTGTCTTCCAAGGAGTTGGGGCTATGGACAGACTCGGCGGGGAGTATGGGTTTTGGCGCCATATTGGGTACACAATGGTCGGCTCAAAAATGGCCGTCATGGTGGCATGAGTGCGGGTTGACGAGTAACATTGCTTTTCTCGAACTGTTCCCCATTCTGGGGCCTTGAAAACATGGCCAGAAGGGTTTAGGGATCACTCTGTGGTGTTCTGGTCTGATAACATGACCGTGGTTGAGTGTATCAATAGTCAGGCAGCACGTTGCAAATTGATTCTGAGACTGCTCAAGGAAATTGTGTTGTTGTGCATGCAACTAAATGTACTGTTTAGGGCGCGACACGTGCCGGGGGTGATGAACCAAGAGGCTGATGCGCTCTCTCGTTTCCGTATGCAGGCCTTCTGGGGTTTTCTGCCCACAGCGGACCCGGTGGCGGCACCCTTTCCCGAAGCTCTCTGGTCTCTCGGTGCCCCGAACTACGAAACCTCGTGGGAGAGAGTTTAGCACCCAGGACGAGGAAGGCATATGAAGGGGCGTTCCGTTCCTATTGGGCCTTTTTGGGTACTGCCGGGAGGGAGCTTTGGGGTCTGGAAGAGTGTGTAGTAAGATTCCTGCTCTCTTTACGTCTCGCAGGCAAGTCAGTAGCTACGGCCCAGAGGCATCGGGCCGCCATTTCCTTCATGGCAAGGGCTCATGGGATCCAGGACCCGACAGCGTCTTTCGTTGTGCAGAAAGCGCTACGTGGGTGGCAACGCCTTGAGGGTCACAGAGTAGACGATAGGCACCCGATAGGTCTGGATAGGTTGGCCCTGTTATTATCCGTGCTACCGGTAACATGTTCATCCCAGTACGAAGCAGTGTTGTTCCGAGCCGCATTTGCATTAGCATTCCATGGGGCTATGCGGGTAAGCGAATTAGTGGCAAAGAACAAGCAGGATACGATGGGGGGACTGTGCCGGGAACACATTCAGGTCAGGGAGGACACGATGACGGTCTCGTTTGTCAGGTCCAAATCCGATCAGGATGCAATCGGGGACTGCGTAATCATCCAGAGGATCCCCGGGTCTGCCATGTGCCCTGTTGTGTGCGTAGAGGAATATTTAGCGCTGAGGGTGGCAGCATGGGGGGGGACCTTGTTAAGACACGCTGACGCCACCCCACTGACGAGGTTTCAGTTTCAGCGGGTGCTTGCGATATCGATTTCTGCCGCGGGCTTGGGCCCCGGCGACTTTGGGACCCATTCCTTTCGGATAGGGGCTGCTACGGAAGCTACAGCCAGGGGTCTGAATGTTGAACAAGTAAAACGTGTGGGGCGTTGGTCCTCGAACTGTTATAAGAGGTATGTGCGGTTGCACATGTTGTGAAGCTGTAACGATGTACTCACGCTTCTTGTTTTTGTTTGGTTTTTCAGTTACGCAAGCCTACGAGGCGGGGCGGACTGTCCAGTCGACCCGACACCGAGGGGCCAGTGGTCAGACATTACCGGCTGTGAAAAAGGAGGTGTGGGTCGTGGGCCACTCATACGTGAGGCGTGCCGCGGACGTATTCAACGCAGGTGACATGATTCACGTGGCTGGGGAATACGGGTACAGTGTGTCCTTCTACGGAAAGGGCGGGCTCTGTATTGACCAGTTTCGATCATTTTTCGAGGGTTTGTTAGGGCGGACAAGGTCACCGCCGTCTGTAGTCATAGTACATCTTGGGGGCAATGATTTGGTGACCACTGGTAGACAACTTCTTCTTGAGGCGATGCTTTCCACGGTAAGTTGGTTGGCGAGAAGAGTTCCAGGGTGCACAATTGCATGGTCCCATATGATCCCACGGAAAGTGTGGCGGGGGGCTATTTCAGTTACTGCTTTGAATCATTCAGTAAGGAAGATAAATAACAAAGGGAGTAGATTGTTTCGTTCAAATACACTGCATTCTGTTTCACATGGTTGTATCAAAGGGGACAGTATGTATTTGGGGGACGGTGTTCATTTGTCCCGGGTGGGGAACGAGTTACTCATAGGAGACTTCTTAGCCTGGTTAAAGGGTTTGCAGCATGACCTTTAGGTAGGAGTGTTTTGTGGGGGGTCCGGATAGCCGGTCAACTATCCGGCCTGTGGCGGTAAGGTCATGATCGGTGAGCAGTAATTGGAAGATCCCTATGAGGGGGCGTCACCCATTACGGATGGGAGCGCGCGGGGGAGGTGGCCAATTGGCCCCTCAACGGGGAGGCGGTCCTGTCTAAGGAGAGGCCGCCGGAAGGAAAGGAAAGGTGGTCAAGGCCCCTTCCTGGATAGGAGGGGCTACGGCCCCTCCTGGGGAATTTCCCGGGGCCAGGACATCTGCGACGGCAGATGGGTAAGTTGTGTGGGGTGCGGGAGGGGGTTTACGCTACCTTTTAGACACCTCACACGAGTCCTCGAACGACCGTTAAATGGCGTCGAGTTTATTGGGGCCCCCGTCAAGTACAAAGGGAAATTGGTAGTTGCACTTGAGGTACGCCTCTTTGCGGTCGCTCCTCTCACAAGTGAGGGGGGTATGTCTGGTTTAGGGATCTGACACTGGTTACGACCTTGCCGTTGGCCCTTAACGTTAGGATGTACAATTTCAAGTCAAATGTTTTGTAGGATGTTAGTTCGGCTAGGAGAACCTCTGTATTAGAGATCTGTTAAGGTTAGCCAAACATCGTAATGTGGAAATGAAATTGTACATAATATGAAACTGTTATTTTAATGTTTTAATTTTGTTTCATATTTTTAATAAATACGGCCGGGAAGGGTGACTCCCTTCCCGCCTTCCAAAAATTCAAGAACTGTTTCCGGTTTCCCAATTCTTGGGGATTGTGTTGAGAGGGGGTGGCGGGTATCTCAGCCATATGGAAAGGGGCGACCATTCGGTCCCCCCGAACGTATGGTGGAGTACCACGATCCCCCCGGGAAGCCATCTTGGGCGGGAGGCGTGTCTCGGCTGGTATGCCCGAAGCGGCGTAGCCGGGGCGCGCCTTTTTCCCGCCCTAGAGTGGGCTGGCCTAGACACCGACGCGGCCGGCCACGCCCTCGGAGGCAGGCGGGGGCGGGTTTACGCCCACCCTGAAGACGGATAAAAGGAGCGGAAGCCAAGAAAGCATCCTCTTGTTCCTGTGCTCTGAAGCTGCACCTCCCCGCTGCACGTGAGCTCGAGACGGAACGAAGAGCCAATTTTGACCCACCCACCAGCCCCTGAGGACAGCTAGTTGTTTTGAATAAAGTTTTGATCTGGTAACTCTGTTTCTTGCAGGTTGTGATGATCGTCGTGAAATTTTTGAATATGCAATAAAGAATGGTTATTTTCAGTATGTTTTGCAAATAAAGTAATGTTGCACTAAATGTTGATCAGTATTCATGCTTGTAATAAGTCATGTTCGTTTTTATTCTTAGTAAATTAGGTAGAATTGTCGTATTTATTTTGGTCGGGCGGTAAGGTCATGATCGGTGAGCAGTAATTGGAAGATCCCTATGAGGGGGCGTCACCCATTACGGATGGGAGCGCGCGGGGGAGGTGGCCAATTGGCCCCTCAACGGGGAGGCGGTCCTGTCTAAGGAGAGGCCGCCGGAAGGAAAGGAAAGGTGGTCAAGGCCCCTTCCTGGATAGGAGGGGCTACGGCCCCTCCTGGGGAATTTCCCGGGGCCAGGACATCTGCGACGGCAGATGGGTAAGTTGTGTGGGGTGCGGGAGGGGGTTTACGCTACCTTTTAGACACCTCACACGAGTCCTCGAACGACCGTTAAATGGCGTCGAGTTTATTGGGGCCCCCGTCAAGTACAAAGGGAAATTGGTAGTTGCACTTGAGGTACGCCTCTGTGCGGTCGCTCCTCTCACAAGTGAGGGGGGTATGTCTGGTTTAGGGATCTGACACCGGTTACGACCTTGCCGTTGGCCCTTAACGTTAGGATGTACAATTTCAAGTCAAATGTTTTGTAGGATGTTAGTTCGGCTAGGAGAACCTCTGTATTAGAGATCTGTTAAGGTTAGCCAAACATCGTAATGTGGAAATGAAATTGTACATAATATGAAACTGTTATTTTAATGTTTTAATTTTGTTTCATATTTTTAATAAATACGGCCGGGAAGGGTGACTCCCTTCCCGCCTTCCAAAAATTCAAGAACTGTTTCCGGTTTCCCAATTCTTGGGGATTGTGTTGAGAGGGGGTGGCGGGTATCTCAGCCATATGGCCTAGCAACCGTTGACCCATGATTTCTTTAAATATATTTTCTTTTCTATTAACTCTAATTTCTGGCTTATACTAATATGGAGTTGGCACTAACCCTTTTCCGGTGCTAAAATAATTAGTTTCCCTGGTTATAGTGTTGTATTAGAACTTCACAAATGCAGTATATCCCTGTATGAGAAAATATTATAAATAATCGTCAGTTCTTAGCCTCCATGACCCACACAACTTGTCGTCTTTCTAATAAAGATAATATCCGATATATCCAAGAACAATAATGAACGTGTTGTGAGGTCTTTACCACATACTTTCTAGAATTTTAAGTCTCTCCCACAGATATAGTTTCTTCATGTGCAATCTAAACATCTGCGACTCGCCCAACTTTCTCCTCAACCTCATTTAGATAAGGTCCGATCTATCCTTGACTAGTGCTGAACTTGATGTGAGGGGATTAGTGCATACGTGCCATGTTTTTCCTCTGTAACTGATGTGGCATTTGTACAACAAAAATTTGATTCTGACTTTCTCTTTTACAATTAGAACACCCATCCTAGTGCTGTGGAAAGCGATGAGGCCATCCAGGACAAGGTAAGTAGTTATGGTTTGGGATAATAAAATCCAAAAAGCTCTTCCCTTCTCAGTGTAGGCTTGGCACACTGGAGAGAATTTACCCAAAGCAGAACACAATTCTATAACTGTTCTTTTGTAGCCTATCTCCATTCAAGAAACTGATGAATGTCATTTGTGCTTAAGGCCTTCCACCTGCAACCCTTGAAGACTCACTCCTTGAGCTTTATGTTCTCAACTTTCCCCTTTCCATGCATTTCTACTTAAACACTTCATCCACATTCTGTATAAACAAATATTATAAACTTTTCCCAGCTTTTACTGGACTTTGTGGACACTGCTGATTTCACTAAATAATACCTTACTAGATAATTCTTTGAATGATCATACAGCGGTCCATTTACTATCAGCTAGAGCAATTTCTTGTGGGAGGGTTAACATCACTCCATTTCTCGAAATGTTCTTGTGTTTGCCATCCATGGCTCCTATCCCAATGTCAACGTGATCAAGGACCATAGAAACTTACGAATCACATCAATTAGAGCGGTATGGATTTGTGAAAATGAATTTTAAAATGGTATAGCTGAATGGCCTACTTAAAGAAAACAAGAGAGTGTCATTGTCATTTAAGCATGCAGCAATACAAGCGATTAGCTGAATGGCCTACTTGGTGCAATACCCTGCTATCAGGACAAAAGCCCAGGACACTTAGTGACTTTGATGTAGGGACTGAGACATGTCGGAAGAATATGAGGGTGTGGGGAAGACAATTTACCGAGGTGCACCCCATTATTGCACATTTTTAACCATACCAAGGACATCAACAATAGAGGGGAAACTGGATGTTCCTATCGTTTATATTCCACTCATGCTCTTTACAGCGGCGGCTTGCCATGGGAATGCTGCGGGGTGGTGAGGCGGGTGAGGGAAGGGCTGGTTGGGGGGGTAGTGTAGTCCGACATATGACAGACAGGGGTAAGGTAAGTAATTAAATAAATAAAACAATTTACCTTGGGCGCTGCATCGCCGACTCAGCAATGCAGCGTGCGTAAGGTAAAATATTTTATTTATTTAATTACTTACCTTACTCCTGTCCGTCGTTTGTCGAACTGCACTAACCCCCTCCCAGCCCCTCCCCCGACCTCCCCACCGACCCGCAGCACTGCCACGGCGAGCCGCCGTTGCTTTTGATGTGTATCAGGCTACACTATACCTGTGTATGTTGGTGTTTAATTAGAGACTGTATCCTTTACTCCTTTTGAGAAAATGTTGTCTTTTACGTGGATCTGGCCTTATCTAAATAAAGGTGTCACTGCAGTCATGTGTTTTATAGAGACCATAATTGCACTTGTGAAAACTTTACATTTACTTTCATAGTTTGTCATTCATAACAATTCTGTCTGACATTTTCTTTTGCCTTTAGAGTCTGCCTCCAAGTGCAGTGGAAGGTGAAGAAGGCACAAGGGACACAGTAAGTAGTTTTATCCTTGAACATATACTGCTCTTATGATAACAGTAGAAAAGGTTTCCCAGTTCTTTGAATCTAAATTGCAACAGCTTAGACTTCCTAAAAGTAGAATTATTTTATAGAATTGTTTATATTGTAAAGTATCTCCAGTTAAAAAGCGACTCGATGTAATTCGTGCTCATGTTCTTCCTCTTCGCATCCTAAAAGACGCTGACTGCTTTAGCTCTTAATTCCAAATCTCTCAATCTCTGCCGCTTCACTTGTCTATTTTATCACTGCATCCTTTTCTAGAAATCTGTTATTTTCACCAACGATGTATATACTGTAGTATACAAAAAAGTGATTGATAGAATGCTTGAACTAATTTCAGCTATTGTTAATTACCCGGGGCTAAGTATTAGCCAATCGTTATTTTGCATATCACTGGGTTTAATCTGAATTAGCATGGTGGACAAAAGAATGATCGATTGGAATGCTACACCAAGCGACTGCCAGTGGTTAGACTAATTGTAATCATTCCTTCCATCATATTTTGTGTTACATATATACTGTTACAATTTTTAGACTACTCATACACCTGTCCATTTCCCATCACCCAAATGTATTTCTTGTGGAGGTATTCTCATAGCTCGATTTCTTAAAATTATTTTCTGACTTGCACTTATGACTCCATCCCCAATGTAAGGGGGTACGGGGCATTACAAACACAGTGACCACATCAGATAAACTTCAATGATTTGTGAAACCCAAATGCCAAATTACTCCACACATAATTTTATTTTGATGTAAATGTTAGTTCTTTTTTTGTTTCTTCCAGTTACCTACCACAAATATTTCTGACCAGAAGATGGATCAGAAAATTGAGGAAAAATCATTTGAAGAGGTTAGTTTAATCAGTCTGTTGATATATGTTTGTGAAAAGCTGAAGAATATCCTTTTTGGCACTGATTTGCTCATGCTTACCATGCTAAGAGGGAACTACCAGAAAAAGCGTTACCGAAGGTAAGTAACTTGTTCTTCAGTCAAATAATTTTTTTACTATTTACATCCTTCTATTTCTCGAAATTCTCTTTTGGCTACTTGACTCGAGACTGCACCATCAAGGGAGAGCAGGTCAAAGACAGTGGGAACCAGTAATCCCATCAGATAAAATTCAATGGATTTGAGAATACGAATTCTAAAATGAGGAACACGTGTAGTTTTACCTCCTTCTAAATGTTATTGTTTTGCTTCTTCCAGAAACTTACTTTTAATGAGGCCTACCAGAAGCTGGTTCTGGCACCTGAGGAAACGTCACCCGATGAGGTAAGTATATTCACTCTGTTAATATATACCCGTGACTAACAGGAATTTCTTGGATTTGCTGATGCACACTTTTCAAATCACATGCAGGCTTATTTCTTATGTAACAATTCACCTTCTTAGTAAAAAGTGTTCCAGGATTTCCACTTCAGTTATCTATTCATCCTTCAAACAGTTCTGATTTTTTTCAGCATTTGTCATTTTGGTAAGACTCTTGCCCCTCGAGTACCATTCACCCAGTTAATTTGGAGGTACATCTGCCAGGGATCATTTTTAATGTTTTCCAGCGTATGGGATTTCAAAGTTACACACATTTATTTTGTTGCATATATGGCCTAGCAACCGTTGAACCATGATTTCTTTAAATATATTTTCTTTTCTATTAACTCTAATTTCTGGCTTATACTAATATGGAGTTGGCACTAACCATTTTCCGGTGCTAAAATAATTAGTTTCCCTGGTTATAGTGTTGTATTAGAACTTCACAAATGCAGTATATCCCTGTATGAGAAAATATTATAAATAATCGTCAGTTCTTAGCCTCCATGACCCACACAACTTGTCGTCTTTCTAATAAAGATAATATCCGATATATCCAAGAACAATAATGAACGTGTTGTGAGGTCTTTACCACATACTTTCTAGAATTTTAAGTCTCTCCCACAGATATAGTTTCTTCATGTGCAATCTAAACATCTGCGACTCGCCCAACTTTCTCCTCAACCTCATTTAGATAAGGTCCGATCTATCCTTGACTAGTGCTGAACTTGATGTGAGGGGATTAGTGCATACGTGCCATGTTTTTCCTCTGTAACTGATGTGGCATTTGTACAACAAAAATTTGATTCTGACTTTCTCTTTTACAATTAGAACACCCATCCTAGTGCTGTGGAAAGCGATGAGGCCATCCAGGACAAAGTAAGTAGTTATGGTTTGGGATAATAAAATCCAAAAAGCTCTTCCCTTCTCAGTGTGGGCTTGGCACACTGGAGAGAATTTACCCAAAGCAGAACACAATTCTATAACTGTTCGTTTTGTAGCCTATCTCCATTCAAGAAACTGATGAATGTCATTTGTGCTTATTGCCTTCCACCTGCAACCCTTGAAGACTCACTCCTTGAGCTTTATGTTCTCAACTTTCCCCTTTCCATGCATTTCTACTTAAACACTTCATCCACATTCTGTATAAACAAATATTATAAACTTTTCCCAGCTTTTACTGGACTTTGTGGACACTGCTGATTTCACTAAATAATTCCTTACTAGATAATTCTTTGAATGATCGTACAGCGGTCCATTTACTATCAGCTAGAGCAATTTCTTGTGGGAGGGTTAACATCACTCCATTTCTCGAAATGTTCTTGTGTTTGCCATCCATGGCTCCTATCCCAATGTCAACGTGATCAAGGACCATAGAAACTTACGAATCACATCAATTAGAGCGTTATGGATTTGTGAAAATGAATTTTAAAATGGTATAGCTGAATGGCCTACTTAAAGAAAACAAGAGAGTGTCATTGTCATTTAAGCATGCAGCAATACAAGCGATTAGCTGAATGGCCTACTTGGTGCAATACCCTGCTATCAGGACAAAAGCCCAGGACACTTAGTGACTTTGATGTAGGGACTGAGACATGTCGGAAGAATATGAGGGTGTGGGGAAGACAATTTACCGAGGTGCACCCCATTATTGCACATTTTTAACCATACCAAGGACATCAACAATAGAGGGGAAACTGGATGTTCCTATCGTTTATATTCCACTCATGCTCTTTACAGCGGCGGCTTGCCATGGGAATGCTGCGGGTTGGTGAGGCGGGTGAGGGAAGGGCTGGTTGGGGGGGTAGTGTAGTCCGACATATGACAGACAGGGGTAAGATAAGTAATTAAATAAATAAAACTATTTACCTTGGGCGCTGCATCGCCGACTCAGCAATGCAGCGTGCGTAAGGTAAAATATTTTATTTATTTAATTATTTACCTTACTCCTGTCCGTCGTTTGTCGGACTGCACTAACCCCCTCCCAGGACCTCCCCCGACCTCCCCACCGACCCGCAGCACTGCCACGGCGAGCCGCCGCTGCTTTTGATGTGTATCAGGCTACACTATACCTGTGTATGTTGGTGTTTAATTAGAGACTGTATCCTTTACTCCTTTTGAGAAAATGTTGTCTTTTACGTGGATCTGGCCTTATCTAAATGAAGGTGTCACTGCAGTCATGTGTTTTATAGAGACCATAATTGCACTTGTGAAAACTTTACATTTTCTTTCATAGTTTGTCATTCATAACAATTCTGTCTGACATTTTCTTTTGCCTTTAGAGTCTGCCTCCTAGTGCAGTGGAAGGTGAAGAAGGCACAAGGGACACAGTAAGTAGTTTTATCCTTGAATATATACTGCTCTTATGATAACAGTAGAAAAAGTTTCTCAGTTCTTTGAATCTAAATTGCAACAGCTTAGACTTCCTAAAAGTAGAATTATTTTATAGAATTGTTTATATTGTAAAGTATCTCCAGTTAAAAAGCGACTTGATGTAATTCGTGCTCATGTTCTTCCTCTTCGCATCCTAAAAGACGCTGACTGCTTTAGCTCTTAATTCCAAATCTCTCAATCTCTGCCGCTTCACTTGTCTATTTTATCACTGCATCCTTTTCTAGAAATCTGTTATTTTCACCAACGATGTATATACTGTAGTATACAAAAAAGTGATTGATAGAATGCTTGAACTAATTTCAGCTATTGTTAATTACCCGGGGCTAAGTATTAGCCAATCGTTATTTTGCATATCACTGGGTTTAATCTGAATTAGCATGGTGGACAAAAGAATGATCGATTGGAATGCTACACCAAGCGACTGCCAGTGGTTAGACTAATTGTAATCATTCCTTCCATCATATTTTGTGTTACATATATACTGTTACAATTTTTAGACTACTCATACACCTGTCCATTTCCCATCACCCAAATGTATTTCTTGTGGAGGTATTCTCATAGCTCGATTTCTTAAAATTATTTTCTGACTTGCACTTATGACTCCATCCCCAATGTAAGGGGGTACGGGGCATTATAAACACAGTGACCACATCAGATAAACTTCAATGATTTGTGAAACCCAAATGCCAAATTACTCCACACATAATTTTATTTTGATGTAAATGTTAGTTCTTTTTTTGTTTCTTCCAGTTACCTACCACAAATATTTCTGACCAGAAGATGGATCAGAAAATTGAGGAAAAATCATTTGAAGAGGTTAGTTTAATCAGTCTGTTGATATATGTTTGTGAAAAGCTGAAGAATATCCTTTTTGGCACTGATTTGCTCATGCTTACCATGCTAAGAGGGAACTACCAGAAAAAGCGTTACCGAAGGTAAGTAACTTGTTCTTCAGTCAAATAAGTTTTTTTACTATTTACATCCTTCTATTTCTCGAAATTCTCTTTTGGCTACTTGACTCGAGACTGCACCATCAAGGGAGAGCAGGTCAAAGACAGTGGGAACCAGTAATCCCATCAGATAAAATTCAATGGATTTGAGAATACGAATTCTAAAATGAGGAACACGTGTAGTTTTACCTCCTTCTAAATGTTATTGTTTTGCTTCTTCCAGAAACTTACTTTTAATGAGGCCTACCAGAAGCTGGTTCTGGCAGCTGAGGAAACGTCACCCGATGAGGTAAGTATATTCACTCTGTTAATATATACCCGTGACTAACAGGAATTTCTTGGATTTGCTGATGCACACTTTTCAAATCACATGCAGGCTTATTTCTTATGTAACAATTCACCTTCTTAGTAAAAAGTGTTCCAGGATTTCCACTTCAGTTATCTATTCATCCTTCAAACAGTTCTGATTTTTTTCAGCATTTGTCATTTTGGTAAGACTCTTGCCCCTCGAGTACCATTCACCCAGTTAATTTGGAGGTACATCTGCCAGGGATCATTTTTAATGTTTTCCAGCGTATGGGATTTCAAAGTTACACACATTTATTTTGTTGCATATATGGCCTAGCATCCGTTGAACCATGATTTCTTTAAATATATTTTCTTTTCTATTAACTCTAATTTCTGGCTTATACTAATATGGAGTTGGCACTAACCATTTTCCGGTGCTAAAATAATTAGTTTCCCTGGTTATAGTGTTGTATTAGAACTTCACAAATGCAGTATATCCCTGTATGAGAAAATATTATAAATAATCGTCAGTTCTTAGCCTCCATGACCCACACAACTTGTCGTCTTTCTAATAAAGATAATATCCGATATATCCAAGAACAATAATGAACGTGTTGTGAGGTCTTTACCACATACTTTCTAGAATTTTAAGTCTCTCCCACAGATATAGTTTCTTCATGTGCAATCTAAACATCTGCGACTCGCCCAACTTTCTCCTCAACCTCATTTAGATAAGGTCCGATCTATCCTTGACTAGTGCTGAACTTGATGTGAGGGGATTAGTGCATACGTGCCATGTTTTTCCTCTGTAACTGATGTGGCATTTGTACAACAAAAATTTGATTCTGACTTTCTCTTTTACAATTAGAACACCCATCCTAGTGCTGTGGAAAGCGATGAGGCCATCCAGGACAAAGTAAGTAGTTATGGTTTGGGATAATAAAATCCAAAAAGCTCTTCCCTTCTCAGTGTGGGCTTGGCACACTGGAGAGAATTTACCCAAAGCAGAACACAATTCTATAACTGTTCGTTTTGTACCCTATCTCCATTCAAGAAACTGATGAATGTCATTTGTGCTTATTGCCTTCCACCTGCAACCCTTGAAGACTCACTCCTTGAGCTTTATGTTCTCAACTTTCCCCTTTCCATGCATTTCTACTTAAACACTTCATCCACATTCTGTATAAACAAATATTATAAACTTTTCCCAGCTTTTACTGGACTTTGTGGACACTGCTGATTTCACTAAATAATTCCTTACTAGATAATTCTTTGAATGATCGTACAGCGGTCCATTTACTATCAGCTAGAGCAATTTCTTGTGGGAGGGTTAACATCACTCCATTTCTTGAAATGTTCTTGTGTTTGCCATCCATGGCTCCTATCCCAATGTCAACGTGATCAAGGAACATAGAAACTTACGAATCACATCAATTAGAGCATTATGGATTTGTGAAAATGAATTTTAAAATGGTATAGCTGAATGGCCTACTTAAAGAAAACAAGAGAGTGTCATTGTCATTTAAGCATGCAGCAATACAAGCGATTAGCTGAATGGCCTACTTGGTGCAATACCCTGCTATCAGGACAAAAGCCCAGGACACTTAGTGACTTTGATGTAGGGACTGAGACATGTCGGAAGAATATGAGGGTGTGGGGAAGACAATTTACCGAGGTGCACCCCATTATTGCACATTTTTAACCATACCAAGGACATCAACAATAGAGGGGAAACTGGATGTTCCTATCGTTTATATTCCACTCATGCTCTTTACAGCGGCGGCTTGCCATGGGAATGCTGCGGGGTGGTGAGGCGGGTGAGGGAAGGGCTGGTTGGGGGGGTAGTGTAGTCCGACATATGACAGACAGGGGTAAGATAAGTAATTAAATAAATAAAACAATTTACCTTGGGCGCTGCATCGCCGACTCAGCAATGCAGCGTGCGTAAGGTAAAATATTTTATTTATTTAATTACTTACCTTACTCCTGTCCGTCGTTTGTCGGACTGCACTAACCCCCTCCCAGCCCCTCCCCCGACCTCCCCACCGACCCGCAGCACTGCCACGGTGACCCGCCGCTGCTTTTGATGTGTATCAGGCTACACTATACCTGTGTATGTTGGTGTTTAATTAGAGACTGTATCCTTTACTCCTTTTGAGAAAATGTTGTCTTTTACGTGGATCTGGCCTTATCTAAATAAAGGTGTCACTGCAGTCATGTGTTTTATAGAGACCATAATTGCACTTGTGAAAACTTTACATTTACTTTCATAGTTTGTCATTGATAACAATTCTGTCTGACATTTTCTTTTGCCTTTAGAGTCTGCCTCCTAGTGCAGTGGAAGGTGAAGAAGGCACAAGGGACACAGTAAGTAGTTTTATCCTTGAATATATACTGCTCTTATGATAACAGTAGAAAAAGTTTCCCAGTTCTTTGAATCTAAATTGCAACAGCTTAGACTTCCTAAAAGTAGAATTATTTTATAGAATTGTTTATATTGTAAAGTATCTCCAGTTAAAAAGCGACTTGATGTAATTCGTGCTCATGTTCTTCCTCTTCGCATCCTAAAAGACGCTGACTGCTTTAGCTCTTAATTCCAAATCTCTCAATCTCTGCCGCTTCACTTGTCTATTTTATCACTGCATCCTTTTCTAGAAATCTGTTATTTTCACCAACGATGTATATACTGTAGTATACAAAAAAGTGATGGATAGAATGCTTGAACTAATTTCAGCTATTGTTAATTACCCGGGGCTAAGTATTAGCCAATCGTTATTTTGCATATCACTGGGTTTAATCTGAATTAGCATGGTGGACAAAAGAATGATCGATTGGAATGCTACACCAAGCGACTGCCAGTGGTTAGACTAATTGTAATCATTCCTTCCATCATATTTTGTGTTACATATATACTGTTACAATTTTTAGACTACTCATACACCTGTCCATTTCCCATCACCCAAATGTATTTCTTGTGGAGGTATTCTCATAGCTCGATTTCTTAAAATTATTTTCTGACTTGCACTTATGACTCCATCCCCAATGTAAGGGGGTACGGGGCATTAGAAACACAGTGACCACATCAGATAAACTTCAATGATTTGTGAAACCCAAATGCCAAATTACTCCACACATAATTGTATTTTGATGTAAATGTTAGTTCTTTTTTTGTTTCTTCCAGTTACCTACCACAAATATTTCTGACCAGAAGATGGATCAGAAAATTGAGGAAAAATCATTTGAAGAGGTTAGTTTAATCAGTCTGTTGATATATGTTTGTGAAAAGCTGAAGAATATCCTTTTTGGCACTGATTTGCTCATGCTTACCATGCTAAGAGGGAACTACCAGAAAAAGCGTTACCGAAGGTAAGTAACTTGTTCTTCAGTCAAATAATTTTTTTACTATTTACATCCTTCCATTTCTCGAAATTCTCTTTTGGCTACTTGACTCGAGACTGCACCATCAAGGGAGAGCAGGTCAAAGACAGTGGGAACCAGTAATCCCATCAGATAAAATTCAATGGATTTGAGAATACGAATTCTAAAATGAGGAACACGTGTAGTTTTACCTCCTTCTAAATGTTATTGTTTTGCTTCTTCCAGAAACTTACTTTTAATGAGGCCTACCAGAAGCTTGTTCTGGCAGCTGAGGAAACGTCACCCGATGAGGTAAGTATATTCACTCTGTTAATATATACCCGTGACTAACAGGAATTTCTTGGATTTGCTGATGCACACTTTTCAAATCACATGCAGGCTTATTTCTTATGTAACAATTCACCTTCTTAGTAAAAAGTGTTCCAGGATTTCCACTTCAGTTATCTATTCATCCTTCAAACAGTTCTGATTTTTTTCAGCATTTGTCATTTTGGTAAGACTCTTGCCCCTCGAGTACCATTCACCCAGTTAATTTGGAGGTACATCTGCCAGGGATCATTTTTAATGTTTTCCAGCGTATGGGATTTCAAAGTTACACACATTTATTTTGTTGCATATATGGCCTAGCAACCGTTGAACCATGATTTCTTTAAATATATTTTCTTTTCTATTAACTCTAATTTCTGGCTTATACTAATATGGAGTTGGCACTAACCATTTTCCGGTGCTAAAATAATTAGTTTCCCTGGTTATAGTGTTGTATTAGAACTTCACAAATGCAGTATATCCCTGTATGAGAAAATTTTATAAATAATCGTCAGTTCTTAGCCTCCATGACCCACACAACTTGTCGTCTTTCTAATAAAGATAATATCCGATATATCCAAGAACAATAATGAACGTGTTGTGAGGTCTTTACCACATACTTTCTAGAATTTTAAGTCTCTCCCACAGATATAGTTTCTTCATGTGCAATCTAAACAACTGCGACTCGCCCAACTTTCTCCTCAACCTCATTTAGATAAGGTCCGATCTATCCTTGACTAGTGCTGAACTTGATGTGAGGGGATTAGTGCATACGTGCCATGTTTTTCCTCTGTAACTGATGTGGCATTTGTACAACAAAAATTTGATTCTGACTTTCTCTTTTACAATTAGAACACCCATCCTAGTGCTGTGGAAAGCGATGAGGCCATCCAGGACAAAGTAAGTAGTTATGGTTTGGGATATTTAAAATCCAAAAAGCTCTTCCCTTCTCAGTGTGGGCTTGGCACACTGGAGAGAATTTACCCAAAGCAGAACACAATTCTATAACTGTTCGTTTTGTAGCCTATCTCCATTCAAGAAACTGATGAATGTCATTTGTGCTTATTGCCTTCCACCTGCAACCCTTGAAGACTCACTCCTTGAGCTTTATGTTCTCAACTTTCCCCTTTCCATGCATTTCTACTTAAACACTTCATCCACATTCTGTATAAACAAATATTATAAACTTTTCCCAGCTTTTACTGGACTTTGTGGACACTGCTGATTTCACTAAATAATTCCTTACTAGATAATTCTTTGAATGATCGTACAGCGGTCCATTTACTATCAGCTAGAGCAATTTCTTGTGGGAGGGTTAACATCACTCCATTTCTCAAAATGTTCTTGTGTTTGCCATCCATGGCTCCTATCCCAATGTCAACGTGATCAAGGACCATAGAAACTTACGAATCACATCAATTAGAGCGTTATGGATTTGTGAAAATGAATTTTAAAATGGTATAGCTGAATGGCCTACTTAAAGAAAACAAGAGAGTGTCATTGTCATTTAAGCATGCAGCAATACAAGCGATTAGCTGAATGGCCTACTTGGTGCAATACCCTGCTATCAGGACAAAAGCCCAGGACACTTAGTGACTTTGATGTAGGGACTGAGACATGTCGGAAGAATATGAGGGTGTGGGGAAGACAATTTACCGAGGTGCACCCCATTATTGCACATTTTTAACCATACCAAGGACATCAACAATAGAGGGGAAACTGGATGTTCCTATCGTTTATATTCCACTCATGCTCTTTACAGCGGCGGCTTGCCATGGGAATGCTGCGGGGTGGTGAGGCGGGTGAGGGAAGGGCTGGTTGGGGGGGTAGTGTAGTCCGACATATGACAGACAGGGGTAAGATAAGTAATTAAATAAATAAAACAATTTACCTTGGGCGCTGCATCGCCGACTCAGCAATGCAGCGTGCGTAAGGTAAAATATTTTATTTATTTAATTACTTACCTTACTCCTGTCCGTCGTTTGTCGTACTGCACTAACCCCCTCCCAGCCCCTCCCCCGACCTCCCCACCGACCCGCAGCACTGCCACGGCGAGCCACCTCTGCTTTTGATGTGTATCAGGCTACACTATACCTGTGTATGTTGGTGTTTAATTAGAGACTGTATCCTTTACTCCTTTTGAGAAAATGTTGTCTTTTACGTGGATCTGGCCTTATCTAAATGAAGGTGTCACTGCAGTCATGTGTTTTATAGAGACCATAATTGCACTTGTGAAAACTTTACATTTACTTTCATAGTTTGTCATTCATAACAATTCTGTCTGACATTTTCTTTTGCCTTTAGAGTCTGCCTCCTAGTGCAATGGAAGGTGAAGAAGGCACAAGGGACACAGTAAGTAGTTTTATCCTTGAATATATACTGCTCTTATGATAACAGTGGAAAAAGTTTCCCAGTTCTTTGAATCTAAATTGCAACAGCTTAGACTTCCTAAAAGTAGAATTATTTTATAGAATTGTTTATATTGTAAAGTATCTCCAGTTAAAAAGCGACTCGATGTAATTCGTGCTCATGTTCTTCCTCTTCGCATCCTAAAAGACCCTGACTGCTTTAGCTCTTAATTCCAAATCTCTCAATCTCTGCCGCTTCACTTGTCTATTTTATCACTGCATCCTTTTCTAGAAATCTGTTATTTTCACCAATGATGTATATACTGTAGTATACAAAAAAGTGATGGATAGAATGCTTGAACTAATTTCAGCTATTGTTAATTACCCGGGGCTAAGTATTAGCCAATCGTTATTTTGCATATCACTGGGTTTAATCTGAATTAGCATGGTGGACAAAAGAATGATCGATTGGAATGCTACACCAAGCGACTGCCAGTGGTTAGACTAATTGTAATCATTCCTTCCATCATATTTTGTGTTACATATATACTGTTACAATTTTTAGACTACTCATACACCTGTCCATTTCCCATCACCCAAATGTATTTCTTGTGGAGGTATTCTCATAGCTCGATTTCTTAAAATTATTTTCTGACTTGCACTTATGAATCCATCCCCAATGTAAGGGGGTACGGGGCATTAGAAACACAGTGACCAAATCAGATAAACTTCAATGATTTGTGAAACCCAAATGCCAAATTACTCCACACATAATTTTATTTTGATGTAAATGTTAGTTCTTTTTTTGTTTCTTCCAGTTACCTACCACAAATATTTCTGACCAGAAGATGGATCAGAAAATTGAGGAAAAATCATTTGAAGAGGTTAGTTTAATCAGTCTGTTGATATATGTTTGTGAAAAGCTGAAGAATATCCTTTTTGGCACTGATTTGCTCATGCTTACCATGCTAAGAGGGAACTACCAGAAAAAGCGTTACCGAAGGTAAGTAACTTGTTCTTCAGTCAAATAATTTTTTTACTATTTACATCCTTCTATTTCTCGAAATTCTCTTTTGGCTACTTGACTCGAGACTGCACCATCAAGGGAGAGCAGGTCAAAGACAGTGGGAACCAGTAATCCCATCAGATAAAATTCAATGGATTTGAGAATACGAATTCTAAAATGAGGAACACGTGTAGTTTTACCTCCTTCTAAATGTTATTGTTTTGCTTCTTCCAGAAACTTACTTTTAATGAGGCCTACCAGAAGCTGGTTCTGGCAGCTGAGGAAACGTCACCCGATGAGGTAAGTATATTCACTCTGTTAATATATACCCGTGACTAACAGGAATTTCTTGGATTTGCTGATGCACACTTTTCAAATCACATGCAGGCTTATTTCTTATGTAACAATTCACCTTCTTAGTAAAAAGTGTTCCAGGATTTCCACTTCAGTTATCTATTCATCCTTCAAACAGTTCTGATTTTTTTCAGCATTTGTCATTTTGGTAAGACTCTTGCCCCTCGAGTACCATTCACCCAGTTAATTTGGAGGTACATCTGCCAGGGATCATTTTTAATGTTTTCCAGCGTATGGGATTTCAAAGTTACACACATTTATTTTGTTGCATATATGGCCTAGCAACCGTTGACCCATGATTTCTTTAAATATATTTTCTTTTCTATTAACTCTAATTTCTGGCTTATACTAATATGGAGTTGGCACTAACCCTTTTCCGGTGCTAAAATAATTAGTTTCCCTGGTTATAGTGTTGTATTAGAACTTCACAAATGCAGTATATCCCTGTATGAGAAAATATTATAAATAATCGTCAGTTCTTAGCCTCCATGACCCACACAACTTGTCGTCTTTCTAATAAAGATAATATCCGATATATCCAAGAACAATAATGAACGTGTTGTGAGGTCTTTACCACATACTTTCTAGAATTTTAAGTCTCTCCCACAGATATAGTTTCTTCATGTGCAATCTAAACATCTGCGACTCGCCCAACTTTCTCCTCAACCTCATTTAGATAAGGTCCGATCTATCCTTGACTAGTGCTGAACTTGATGTGAGGGGATTAGTGCATACGTGCCATGTTTTTCCTCTGTAACTGATGTGGCATTTGTACAACAAAAATTTGATTCTGACTTTCTCTTTTACAATTAGAACACCCATCCTAGTGCTGTGGAAAGCGATGAGGCCATCCAGGACAAGGTAAGTAGTTATGGTTTTGGATAATAAAATCCAAAAAGCTCTTCCCTTCTCAGTGTGGGCTTGGCACACTGGAGAGAATTTACCCAAAGCAGAACACAATTCTATAACTGTTCGTTTTGTAGCCTATCTCCATTCAAGAAACTGATGAATGTCATTTGTGCTTAAGGCCTTCCACCTGCAACCCTTGAAGACTCACTCCTTGAGCTTTATGTTCTCAACTTTCCCCTTTCCATGCATTTCTACTTAAACACTTCATCCACATTCTGTATAAACAAATATTATAAACTTTTCCCAGCTTTTACTGGACTTTGTGGACACTGCTGATTTCACTAAATAATACCTTACTAGATAATTCTTTGAATGATCATACAGCGGTCCATTTACTATCAGCTAGAGCAATTTCTTGTGGGAGGGTTAACATCACTCCATTTCTCGAAATGTTCTTGTGTTTGCCATCCATGGCTCCTATCCCAATGTCAACGTGATCAAGGACCATAGAAACTTACGAATCACATCAATTAGAGCGGTATGGATTTGTGAAAATGAATTTTAAAATGGTATAGCTGAATGGCCTACTTAAAGAAAACAAGAGAGTGTCATTGTCATTTAAGCATGCAGCAATACAAGCGATTAGCTGAATGGCCTACTTGGTGCAATACCCTGCTATCAGGACAAAAGCCCAGGGCACTTAGTGACTTTGATGTAGGGACTGAGACATGTCGGAAGAATATGAGGGTGTGGGGAAGACAATTTACCGAGGTGCACCCCATTATTGCACATTTTTAACCATACCAAGGACATCAACAATAGAGGGGAAACTGGATGTTCCTATCGTTTATATTCCACTCATGCTCTTTACAGCGGCGGCTTGCCATGGGAATGCTGCGGGGTGGTGAGGCGGGTGAGGGAAGGGCTGGTTGGGGGGGTAGTGTAGTCCGACATATGACAGACAGGGGTAAGGTAAGTAATTAAATAAATAAAACAATTTACCTTGGGCGCTGCATCGCCGACTCAGCAATGCAGCGTGCGTAAGGTAAAATATTTTATTTATTTAATTACTTACCTTACTCCTGTCTGTCGTTTGTCGGACTGCACTAACCCCCTCCCAGCCCCTCCCCCGACCTCCCCACCGACCCGCAGCACTGCCACGGCGAGCCGCCGCTGCTTTTGATGTGTATCAGGCTACACTATACCTGTGTATGTTGGTGTTTAATTAGAGACTGTATCCTTTACTTCTTTTGAGAAAATGTTGTCTTTTACGTGGATCTGGCCTTATCTAAATAAAGGTGTCACTGCAGTCATGTGTTTTATAGAGACCATAATTGCACTTGTGAAAACTTTACATTTACTTTCATAGTTTGTCATTCATAACAATTCTGTCTGACATTTTCTTTTGCCTTTAGAGTCTGCCTCCTAGTGCAGTGGAAGGTGAAGAAGGCACAAGGGACACAGTAAGTAGTTTTATCCTTGAACATATACTGCTCTTATGATAACAGTAGAAAAGGTTTCCCAGTTCTTTGAATCTAAATTGCAACAGCTTAGACTTCCTAAAAGTAGAATTATTTTATAGAATTGTATATATTGTAAAGTATCTCCAGTTAAAAAGCGACTCGATGTAATTCGTGCTCATGTTCTTCCTCTTCGCATCCTAAAAGACGCTGACTGCTTTAGCTCTTAATTCCAAATCTCTCAATCTCTGCCGCTTCACTTGTCTATTTTATCACTGCATCCTTTTCTAGAAATCTGTTATTTTCACCAACGATGTATATACTGTAGTATACAAAAAAGTGATGGATAGAATGCTTGAACTAATTTCAGCTATTGTTAATTACCCGGGGCTAAGTATTAGCCAATCGTTATTTTGCATATCACTGGGTTTAATCTGAATTAGCATGGTGGACAAAAGAATGATCGATTGGAATGCTACACCAAGCGACTGCCAGTGGTTAGACTAATTGTAATCATTCCTTCCATCATATTTTGTGTTACATATATACTGTTACAATTTTTAGACTACTCATACACCTGTCCATTTCCCATCACCCAAATGTATTTCTTGTGGAGGTATTCTCATAGCTCGATTTCTTAAAATTATTTTCTGACTTGCACTTATGACTCCATCCCCAATGTAAGGGGGTACGGGGCATTATAAACACAGTGACCACATCAGATAAACTTCAATGATTTGTGAAACCCAAATGCCAAATTACTCCACACATAATTTTATTTTGATGTAAATGTTAGTTCTTTTTTTGTTTCTTCCAGTTACCTACCACAAATATTTCTGACCAGAAGATGGATCAGAAAATTGAGGAAAAATCATTTGAAGAGGTTAGTTTAATCAGTCTGTTGATATATGTTTGTGAAAAGCTGAAGAATATCCTTTTTGGCACTGATTTGCTCATGCTTACCATGCTAAGAGGGAACTACCATAAAAAGCGTTACCGAAGGTAAGTAACTTGTTCTTCAGTCAAATACGTTTTTTTACTATTTACATCCTTCTATTTCTCGAAATTCTCTTTTGGCTACTTGACTCGAGACTGCACCATCAAGGGAGAGCAGGTCAAAGACAGTGGGAACCAGTAATCCCATCAGATAAAATTCAATGGATTTGAGAATACGAATTCTAAAATGAGGAACACGTGTAGTTTTACCTCCTTCTAAATGTTATTGTTTTGCTTCTTCCAGAAACTTACTTTTAATGAGGCCTACCAGAAGCTGGTTCTGGCAGCTGAGGAAACGTCACCCGATGAGGTAAGTATATTCACTCTGTTAATATATACCCGTGACTAACAGGAATTTCTTGGATTTGCTGATGCACACTTTTCAAATCACATGCAGGCTTATTTCTTATGTAACAATTCACCTTCTTAGTAAAAAGTGTTCCAGGATTTCCACTTCAGTTATCTATTCATCCTTCAAACAGTTCTGATTTTTTTCAGCATTTGTCATTTTGGTAAGACTCTTGCCCCTCGAGTACCATTCACCCAGTTAATTTGGAGGTACATCTGCCAGGGATCATTTTTAATGTTTTCCAGCGTATGGGATTTCAAAGTTACACACATTTATTTTGTTGCATATATGGCCTAGCATCCGTTGAACCATGATTTCTTTAAATATATTTTCTTTTCTATTAACTCTAATTTCTGGCTTATACTAATATGGAGTTGGCACTAACCATTTTCCGGTGCTAAAATAATTAGTTTCCCTGGTTATAGTGTTGTATTAGAACTTCACAAATGCAGTATATCCCTGTATGAGAAAATATTATAAATAATCGTCAGTTCTTAGCCTCCATGACCCACACAACTTGTCGTCTTTCTAATAAAGATAATATCCGATATATCCAAGAACAATAATGAACGTGTTGTGAGGTCTTTACCACATACTTTCTAGAATTTTAAGTCTCTCCCACAGATATAGTTTCTTCATGTGCAATCTAAACATCTGCGACTCGCCCAACTTTCTCCTCAACCTCATTTAGATAAGGTCCGATCTATCCTTGACTAGTGCTGAACTTGATGTGAGGGGATTAGTGCATACGTGCCATGTTTTTCCTCTGTAACTGATGTGGCATTTGTACAACAAAAATTTGATTCTGACTTTCTCTTTTACAATTAGAACACCCATCCTAGTGCTGTGGAAAGCGATGAGGCCATCCAGGACAAAGTAAGTAGTTATGGTTTGGGATAATAAAATCCAAAAAGCTCTTCCCTTCTCAGTGTGGGCTTGGCACACTGGAGAGAATTTACCCAAAGCAGAACACAATTCTATAACTGTTCGTTTTGTAGCCTATCTCCATTCAAGAAACTGATGAATGTCATTTGTGCTTATTGCCTTCCACCTGCAACCCTTGAAGACTCACTCCTTGAGCTTTATGTTCTCAACTTTCCCCTTTCCATGCATTTCTACTTAAACACTTCATCCACATTCTGTATAAACAAATATTATAAACTTTTCCCAGCTTTTACTGGACTTTGTGGACACTGCTGATTTCACTAAATAATTCCTTACTAGATAATTCTTTGAATGATCGTACAGCGGTCCATTTACTATCAGCTAGAGCAATTTCTTGTGGGAGGGTTAACATCACTCCATTTCTCAAAATGTTCTTGTGTTTGCCATCCATGGCTCCTATCCCAATGTCAACGTGATCAAGGACCATAGAAACTTACGAATCACATCAATTAGAGCGTTATGGATTTGTGAAAATGAATTTTAAAATGGTATAGCTGAATGGCCTACTTAAAGAAAACAAGAGAGTGTCATTGTCATTTAAGCATGCAGCAATACAAGCGATTAGCTGAATGGCCTACTTGGTGCAATACCCTGCTATCAGGACAAAAGCCCAGGACACTTAGTGACTTTGATGTAGGGACTGAGACATGTCGGAAGAATATGAGGGTGTGGGGAAGACAATTTACCGAGGTGCATCCCATTATTGCACATTTTTAACCATACCAAGGACATCAACAATAGAGGGGAAACTGGATGTTCCTATCGTTTATATTCCACTCATGCTCTTTACAGCGGCGGCTTGCCATGGGAATGCTGCGGGGTGGTGAGGCGGGTGAGGGAAGGGCTGGTTGGGGGGGTAGTGTAGTCCGACATATGACAGACAGGGGTAAGATAAGTAATTAAATAAATAAAACAATTTACCTTGGGCGCTGCATCGCCGACTCAGCAATGCAGCGTGCGTAAGGTAAAATATTTTATTTATTTAATTACTTACCTTACTCCTGTCCGTCGTTTGTCGTACTGCACTAACCCCCTCCCAGCCCCTCCCCCGACCTCCCCACCGACCCGCAGCACTGCCACGGCGAGCCACCTCTGCTTTTGATGTGTATCAGGCTACACTATACCTGTGTATGTTGGTGTTTAATTAGAGACTGTATCCTTTACTCCTTTTGAGAAAATGTTGTCTTTTACGTGGATCTGGCCTTATCTAAATGAAGGTGTCACTGCAGTCATGTGTTTTATAGAGACCATAATTGCACTTGTGAAAACTTTACATTTACTTTCATAGTTTGTCATTCATAACAATTCTGTCTGACATTTTCTTTTGCCTTTAGAGTCTGCCTCCTAGTGCAATGGAAGGTGAAGAAGGCACAAGGGACACAGTAAGTAGTTTTATCCTTGAATATATACTGCTCTTATGATAACAGTGGAAAAAGTTTCCCAGTTCTTTGAATCTAAATTGCAACAGCTTAGACTTCCTAAAAGTAGAATTATTTTATAGAATTGTTTATATTGTAAAGTATCTCCAGTTAAAAAGCGACTCGATGTAATTCGTGCTCATGTTCTTCCTCTTCGCATCCTAAAAGACCCTGACTGCTTTAGCTCTTAATTCCAAATCTCTCAATCTCTGCCGCTTCACTTGTCTATTTTATCACTGCATCCTTTTCTAGAAATCTGTTATTTTCACCAACGATGTATATACTGTAGTATACAAAAAAGTGATGGATAGAATGCTTGAACTAATTTCAGCTATTGTTAATTACCCGGGGCTAAGTATTAGCCAATCGTTATTTTGCATATCACTGGGTTTAATCTGAATTAGCATGGTGGACAAAAGAATGATCGATTGGAATGCTACACCAAGCGACTGCCAGTGGTTAGACTAATTGTAATCATTCCTTCCATCATATTTTGTGTTACATATATACTGTTACAATTTTTAGACTACTCATACACCTGTCCATTTCCCATCACCCAAATGTATTTCTTGTGGAGGTATTCTCATAGCTCGATTTCTTAAAATTATTTTCTGACTTGCACTTATGACTCCATCCCCAATGTAAGGGGGTACGGGGCATTAGAAACACAGTGACCAAATCAGATAAACTTCAATGATTTGTGAAACCCAAATGCCAAATTACTCCACACATAATTTTATTTTGATGTAAATGTTAGTTCTTTTTTTGTTTCTTCCAGTTACCTACCACAAATATTTCTGACCAGAAGATGGATCAGAAAATTGAGGAAAAATCATTTGAAGAGGTTAGTTTAATCAGTCTGTTGATATATGTTTGTGAAAAGCTGAAGAATATCCTTTTTGGCACTGATTTGCTCATGCTTACCATGCTAAGAGGGAACTACCAGAAAAAGCGTTACCGAAGGTAAGTAACTTGTTCTTCAGTCAAATAATTTTTTTACTATTTACATCCTTCTATTTCTCGAAATTCTCTTTTGGCTACTTGACTCGAGACTGCACCATCAAGGGAGAGCAGGTCAAAGACAGTGGGAACCAGTAAACCCATCAGATAAAATTCAATGGATTTGAGAATACGAATTCTAAAATGAGGAACACGTGTAGTTTTACCTCCTTCTAAATGTTATTGTTTTGCTTCTTCCAGAAACTTACTTTTAATGAGGCCTACCAGAAGCTGGTTCTGGCAGCTGAGGAAACGTCACCCGATGAGGTAAGTATATTCACTCTGTTAATATATACCCGTGACTAACAGGAATTTCTTGGATTTGCTGATGCACACTTTTCAAATCACATGCAGGCTTATTTCTTATGTAACAATTCACCTTCTTAGTAAAAAGTGTTCCAGGATTTCCACTTCAGTTATCTATTCATCCTTCAAACAGTTCTGATTTTTTTCAGCATTTGTCATTTTGGTAAGACTCTTGCCCCTCGAGTACCATTCACCCAGTTAATTTGGAGGTACATCTGCCAGGGATCATTTTTAATGTTTTCCAGCGTATGGGATTTCAAAGTTACACACATTTATTTTGTTGCATATATGGCCTAGCAACCGTTGACCCATGATTTCTTTAAATATATTTTCTTTTCTATTAACTCTAATTTCTGGCTTATACTAATATGGAGTTGGCACTAACCCTTTTCCGGTGCTAAAATAATTAGTTTCCCTGGTTATAGTGTTGTATTAGAACTTCACAAATGCAGTATATCCCTGTATGAGAAAATATTATAAATAATCGTCAGTTCTTAGCCTCCATGACCCACACAACTTGTCGTCTTTCTAATAAAGATAATATCCGATATATCCAAGAACAATAATGAACGTGTTGTGAGGTCTTTACCACATACTTTCTAGAATTTTAAGTCTCTCCCACAGATATAGTTTCTTCATGTGCAATCTAAACATCTGCGACTCGCCCAACTTTCTCCTCAACCTCATTTAGATAAGGTCCGATCTATCCTTGACTAGTGCTGAACTTGATGTGAGGGGATTAGTGCATACGTGCCATGTTTTTCCTCTGTAACTGATGTGGCATTTGTACAACAAAAATTTGATTCTGACTTTCTCTTTTACAATTAGAACACCCATCCTAGTGCTGTGGAAAGCGATGAGGCCATCCAGGACAAAGTAAGTAGTTATGGTTTGGGATAATAAAATCCAAAAAGCTCTTCCCTTCTCAGTGTGGGCTTGGCACACTGGAGAGAATTTACCCAAAGCAGAACACAATTCTATAACTGTTCGTTTTGTAGCCTATCTCCATTCAAGAAACTGATGAATGTCATTTGTGCTTAAGGCCTTCCACCTGCAACCCTTGAAGACTCACTCCTTGAGCTTTATGTTCTCAACTTTCCCCTTTCCATGCATTTCTACTTAAACACTTCATCCACATTCTGTATAAACAAATATTATAAACTTTTCCCAGCTTTTACTGGACTTTGTGGACACTGCTGATTTCACTAAATAATACCTTACTAGATAATTCTTTGAATGATCATACAGCGGTCCATTTACTATCAGCTAGAGCAATTTCTTGTGGGAGGGTTAACATCACTCCATTTCTCGAAATGTTCTTGTGTTTGCCATCCATGGCTCCTATCCCAATGTCAACGTGATCAAGGACCATAGAAACTTACGAATCACATAAATTAGAGCGGTATGGATTTGTGAAAATGAATTTTAAAATGGTATAGCTGAATGGCCTACTTAAAGAAAACAAGAGAGTGTCATTGTCATTTAAGCATGCAGCAATACAAGCGATTAGCTGAATGGCCTACTTGGTGCAATACCCTGCTATCAGGACAAAAGCCCAGGACACTTAGTGACTTTGATGTAGGGACTGAGACATGTCGGAAGAATATGAGGGTGTGGGGAAGACAATTTACCGAGGTGCACCCCATTATTGCACATTTTTAACCATACCAAGGACATCAACAATAGAGGGGAAACTGGATGTTCCTATCGTTTATATTCCACTCATGCTCTTTACAGTGGCGGCTTGCCATGGGAATGCTGCGGGGTGGTGAGGCGGGTGAGGGAAGGGCTGGTTGGGGGGGTAGTGTAGTCCGACATATGACAGACAGGGGTAAGGTAAGTAATTAAATAAATAAAACAATTTACCTTGGGCGCTGCATCGCCGACTCAGCAATGCAGCGTGCGTAAGGTAAAATATTTTATTTATTTAATTACTTACCTTACTCCTGTCTGTCGTTTGTCGGACTGCACTAACCCCCTCCCAGCCCCTCCCCCGACCTCCCCACCGACCCGCAGCACTGCCACGGCGAGCCGCCGCTGCTTTTGATGTGTATCAGGCTACACTATACCTGTGTATGTTGGTGTTTAATTAGAGACTGTATCCTTTACTCCTTTTGAGAAAATGTTGTCTTTTACGTGGATCTGGCCTTATCTAAATGAAGGTGTCACTGCAGTCATGTGTTTTATAGAGACCATAATTGCACTTGTGAAAACTTTACATTTACTTTCATAGTTTGTCATTCATAACAATTCTGTCTGACATTTTCTTTTGCCTTTAGAGTCTGCTTCCTAGTGCAGTGGAAGGTGAAGAAGGCACAAGGGACACAGTAAGTAGTTTTATCCTTGAACATATACTGCTCTTATGATAACAGTAGAAAAGGTTTCCCAGTTCTTTGAATCTAAATTGCAACAGCTTAGACTTCCTAAAAGTAGAATTATTTTATAGAATTGTATATATTGTAAAGTATCTCCAGTTAAAAAGCGACTCGATGTAATTCGTGCTCATGTTCTTCCTCTTCGCATCCTAAAAGACGCTGACTGCTTTAGCTCTTAATTCCAAATCTCTCAATCTCTGCCGCTTCACTTGTCTATTTTATCACTGCATCCTTTTCTAGAAATCTGTTATTTTCACCAACGATGTATATACTATAGTATACAAAAAAGTGATGGATAGAATGCTTGAACTAATTTCAGCGATTGTTAATTACCCGGGGCTAAGTATTAGCCAATCGTTATTTTGCATATCACTGGGTTTAATCTGAATTAGCATGGTGGACAAAAGAATGATCGATTGGAATGCTACACCAAGCGACTGCCAGTGGTTAGACTAATTGTAATCATTCCTTCCATCATATTTTGTGTTACATATATACTGTTACAATTTTTAGATTACTCATACACCTGTCCATTTCCCATCACCCAAATGTATTTCTTGTGGAGGTATTCTCATAGCTCGATTTCTTAAAATTATTTTCTGACTTGCACTTATGACTCCTTCCCCAATGTAAGGGGGTACGGGGCATTAGAAACACAGTGACCACATCAGATAAACTTCAATGATTTGTGAAACCCAAATGCCAAATTACTCCACACATAATTTTATTTTGATGTAAATGTTAGTTCTTTTTTTGTTTCTTCCAGTTACCTACCACAAATATTTCTGACCAGAAGATGGATCAGAAAATTGAGGAAAAATCATTTGAAGAGGTTAGTTTAATCAGTCTGTTGATATATGTTTGTGAAAAGCTGAAGAATATCCTTTTTGGCACTGATTTGCTCATGCTTACCATGCTAAGAGGGAACTACCAGAAAAAGCGTTACCGAAGGTAAGTAACTTGTTCTTCAGTCAAATAATTTTTTTACTATTTACATCCTTCTATTTCTCGAAATTCTCTTTTGGCTACTTGACTCGAGACTGCACCATCAAGGGAGAGCAGGTCAAAGACAGTGGGAACCAGTAATCCCATCAGATAAAATTCAATGGATTTGAGAATACGAATTCTAAAATGAGGAACACGTGTAGTTTTACCTCCTTCTAAATGTTATTGTTTTGCTTCTTCCAGAAACTTACTTTTAATGAGGCCTACCAGAAGCTGGTTCTGGCACCTGAGGAAACGTCACCCGATGAGGTAAGTATATTCACTCTGTTAATATATACCCGTGACTAACAGGAATTTCTTGGATTTGCTGATGCACACTTTTCAAATCACATGCAGGCTTATTTCTTATGTAACAATTCACCTTCTTAGTAAAAAGTGTTCCAGGATTTCCACTTCAGTTATCTATTCATCCTTCAAACAGTTCTGATTTTTTTCAGCATTTGTCATTTTGGTAAGACTCTTGCCCCTCGAGTACCATTCACCCAGTTAATTTGGAGGTACATCTGCCAGGGATCATTTTTAATGTTTTCCAGCGTATGGGATTTCAAAGTTACACACATTTATTTTGTTGCATATATGGCCTAGCAACCGTTGAACCATGATTTCTTTAAATATATTTTCTTTTCTATTAACTCTAATTTCTGGCTTATACTAATATGGAGTTGGCACTAACCATTTTCCGGTGCTAAAATAATTAGTTTCCCTGGTTATAGTGTTGTATTAGAACTTCACAAATGCAGTATATCCCTGTATGAGAAAATATTATAAATAATCGTCAGTTCTTAGCCTCCATGACCCACACAACTTGTCGTCTTTCTAATAAAGATAATATCCGATATATCCAAGAACAATAATGAACGTGTTGTGAGGTCTTTACCACATACTTTCTAGAAATTTAAGTCTCTCCCACAGATATAGTTTCTTCATGTGCAATCTAAACATCTGCGACTCGCCCAACTTTCTCCTCAACCTCATTTAGATAAGGTCCGATCTATCCTTGACTAGTGCTGAACTTGATGTGAGGGGATTAGTGCATACGTGCCATGTTTTTCCTCTGTAACTGATGTGGCATTTGTACAACAAAAATTTGATTCTGACTTTCTCTTTTACAATTAGAACACCCATCCTAGTGCTGTGGAAAGCGATGAGGCCATCCAGGACAAAGTAAGTAGTTATGGTTTGGGATAATAAAATCCAAAAAGCTCTTCCCTTCTCAGTGTTGGCTTGGCACACTGGAGAGAATTTACCCAAAGCAGAACACAATTCTATAACTGTTCGTTTTGTACCCTATCTCCATTCAAGAAACTGATGAATGTCATTTGTGCTTATTGCCTTCCACCTGCAACCCTTGAATACTCACTCCTTGAGCTTTATGTTCTCAACTTTCCCCTTTCCATGCATTTCTACTTAAACACTTCATCCACATTCTGTATAAACAAATATTATAAACTTTTCCCAGCTTTTACTGGACTTTGTGGACACTGCTGATTTCACTAAATAATTCCTTACTAGATAATTCTTTGAATGATCGTACAGCGGTCCATTTACTATCAGCTAGAGCAATTTCTTGTGGGAGGGTTAACATCACTCCATTTCTTGAAATGTTCTTGTGTTTGCCATCCATGGCTCCTATCCCAATGTCAACGTGATCAAGGACCATAGAAACTTACGAATCACATCAATTAGAGCGTTATGGATTTGTGAAAATGAATTTTAAAATGGTATAGCTGAATGGCCTACTTAAAGAAAACAAGAGAGTGTCATCGTCATTTAAGCATGCAGCAATACAAGCGATTAGCTGAATGGCCTACTTGGTGCAATACCCTGCTATCAGGACAAAAGCCCAGGACACTTAGTGACTTTGATGTAGGGACTGAGACATGTCGGAAGAATATGAGGGTGTGGGGAAGACAATTTACCGAGGTGCACCCCATTATTGCACATTTTTAACCATACCAAGGACATCAACAATAGAGGGGAAACTGGATGTTCCTATCGTTTATATTCCACTCATGCTCTTTACAGCGGCAGCTTGCCATGGGAATGCTGCGGGTGGTGAGGCGGGTGAGGGAAGGGCTGGTTGGGGGGGTAGTGTAGTCCGACATATGACAGACAGGGGTAAGATAAGTAATTAAATAAATAAAACAATTTACCTTGGGCGCTGCATCGCCGACTCAGCAATGCAGCGTGCGTAAGGTAAAATATTTTATTTATTTAATTACTTACCTTACTCCTGTCCGTCGTTTGTCGGACTGCACTAACCCCCTCCCAGCCCCTCCCCCGACCTCCCCACCGACCCGCAGCACTGCCACGGCGAGCCGCCGCTGCTTTTGATGTGTATCAGGCTACACTATACCTGTGTATGTTGGTGTTTAATTAGAGACTGTATCCTTTACTCCTTTTGAGAAAATGTTGTCTTTTACGTGGATCTGGCCTTATCTAAATAAAGGTGTCACTGCAGTCATGTGTTTTATAGAGACCATAATTGCACTTGTGAAAACTTTACATTTACTTTCATAGTTTGTCATTCATAACAATTCTGTCTGACATTTTCTTTTGCCTTTAGAGTCTGCCTCCTAGTGCAGTGGAAGGTGAAGAAGGCACAAGGGACACAGTAAGTAGTTTTATCCTTGAATATATACTGCTCTTATGATAACAGTAGAAAAAGTTTCCCAGTTCTTTGAATCTAAATTGCAACAGCTTAGACTTCCTAAAAGTAGAATTATTTTATAGAATTGTTTATATTGTAAAGTATCTCCAGTTAAAAAGCGACTCGATGTAATTCGTGCTCATGTTCTTCCTCTTCGCATCCTAAAAGACGCTGACTGCTTTAGCTCTTAATTCCAAATCTCTCAATCTCTGCCGCTTCACTTGTCTATTTTATCACTGCATCCTTTTCTAGAAATCTGTTATTTTCACCAACGATGTATATACTGTAGTATACAAAAAAGTGATGGATAGAATGCTTGAACTAATTTCAGCTATTGTTAATTACCCGGGGCTAAGTATTAGCCAATCGTTATTTTGCATATCACTGGGTTTAATCTGAATTAGCATGGTGGACAAAAGAATGATCGATTGGAATGCTACACCAAGCGACTGCCAGTGGTTAGACTAATTGTAATCATTCCTTCCATCATATTTTGTGTTACATATATACTGTTACAATTTTTAGACTACTCATACACCTGTCCATTTCCCATCACCCAAATGTATTTCTTGTGGAGGTATTCTCATAGCTCGATTTCTTAAAATTATTTTCTGACTTGCACTTATGACTCCATCCCCAATGTAAGGGGATACGGGGCATTAGAAACACAGTGACCACATCAGATAAACTTCAATGATTTGTGAAACCCAAATGCCAAATTACTCCACACATAATTTTATTTTGATGTAAATGTTAGTTCTTTTTTTGTTTCTTCCAGTTACCTACCACAAATATTTCTGACCAGAAGATGGATCAGAAAATTGAGGAAAAATCATTTGAAGAGGTTAGTTTAATCAGTCTGTTGATATATGTTTGTGAAAAGCTGAAGAATATCCTTTTTGGCACTGATTTGCTCATGCTTACCATGCTAAGAGGGAACTACCAGAAAAAGCGTTACCGAAGGTAAGTAACTTGTTCTTCAGTCAAATAATTTTTTTACTATTTACATCCTTCTATTTCTCGAAATTCTCTTTTGGCTACTTGACTCGAGACTGCACCATCAAGGGAGAGCAGGTCAAAGACAGTGGGAACCAGTAATCCCATCAGATAAAATTCAATGGATTTGAGAATACGAATTCTAAAATGAGGAACACGTGTAGTTTTACCTCCTTCTAAATGTTATTGTTTTGCTTCTTCCAGAAACTTACTTTTAATGAGGCCTACCAGAAGCTTGTTCTGGCAGCTGAGGAAACGTCACCCGATGAGGTAAGTATATTCACTCTGTTAATATATACCCGTGACTAACAGGAATTTCTTGGATTTGCTGATGCACACTTTTCAAATCACATGCAGGCTTATTTCTTATGTAACAATTCACCTTCTTAGTAAAAAGTGTTCCAGGATTTCCACTTCAGTTATCTATTCATCCTTCAAACAGTTCTGATTTTTTTCAGCATTTGTCATTTTGGTAAGACTCTTGCCCCTCGAGTACCATTCACCCAGTTAATTTGGAGGTACATCTGCCAGGGATCATTTTTAATGTTTTCCAGCGTATGGGATTTCAAAGTTACACACATTTATTTTGTTGCATATATGGCCTAGCAACCGTTGAACCATGATTTCTTTAAATATATTTTCTTTTCTATTAACTCTAATTTCTGGCTTATACTAATATGGAGTTGGCACTAACCATTTTCCGGTGCTAAAATAATTAGTTTCCCTGGTTATAGTGTTGTATTAGAACTTCACAAATGCAGTATATCCCTGTATGAGAAAATATTATAAATAATCGTCAGTTCTTAGCCTCCATGACCCACACAACTTGTCGTCTTTCTAATAAAGATAATATCCGATATATCCAAGAACAATAATGAACGTGTTGTGAGGTCTTTACCACATACTTTCTAGAATTTTAAGTCTCTCCCACAGATATAGTTTCTTCATGTGCAATCTAAACAACTGCGACTCGCCCAACTTTCTCCTCAACCTCATTTAGATAAGGTCCGATCTATCCTTGACTAGTGCTGAACTTGATGTGAGGGGATTAGTGCATACGTGCCATGTTTTTCCTCTGTAACTGATGTGGCATTTGTACAACAAAAATTTGATTCTGACTTTCTCTTTTACAATTAGAACACCCATCCTAGTGCTGTGGAAAGCGATGAGGCCATCCAGGACAAAGTAAGTAGTTATGGTTTGGGATAATAAAATCCAAAAAGCTCTTCCCTTCTCAGTGTGGGCTTGGCACACTGGAGAGAATTTACCCAAAGCAGAACACAATTCTATAACTGTTCGTTTTGTAGCCTATCTCCATTCAAGAAACTGATGAATGTCATTTGTGCTTATTGCCTTCCACCTGCAACCCTTGAAGACTCACTCCTTGAGCTTTATGTTCTCAACTTTCCCCTTTCCATGCATTTCTACTTAAACACTTCATCCACATTCTGTATAAACAAATATTATAAACTTTTCCCAGCTTTTACTGGACTTTGTGGACACTGCTGATTTCACTAAATAATTCCTTACTAGATAATTCTTTGAATGATCGTACAGCGGTCCATTTACTATCAGCTAGAGCAATTTCTTGTGGGAGGGTTAACATCACTCCATTTCTCGAAATGTTCTTGTGTTTGCCATCCATGGCTCCTATCCCAATGTCAACGTGATCAAGGACCATAGAAACTTACGAATCACATCAATTAGAGCGTTATGGATTTGTGAAAATGAATTTTAAAATGGTATAGCTGAATGGCCTACTTAAAGAAAACAAGAGAGTGTCATTGTCATTTAAGCATGCAGCAATACAAGCGATTAGCTGAATGGCCTACTTGGTGTATTACTCTGCTATCAGGACAAAAGCCCAGGACACTTAGTGACTTTGATGTAGGGACTGAGACATGTCGGAAGAATATGAGGGTGTGGGGAAGACAATTTACCGAGGTGCACCCCATTATTGCACATTTTTAACCATACCAAGGACATCAACAATAGAGGGGAAACTGGATGTTCCTATCGTTTATATTCCACTCATGCTCTTTACAGCGGCGGCTTGCCATGGGAATGCTGCGGGGTGGTGAGGCGGGTGAGGGAAGGGCTGGTTGGGGGGGTAGTGTAGTCCGACATATGACAGACAGGGGTAAGATAAGTAATTAAATAAATAAAACAATTTACCTTGGGCGCTGCATCGCCGACTCAGCAATGCAGCGTGCGTAAGGTAAAATATTTTATTTATTTAATTACTTACCTTACTCCTGTCCGTCGTTTGTCGGACTGCACTAACCCCCTCCCAGCCCCTCCCCCGACCTCCCCACCGACCCGCAGCACTGCCACGGCGAGCCACCTCTGCTTTTGATGTGTATCAGGCTACACTATACCTGTGTATGTTGGTGTTTAATTAGAGACTGTATCCTTTACTCCTTTTGAGAAAATGTTGTCTTTTACGTGGATCTGGCCTTATCTAAATGAAGGTGTCACTGCAGTCATGTGTTTTATAGAGACCATAATTGCACTTGTGAAAACTTTACATTTACTTTCATAGTTTGTCATTCATAACAATTTTGTCTGACATTTTCTTTTGCCTTTAGAGTCTGCCTCCTAGTGCAATGGAAGGTGAAGAAGGCACAAGGGACACAGTAAGTAGTTTTATCCTTGAATATATACTGCTCCTATGATAACAGTAGAAAAAGTTTCCCAGTTCTTTGAATCTAAATTGCAACAGCTTAGACTTCCTAAAAGTAGAATTATTTTATAGAATTGTTTATATTGTAAAGTATCTCCAGTTAAAAAGCGACTCGATGTAATTCGTGCTCATGTTCTTCCTCTTCGCATCCTAAAAGACCCTGACTGCTTTAGCTCTTAATTCCAAATCTCTCAATCTCTGCCGCTTCACTTGTCTATTTTATCACTGCATCCTTTTCTAGAAATCTGTTATTTTCACCAACGATGTATATACTGTAGTATACAAAAAAGTGATGGATAGAATGCTTGAACTAATTTCAGCTATTGTTAATTACCCGGGGCTAAGTATTAGCCAATCGTTATTTTGCATATCACTGGGTTTAATCTGAATTAGCATGGTGGACAAAAGAATGATAGATTGGAATGCTACACCAAGCGACTGCCAGTGGTTAGACTAATTGTAATCATTCCTTCCATCATATTTTGTGTTACATATATACTGTTACAATTTTTAGACTACTCATACACCTGTCCATTTCCCATCACCAAAATGTATTTCTTGTGGAGGTATTCTCGTAGCTCGATTTCTTAAAATTATTTTCTGACTTGCACTTATGACTCCATCCCAAATGTAAGGGGGTACGGGGCATTAGAAACACAGTGACCAAAGCAGATAAACTTCAATGATTTGTGAAACCCAAATGCCAAATTACTCCACACATAATTTTATTTTGATGTAAATGTTAGTTCTTTTTTTGTTTCTTCCAGTTACCTACCACAAATATTTCTGACCAGAAGATGGATCAGAAAATTGAGGAAAAATCATTTGAAGAGGTTAGTTTAATCAGTCTGTTGATATATGTTTGTGAAAAGCTGAAGAATATCCTTTTTGGCACTGATTTGCTCATGCTTACCATGCTAAGAGGGAACTACCAGAAAAAGCGTTACCGAAGGTAAGTAACTTGTTCTTCAGTCAAATAATTTTTTTACTATTTACATCCTTCTATTTCTCGAAATTCTCTTTTGGCTACTTGACTCGAGACTGCACCATCAAGGGAGAGCAGGTCAAAGACAGTGGGAACCAGAAATCCCATCAGATAAAATTCAATGGATTTGAGAATACGAATTCTAAAATGAGGAACACGTGTAGTTTTACCTCCTTCTAAATGTTATTGTTTTGCTTCTTCCAGAAACTTACTTTTAATGAGGCCTACCAGAAGCTGGTTCTGGCAGCTGAGGAAACGTCACCCGATGAGGTAAGTATATTCACTCTGTTAATATATACCTGTGACTAACAGGAATTTCTTGGATTTGCTGATGCACACTTTTCAAATCACATGCAGGCTTATTTCTTATGTAACAATTCACCTTCTTAGTAAAAAGTGTTCCAGGATTTCCACTTCAGTTATCTATTCATCCTTCAAACAGTTCTGATTTTTTTCAGCATTTGTCATTTTGGTAAGACTCTTGCCCCTCGAGTACCATTCACCCAGTTAATTTGGAGGTACATCTGCCAGGGATCTTTTTTAATGTTTTCCAGCGTATGGGATTTCAAAGTTACACACATTTATTTTGTTGCATATATGGCCTAGCAACCGTTGAACCATGATTTCTTTAAATATATTTTCTTTTCTATTAACCCTAATTTCTGGCTTATACTAATATGGAGTTGGCACTAACCATTTTCCGGTGCTAAAATAATTAGTTTCCCTGGTTATAGTGTTGTATTAGAACTTCACAAATGCAGTATATCCCTGTATGAGAAAATATTATAAATAATCGTCAGTTCTTAGCCTCCATGACCCACACAACTTGTCGTCTTTCTAATAAAGATAATATCCGATATATCCAAGAACAATAATGAACGTGTTGTGAGGTCTTTACCACATACTTTCTAGAATTTTAAGTCTCTCCCACAGATATAGTTTCTTCATGTGCAATCTAAACATCTGCGACTCGCCCAACTTTCTCCTCAACCTCATTTAGATAAGGTCCGATCTATCCATGACTAGTGCTGAGCTTGATGTGAGGGGATTAGTGCATACGTGCCATGTTTTTCCTCTGTAACTGATGTGGCATTTGTACAACAAAAATTTGATTCTGACTTTCTCTTTTACAATTAGAACACCCATCCTAGTGCTGTGGAAAGCGATGAGGCCATCCAGGACAAAGTAAGTAGTTATGGTTTGGGATAATAAAATCCAAAAAGCTCTTCCCTTCTCAGTGTGGGCGTGGCACCCTGGAGAGAATTTACCCAAAGCAGAACACAATTCTATAACTGTTCGTTTTGTACCCTATCTCCATTCAAGAAACTGATGAATGTCATTTGTGCTTATTGCCTTCCACCTGCAACCCTTGAAGACTCACTCCTTGAGCTTTATGTTCTCAACTTTCCCCTTTCCATGCATTTCTACTTAAACACTTCATCCACATTCTGTATAAACAAATATTATAAACTTTTCCCAGCTTTTACTGGACTTTGTGGACACTGCTGATTTCACTAAATAATTCCTTACTAGATAATTCTTTGAATGATCGTACAGCGGTCCATTTACTATCAGCTAGAGCAATTTCTTGTGGGAGGGTTAACATCACTCCATTTCTCGAAATGTTCTTGTGTTTGCCATCCATGGCTCCTATCCCAATGTCAACGTGATCCAGGACCATAGAAACTTACGAATCACATCAATTAGAGCGTTATGGATTTGTGAAAATGAATTTTAAAATGGTATAGCTGAATGGCCTACTTAAAGAAAACAAGAGAGTGTCATTGTCATTTAAGCATGCAGCAATACAAGCGATTAGCTGAATGGCCTACTTGGTGCAATACCCTGCTATCAGGACAAAAGCCCAGGACACTTAGTGACTTTGATGTAGGGACTGAGACATGTCGGAAGAATATGAGGGTGTGGGGAAGACAATTTACCGAGGTGCACCCCATTATTGCACATTTTTAACCATACCAAGGACATCAACAATAGAGGGGAAACTGGATGTTCCTATCGTTTATATTCCACTCATGCTCTTTACAGCGGCGGCTTGCCATGGGAATGCTGCGGGGTGGTGAGGCGGGTGAGGGAAGGGCTGGTTGGGGGGGTAGTGTAGTCCGACATATGACAGACAGGGGTAAGATAAGTAATTAAATAAATAAAACAATTTACCTTGGGCGCTGCATCGCCGACTCAGCAATGCAGCGTGCGTAAGGTAAAATATTTTATTTATTTACTTACTTACCTTACTCCTGTCCGTCGTTTGTCGGACTGCACTAACCCCCTCCCAGCCCCTCCCCCGACCTCCCCACCGACCCGCAGCACTGCCACGGGGAGCTGCCGCTGCTTTTGATGTGTATCAGGCTACACTATACCTGTGTATGTTGGTGTTTAATTAGAGACTGTATCCTTTACTCCTTTTGAGAAAATGTTGTCTTTCACTTGGATCTGGCCTTATCTAAATAAAGGTGTCACTGCAGTCATGTGTTTTATAGAGACCATAATTGCACTTGTGAAAACTTTACATTTACTTTCATAGTTTGTCATTCATAACAATTCTGTCTGACATTTTCTTTTGCCTTTAGAGTCTGCCTCCTAGTGCAGTGGAAGGTGAAGAAGGCACAAGGGACACAGTAAGTAGTTTTATCCTTGAACATATACTGCTCTTATGATAACAGTAGAAAAAGTTTACCAGTTCTTTGAATCTAAATTGCAACAGCTTAGACTTCCTAAAAGTAGAATTATTTTATAGAATTGTTTATATTGTAAAGTATCTCCAGTTAAAAAGCGACTCGATGTAATTCGTGCTCATTTTCTTCCTCTTCGCATCCTAAAAGACGCTGACTGCTTTAGCTCTTAATTCCAAATCTCTCAATCTCTGCCGCTTCACTTGTCTATTTTATCACTGCATCCTTTTCTAGAAATCTGTTATTTTCAACAACGATGTATATACTGTAGTATAAAAAAAAAGTGATGGATAGAATGCTTGAACTAATTTCAGCTATTGTTAATTACCCGGGGCTAAGTATTAGCCAATCGTTATTTTGCATATCACTGAGTTTAATCTGAATTAGCATGGTGGACAAAAGAAGGATCGATTGGAATGCTACACCAAGCGACTGCCAGTGGTTAGACTAATTGTAATCATTCCTTCCATCATATTTTGTGTTACATATATACTGTTACAATTTTTAGACTACTCATACACCTGTCCATTTCCCATCACCCAAATGTATTTCTTGTGGAGGTATTCTCATAGCTCGATTTCTTAAAATTATTTTCTGACTTGCACTTATGACTCCATCCCCAATGTAAGGGGGTACGGGGCATTAGAAACACAGTGACCACATCAGATAAACTTCAATGATTTGTGAAACCCAAATGCCAAATTACTCCACACATAATTTTATTTTGATGTAAATGTTAGTTCTTTTTTTGTTTCTTCCAGTTACCTACCACAAATATTTCTGACCAGAAGATGGATCAGAAAATTGAGGAAAAATCATTTGAAGAGGTTAGTTTAATCAGTCTGTTGATATATGTTTTTGAAAAGCTGAAGAATATCCTGTTTGGCACTGATTTGCTCATGCCTACCATGCTAAGAGGGAACTACCAGTAAAAGCGTTACCGAAGGTAAGTAACTTGTTCCTCAGTCAAATAATTTTTTTACTATTTACATCCTTCTATTTCTCGAAATTCTCTTTTGGCTACTTGACTCGAGACTGCACCATCAAGGGAGAGCAGGTCAAAGACAGTGGGAACCAGTAATCACATCAGATAAAATTCAATGGATTTGAGAATACGAATTCTAAAATGAGGAACACGTGTAGTTTTACCTCCTTCTAAATTTTATTGTTTTGCTTCTTCCAGAAACTTACTTTTAATGAGGCCTACCAGAAGCTGGTTCTGGCAGCTTACGAAACGTCACCCGATGAGGTAAGTATATTCACTCTGTTAATATATACCCGTGACTAACAGGAATTTCTTGGATTTGCTGATGCACACTTTTCAAATCACATGCAGGCTTATTTCTTATGTAACAATTCACCTTCTTAGTAAAAAGTGTTCCAGGCTTTCCACTTCAGTTATCTATTCATCCTTCAAACAGTTCTGATTTTTTTCAGCATTTGTCATTTTGGTAAGACTCTTGCCCCTCGAGTACCATTCACCCAGTTAATTTGGAGGTACATCTGCCAGGGATCATTTTTAATTTTTTCCAGCGTATGGGATTTCAAAGTTACACACATTTATTTTGTTGCATATATGGCCTAGCAACCGTTGAACCATGATTTCTTTAAATATATTTTCTTTTCTATTAACCCTAATTTCTGGCTTATACTAATATGGAGTTGGCACTAACCATTTTCCGGTGCTAAAATAATTAGTTTCCCTGGTTATAGTGTTGTATTAGAACTTCACAAATGCAGTATATCCCTGTATGAGAAAATATTATAAATAATCGTCAGTTCTTAGCCTCCATGACCCACACAACTTGTCGTCTTTCTAATAAGATAATATCCGATATATCCAAGAACAATAATGAACGTGTTGTGAGGTCTTTACCACATACTTTCTAGAATTTTAAGTCTCTCCCACAGATATAGTTTCTTCATGTGCAATCTAAACATCTGCGACTCGCCCAACTTTCTCCTCAACCTCATTTAGATAAGGTCCGATCTATCCTTGACTAGTGCTGAACTTGATGTGAGGGGATTAGTGCATACGTGCCATGTTTTTCCTCTGTAACTGATGTGGCATTTGTACAACAAAAATTTGATTCTGACTTTCTCTTTTACAATTAGAACACCCATCCTAGTGCTGTGGAAAGCGATGAGGCCATCCAGGACAAAGTAAGTAGTTATGGTTTGGGATAATAAAATCCAAAAAGCTCTTCCCTTCTCAGTGTGGGCTTGGCACACTGGAGAGAATTTACCCAAAGCAGAACACAATTCTATAACTGTTCGTTTTGTACCCTATCTCCATTCAAGAAGCTGATGAATGTCATTTGTGCTTATTGCCTTCCACCTGCAACCCTTGAAGACTCACTCCTTGAGCTTTATGTTCTCAACTTTCCCCTTTCCATGCATTTCTACTTAAACACTTCATCCACATTCTGTATAAACAAATATTATAAACTTTTCCCAGCTTTTACTGGACTTTGTGGACACTGCTGATTTCACTAAATAATTCCTTACTAGATAATTCTTTGAATGATCGTACAGCGGTCCATTTACTATCAGCTAGAGCAATTTCTTGTGGGAGGGTTAACATCACTCCATTTCTCGAAATGTTCTTGTGTTTGCCATCCATGGCTCCTATCCCAATGTCAACGTGATCAAGGACCATAGAAACTTACGAATCACATCAATTAGAGCGTTATGGATTTGTGAAAATGAATTTTAAAATGGTATAGCTGAATGGCCTACTTAAAGAAAACAAGAGAGTGTCATTGTCATTTAAGCATGCAGCAATACAAGCGATTAGCTGAATGGCCTACTTGGTGCAATACCCTGCTATCAGGACAAAAGCCCAGGACACTTAGTGACTTTGATGTAGGGACTGAGACATGTCGGAAGAATATGAGGGTGTGGGGAAGACAATTTACCGAGGTGCACCCCATTATTGCACATTTTTAACCATACCAAGGACATCAACAATAGAGGGGAAACTGGATGTTCCTATCGTTTATATTCCACTCATGCTCTTTACAGCGGCGGCTTGCCATGGGAATGCTGCGGGGTGGTGAGGCGGGTGAGGGAAGGGCTGGTTGGGGGGGTAGTGTAGTCCGACATATGACAGACAGGGGTAAGATAAGTAATTAAATAAATAAAACAATTTACCTTCGGCGCTGCATCGCCGACTCAGCAATGCAGCGTGCGTAAGGTAAAATATTTTATTTATTTAATTACTTACCTTACTCCTGTCCGTCGTTTGTCGGACTGCACTAACCCCCTCCCAGCCCCTCCCCCGACCTCCCCATCGACCCGCAGCACTGCCACGGCGAGCCGCCGCTGCTTTTGATGTGTATCAGGCTACACTATACCTGTGTATGTTGGTGTTTAATTAGAGACTGTATCCTTTACTCCTTTTGAGAAAATGTTGTCTTTTAAGTGGATCTGGCCTTATCTAAATAAAGGTGTCACTGCAGTCATGTGTTTTATAGAGACCATAATTGCACTTGTGAAAACTTTACATTTACTTTCATAGTTTGTCATTCATAACAATTCTGTCTGACATTTTCTTTTGCCTTTAGAGTCTGCCTCCTAGTGCAGTGGAAGGTGAAGAAGGCACAAGGGATACAGTAAGTAGTTTTATCCTTGAACATATACTGCTCTTATGATAACAGTAGAAAAAGTTTCCCAGTTCTTTGAATCTAAATTGCAACAGCTTAGACTTCCTAAAAGTAGAATTATTTTATAGAATTGTTTATATTGTAAAGTATCTCCAGTTAAAAAGCGACTCGATGTAATTCGTGCTCATTTTCTTCCTCTTCGCATCCTAAAAGACGCTGACTGCTTTAGCTCTTAATTCCAAATCTCTCAATCTCTGCCACTTCACTTGTCTATTTTATCACTGCATCCTTTTCTAGAAATCTGTTATTTTCAACAACGATGTATATACTGTAGTATGCAAAAAAGTGATGGATAGAATGCTTGAACTAATTTCAGCTATTGTTAATTACCCGGGGCTAAGTATTAGCCAATCGTTATTTTGCATATCACTGGGTTTAATCTGAATTACCATGGTGGACAAAAGAATGATGGGTTGGAATGCTACACCAAGCGACTGCCAGTGGTTAGACTAATTGTAATCATTCCTTCCATCATATTTTGTGTTACATATATACTGTTACAATTTTTAGACTACTCATACACCTGTCCATTTCCCATTCCCCAAATGTATTTCTTGTGGAGGTATTCTCATAGCTCGATTTCTTAAAATTATTTTCTGACTTGCACTTATGACTCCATCCCCAATGTAAGGGGGTACGGGGCATTAGAAACACAGTGACCACATCAGATAAACTTCAATGATTTGTGAAACCCAAATGCCAAATTACTCCACACATAATTTTATTTTGATGTAAATGTTAGGTTTTTTTTGTTTCTTCCAGTTACCTCCAACAAATATTTCTGACCAGAAGATGGATCAGAAAATTGAGGAAAAATCATTTGAAGAGGTTAGTTTAATCAGTCTGTTGATATATGTTTGTGAAAAGCTGAAGAATATCCTGTTTGGCACTGATTTGATCATGCTTACCATGCTAAGAGGGAACTACCAGAAAAAGCGTTACCAAAGGTAAGTAACTTGTTCTTCAGTCAAATAATTTTTTTACTATTTACATCCTTCTATTTCTCGAAATTCTCTTTTGGCTACTTGACTCGAGACTGCACCATCAAGGGAGAGCAGGTCAAAGACAGTGGGAACCAGTAATCACATCAGATAAAATTCAATGGATTTGAGAATACGAATTCTAAAATGAGGAACACGTGTAGTTTAACCTCCTTCTAAATGTTATTGTTTTGCTTCTTCCAGAAACTTACTTTTAATGAGGCCTACCAGAAGCTGGTTCTGGCAGCTAAGGAAACGTCACCCGATGAGGTAAGTATATTCACTCTGTTAATATATACCCGTGACTAACAGGAATTTCTTGGATTTGCTGATGCACACTTTTCAAATCACATGCAGGCTTATTTCTTATGTAACAATTCACCTTCTTAGTAAAAAGTGTTCCAGGCTTTCCACTTAAGTTATCTATTCATCCTTCAAACAGTTCTGATTTTTTTCAGCATTTGTCATTTTGGTAAGACTCTTGCCCCTCGAGTACCATTCACCCAGTTAATTTGGAGGTACATCTGCCAGGGATCATTTTTAATTTTTTCCAGCGTATGGGATTTCAAAGTTACACACATTTATTTTGTTGCATATATGGCCTAGCAACCGTTGAACCATGATTTCTTTAAATATATTTTCTTTTCTATTAACCCTAATTTCTGGCTTATACTAATATGGAGTTGGCACTAACCATTTTCCGGTGCTAAAATAATTAGTTTCCCTGGTTATAGTGTTGTATTAGAACTTCACAAATGCAATATATGCCTGTATGAGAAAATATTATAAATAATTGTGAGTTCTTAGCCTCCACGACCCACACAACTGTGTCGTCTTTCTTATAAAGATAATATCCGATATATCCAAGAACAATAATGAACGTGTTGTAAGGTGCTTACCACATACTTTCCAGGATTTTAAGTCTCACCCACAGATATAGTTTCCTCATGTGCAATCTAAACATCTGGGACTCCCCGACTTTCTCCTCAACCTCATTTAGATAAGGTCCGATCCATCCTTGACTAGTGCTGAACTTGATGTGAGGTGATTAGTGCATACGTGCTATGTTTTTCCTCTGTAACTGATGTGGCATTTGTACAACAAAAATTAGATTCTTTCTGACTTTCTTTTTTACCATTAGAACCCCCATCCTAGTGCTGTGGAAAGCGATGACGCCATCCAGGACATTGTAAGTAGTTATAGTTTCAGATAATAAAATCCAAAAAGCTCTTCCCTTCTCAGTGTGGGTTTGGCACACTGGAGAGAATTTACCCAAAGCAGAACACAATTCTATAACTGTTTATCTGAAAGAAACAGGTTAGTATTAGATTCCTTACCTTAGAATATCCCCAGGCGTCAGACTGGATCCGGAAACTTTTGCGTAGCAGTACCCTTGCCCGTCGGTAGGCGTCGTCTGCGGTTCCGCGTTCGTCGTCGGTGTCGTGGGCGGCGTGATGACGTCGTCGGAGTACTTAGATGCAGCCTCTGCGTGCTGACGTCAGTTCTTCTTTTTTCCGCGCCAGCAGCGCAGATCAGAAAAAAGTGGTACCGTAGTCATTTTTGGACTAAACTTTTTTGAGATCTTTTTGATCATTCTTTCGAGTCTCGACTCCGATCAGTGCCGGTAGGGATGCCATGTTTTAAACTCTGTGAGGAATGCGACCGACTGATGTCGGTCACCGACCCTCACCTCCGGTGCCTCCACTGTCTCGGCGTCGATCACGACGACAAGGCCTGCTCTGACTGCCGGGCCTTAACATCGAAAGGTAGGTGGAAGCGGTCCCGCAAGCGGCTCGATCTCCGGCAGTCAGCCCCGCGCCACGAGAGGTCCCGGTCCAGACGGAGGTCGAGGGACCGGTAGCGGGGTCGGAGCCATCATAGCTCCGGGAGTCGACATCACTCCTCAGGCTCGGGGGCGTGGCTTGGGCGCCGATGGAGCAGGCGGCGTGAGCCGATAGCTCCGTGCTCGATCCCCCAACCTATCCTGAGAATCGGGGTCTACAGTGGCCTGAGGTCGTGGAGCCTGTGTCGGAATACCTGCGGCACAGTTTGGGCCTGGCGTTCCGGCTGGCGGGGCCTCGGTGACGGGGTTTTCTTTGTTGGCGCCGGGGCCGGGAGACTTGCAGCGGAGCTCCTCAGATGGCGGCGATGCCTGCCCGATAGCCCTGCGAGGAGCGGACTCATCCCAGGTGCCGGCGGGACGATCAGCTGAGGCGAGGCTGGAGAAAGACGGCGGCTGCCGGGCGCCGGGACCGGCGTCTCCCGGGGAGAAACTGCAGAGGTGATTGCTGCTGGCCGGCGGCCGGCGAGACCGGCTATGAGCCTCAAGATGGCGGCTGCCAGGACGACCAACGAGGAGCTGTGGTGACCCCTGTTCGGAGATCGGGGTCCCGGAGAGGTGGCGAGCAGGGCCTGATCGGGAGCGGACTAGTGCTGAGAAGCCCTCATCGAAGCAGTTCTCAGGGTTACCGGAGTGCAGGGCGGCGCACTGAGCTGGGGCCTGACGTGGACGGACCTCTACCCGGAGGGCCAGGTGCGCTCCTAGAACCGACCGCGGAGGAGAATCACGGGGCCACAAGGGTGTAAGCCCCCCCGGTCGGTGACACAAGTGGATGCCCAGAAGTGTGAGGTAGTGCCGGTGGGGTGTTCGGCCCCGGCATACTCCAAGGGGGACTCCGGGCGGGGCGCCGCCGGCTGGCTGCGGAGGAGGCTTGCTGGGGGCCCAGAGGCGGGGGTCCCGGATTGGCTGGAGTGGGGGGGCCCTTTCTCTGGCGCTGTGGCCGACCGCCGAGGCGGTGGAAGGTTGGCCTGGAGGCCGGATAGTGCCTGTGCTTGGGGGCCTGAGGCGGCCTGTTGGGTGGACTTCGGGCGCACCTGGGAGAGACAGCTGGAACAGACTGAGAGCCAAGTACGTGCGGGACGCCTGTGAACGGCCTAGGGGTTCCCGCGTCCACCTGACTCTCGGGGGGCCTACTGCTGTAGTGGTGCCGCAGAGACTGATTGGAGTGCGCTGAGTGGAGAGGGGGTTGCTGCGGAGAGACTGCTATTCCGCTGATACGACGGACAGCCGGGGATCGGTGTCACCCTGCAGGCACCGGGTGCGGAGGCTCACCCTGCAGCTTGGACACGGAGGGTCACGCCGGAGGGCATCGTTGCGTGGAACAGTGTGTGGTGCGGCCTGCACAATGAAGCCGGGAGCAGAAGGAGGAGGCGAGGTAACGCGGACTACCGCCCCGGCGGGTGAAGAAGCGATGGGGGGCTCAGAGACGGACATGAGGTTGAGCAAACGTCTGGATCAGATCCTGGAGGCCATAACTGCGACCAAAGAATCCCTACATAATGACATGGCGCAGGTTGCTAAGGGGCTGGGCCTCCTAAAGGCTGATCATTCAAAGCTGGTGGACCGGGTGAAGGACACTGAATTGACGGTGCAAGACCTGAAACCGGCGGTGGTGACTGTTGAACGGAAGCTGGAGGGTGCACTGCAACGGCTGACGGCGCTGGAAGAAAGGGCGGAGGATGCAGAAAGTAGGAATAGGCGCAATAATGTGCGAGTGGTCGGCCTGCCGGAGAAAATTGAGGGGGCGGATATAATAGCCTACCTGGAGAACTGGTTTAGGACGCAAGTGGCCCCGGAAGGGTTATCTCCCTTCTTCACGCTGGAAAGGGCGCATAGAGTCCCGGCCAGACCACCATCACGGGGGCGCCCTCCCAGGCCTGTGGTGGCACGTCTCCTCCACTACAAGGATAGAGATCTGTTGATTCAAAATGCGTGATCACTGGGACCCTTCAAAGTGGAGAACAGTTCGGTGACCATCTTCCCGGATTATACCCAGGAAGTCCAAAGAACTAGGGCATCTTTCCTTGCGGTCAAAAAGGAGCTCAGAACTGAGGGGATTCAATATTCATTACTGTTTCCGGCTAAACTACGGATCATCCTGGATGGCACGACGCAGTTTTTTATGACGCCTGATGAGGCCTGGACTTGGTTAGAGACCTACAGAGCGGGTACTGATCGCAGACATAAGGCCTAGAGTGACCGCCCTAAGCCGGCTAGGGTACGCCAATCGCAACGTATCCGTAAACGACACAAGACTCAACAGGCCCTGCTGCTTGCGCAACTGGCGGCGGATAAACAGGGGGCCCTGGCGGCGACGGCGGCCATCACGGGATCGCAGAGAGAGGAGTTGGTAGGAGGTTCGGTGTCTTAGGACGACAAGAGACATTCTGGGACTGAGATTTCAGATGTGGATAGTAATGTTGGGCCGTAGCTGACTCCCCGCTCGGCAGACGATTTGTGACTTGCACGACCTCCAGGGCGAAGTGCGGGACACGGACAACTGTGATAGAGGATGGACTCCATGGTATCCTTCTGGAGTACGGTAACTGTACCAGGCCACGGGGGGGATCATGGGGCGGGGGGCTGGGGCGAGAGCTGCCGCTTGTCGGGGCACAACCGTGCTCCTACTGCCCTTAAGGCAGCCTGCAGTGGCTACTGCAGGGTAGATCTGTTTGTTTGGTGCGTGAGGTTTGGATGGGGGCTGATGCGCAGTTGCTGGTTCCTGTTCTGGGGGAGTGGGCGTTGGGGGTTCTGGGAGTTGTTTGGGGGGAGGGCACTTCTGATGCTGGTGTGGGCTGGCGGGCTGCGGTCGGGCTGCTGCGACTGAAGGGTAGAAATGGGGACGATGCCTGAGCTGAAGTGTGTGAGAAGTTGGCCTGATATGCAGTGCTCACTATTCTAGTGATCACTATGTATCAGTCCAAACAACCCTTATTGATGATTGGTTGTAAGTCAACCTTAGACCAGCTATCCTAGTAGCGTGGATACGAGCAGTCTTCGGGCTAAACTCTAGAGGGCGTGTTAAGCCAGCTGTTATACCATCACATATACCCATTGAACACCAAGTGAAAGGACACCACACAAGTGTTATGAAAATAAACAGTGTATTTATTAGAATCACAACAGCCCTGTACTCTTTATGAGGACAGGGTACTAAGCACACAACAAAACTCCTATGAAAATACTTTAAGTTGCACAATTTACACAAATGCCCGAGGGGCACGAAAAACCATATACTATGGAAGTGGAATGCGAAATTACTAGCAGGTAAGTACTGTACTAATAGGACTACGTTACTGAACCTTCAAATTACTAGTAGGAGGCCTAGGGGACTCGGGTGCAGAGTGTGCACTCTCACGCGGGATGCGGGACAAAGGCTATGGTAGCTAGATTTCACAAAGTTATTGTTCTCGGGCGAACCCGATAAGGTAGATCAAAAACGACAGTGGATCCTGACCCTTGGATAGTGAGGCTATGCTGGGGCACCGAAATGCCGAGTTTACCTAGCCCAGGGGCTGCAGCTGCATATGTCTCAAAAGACGTCGGGAATCCTCGTAGACGAATCAGGAGCCTGAAGAAAGAAGTTGCTGGCAGGCGACCAGTGAAGATAGTTCGAGTGATCCAAGCCTGGATCGAAGATGGATGACACCTGAAAGCAGAGGGGACCAAGTTCGTGACTACTAGCCAGTAGTCAGGTGGCACCAGGAGGGCACCGGATGGTAGTCACCTCGACTAGGCGAGTGGGCGACGCTGTGCTCTGCAGATCTCACGGACCAGGAGGCGTTGTCGGCGACCAGGATGGAGGAGCGAGCTGTCCCACGATGGATGAAGCTGTCGACGTCGCTGGACCCAGGATTGGGGCAACAAGTCTTGGCAAATTCAAGCCCACGCGGTGGACTCAAAATGGCGTCTGGAGTGGACCAGGAGGGTCCGGGGTGCTCCTCTTTTGGAAGGGAGCAAGGGCCAGTCTGGAGCAACCAGACCAGCAGCAGTGATATGTTGGGCGTCGTTAAGAAGGCCACAAGCCAGCGGGCTAGTAGCCAAACAACGCGGTGAGCAGCAAAAAGCAGAAGGGCCCCACGCAGATCGTGGAGATGCTGGGAGGCTGGACTTCGGTGCTGGAGCTGCTCAGGGTCGGGGCTTGTCGGACCCCAAAGCACTCACCAGAGGATCCCTCGGCGGTCATGCTGGATAGGAGGTGTGCAGTTCTGATGATGGCCGGTCCCTCGAGGTCTCGTCGCACCTACGGTTCTCAGCTTAGCTGTAGAGGTAGGTAGAGGTCAGAGGTGCCAGGGAAGCCGGGTCTTGTCGTGCTGGTCGGTCGGATTCCTGAGGAAGGACGTGCAGCAAACCGCAGAGTTCTTAGATGGTGCCTGCGGATGCAGGGTGACTACTCCTTAGTCACAAGGGAGAAATCTTGAGAAGAGTCTTGAAGTCCTTTCGTAGAAAGTCGTTTCTTGATTCAAAGATGATCTAATTTGGAAGGGTCCCCGCTCCTGCCTTTATCCTAAAGAAAGGGGTGGGTACGTGACTAGGTCCTGCCCTAGGGGTGGGACCAGGAAGGGGGGTGGTTACACCCCTCTCCCATGCTGGACTTTCCCCAGGCCAGGGGCTGGTGTGCCCCTGGAACTGGTTCTAGCCGGAAGATGCGTAGTGAGCACCGGGGTGCCACTCAGCAGTCACCTTCCTGTAAAGCCCCGCCTACCCAGGATACACAAAACTCTGTCTGGGATGGTGCTAGCACAGCCCCGGACAGGAAACCCTTTCTCCAAGCTCTCCTCGCTGGAAGGACTCCCAGCAGCAGGAGGTCAGACTCGTGTCTGTGGTGGCAGCATCCATTTTGTGGAGCTGAGGCTTCGTTTAACTTTAACCGGGGTTTACAGTTACATACATGTCGTGTCCCTCTAGAAGGGTGGAATGCTAACCCCTTCACCAGAATTGGCGAGGGGTTAGTATTCCAATTCGTATGACACCTTACTCGACATGTTTTGATAAAGCAATACCGGAGATAGCATTTAACCGCGAGGATTATAATGCACTTAAGAGTATATGGTATGCGTTATCATGGAACAGCTATTAGGACTTGGTTCCGCAAGCTGCAAACGGGCTCAGCTCATGCCAGAGCACCATTTCACACGATTCCAAGCACTCTGCCTTCAGGATTGTCAAGGCCTGCCATAGGAGTGACTGATAGGAATCTGTGTGTCCATTTTTAGGGTTAGATATAGGTATACTATATCTAAAGCAAAGGGTAAGTACACCACCTTGCCCCAGCTGTCGTGCAGCCAGTTGTGTCAGATTTAGATAGCCAGCCAGGGGTGGCATAATACATGCTGCAGCCCCTGGTAGGCCCTCGGTACACCTATGCCCTGGATACCTAAGGTATACTATACAGGGACTGATAAGGTGGCCCAGTACCAATTGGTAAATGCACCCAAGGTACATGTGTGTCAATTTGGAGAGAGAACAGCTAGGCTGTGGGTCTGATTAGCAGGCCCACAGCCAGGGAAAGTCGTAAACCAGTGAAGCAAAAAGCAAAAATCTGAGGTGATCATAGGATTGCAGACCCTACTCTCCTACATGCAGTACTATCCGTCGACATAGAAAAAGCGTTTGATAGTTTAGAGTGGGGCTATTTGGATGAGGTGTTGAGGAGGTTTGGCCTCGGGTCTGGACGAGAGTATTGTATTCCTCGGCTACTGCCAGGGTGAGACTGGGCTTGGTGATCTCCTCTGCATACCCGGTCCAAAGAGGCACGCGACAGGGGTGCTCATTGTTGCATCTACTGTTCGCTTTAGCAATAGAACCCCTGGCAATACAAGCTAGGTCGGGGTTGGTACACGGGGGGATCGTCTGCCAAGGTGAGCGACATCATATATCGCTGTATGCGGATGATCTACTGCTGTTCTTGGAGGACACGGCTGGGGCGTTGAGGGAGGTAGTGAATGCGCTTACCGTGTTTGGAGCCCTGTCGGGTCTCAGAGTGAATTGGCGTAAGACTTGCCTTTTCCCGTTGAGAGCGGGGACGCCACAGCCATCGTTACCGACAGATGTGATTTGGGAGGACGCCTGTTTCACTTATCTGGGAGTAAGGATCTACCATAGTTCTGAAGGGTTGCTGGAAGGGAACATAGGTCGGTGTATGAGAGCCCTGCGGGGCTCGACGGCGTTCTAGGCCACGCTCCCACTATCGGTGGTGGGGAGAGTGGCGCTGCTCAAAATGATGGCCTTGCCGCGCCTCCTGTATTATTTTAGGACCCTGCCTATATGGGTCCCACCTAGGTTCTTTAGGGACCTGCGGACCCTCACCACTGGGTTCCTATGGGGGACCGGGAGGAGGCGGGTGGCATTGGACATGTTGCGTAGGCCGAAACTCGAGGGAGGGATGGCGGTTCCAGATTTTGAACTATATTATTTAGCGGCACAGCTGCAGATCCTCAAGCAACATGTAGCGAGGGAATTTCGGGGACCTGACCCGCACAGAGGGAGGGGGGTCCAGAGACACGTCCTATCTTACATTGTTATGAACCAACAGCTTGATGTGCGGGACCTGACACTCGAGGAAAAAACGTTGCGACTGTGTTGGAATAGAAGCCGGAAACGAGCGGGAGTGGAACACCCACATGCCCCGGAGATACCTCTGGGCATGTTGACGGCGCTGCCGCACGGAGGAGATTGGACCCCCCTTCTGGAATGGGAAGAGATGGGGCTCCAAGTGGTGGGCGATTTGTACGCTGAGGGAGAACTGCTGCCCTTCCAAGCGATGCAGGATCAGTTTGGAATCATGGCTGGGAACTTCCTCTTGTACATGGCTGTTACGGCGGCGATTAGGAGGCACTGGGGCGAAGGGCAGAAAGAACCAGCGACCACGTTGGCTTGTCAGTATGTCATGATGGCCGCGGGGACGATTAAGGCGATTACGTGTCTCCAGTCGCGAATGCTCCGCGAGGGACTGACGCCCCTTACTGGGTTGAAGCTGAAATGGGAGGAGAGTGTAGGAAAACCCATTCCGGATGAAACATGGGGTCAGCTCTTGAGAAGGGCGGGGAAGGGTTGCAGGAATGCACTCTTCCAGCAAGTGCACTTCTTTGTTGTCCACAGGGCCTATCTAATCCCGGGTAGGATACAGAGGCATTTCCGAGTCGCGGGGCGGCTTGCCCCAGATGTTTCCTTCCGGGGGCAGAATTGGACCATATGATTTGGGACTGCCCAAGACTGGGATCCTACTGGACAGACGTGGGTGAGCTCCTGAACGAAGTGACAGAGAGGCAGGTGACCTTTGAAAAGGCAACCTGCCTGCTGCTATGGTTTCCTCATACAAAGAAGACGAAGGTTACCAGCAAGTTTATCGATCTGGGGTTAATTCTGGCTCAGAGAGAGCTCACGTGGCGCTGGAAGTCGACGGAAGGCCCATCCAGTAGGCGATGGGCGATGGAATTGAGTAAATGGGCCAAGAGTGAAAGTATGATCCAGCTTAGGCAAGCAACGCGCGCCGTGGATGAGAGGGGCTTGGAGGTGGCACGGGCGTGGGAGTGTCTGGTGCAAGCGTTGGTGGAATACATGTCGCAGGAGGAGGACGAGGCAGAGTGAGGCAGATAGTGCATTCCTAGATGGCACACGGTTGCATGAGTGTTGTTCCCTTAGCTCCTGCATACCAGATTACATTCTGGCAGTCCGCACACACCAGCAATACTTCGGGGATTGGGTGGGGGATGGGAGGTTTGGGGGGGGCCCCGAGGGAGGCTTGAGGATGTTTAATGTGTGAGTGGGAAACGGGTTGCGGCAGGTAGGTGGGCCTATTCGGTCCAGTTTCCTTGGGTGGAAGGAAGGCGCTGACCTGAGTCATTATTCCTCGATGCTAACTCGTAGAGGTGAGTTGTTGGTTTGGGGGGGGGGATAGGTTTTAAAAAAGCAGCGACATTTGACAGGCCTACATTGACTGATGTTGAATTATTGTTCACATTGTTATTTGATTGCCTGACGCCCTCCCAGATCATTGACTTTCGCCGCCCTGCCTCCGGGATGTGGGCTGAATGGCTGTGTGATGCTGGAGTACTTATAGGGGGAGGGCGATGTGCGGAAATGGGCAGAGATATGTGTATGCTGTATAACTTTGATGCTGCAATAAAAATTGAATTTAAAAAAAAAAAAATCACTCCTCAGGCTCGAAGTCGTCAGGTAAGCACAATAAGTCGAAGAGACGTCATCGCTTTTCCGACTCCCCCCGACGCTCGCGAGACACGTCCGGGGGTTCGGGTGACACCGCCCACACGGCTCCGTCGGAGTCGCGGGCATCGCGACCTGCCCAATACCCTCCGGTCCCTGGGCAGCAAGTGACGCCTGAGGAGATTGAGTGCTTCCTCATGGCCATGAGGTTCCTCACTCCTCCGGCGGGCTCCACGGCGGCTTCGGGCCAAGCGGACCTGTCTGGGGGCCCTAGCGGGTCGGGTGCTTTGGCCCCGATGCCGCCGGAAGTTTCGGCCCCGACCCCGCCGACGCCTTCGGGTCCGGCACCGCAGGGTCCCACTGGATCCGCTTCTGGATCCGGGTCGTCGCCGGTTGACCTAACAACCTCACCGGCGCCGGTCCCTCGGGTGTCACCTCCGGTGCCATCTTCAGGCGGCGCCGTCCCCGATGTCTTACTTGATCCGGTTCGACGCCGCTTGGGGAGTTTTACTTCAATGAACCGGCCCCATCATTTGACAACCCTGATTATCAGGATATGGGTGATGAGGAATATTGGGAGGGGTCTGAGGACCCTCTGACACGTGAGTGTCAGTGTCACGATTCCCCGGTTCCATCAGTCCCTTCTAAATAGACACATGCCAAGTACCCATCAGTGATGCACTTCTAGTACATAACTGGTTAATAGGTGTTTATCCCATCTGAGAAAACCCACCCCTTTCCCGTGCACCAGCACCTCTTATGTATGTATGTATTTTAAAAAACTGTTTGTGTTCTGGGTAAAAGTGCTTCTTACTAACGTTTGCCATAGTAAACTGGTTAAGGTTAAACAGGAATGTCAATGCCATGATTGTTAGGTCTCGCATCTGGCCTGTTTTCGAATTAATGTAGTATTTCATTTGCTTCTGACACATTGCAGTTGAAAGCTTTCACACGCGATAGACGCGTGTGCTGTTATTCTGCCGTCTGACAGAACAAGCCTTCCGCTCGCGTTGCACGCGGAAGGCTGCAGACTGTTGCCACGTGCAAGCGCACGTTGACATTTGGTGCGGAAGGTATTTAAACCGCACCCTCTTAGAGAAACTCGCTTTGCCTCTGAGTTTCTGAGACTGCAGCATCGCGACCTTCGGATTCCAGTTTCCTGCGCCCAGAGAAGACTTCGAGAGGATTTCTCTTCTAAATCAAAGCCTTTTGGAACAGTTAATTTCAGCGCTCCTGGACAACTTGCCAAGCTGATCAAGGATATCGACGAACAAGTTAAAAGCTAAGTTTTCTTTGGATTTAAAAGGCGCCCAACGCAAGAGAGAAAACTTTTAGAAATTAAGAACAAGACTAATACTATTTTTCTGTTTTTTGGGGAAAAACATGTAAATGCTATTGTTGCTTCTTAACTTCAGAAATTGTTTAGTGATTTAAGGTATTCACCTTTCTTGACCTTCTATGTTGATGACATTCACAAGAAAACTCATTGTGATTTCCAGATTATATTTTAGAATGTTTAAAGATACCCTCTTGTCAGGAAATATTCACTGAAGCTAAAGTGAGTAGTTATTGCTGGAATTGTTGTTTTCTCTTGGTGAACTTTATTTTTTATTAGGAGAATAAATGCAAAGGTTCTTCAGAAAACAGACACCCAAACACTTAGAAGAGAAGAGAGTTCATTACGTAAGTGTGAGGTAATAGGAAATAGAGAAGGTACTAGGAGAATAAAGGTGTAAGGTTAGACTGTTTATATTTATTCTATTTATTTGCAGACTTTAATCAAAGAGCATAATTTAAAGAGGACAACTCCCAAGACAGCATCCCTGACAAGACAAAGAAATACTGGACGGTGGACAGAACCAGACTGAATCGCAGGTAGGAATCAGCTAGTGATATCTAGTTCTTACATGGAGTTAGGGGAGGGGCACTGACTAGTGGTAGGAATACAATTTAGATAGCGTGAATACTGAGTTTTATTATTCTTATTATTCTGCAGGTCGACAGTCAAAAGCTAATCCTCCCGTCAACGTCCAGTACCGGCCCTCCTCCCGAAAGTTCTAGTTAATGCTTAGCTGTAAGTTTAGTCAGCAAGTTTTAGTTAGAGTTTTCTGGAAGTTGGTCCCTTGCGTCTCTGCGAAAATCTCTACGCTATCTACAAAGAATACCTGTCACAGCTAAGGTAAGAGACAGCGTACTTTGGTCTTGACAGAAGGCAAAGCCCAAGAAGAATATTTCGCCCAGACGCAATGGACCAAGTTTCTTTACAGGAAATAGCAGCAGTGTTAAAAGATATTAGGGATGAGAACGTTTCTTTACGAAATGATATGACTGCATTACAGGCTTCTATCCAGCAGGGTGCAGCTAGTGCGCAGATTTCATCTTCTGACTCTGGGGGGGGAACCCAGATTCAGGTAGTTACCCCAATACCTACGCCTTTAGCTCCACCAGAACGTTTCTATGGGGATTGTAACAAGTTTTCCATATTTTTGCAACAGTGTCATCTACATTTTTTAGCCAAGAAAACAGCCTTTCCGGATGACTCCTCCAAAGTAGCTTTTATGTTATCATACTTTGGAGGAGATGCTGCTCTTTGGTCCATTCCTTTAGTAGAAAGAGATGATGCAATTCTGTATAATTTCAGAAACTTTGAACGAGCTCTAAAAAAGATATTTGCAAAACATATGTTTGTGCAGTCTGCAGACAACGAGTTATTGAGTTTAAAACAAGGGTCTTCTGACCTCCTTCATTACATCTCTCAATTCAATCGTTTGGTACTAGAAGCTAATTGGCCTTACGATAAAAGAATTTCTATTTTTTATAGAGGCCTTCGTGAAGATTTAAAAGACATGGTTACTCAAATTTTAGAACCTCCCGATGACATCAGTGAATTTATCGATCTTGTAATTAAACTGAATCATCGCCTTAGTGAGAGAAAGGGGGAAAAAGGAAAGATTGACCATAAAATCCTTTTTGTTAAAGATAGAAGTACTTCATCAGGCAAAGAGGTAGGTCCTAAAACCGATCATTCTGAGCCTATGCAAATAGGAACTGTTCGAGGACCACTCTCTAAGGATGAAAAAGAAAAAAGACGAAAATTAAATCAATGCCTTTACTGTGGTAAGACTGGACATTTTGTACGAGACTGCCCTACCAGACCTAATAAGTTTAAGACAAAGTCCTCGGACGTTGCTTTAACTCAAGAATCGTCGGAAAACTAGAAAGCTCGATGAAGGAAGAGGTCGGTTCATCGAGTGTAATTTCCAGTCTGGCCTCTACTGTTCCACCTTTGGGATGTAAACATTTTGGTATCCTAGTTGAGTTAAGAAGTCAGTCATCTTCCTCTCCATCTAGAAGGGTAGAAGCTGTAATAGACTCAGGAGCTACGGGGAATTTTATGGATACTCAGTTTTTCTCTCAGTTAGGCTTTGAGTCTATTTTGAAGGATCATCCTGAGATAGTTAGAGCAGTAGATGGCAAGGAATTAACCTCAGGACCTATTAGCCAACAGTCTGAGATCCTTGAGATGGATTGTTCCCCTATTCACCGTGAAGAGATTCAGTTTGACATCATAGATGCCCCGCAGTTCAAACTAATATTGGGAATTCCTTGGTTGATAAAACACAATCCTAGTATTGATTGGGTATCCCAGACTATTACCTTTCAGTCATCACATTGCGTAAACAGATGTTTTCTTCTGGAAAGATCGGGAGAGATTATTCAAGGGTTTAACTTTCCTTCCGATTCGTCTAGAGTTTTAGCAATAGAAGGTGTGCCATCAGTTTACTCTGATCTACAAGACGTCTTTGACAAGAAGAAAGCAAATACTCTCCCTCCACACAGAGACTTTGATTGTAGGATTGATCTTGTTCCTGGTGCTACTTTACCTTGTAGCCGAATTTATGCATTAACAGAAAAGGAGAATGTCCATCTTAGAGAGTACTTGGATGAGTATTTGGCAAATGGCTTTATTCGCCATTCAAAGTCTCCTGTCTCATCAGCTCTCTTTTTCATTCCGAAAAAGGGAGGAGAATTGCGCACGTGCATCGATTATAGAGCTTTAAACAATGTGACAATAAAAAATCGATATCCTTTGCCTTTGATCCCCACTCTGTTAGATCAAGTGAAAAAGGCAACCATTTATACAAAATTGGATTTGCGGGGAGCTTACCATTTGGTACGAGTCCGAAAGGGTGACGAATGGAAAACAGCTTTTCGTACAAAATTTGGATTATTCGAATACCAAGTCATGCCTTTTGGTCTATGCAATGCCCCCGCAGCCTTCCAATTTTTTATAAATGAGGTTCTGCACGAGTTTATCGATGTATGTTGTGTTGTCTATATAGATGACATTCTTATCTTCTCAAATTCAGAAGAAGAGCATGTGCAACAGGTCCGAGCAATTTTAACGAAACTGCTTGAAAATTCTTTGTATGTAAAATTGGAGAAAAGTTTGTTTCATACTTCAAAGGTAGAATTTTTGGGATATGTCATCAGTCCTAAGGGGATAGAGATGGACCCAAGAAAGGTGGAAGCCGTGGAATCCTGGCCCAGTCCTTCTTCTGTGAAACAAGTTCAAAGTTTTCTGGGGTTCGCGAATTTCTACCGCAGGTTCATTCAAGATTTCTCTAAAACCATCACCCCTATCACTCGATTGTTAAAAAAGGGGGTAAAATTTGTGTGGACAGAACTAGCTGAAGAAGCCTTTCAGAAACTTAAAAAGAAATTTATTTCAGCTCCTATTCTTTCTCATCCGGATCCCAGTCAGCCTTTTATTGTAGAGGCTGATGCTTCCCAATGTGCTATAGGAGGTATTTTATCCCAAAGACATGTAGACACAGGGCAATTACACCCAATTGCATATTTCTCCAGAAAATTATCTGAAGCAGAATTGAATTATGCAATTGCAGACAAAGAATTGCTGGCAATAAAGGCAGCTTTTGAGGAATGGCGCCATTATTTGTTAGGAGCAAGACATCCAGTCACTATTTACACGGACCATAGAAACCTTCAAGCATTGAGGTCTGTAAAAGCTCTGTCAGCTAGACAATTGAGGTGGTCAATGTTTTTTAACGATTATAACTTTGTAATCACCTATCGACCAGGTAAAGAAAATCTGAAAGCAGATGCTCTGTCTAGAATGGGAGAGACCTTCATTGATGCTCCATCTGAAGTAAAACCTGTAATTCCAATATCACGGTTTCAAGCAAGTATATCAGTTTGTGATGTTATCTCTGATATTAAGAAAGAGCTGGCAAAGAAAGATTGTAAGGTTTGGAAAGAATCACACCCTTATTTACAGGGAAGAGATGAATTGCTCTTTATGCAAAACCTCATTTTTGTACCCACTGACACATTAAAAGAAAGAATTCTACACTTTCATCATGACACTACCTTATCTGCTCACCCGAGTAAGATTAAGACGTATGACTTAATCAAAAGAACCTTTTGGTGGCCTTCAATGTTTAAAGATGTTCAACTTTATGTAGAAACATGTGGGGTTTGTGTTCAGAACAAATCATCTCATCAAAATCCTAGTGGTTTGTTAAACCCTCTACCTTTACCACCTCGACCATGGCACACAATATCTTTGGACTTCATTGTTGAATTACCAATTACCAAAAAGGGGTTTACCACTATCCTTACTATTGTAGATCAGTTTTCACGCATGGCTCATTTTGTCCCACTCAAAAGGCTACCAACTAGCATGGAGTTGGCACACTTAATTATGGAACATGTTGTCCGCCTACATGGGATTCCATCTGTGGTGATTTCGGACAGAGGGTCCCAGTTTATTTCACGGGTTTGGCAAAGTTTAAGGTCTCTTTTGAATATGGATATACGTTTGTCTTCTAGCTATCATCCTCAGACCGATGGTCTCACTGAACGCACTAATCAAACTATTGAACAATTCATTCGCTGTATGCTAACTAATGTAGATGAGGAATGGTCAACCCTTCTAAGTCAATTAGAGTTTGCTTATAACAATGTAGATCATTCCTCCCTTGGTATGTCACCTTTTTTCTGTAATCTAGGTTATCACCCTAATTCCTTTCCTAAGGAAATAAAAGAGCTTAATCATGTACCTGCCATTTCAGATTATGTTTCTAATTTGTCTTCTATTCAAGAGCAAGCATCTTACAATTTGGCCAAAGCAAAGGAAGACCAAAAGAAGTTTGCTGATAAACATAGATCTGAGCCTCCACTTTATTCTCCTGGGGATAAAGTTTGGTTAAGCACTAGGAATCTGAAACTAAAAGGGAATCGAAAATTCAACCCTAGATACATTGGTCCTTTCCCTATCGAGAAGATCATAAACCCAGTGAGTATGAGATTGACTTTGCCTACCAAATTTCGAATCCATCCAGTGTTCCATGTATCTTTAATCAAACCTTTTCATGCCCAGACTCGATCTGTCCAACCCCCCTCTTCCATTGATATAGAGGGAAGTCCAGAATTTGAGGTTAAGGCGATTCTAGATTCCAAGAGGTCTAGGGGAAGGTTGCTATATCTGGTTGATTGGAAAGGTTACGGTCCTGAAGAAAGATCTTGGGAACCTTTGGATCATTTGAAAAATGCTCCCAAAATGCTGAAAAGGTTTCATACTCAACACCCAGAAAAGCCTAAACCCATTGCACCGGTTTTAGGGGGGATCTTGAGGAGGGAGTACTGTCACGATTCCCCGGTTCCATCAGTCCCTTCTAAATAGACACATGCCAAGTACCCATCAGTGATGCACTTCTAGTACATAACTGGTTAATAGGTGTTTATCCCATCTGAGAAAACCCACCCCTTTCCCGTGCACCAGCACCTCTTATGTATGTATGTATTTTAAAAAACTGTTTGTGTTCTGGGTAAAAGTGCTTCTTACTAACGTTTGCCATAGTAAACTGGTTAAGGTTAAACAGGAATGTCAATGCCATGATTGTTAGGTCTCGCATCTGGCCTGTTTTCGAATTAATGTAGTATTTCATTTGCTTCTGACACATTGCAGTTGAAAGCTTTCACACGCGATAGACGCGTGTGCTGTTATTCTGCCGTCTGACAGAACAAGCCTTCCGCTCGCGTTGCACGCGGAAGGCTGCAGACTGTTGCCACGTGCAAGCGCACGTTGACATTTGGTGCGGAAGGTATTTAAACCGCACCCTCTTAGAGAAACTCGCTTTGCCTCTGAGTTTCTGAGACTGCAGCATCGCGACCTTCGGATTCCAGTTTCCTGCGCCCAGAGAAGACTTCGAGAGGATTTCTCTTCTAAATCAAAGCCTTTTGGAACAGTTAATTTCAGCGCTCCTGGACAACTTGCCAAGCTGATCAAGGATATCGACGAACAAGTTAAAAGCTAAGTTTTCTTTGGATTTAAAAGGCGCCCAACGCAAGAGAGAAAACTTTTAGAAATTAAGAACAAGACTAATACTATTTTTCTGTTTTTTGGGGAAAAACATGTAAATGCTATTGTTGCTTCTTAACTTCAGAAATTGTTTAGTGATTTAAGGTATTCACCTTTCTTGACCTTCTATGTTGATGACATTCACAAGAAAACTCATTGTGATTTCCAGATTATATTTTAGAATGTTTAAAGATACCCTCTTGTCAGGAAATATTCACTGAAGCTAAAGTGAGTAGTTATTGCTGGAATTGTTGTTTTCTCTTGGTGAACTTTATTTTTTATTAGGAGAATAAATGCAAAGGTTCTTCAGAAAACAGACACCCAAACACTTAGAAGAGAAGAGAGTTCATTACGTAAGTGTGAGGTAATAGGAAATAGAGAAGGTACTAGGAGAATAAAGGTGTAAGGTTAGACTGTTTATATTTATTCTATTTATTTGCAGACTTTAATCAAAGAGCATAATTTAAAGAGGACAACTCCCAAGACAGCATCCCTGACAAGACAAAGAAATACTGGACGGTGGACAGAACCAGACTGAATCGCAGGTAGGAATCAGCTAGTGATATCTAGTTCTTACATGGAGTTAGGGGAGGGGCACTGACTAGTGGTAGGAATACAATTTAGATAGCGTGAATACTGAGTTTTATTATTCTTATTATTCTGCAGGTCGACAGTCAAAAGCTAATCCTCCCGTCAACGTCCAGTACCGGCCCTCCTCCCGAAAGTTCTAGTTAATGCTTAGCTGTAAGTTTAGTCAGCAAGTTTTAGTTAGAGTTTTCTGGAAGTTGGTCCCTTGAGTCTCTGCGAAAATCTCTACGCTATCTACAAAGAATACCTGTCACAGCTAAGGTAAGAGACAGCGTACTTTGGTCTTGACAGTCAGTCCCAGGAGGACTGGGCAGGTGGACTTGGGGATGCCAGTGGTCTGGACACCTCGCCAGACACTGGTTTTGTCTCACCTCCTGGTGTGGCTACGGAGGAAGGGGCAACCTTCAGTGTAGTATTGACGCGAGCACAAGGCCTTGGGCCTTGAGCTCCCCGTCGCGGCCGTCAGGACTAACCTCCCCACTGAGGTCCTTAAACCGCAGTCGAGCTTGGCTGAGCCTCTGCTGCCGTTCATGAGGCCTTAACTGACGTTCTTTTGGGCACTTGGTCCAGGCCCGCTACAGGTCAGCCTGTAGATAGGAACGTGGTAAGACGCCACCGCCCGGCCCCGGGCGACCCTTGTTTCCTGTCCACCCACCCCACCCCGAGAGCCTGGTCATCCAGGCCTCAAACTCCTAGACCGCATTCCCGTCGGCTCCGCCTGATCGGGAATCCAAGAGGTATGAGAATTATGGCAAGAAGATATTCTCCTCCCTTAGCCTCGGACTGCGGTCTTCCAACACCGCATGCCTCTTGGGCCGCTACACCCACTCCCTGTGGGACACAGTCGCGGACTTGCTGCCACAATGCCCGGCAGAGGTCAAGGCTAAACTCGCCCAAGCCCTTGCGGAGGGTCGAGATGCAGCGCGTTTTTCCATCCGGTGTGGGCTGGATACCACCGACTCACTGGGCAGAGCGATGGCAACGACGGTGGTGATTCGACGCCACGCCTGGTTGATGTCCGCCAACTTTTCAGCGGATGTCCATAATACCCTCATGGACATGCCGTTTGATGGCCGTCGCCTTTTTGGCGACAAGGCAAACCATGCGCTTAAGCGCTTTAAGGACTCCAGGGCTACAGCCAAGTCCTTGGGCCTCTCGGCCCTGCGCCAGCAAACGGGTGCCTTTCGCTACTTTCGTGGCCAAGGAAGGGGTGCCCAAAAACGTGCAGCCAGCCACGCCCCGCAGACTAACATCCAACGCGGTGGCGGCCGTGGAAACCGCTGTGGAGGCGGTCGGGGACAACGGCGAGGCTAGTCCACAACTTCCACTGCAGCATCCGCCTCAAAACCCTCCTAGTCCGTGCTTGCAGGCCCATGTGACGCCAGTGGGGTGCAGGGTTCGCCATCACCTCCTCCACTGACGCACCGTCACTTCGGACAGGTGGGTGCTACAAATCGTCCAAATGGGCTACTCCCTCCCCTTCGAGGTGACACCTCCAGCCATGCCACCACAATTCTCCACGTATCGGGGGATCATTTGCGACTTCTGCAGGAGGAAGTTACGGCCCTCTTGGCCAAGAGGGCCATAGAGCGCGTTCCTGGGCCAGAAGTAGGGTGTGGTTGCTACTCCCACAACTTTCTGGTACCCAAGAAGAGCAAAGGGGGCCTACACCCTATCTTGGATCTACGGCACGTCAACGGTTTCCTCCGGAAGGAGAAGTTCAAAATACTGACACTGGCTCAGGTCTTAGCTGCCCTGGACTCTGGAGACTGGATGGTAGTGTTGGACTTCAGGATGCTTATTTTCACATCCCCATCCTGCCGGCCCACCGGCGCTACCTGCGGTTCATGGTAGGCCAAGAGCACTTTCAGTTTAACGTGCTCCCCTTCGGCCTTACCAGCGCCCCACGGGTGTTCACCAAAGTGATGGCGGTTGTCGCAGCTCATCTGCGCAGGTTAGGGGTTTCAGTCTTCCCCTACCTCGACGACTGGTTGTTAAAGGCGGGTTCGCCCCAGACAGTCGTCAGCCACCTCCAGACAATGGTAGACCTCCTGCACCAGCTGGGGTTTTCCATCAATGTGCCGCAGTCACACCTGTGCCCCTCTCAGAAGCTCTTCTTCATCGGAGCGGTTCTCGACTCGGCGCAGTTTCGGGTTTACCCTCCTGAACAGTGGGTTCGGGATATTCAGGCTCTGATTCCACTTTCAGCCTTTATCCCGGATCTCGGTCAGGTTGGCGCTGCGGCTTCTGGGGCTGATGGCCTCCTGCATCCTTCTGGTGCATCACCCCAGGTGGCGGATGCGGGCTCTGCAGTGGGACCTGAAGTTTCAGTGGGCCCAGCATCAGGGCAACCTGTCCGGCCATGTCCTGATCTCGGAGGGCACTGCGAGACAGCTGCAGTGGTGGCTCAGGGACCGCGATTGGGTCCGCGGCAGATCCCTCTCCCTTCCCCACCCAGAGCACGTGGTTGTGACGGACGCGTCCCTCCAGGGCTGGGGGGGCCACATGGGAGAGGCGGAGATCAGAGGCCTCTGGTCTCCGGCGGAGTCCCGGCCCCATATCAACCTTCTGGAGCCGCGGGCGATTCGTCTAGCACTGAAGGCATTCTTCCCCTACGTTCGGGGGAGTGTAGTGCAGGTGTTCACGGACAACAACACTGCCATGTGGTACTGCAACAAAGGGTGGGGTGGGGTCGTGGACCCTCTGCCAAGAGGCTCTGCGCCTTTGGCAGTGGCTGGGGCATCAGGGCGTGACCCTGGTGGTTCAACACCTGGCAGGTTCTCTGAACGCCAGGACGGATGAGATCAGCCGAAGGTGCATGATGGATCACGAATGGCGTCTGAACTCGGACGTGGTGCAAGGCCTCTTTCAGCAGTGGGGGAGAGCCTTGGTTAGATCTATTCGTCACAGAAGAGAACACGCAATGTCATCAGTTCTGCGCGTTGGAATTTCCAAGGCGGCACTCGCTCGGAGACGCTTTTCGTCGCAAGTGGAGTTGCAGTCTGTTGTACGCCTTTCGCCTATACCACTTCTGCCCAGAGTGCTGAAGAAGATCAAACGCGACCGGGCCCAAGTCATCCTTGTAGCTCCGGACTGGGCACGAAGGCACTGGTATCCCGAGCTACTCAGTATGTCAGTCGATCCCCCGGTTGTTCTCCTCTTCCTTCTTTCTCTTGCCCAGCAGGGCTCTGCTCTGGGCACTATCAAGGGCTACCTTTCTGCCCTTTCGGCCTTTCTAAGGCTGCCTGATCAACCATCTTTGTTCAAGTCCCCTATTGTAACTCGTTTTCTGAAGGGCATCACACACATGTTCCCCTCTGTTCCGTTTGTGATGCCTCAGTGGGACTTGAACCTTGTTCTTACTTACCTGATGTACGCTCCCTTTGAGCCACTTCATACCTGTCCTCTCCGCCTTCTTACTTTGAAGAATGCTTTCCTGGTTGTCATCACCTCTGCCAGGAGAGTGAGTGAGCTCCAGGCTCTTTTCTCTAAACCCCCCTTCCTTTCTGTCCATCCGGACAAGGTTGTGTTGCGGACTAGACCCTCTTTTCTGCCCAAGGTTGTCACGGCCTTCCACATCGCCCACCTCCTTTCCGCCACCAATTCCCTCAAAAGAGGAAGACCGGCTCCACCGTCTGGACCCAAAATGTGCGATTTCGTTTTATCTGGATCGCACACGCCAGTTCCGGGTGGATGACCAACTCTTTGTTGGTTACGTGGGCACTAAGAAGGGACGGGCGGTGCACAAGCGGCCCATCTCTTGGTGGGTCATCTTGTGTATCAAGGCTTGTTACTCCTTGGCAAAGAAGGAGCCTCCTGTTGGGCTGAGGGCCCATTCCACTCGGGCCACGGCGGCTACCACTGCCCTGGGCCGGGGAGTCCCCTTGCAGGACATCTGTCAGGCAGCTACGTGGGAATCGCTGCACACGTTTGCAAGACACTACTGCCTTGACAGTTAAGTCCGGAGGGATGGCTTCTTTGGCCGTTCCGTCCTCCAGGACTTTCTGGGGTGATCATTGGTTCGCAGACCCACCTACGGGGTTGGAATAGCTGGGGTATCTATTCTAAGGTAAGGAATCTAGTACTAACCTGTTTCTTTCAGATGAACAAGTTACTTACCTTCGGTAACGATATATCTGTAAGAAACAGTAGTTAGTATTAGATTCCTTACCGCCCCACCCATCCTCCCCGTTCTGCGAACCGATATCTAGGGTTAAGGTCATCCCCTTTCAGGGCCCTAGTTTCAATGGCACCAGTATTGGTTTTTAACATGGCTCTGCGTTTCTGGCGCGGAAAAGCTGTCTAACATCAGCACACGGAGGCGGCGTCTAAGTACTCCGACGATGTCAACACGGCACCCACGACGCAGACAACGGACGCGGAGCCGCAGACGACGCCTACCGACGCACAAGGGTACAGCTACGCAAAAGTTTCCGGATCCAGTCTGAAGCCTGGGGATATTCTAAGGTAAGGAATCTAATACTAACTACTGTTTCATACAGATATATCGTTACCGAAGGTAAGTAACTTGTTCGTTTTGTACCCTATCTCCATTCAAGAAACTGATCAATGTCATTTGTGCTTATTGCCTTCCACCTGCAACCCTTGAAGACTCACTCCTTGAACTTTATGTTCTCAACTTTCCCCTTTCCATGCATTTCCACTTAAACACTTCATCCACAGTCTGTATCAACAAGTATTGTAAACTTTTCCCAGCTTTTACATGACTTTGTTGGCACTGCTAATTTCACCAAATAATTCCATAACTAGATAATTCTTTAAATGATCGTACAGCGGTCCATTTACTATCAGCTAGAGCAATTTCTTGTGGGAGGGTTAACATCACTGCATTTCTCGAAATTTTCTTGTGTTTCCCACCCATGGCTCCTCTCCCAATGTCAACGTGGTCAAGGACCATAGAAACTTAGGAATCACATCAATTAGAGCGTTATGGATTTGTGAAAATGAATTTTAAAATGGTTTAGCTGAATGGCCTACTTTAAAAAAACAAGAGAGTGTCATTGTCATTTAAGCATGCAACAATACAGGCGCTTAGCTGAATGGCCTCCTTGCTGCAATACCCTGCTATCAGGACAAAAGCCCAGGACACTTAGTAGCCTTTGATGTAGAGACTGAGACATGTCGGAAGAATATGAGGGTGTGGGGAAGACAATTTACCCAGGTGCATCCCATTATTGCACATTTTTAACCATACCAAGGACATCAACAATAGTGGGGAAACTGGATGTTCCTATAGTTTATATTCCACTCATGCTCTTTACAGTGGCGGCTCGCCATGGGAGTGCTGTGGGGTGGTGAGGCGGGTGAGCAAAGGGCTGGTTGGAGGGTAGTGTAGTCCGACATGTGACGGACAGGGGTAAGGTAAGTAATTAAATAAATAAAGCAATTTAGCTTGGGCGCTGCATCGCCAACTCGGCAAAGGTACATTATTTTTTTTATTTAATTACTTACCTTTCTCATGTCCGTCGTATGTCGGACTGCACTAACCCCCACCCAGCCCCTCCCCCACCCACCCCACCGCCCCACAGCACTGCCACGGCTAGCCGCCGCTGCTTTTGATGTGTTTCAGGCTACACTATACCTGTGTATGTTGGTGTTTAATTACAGACTGCATCATTTACTCCTTTTGAGAAAATGTTGTCTTTTACGTGGATCTGGCCAGTGGATGATGAAGAAGGCACAGTGGACACAGTAAGTAGTTTTATCCTCGAATATATACTGCTCTTATGATAACTGTACAAAACGTTTCCCAGTTCTTTGAAACTAAATTGCATCAGCTTAGACTTCCTAAAAGTGGAATTATTTTGTAGAATTGTTTATATTGTAGAGTATCTCCAGTTAAAAAGAGACTCAATGTAATTCGTGCTCATTTTCTTCCTCTTCGCATCCTAAAAAACGCTGACTGCTTTAGCTCTTAATTCCAAATCTCTCAATCTCTGCCTCTTCACTTGTCTATTTTATCAATGCATCCTTTTCTAGAAATCTGTTATTTTCAACAACGATTTATATACTGTAGTCTTCAAAAAAGTGATGGATAGAACACTTGAACTAATTTCAGCTATTGTTAATTACCCGGGGCTGAGTATTAGCCAATCGTTATTTTGCATATCACTGGGTTTAATCTGAATTAGCATGGTGGACAAAAGAATGATGGGTTGGAATGCTACACCAAGCGACTGCCAGTGGTTAGACTAATTGTAATCATTCCTTCCATCATATTTTGTGTTACATATATACTGTTACAATTTTTAGACTACTCATACACCTGTCCATTTCCCATCACCCAAATGTATTTCTTGTGGAGGTATTCCCATAGCTCGATTTCTTAAAATTATTTTCTGACTTGCACTTATGACTTCATCCCCAATGTAAGGGGGTACGGGGCATTAGAAACAAAGTGAACACATCACATAAACTTCAATGATTTGTGAAACCCAAATGCCAAATTAATCCACACATAATTTTACTTTGATGTAAATGTTAGTTCTTTTTTTGTTTCTTCCAGTTACCTACAACAAATATTGCTGACCAGAAGATGGATAAGAAAATTGAGGAAAAATCATTTGAAGAGGTTAGTTTAATCAGTCTGTTGATATATGTTTGTGAAAAGCTGAAGAATATCCTGTTTGGCACTGATTTGCTCATGCTTACCATGCTAAGAGGGAACTAGAGATACCCTTTGCCCATTATCAATGAAAGACGAGGGCCTGGTTCCAAGGTTAGATTTTCCACACTCACGACCATCATTGTTTTGCTGAGGCACACATTTCAGAGCCGTTTAAGACTAAAAAATTGTGCACAGACTTTGGTACTCAGTATGATCTGTTGCCGGCTATTTCCTTCACACGTTCACCCCTCTGTTCTCTGATTTAGATAGCCATTATTAATTCTTTATGACTCTTGCTCCTTTAGTCAAGTCCACTCCTCAGACATGAAGTACCATCTCTCCAAGGTCCTTTTTCGTCTTTTCCATGATGCAGCCTTTTGAACACATTCCTTTCCACATATATAAATCATCCCGGCCATTGAACTTTGATTTTTGAGAATGTATTTGCTGTTGCGTAAACCCAGTTTAAAATATTTTGCCATAGTATATTTACGCTTGCACATTATGGGTAATGAGTTAATAGTGGTGTTCAGTTTTTTTACTGTGCCTCCTCAAATTCATGTAGGGATTCATGAAAATGACCTCAACAACCACAAATTAGTAACAGAATGCCCACCCAAGGTATCCAAGGTATGAACATATTCATAGCTTAGAATGGGGAGTTCCATGGAGAGGTTGTGTTTTTCTGACATTTAAAAGTGTTTAATTTCGGGCTCACCCTGAAAGGCACATCCACTAAAGAGCACTCACTCTTTTTATTCCTGCGTCCAGTGTGGTACCACAGAACCCATTTTGGAGATGATACTTCCTCCTAGCAGAACTCTGTCATTGTACTGCCAAACTGCAGCCTAGTCAGGTGTGTTACACTGGGGAGGTCGTCCACTGACCTGCCTCAATCACCTACCTGACGCTAGGTGACAGAGACTGACTACCACCCTCTGTAGGGTGCTGGAAGGTGGTGTGTAGGCATGCCTGGAAAGCTGGAAACCAGAGCTGTGTGCTGTGGAGTGTGGCTGGGGTAGGCCGGCAACAACCGCTCGGGCCACCAGTGCTGCCTCTTTGTGACTTCCTGCGGGCCTCAAGTCTACTTTCTGGGACCTGAGTAGGCCTAGCCGCAGTGATATATTGGCGTCTGTCATGGGGGGTGGAGTGGTACAGCAAGGTGAGAGGCTGACCCTCCGGGTTTGGGTGCTGCTGTGGCTACCGTAGTCTTGTGGCCGCAGCTGGGGTGCACAGGGGCTGCTGTAGCATGATGACTCACTGCAAGGTGTGCGGACCACTGTGTGATGACCTGCCTTAACACAGGGGACTTGGATCGAGCCAACTGTCCCGTGGCACTGCGGGCTGTACCCGCACTTATAGGTGAGCCATCCCAGCACCACTAAAGTAACACTAGCACTGTGGAACAATGTTTGGCCTAGAGTTTATACCCTAATATCACTCTATAGGTTATCTGAAAGAACCAGGTTAGTATTAGATTCCTTACCTCAGAAAATCCCCAGGCGTCAGACTGGATCCAGAAAGTTTTGCGTAGCAGTACCCCTGCGCATCGGTAGGCGTCGTCTGCGTCTCCACATCCGTCGTCGGCGTCGTTGACGCCGGGATGACATCGCCGGAGTACTTAGACGCCGCCCTCGCATGCTGACGTCAGTACTTCTTTTTTCCGCGCCAGCAAGCGCAGATCCAGAAAAAGTGGTACCCCTTAGTCAATTTTTGACTAAACTTTTTCGATCATTTTTGATCCTTTTCGAAGTCTAACGACTCCGACGGTGCCGGTAGGGATGCCCGGGTTTAAGCCCTGCGCCGACTGCGACCGACTGATGTCGGTTACGGACCCCGATCGCCGTTGTCTTCATTGCCCGGGCCTCGACCACCATGACAAAGCCTGCTCCGACTGCCGGGCCCTGAAGTCTAAAGCTAGGTGGGGGCGGTCCCGCAAGCGACTCGAGCTCCGTCAGTCGGCCCGCGCCGGTCAAGGTCCCGGTCCGCGAGGAGGTCGAGGGACCGGTCGTGGAGTTGGCACCACCATGGGTCCGGGAGTCGTTGTGAGAAGTTGGCCTGATATATAGTGCTCACTATTCTAGTGATCACTGTGTATCATACCAAACGACCCTTATTGATGATTGGTTGTAAGTCAACCTTATAGACCAGCTATCCTAGTCGCGTGGACAAAAGCAGTCTTTAGGCTAAACTCTAGAGGGCGTGTTAAGCCAGCTGTTTTACCATCACATATACCCCTTGAACACCAAGTGAAAGGACACCACACAAGTTGTTATGAAAAATAAAGTATATTTATTTATAACAAGTCTACCCTGAACTCTTTATGAGTCAGGGAGCTAAGCAAAATACAAAACCCTTACAAAAATACTTCAAGTTGCACAATTCACACAAATTCCCGAGGGGCACGACAAACCATATACTCTAAAAATGGAATGCGAAATACTAGCAGGTAAGTAACAAGATCCAGAGGCTTCAGGATCACTAGGACTACACTACTGAACCCTAAGGTTAGAAGCAGGAGGCCTAGGGAGATCGGGTGCAGAGTGTGCACTCTCACGCGGGATGCGGGGCAAAGTCTATGGAGGCTAGTATTTCTAAAGTTACTGTTTTCGGACGAATCCGATTGGGTAGACTTAAAACGACAAAGGATCTGGACATTTGGATAGTGAACCTGCGTTGGAGCACCGAAATGCTCGGGTTACCTAGCCCAGGGGCTGCGGCTGCATAGGGTTCAAAAGACGTCGGGAATCCTCGTTGTAGTCTATGGAGCCTGAAAGAAGAAGTTGCTGGCAGGCGACCAGTGAAGATGTTTGGAGTGATCCAAGCCTGGATCGGTGATGGAGACGACCTGAAAGCAGAGGGGACTCAGTGCTTAACCACTAGCCAGTGATTGTGTGGGCACCAGGATGGCACCGGATGAGGTCACCACGATCAGGTGAGTGGGCGACGCTGGACTCTGCAGTCACACGGGCCAGGAGGCGTTGTCGGCGACCAGGCTGGAGGTGCGAGCTGTCCCACGAGGGTGTCTGCTGTCGGCGATGCTGGACCCAGGATTGGAGCAACAACCCTTGGCAAAGGCAAGCCCACGCCGTGGAGTCAAGATGGTGTCTGGAGGGGACCAGGAGGGTCCGGGGTGCTCCTCTTTTGGAAGGGAGCAAGGGCCAGTCTGGCGCAACCAGACCAGTGGTGATGTCGTCAGGAGGGCCACTAGCCAACGGGCAAGTGACCGGAGGACGCGATAAGCAGCAAAGAGCAGAAGGGCCCCACGCAGATCTCGTGGATGCTGGGGGACTGGACTTCGGTGCTGGAGCTGCTCTGGGTTAGGGCTTCTCAAACCCCAGTGCACTCACTCAAGGATCCCTCGGCGGTCGTGCTGGTTAAGTGTCGTGCAGGTTTTGAAGATGGCCGGTCCCTCAGGTCTCGTCACACCCACGAATCTCAGCTGGGCTGACGATGCAGGTAGAGGTCAGAGATGCCAGGAAATCCGGGTCTCATTGAGCTGGTCAGTCTTGATCCGGAGGATGGACGTGCAGCAAACCGCGATGCTTAGGTGGTGCCTGTGGGTGCAGGGTGGCTACTCCTTAGCCACAAGGGAGAGTCTTCAGAGAAAGTCAAGAGTTCCTTTCGTGGAAAGTAGTTCAAGATTCAAGATTATCTAATTTGGGAAGGGGGCCCGCTCCTACCTTTATTCTAAGAAAAGGGGCTGGCACGCGACTAGGTCCTGCCCATGGGTGGGACCAGGAGGGGGGTGGTTACACCCCTCTCCCTTGTCCGGACTTTCCCCAGCTCAGGGGCTTGGGTGCCCCTGGAACTGGTTTGAGCCGGCATATGCACAGTGAGCACCGGGGTGCCACTTGCAGTCACCTTTCTCTCAGCCCTGCCTACCTGAGATACACAAAACCCTGTCTGGGATGGTGCTAGCACCGCCACTGACAGGAAACCCTTTGTCTGAGCTCTCCTGGCTGGAAGGACTCCCAGCAGCAGGAGGTCAGACTTTTGTCTGTGGTGGCAGCATCCATTTTGTGATGCTGAGGCTCGAGTTAACTTTAACCGGGGTTCACAGTTACATACATGTCGTGTCCCTCTAGAAGGGTGGAATGCTAACCCCGTCGGCCGAATTGGCGAGGGGTTAGTATTCCAATTCGTATGACACCTTACTCGACATGTTTTGATAAAGCGATACCAAAGTTGGCAAATAACCGCGAGGATTATAATGCACTTAAGAGTATATGGTACGCGTTATCATGGAACAGCTATTAGGACTTGGTTCCGCAAGCTGCAAACGGGCTCAGCTCATGCCAGAGCACCATCTCACATAATTCCAAGCACTCTGCCTTCAGGATTGATAAGGCCTGCCATAGGAGGGACTGATAGGAGTACATGTGTCCACTTTAGGGTTAGATATAGGAATACTATATCTAAAGCAAAGGGTGATTACACCACCTTGCCCCAGCTGTCGTGCAGCCAGTTGTGTCAGATTTGGGTGGCCAGCCAGTGGTGGCATAATACATGCTGCAGCCCCTGGTAGGCCCTGGGTACACCTATGCCCTGGATACCTAAGGTATGCTGTACAGGGACTGATAAGGTGACTCAGTATCCAATTAGATATGTACCTAAGGTACATGGAATTCATTTTACAGAGAGAGCAGTGGGCCTGGGGCCCTGAATAGCAGGGTCCCAGGTCAACTAAGTCGAAAAACCAGCAAAACACCAGGCAAAAAGTTGGGGGCAACCATAGTCAGATATCCACCTTCCTACAGTCGCCCTCGGTCTTCCGGCTCGAAGTCCTCAGGTAAGCACAAGAAGTCAAAGAGATGTCATCGCCCTTCCGACTCCCCCTGGCGCTCGCATGATGCGGCAGGGGATTCGGGCGACGCGGCCCACTTGGTCCGTCGGAGCCGCGGGCGTCGCTGCCTGCTTCATACCCCTCGGTCCCTGGGCAGAACGCGACTCCAAAGGAGATTGAGGCCTTCCTCACAGCCATGAGGTCGCTCACTCCTCCGTCGGGCTCCGCAGCGCCTTCAGGCCCAGCGGCCCTGACTGGGGGCCCCAGCGGGTTGGGCGCTTTGGCCCCGACGCGGCTGGGTGCTTCGGTCTCGACGCCGCTGGTGACTTCGGTCCCGGCGCCGCATGCCCCCACAGGATCCGGGTCCGGATCCGGGTCGTCGCCGGTCGACCTTACGATCTCGCCGGCGCCAGCCCCCAGGGTGTCGCCGCCTCCGGGCGTCCCCGTCCCTGATCACTCCCTCGATTCGGGTCTCGACGCCGATGGGAGATTTCTACTTCTATGACCCGACCCCATCCTTTGGTCCTGAGTCTCAGGTGATGGGTGGCGAGGCGGATTGGGAGGGGTCTGAGGACCCTCTAGCACAGGAGTGCCAGTCTTATCAGGACTGGGCAGGTGAGCTAGGGGAGGCCAGTGGTTTGAACACTTCGCCAGACACTGGCTTTATCTCCCCTCCTAGCGTGGCTATGGAGGAGGGGGCTGCCAACAGTGTGGTGCTGACGCGGGCGGCCAAGGCCTTGGGCCTGGAGCTCCCAGTCGCGGCCGTGAGGACTAACCTCCTCAGTGAGGTCCTTAAACCGCAGGCAAGCTCGGCCGAGCCTCTGCTGCCGTTTGGTGAGGCCTTGTCTGATGATCTTCTTGCCACATGGTTCAAGCTCGCTACAGGTCAGCTTGTAGATAGTGGGAGAAGTTGGCCTGATATATGATGCTCACTAGTTCTAGTGATCACCTTGAATCAGTCCAAACAACCCTTAGTACCATAGGATTGCAGACCCTACTCTCCTGCATAACCCCCCCCCCCCCCGAAACTTAGGGACATTAAACTAACCTTGACCAGGTGAGTCTTCCTGTTCTAAGTGGAAATACCTGGAGAGACCATTTGTATTGCCATGGTCAGTCCCTGGTCTATGCTCCACTGTAAAGTCTATCCCCTGTAGGGAAATGGACCACCTAAGAAGTTTGGGGTTTTCACCCTTCATTTGATTTAGCCACAAGAGGGGCTTATGGTCTGTCTGAATCTTGAAGTGAGTGAAGTATGGCCTCAACTTCTTCAGGGCCCAAACCACAGCAAAGGTCTCCCTCTCAATAGCTGACCAGCGTTTCTCTCTAGGGGTCAGCCTTTTACTTATAAAAGCAATGGGCTGGTCATGACCATCAATATTCAGCTGAGATAGAACAGCTCCCACACCCAACTCAGAAGCATCTTTTTGGACAATGAAAGGTTTGGAGTAGTCTGGACTCTTGAGAATAGGTTCAGTGCACATGGCCTGCTTTAGGTCATCGAATGCCTTTTGACAGCTAACTGTCCACTGAACTTTCTTTGGCATTTTCTTACTTGTCAGGTCATTAAGTGGGGTCACAATGGTCCCATAATTTCTGACAAATTTCCTATAGTAACCAGACAGGCCCAAGAAAGCTCTGACCTGTGTCTGGGTGGTTGGAGGAGCCCAGTCCTTTCTGGCCTGTATCTTGCACTCCAATGGTTGAACCTGGCCTCCACCTACAAGGTGGCCCAGGTACACAACCTGACTCTGCCCTATCTGGCACTTGGTGGCCTTGATAGTGAGGCCTGCCTTCTGCAGGGCCTCCAAAACTTTCCTCAGGTGGATCAGGTGATCCTCCCAGGTGGAGCTGAAGACAGCAATATCATCTAGATATGCTGCACAAAAGTCATCCAACCCAGTGAGAACTTGATTCACCAACCTTTGAAAAGTGGCAGGTGCATTTTTCAAATCAAAGGGCATCACCACAAACTGGTAATGACCTTCTGTAGTAGAAAGTGCTGTTTGGGCTTTGGCATCATCAGCTAACCTGATTTGCCAATAACCAGCTGTTAGGTCAAATGTACTCAAGAATTTGGCAGAAGCCAATTTATCTATGTGTTCATCTGCTCTAGGTATTGAATGGGCATCTGTCTTAGTGACAGCATTGAGACCCCTGTAGTCTACACCAAACCTCCTTTCTCTCTTACCATCCTGGGTGTGAGGTTTTGGCACTAGAACTACAGGACTAGCCCAAGGGCTCTCTGAGGGTTCAATGACTCCCAATTCCAACATCTTTTGTACTTCTTGCTTTATGCAGTCCCTGACGTGGTCAGGTCGCCTGTAGATTTTACTCTTTATAGGCAGACTGTCACCAGTGTCCACCTCATGGGTGCACCAGTTTGTCTGACTGGGTGTCAGAGAGAACATTTGTATAAAGGATTGAAGAACCTGTTTGCAATCCTTTTGCTGATGCTCAGAGAGGCTGTCAGAAAAGACTACACCATCTACTGACCCATCATCAGGGTTCTGAGTGAGCAGGTCTGGGAGAGGGTCACTCTCTTCCTCCTGTCCCTCATCTGTGGCCATGAGCAAGCTCATGTCCTCCCTGTCAACAAATGCCTTGAGCCTGTTCACATGAAGTACTCTGTGAGGGCTCCTGGGAGTTCCAAGGTCCACCAGGTAGGTGATCTCTCCCTTCTTTTCAATGATCTGAATTGGAGGATGGCCCTGCTGCATACTTCAAAATGCATCAATACCTTGAAAAGCGTCTTGATGGAAGTACTAATCATTAAACATAACACGCACCAAACATAAAGACCTCGAGCCAAGGTTACTCCACAATGATTTGCACATTCTGGGGGTCCCGGATTCCATGACTGTTAGACTGATGGAACTGTTTGTAGAAAAGATGCTCCACATTCTTGTTTGGCATAGACAACCTATCATCTATGTCCCTAGTGGAAAGGGTGCTTCGATCCCTGGGTGTTTGCCCTCTTCCAGCAGCACCATCTAAACCTATCATAGCGCGGGTGCTAAATTCTAGGGTCCGGCACGCTATTTTTCAGCAGTCAATTTCTGTTCAAAATTCACAGCAGGCCTTCCTTACATCCTTACATGCCAGCGACATAATACTGTAAAAGGAGTATTCTGTGGTTAACCAAAACCCTGTTCTGAGAGAGATAATTAAATCTGGACAATTCTTTGGACTTCAAATTAACTGGGATAAGTCCATGATGGTCCACTGACGTGCACTGTATCCCAATAAATTATAAACTTCCCCATTTTTTGGTGTCATAATCCAACACTTTATCTTGGTAAACATATATACCGAGACTCTGCACTAGTTTTACATGCTAACTATGGCCCAACACTCCACAAACTCAAGCAGCAGATACAACACTAGGCTCCTCTCATTCTTTCTCTGTCATAGCAGGCGTTTCCTCCCCAGACTGCTTTACCTACTTGTAATTGCTCCACTGCCCCTTACAAACACCTTTTTCAGCACAATCTGCTCCATTCGTATTACTTTTGCATGGGCCAACAAACAGGCTAGAATACGTTGAGCCATGCTGATACAACCTTACTGCAGGGATGGAATGGTAACCCACAATTTAGAGTATATTACTTCATCTCCCAATCCAAATATTTCTTTCACTGGATTCACCCAGCATTTCATCTTCTCTCACATACTCACGAGAAATGTATAGCAGGCACCACTCCTTTGATCGAATGTATGAGGGCCCTAAAATACCATTACACTATTGTATAGTAGTTGGTAAGTGATTCCCATTTGGGAGGTGAGTAAGCCACCGCGTCATGATAAAATAAATACTTTTTGATTACAAGTGCTAAACATCCTATATTACATGTCTTGAAATTCGTCAATTCATTAGGTAAGCATTCTAAATTTTTCAATGAAGTAGATTAATCATCTATTTGTATATAAAATCATCTTGAAGATCTGCACAGCCAACAAGCGCTTCGCCGCTTTTGATGCGCAGGCCTGAGGTCTGTTCAAGGTTTTCTTGTTTCACTGATTCGTCCTGTATTTTGTAAGAAAAGGTTCTACTTCCGAACAGCTTCTTACTGTCAACAAGGGGGTCGGAGAGGTGGAATTGGGAAATAGAGGTACAACACTCATTATCAGTCAGATCAAGTCTCCGATTGGTCCAACATTATTTATGCTCCAATTGGTTCCCAAAGATGGGCACCAGCCGCGGCCGCTGCAGGTAAGAGTGGTGGGGAGGTGGGGCCAGGTGAGGGGGGATTTCGAGAGATGACCATGAGGGAAAATTAAATAAATAAATAATTTCCCCTTGTGGTCATCTCTCAAAACCCCCACCTCACCTAACCCCACCTCTCCTACCTGTAGCAGCCGTGGCTGGAGACGACCCTTTGAATGCACACACAGTTGACCATTTCAGTCAAATAACTTTTTTACTATTTACATCCTTCTATTTCTCGAAATTCTCTTTTGGCTAATTGACTCGAGACTGCACCATCAAGGGCGATGAGTTCAAAGACATTGGGAACCAGTAATCACATCAGATAAAATTCAATGGATTTGAGAATATGAATTCTAAAATGAGGAACACGTGTAGTTTTACCTCCTTCTAAATGTTATTGTTTTGCTTCTTCCAGAAACCTACTTTTTTTTTTTTTTCATTTTTTTTTCTGAACAGAAATAAAGGCATATTTTAGCTGCATATTTATCGCGTCCCGATGGTGACCTGCCACACTCTGATGAGGTTATCTGTGTACCCAGCAAACAAAGTCTGCCCATCTGCAGACCATGCCAGCGAGGTACATTGAGGTGGTTCAGCTTTACTACTGTTGCTGATCACTTCCTGCTTCAGTTCGTCCACAATAATCTTCCCCTCCAGATCCCAAATCTTGATGCTGGGGCCAGTGGCCGCACACAGCCAGTAGCGGTTGGGGCTGAAGCACAAAGCATTGATGGTGTCTCCACTATCTAGGGTGTACAGGTGCTTGCCCTCATTCAGATCCCACAGCATGGCCTGTCCGTCCTTTCCGCCAGAGGCACAAAGCGAGCCGTCAGGGGAGACTGTGACCGTGTTCAGGAAGCCAGTGTGTCCAATGTGGTTGGTCTTCAGCTTGCAGTTAGCCAAGTTCCACACCTTGACCATCTTGTCCCAACCACAGGATACAATGATGGGGTTACTGCTGTTTGGCGAGAAGCGGACACAGGAAACCCATTCAGAGTGGCTCTCCTCCTCCATCTTCGGTGCGCTGCATACCTGCACGGTGTACTTGCATACTCCAAGTGTGTTCCACAGCTTAATGGTCTTATCCCGGGAGCCAGAAACAATCTGACGGTTATCAGCGGAGAAGGCAACACTCAGAACATCCTTGTTGTGGCCCACGAAGCGGCGGGTGGTGGTGCCTGTAGTAAGATCCCACAACCTCAAGGTGCTCCCCGTGCTCCATCCGACTCCATCCTCCCCGCGCGCCGTCCCTCCTGGCCAGCCGCTGCCATGTCTGAGCAGATGACCCTTCGGGGTACCCTTAAGGGTCACAATGGATGGGTGATGCAAATCGCCACCACTCCGCAGTTCCCCGACATGATCTTGAGTTCTAGCCGGGATATAAGTGTAATCATGTGGAAACTGACCCACGACGAGACCAACTATGGCATCCCTCAGCGCGCTCTTCGAGGACACTCTCACTTCGTCAGTGACGTGGTCATTTCCTCGGACGGCCAGTTTGCGCTCTCGGGGTCCTGGGATGGCACCTTGAGGTTGTGGGATCTTACTACAGAAACCTACTTTTAATGAGGCCTACCAGAAGCTGATTCAGACAGCTAAGGAAACGTCACCCGATGAGGTAAATATATTCACCCTGTTAATATATACCCGTGACTAACAGGACTTTCTTGGATTTGCTGATGCACACTTTTCAAATCACATGCAGGCTCATTTCTTATGTAACAATTCACCTTCATAGTAAAAAGTGTTCCAGGCTTTCCACTTCAGTTATCTATTCATCCTTCAAACAGTTCAGATTTTTCAGCATTTGTCATTTTGGTAAGATTCTTGCCCCTCGAGTACCATTCACCCAGTTAATTTGGAAGTACAGCTGTCAGGGGTAATTTTTAATGTTTTCCAGCATATGGGATTTCAAAGTTACACACATTTATTTTGTTGCATAAATGACCTATTAACCGTTGAACCATGATTTCTTTAAATATGTTTTCTTTTCTATGAACTCAATTTCTGGCTTATACTAATATGGAGTTGGCACCGACCGTTTGCCGGTGCTGGCAGAATTAGTTTCCCTGGTTATAGTGTTGTATTAGAACTTCACAAATGCAGTATATGCCTGTATGAGAAAATATTATAAATAATCGTCAGTTCTTAGCCTCCACGACCCACACAACTGAGTCGTCTTTCTTATAAAGATAATATCTGATATATCCAAGAACAATAATGAACGTGTTGTAAGGTGTTTACCACATACTTTCCAGGATTTTAAGTCTCACCCACAGATATTGTTTCCTCATGTGCAATCTAAACATCTGGGACTCGCCCGACTTTCTCCTCAACCTCATTTAGATAAGATCCGATTTATCCTTGACTAGTGCTGAACTTGATGTGTGGTGATTAGTGCATACGTGCCATGTTTTTCCTCTATAACTGATGTGGCATTTGTACAACAAAAGTTAGATTCTTTCTGACTTTCTCTTTTACCATTAGAACCCCCATCTTAGTGCTGTGGAAAGCGATGACGCCATCCAGGACATAGTAAGTAGTTATAGTTTCAGATAATAAAATCCAAAAAGCTCTTCCCTTCTCAGTGTGGGCTTGGCACACTGGAGAGAATTTACCTAAAGCAGAACACAATTCTATAACTGTTTACCTGAAAGAAGCAGGTTAGTATTAGATTCCTTACCTTAGAATATCCCCAGGCGTCAGACTGGATCCGGAAACTTTTGCGTAGCAGTACCCTTGCGCGTCGGTAGGCGTCGTCTGCGGCTCCGCGTCCGTTGTCGGCGTCGAGGGTGCCGTGATGATGTCGTCGGAGTACTTATTCGCCGCCTCCGCGCGCTGACGTCAGTTCTTCTTTTTTCTGCGCCAGCAGCGCAGATCCGGAAAAAGTGGTACTGTAGTCATTTTTTGACTAAACTTTTTGAGATCTTTTTGATCATTCTTTCGAGTCTTCGACTCCGATCGGTGCCGGTAGGAATGCCAGGTTTTAAACCCTGTGAGGACTCCGACCGACTGATGTCGGTCACCGACCCTCACCTCCGGTGCCTCCACTGTCTCGGCATTGATCACGACGACAAGATCTGCTCCGACTGCCGGGCCTTAAAATCGAAAGCTAGGCGGAAGCGGTCTCACAAGCGGCTTGATCTCCGGCAGTCGGCCCGCGCCGCGAGAGGTCCCGGTCCGGACGGAGGTCGAGGGACCCGTCGCGGGGTCGGAGCCATCATAGCTCCGGGAGTCGACATCACTCCTCAGACTCGAAGTGGTCAGGTAAGCACAATAAGTCGAAGAGACGCCATTGCTCTTCCGACTCCCCCGACGCTCGCGAGACACAGCCGGGGGTTCGGGTGACACCGCCCATGCGGCTCCGTCGGAGTCGCGGGCATCGCGACCTGCCCCATGCCCTCCGGTCCCTGGGCAGCAAGCGACGCCGGAGGAGATCGTGCGCTTCCTCATGGCCATGAGGTTCCTCACTCCTCCGGCAGGCTCCGCGGCGCCTTCGGGCCAAGCAGACCAGTCTGGGGGCCCTAGTGGGTCAGGTGCATTGGCCCCGACGCCGGCGGGTGCCTCGGCCCCGACGCCGCCGACGCTTTCGGGCCCCGCGCCGCAGGATCCCACTGGATCCGCTTCTGGATCCAGGTCATCGCCGGTTGACCTAACGACCTCACCGGCGCCGGTCCCTTGGGTATCACCTCCGGCGCCGTCTTCGGGGGGCGCCATCCTCAATGTCTCCCTTGATCCGGTTCGACGCCGCTTGGGGAGTTTTACTTCAATGAACCGGCCCCTTCATTTGACAGCCCTGATTATCAGGAGATGGGTGATGAGGAGTATTGGGAGGGGTCTGAGGACCCTCTGACACGTGAGTGTCAGTCCCAGGAGGACTAAACAGGTGGACTTGGGGATGCCAGTGGTCTGGACACCTCGCCAGACACTGGTTTTGTCTCGCCTCCTAGTGTGGCTACGGAGGAAGGGGCAACCTTCAGTGTGGTATTGACGCAGGCGGCCAAGAGCTCGGCTGAGCCTGTGCTGCCGTTTAATGAGGCGTTAACTGACGTTCTATTGGGCACTTGGTCCAGGCCCGCTACAGGTCAGCTTGTAGTTAGGAACTTGGCCAGACGCCACCGTCCGGCCCCGGGCGACCCTTGTTTCCTGTCCACCCACCCCACCCCCGAGAGCCTGGTCATCCAGGCCTCAAACTCCCAGACCGCATTCCCGTCGGCTCCGCCTGATCGGGAATCCAAGAGGTATGAGAATTACGGCAAGAAGATATTCTCCTCCTTTAGCCTGGGACTGCGGTCTTCCAACACTGCATGCCTCTTGGGCCGCTACACCCACTCCCTGTGGGACACGGTCACGGACGTGCTGCCACAATGCCCGGCAGAGGTCAAGGCTAAACTCGCCCAAGCCCTTGCGGAGGGTCGAGATGCAGCGCCTTTTTCCATCCGGTGTGGGCTGGATACCACCGACTCACTGGGCAGAGCGATGGCAACGACGGTGGTGATTCGTCGCCACGCCTGGTTGAGGTCCGCATACTTTTCAGCGGATGTCCAGAATACCCTCATGGACATGCCGTTTGATGGCCGTCGCCTTTTTGGCGACAAGGCAGACCATGCGCTTAAGCGCTTTAAGGACTCCAGGGCTACAGCCAAGTCCTTGGGCCTCACGGCCCCGTACCAGCAAACGGGTTCCTTTCGCTCCTTTTGTGGCAAAGGAAGGGACGCCCCCACACGTGCTGCCAGCCACGCACCCCAGACTAACATCCAACAGGGTGGCGGCCGTGGAAACCGCCGTGGAGGCGGTCGGGGACAACGGCGAGGCCAGTCCACACCTTCTCCCGCAGCATCGGCCTCAAAACCCTCCTAGTCCGTGCTTTCAGGCCCATATGACGCCAGTGGGGGGCAGGGTTCACCATCCCCTCCACTGGCGCACCGTCACTTCGGACAGGTGGGTGCTGCAAATCGTCCGAAGGGACTACTCCCTCCCCTTCAAAGCGACACCTCCAGCCATGGCACCGCAATTCTCCGCGTATCGGGGGATCATTTGCGACTTCTGCAGGAGAAAGTTACGGCCCTCTTGGCCAAGGGGGCCATCGAGCGCGTTCCTGGGCCAGAAGTAGGGTGTGGTTGTTACTCCCACTACTTTCTGGTACCCAAGAAGGGCAAAGGGGGCCTACGCCCTATTTTGGATCTACGGCACGTCAACGGCTTCCTCCGGAAGGAGAAGTTCAAAATGCTGACACTGGCTCAGGTCTTAGCTGCCCTGGACCCTGGAGACTGGATGGTAGCGTTGGACTTGCAGGACGCTTATTTTCACATCCCCGTCCTGCCGGCCCACCGGCGCTACCTGCGGTTCACGGTAGGCCAAGAGCACTTTCAGTTTACCGTGCTCCCACTTTCAGTTTACCGTGCTCCCCTTCGGCTTTACCAGCGCCCCAGGTTTGTTCACCAAAGTGATGGCGGTGGTCACAGCTCATCTGCGCAGGTTAGGGGTTTCAGTCTTCCCCTACCTCGACAACTGGTTGTTAAAGGCGGGCTCGCTCCAGACAGTCGTCAGCCACCTCCAGACAACGGCAGACCTCCTGCACCAGCTGGGGTTTTCCATCAATGTGCCGAAGTCACACCTGTGCCCCTCTCAGAAGCTCCTCTTCATCTGAGCGGTTCTCGACTCGGCGCAGTTTCGGGTTTACCCTCCTGAACAGCGGGTTCGGATATTCAGGCTCCGATTCCACTTTCAGCCTTTATCCTGGATCTCGGTCAGGTTGGCGCTGCAGCTTCTTGGGCTGATGGCCTCCTGCATCCTTCTGGTGCATCACGCCAAGTGGCAGATGCGGGCTCTGCAGTGGGACTTGAAATTTCAGTGGGCCCAGCATCAGGGCAACCTGTCCGACCATGTCCTGATCTCGGAGGGCACTGCGAGACAGCTGCAGTGGTGGCTCACGGACCGCGATTGGGGCCGCAGCAGATCCCTCTCCCTTCCCCACCCACAGCACGTGGTTGTGACGGACGTGTCCCTCCAGGGCTGGGGGGGCCACATGGGAGAGGCGGAGATCAGAGGCCTCTGGTCTCCCGCGGAGTCCTGGCCCCATATCAACCTTCTGGACTTGCGGGCGATTCGTCTAGCACTGAAGGCATTCCTCCCCTCTGTTCGGGGGAGTGTAGTGCAGGTGTTCACAGACAACACCACTGCCATGTGGTACTGCAACAAACAGGGCGGATACTTGGAGATTGAGCGGAGACAGTTGAGGCCATTTGACTTGCCTCCTGAAGTCTGTAATGTCATTCTGGCAGCCAGGCGTCCCTCCACGAAGTCGGTATATGCCTGCAGGTGAAACAGATTTGTGGCATGGTGCACAGCAAAGGCTGTGGATCCTCTCTCTGCCCCTCTTTCTGAAGGTTCTCCTCTTCCTTCTTTCTCTTGCCCAGCAGTGCTCTGCTCTGGGCACTATCAAGGACTACCTTTCTGCCCTTTCGGCCTTTCTAAGGCTGCCTGATCAACCATCTTTGTTCAAGTCCCCTATTGCAACTCGTTTTCTGAAGGGCATCACACACATGTTCCCCCCTGTTCCGTTTGTGATGCCTCAGTGGGACTTGAACCTTGTTCTTACTTACCTGATGTACGCTCCCTTTGAGCCACTTCATAACTGTCCTCTCCGCCTTCTTACTTTGAAGACTGCTTTCCTGGTTGCCATCACCTCTGCCAGGAGAGTGAGTGAGCGCCAGGCTCTTTTCTCTAAACCCCCCTTCCTTTCTGTCCATCCGGACAAGGTTGTGTTGCGTACTAGACCCTCTTTTCTGCCCAAGGTTGTCACGGCCTTCCACATCAGGCAGTCTATCACCTTGCCCACCTTCTTTCCGCCACCGCATCCCTCAAAAGAGAAAGAGCGGCTCCACCGTCTGGACCCAAAATGTGCGATTTCGTTTTATCTGGATCGCACACGCCATTTCCGGGTGGATGACCAACTCTTTGTTGGTTACGTGGGCACTAAGAAGGGACGGGCGGTGCACAAGCGGACCATCTCTTGGTGGGTCGTCTTGTGTATCAAGGCTTGTTACTCCTTGGCAAAGAAGGAGCCTCCTGTTGGGTTGAGGGCCCATTCCACTCGGGCCACGGCGGCTACCACTGCCCTGGGTTGGGGAGTCCCCTTGCAGGACATCTGTCAGGCAGCTACGTGAGCATCGCTGCACACGTTTGCAAGACACTACTGCCTAGACAGCCAAGTCCGGAGAGATGGCTTCTTTGGCCGTTCCGTCCTCCAGGACTTTCTGGTGTGATCATTGGTTCGCAGACCCACCTCCGGGGTTGGTATTGCTGGGGTATCTATTCTAAGGTATGGAATCTAATTCTAACCTGTTTCTTTCAGATGAACAAGTTACTTACCTTCGGTAACGATATATCTGTAAGAAACAGTAGTTAGTATTAGATTCCTTACCGCCCCACCCATCCTCCCTGTTCTGCGAACCGATATCTAGGGTTAAGGTCATCCCCTTTCAGGGCCCTAGTTTCAATGGCGCCAGTGTTGGTTTTTAACATGGCTCTGCGTTTCTGGCGTGGAAAAGCTGTGTCTAAGAACTGACGTCAGCACTCGGAGGCGGCGTCTAAGTACTCCGACGATGTCATCACGGCGCCCACGACGCAGATGACCGACGACCGACGCCTACCGACGCACAAGGGTACTGCTACGCAAAAGTTTCCGGATCCAGTCTGATGCCTGGGGATATTCTAAGGTAAGGAATCTAATACTAACTACTGTTTCTTACAGATATATCGTTACCGAAGGTAAGTAACTTGTTCCTTTTGTACCCTATCTCAATTCAAGAAACTGATCAATGTCATTTGTGCTTATTGCCTTCCACCTGCAACCCTTGAAGACTCACTTCTTGAGCTTTATGTTCTCAACTTTCCCCTTTCCATGCATTTCCTCTTAAACACTTCATCCACAGTCTGTATCAACAAGTATTGTAAACTTTTCCCAGCTTTTACATGACTTTGTTGGCACTGCTAATTTCACCAAATAATTCCATAACTAGATAATTCTTTAAATGATCGTACAGCGGTCCATTTACTATCAGCTAGCGCAATTTCTTGTGGGAGGGTTAACATCACTGCATTTCTCGAAATGTTCTTGTGTTTGCCACCCATGGCTCCTCTCCCAATGTCAACGTGATCAAGGACCATAGAAACTTAGGTATCACATCAATTAGAGTGTTATGGATTTGTGAAAATGAATTTTAAAATGGTTTAGCTGAATGGCCTACTTTAAAAAAACAAGAGAGTGTCATTGTCATTTAAGTATGCAACAATACAGGCGATTAGCTGAATGGCCTACTTGCTGCAATACCCTGCTATCAGGACAAAAGCCCAGGACACTTAGTGACTTTGATGTAGAGACTGAGACATGTCGGAAGAATAAGAGGGTGTGGGGAAGACAATTTACCCAGGTGCATCCCATTATTGCACATTTTTAACCATACCAAGGACATCAACAATAGAGGGGAAACTCGATATTCCTATAGTTTATTATTCACTCATGCTCTTTACAGTGGCGGCTCGCCATGGGAGTGCTGTGGGGTGGTGAGGCGGGTGAGGAAAGGGCTGGTTGGGGGTAGTGTAGTCTGACATATGACGGACAGGGGTAAGGTAAGTAATTAAATAAATAAAACAATTTAGGTTGGGCGCTGCATCGCCAACTCGGCAAAACAGCGCGCGTAAGGAAATTATTTTATTTATTTAATTACTTACCTTACTCCTGTCCGTCGTATGTCGGACTGCACTAACCCCCATCCAACCCCTCCCCCGCCCACCCCACCGCCCCGCAGCACTGCCACGGCTAGCCGCCGCTGCTTTTGATGTGTTTCAGGCTATACTATACCTGTGTATGTTGGTGTTTAATTACAGACTGCATCCTTTACTCCTTTTGAGAAAATGTTGTCGTTTACGTGGATCTGTCCAGTGGATGGTGAAGAAGGCACAGAGGACACAGTAAGTAGTTTTATCCTCGAATATATACTGCTCTTATGATAACAGTACAAAACGTTTCCCAGTTCTTTGAAACTAAATTGCATCAGCTTAGACTTCCTAAAAGTGGAATTATTTTATATTGTAAAGTATCTCCAGTTAAAAAGCGACTCAATGTAATTCGTGCTCATTTTCTTCCTCTTCGCATCCTAAAAGACGCTGACTGCTTGAGCTCTTAATTCCAAATCTCTCAATCTCTGCCTCTTCACTTGTCTATTTTATCACTGCATCCTTTTCTAGAAATCTGTTATTTTCAACAACGATTTATATACTGTAGTATTCAGAAAAGTGATGGATAGAACACTTGAACTAATTTCAGCTATTGTTAATTACCCGGGGCTGAGTATTAGCCAATCGTTATTTTGCATATCACTGGGTTTAATCTGAATTAGCATGGTGGACAAAAGAATGATGGGTTGGAATGCTACACCAAGCGACTGCCAGTGGTTAAACTAATTGTAATCATTCCTTCCATCATATTTTGTGTTACATATATACTGTTACAATTTTTAGACTACTCATACACCTGTCCATTTCCCATCACCCAAATGTATTTCTTGTGGAGGTATTCCCATAGCTCGATTTCTTAAAATTATTTTCTGACTTGCACTTATGACTTCATCCCCAATGTAAGGGGGTACGGGGCATTAGAAACAAAGTGAACACATCAGATAAACTTCAATGATTTGTGAAACCCAAATGCCAAATTAATCCACACATAATTTTACTTTGATGTAAATGTTAGTTCTTTTTTTGTTTCTTCCAGTTACCTACAACAAATATTGCTGACCAGAAGATGGATAAGAAAATTGAGGAAAAATCATTTGAAGAGGTTAGTATAATCAGTCTGTTGATATATGTTTGTGAAAAGCTGAAGAATATCCTGTTTGGCACTGATTTGCTCATGCTTACCATGCTAAGAGGGAACTAGAGATACCCTTTGCCCATTATCAATGAGAGACGAGGGCCTGGTTCCAAGGTTAGATTTTCCACACTCACGACCATCATTGTTTTGCTGAGGCACACATTTCAGAGTCGTTTAAGACTAAAAAATTGTGCACAGACTTTGGTACTCAGTATGATCTGTTGCCGGCTATTTCCTTCACACGTTCACCCCTCTGTTCTCTGATTTAGATAGCCATTATTAATTCTTTATGACTCTTGCTCCTTTAGTCAAGTCCACTCCTCAGACATGAAGTACCATCTCTCCAAGGTCCTTTTTCGTCTTTTCCATGATGCAGCCTTTTGAACACATTCCTTTCCACATATATAAATCATCCCTGCCATTGAACTTTGATTCTTGAGAATGTATTTTCTTTTGCGTAAACCCAGTTTAAAATATTTTGTCATAGTATATTTACGCTTGCACATTATGGGTACTGAGTTAATAGTGGTGTTCAGTTTGTTTACTGTGCCTCCTCAAATTCATTTAGGGATTCATGAAAAATGACCTCCACAACCACAAATTAGTAACAGAATGCCCACCCAATGTATCCAAGTTATGAACATATTCATAGCTCAGAATGGGGAGTTCCATGGAGAGGTTGTGTTTTTCTGACATTTAAAAGTGTTTAATTTCGGGCTCACCCTGAAAGGCACATCCACTAAAGAGCACTCACACATTTTATTCCTGCATCCAGTGTGGTACCACAGAACCCATTTTGGAGAAGATACTTCCTCCTAGCAGAACTCTGTCATTGTACTGCCAAACTGCAGCCTAGTCAGGTGTGTTACACTGGGGAGGTCGTCCACTGACCTGCCTCAATCACCTACCTGACGCTAGGCGACGGAGACTGACTACCACCCTCTGTAGGGTGCTGGAAGGTGGTATGTAGGCATGCCTGGAAAGCTGGACACCAGAGCTGTGTGCTGTGGAGTGTGGCTTGGGCAGGCCCGCAACAACCGCTTGGGCCACCGGTGCTGCCTCTTTGTGACTTTCTGCGGGCCTCAAGTCTACTTTCTGGGACCTGAGTAGGCCTAGCCGCAGTGATATATTGGCGTCTGTCATGGGGGTTGGAGTGGTACAGCAAGGTGAGAGGCTGACCCTCCGGGTTTGGGTGCTGCTGTGGCTACCGTAGTCTTGTGGCCGCAGCTGGGGTGCACAGGGGCTGCTGTGGCATGATGACTCGCTCCAATATGTGCGGACCACTGTGTGATCACCTGCCTTAACACAGGGGACTTGGATCGAGCCAACTGTCCCGTGGCACTGCAGGCTGTACCCGCGCTTATAGGTGAGCCATCCCAGCACCACTTCAGTAACACTACCACTGTGGAACAATGTTTGGCCTAGAGTTTATACCCTAATATCACTCTACAGATTATCTGAAAGAACCAGGTTAGTATTAGATTCCTTATCTCAGAAAATCCCCAGGCGTCAGACTGGATCCAGAAAGTTTTGAGTAGCAGTACCCCTGCGCGTCGGTAGGCGTTGTCTGCGGCTCCACGCCCGTCGTCGGCGTCGTTGGCGCCGGGATGACATCGCCGGAGTACTTAGACGCCGCCCTCGCATGCTGACGTCAGTACTTATTTTTTCCGCGCCAGCAAGCGCAGATCCGGAAAAAGTGGTACCCCTTAGTCAATTTTTAACTAAACTTTTTCGAGCATTTTTGATCCTTTTCGAAGTCTAACGACTCCGACGGTGCCGGTAGGCATGCCCGGGTTTAAGACCTGCGCCGACTGCGACCGACTGATGTCAGTTACGGACCCCGATCGCCGTTGTCTTCAACCACCACGACAAAGCCTGCTCCGACTGCCGGGCTCTGAAGTCTAAAGCTAGGCGGGGGCGGTCCCGCAAACGACTCGAGCTCCGGCAGTGGGCCCCGCGCCGGTCAAGGCCCCGGTCCGCGAGGAGGTCGAGGGACCGGTCGTGGAGTCGGAGCCACCATGGGTCCGGGAGTCGTTGTGAGAAGTTGGCCTGATATATAGTGCTCACTATTCTAGTGATCACTGTGTATCATACCAAACGACCCTTATTGATGATTGGTTGTAAGTCAACCTTATAGACCAGCTATCCTAGTAGCGTGGACAAACGCAGTCTTTAGGCTAAACTCTAGAGGGCGTGTTAAGCCAGCTGTTTTACCATCACATATACCCCTTGAACACCAAGTGAAAGGACACCACACAAGTTGTTATGAAAAATAAAGTATATTTCTTTATAACAAGTCTACCCTGAACTCTTTATGAGTCAGGGAGCTAAGCACAATACAAAACCCTTCCGAAAATACTTCAAGTTGCACAATTCACACAAATGCCCGAGGGGCACGACAAACCATATACTCTAAAAGTGGAATGCGAAATACTAGCAGGTTATGCCCGGGATGCCCCCAGGTAAGCTGAGCGCGTTACAAGTTTCATATAATAATAATAATAATAAGTAAGTAACAAGATCCAGAGGCTTCAGGATCGCTAGGACTACACTACTGAACCCTAAGGTTAGGAGCAGGAGGCCTAGGGAGATCGGGTGGAGAGTGTGCACTCTCACGCGGGATGCAGGACAAAGTCTATGGAGGCTAGTATTTCTAAAGTTACTGTTTTCGGACGAATCCGACTAGGTAGACTTAAAACGACAAAGGATCTGGACACTTGGATAGTGAACCTGCGTTGGAGCACCGAAATGCTCGGGTTACCTAGCCCAGGGGCTGCGGCTGCATAGGGTTCAAAAGACGTCGGGAATCCTCGTTGTAGTCTATGGAGCCTGAAAGAAGAAGTTGCCGGGAGGCGACCAGTGAAGAGGTTCGGAGTGATCCAAGCCTGGATCGGTGATGGAGACGACCTGAAAGCAGAGGGGACTCAGTTCTTAACCACTACCCAGTGATTGTGTGGGCACCAGGATGGCACCGGATGAGGTCACTGCGATCAGGTGAGTGGGCGACGCAGTCACACGGGCCAGGAGGCGTTGTCGGCGACCAGGCTGGAGGTGCGAGCTGTCCCACGAGGGTGTCTGCTGTCGGCGATGCTGGACCCAGGATTGGAGCAACAACCCTTGGCAAAGGCAAGCCCAGGCGGTGGAGTCAAGATGGTGTCTGGAGGGGACCAGGAGGGTCCGGGGTGCTCCTCTTTTGGAAGGGAGCAAGGGCCAGTCTGGAGCAACCAGACCAGCTGTGAAGTCGTCGTGGTATGTCGTCAGGAGGGCCACTAGCCAACGGGCAAGTGACCGGACGACGCGGTAAGCAGCAAAGAGCAGAAGGGCCCCACGCACTTCGGTGCTGGAGCTGCTCTGGTTTGGGGCTTCTCAAACCCCAGTGCACTCACTCGAGGATCCCTCAGCGGTCGTGCTGGTTAAGCGTCGTGCAGGTTTTGAAGATGGCCGGTCCCTCAGGTCTTGTCACACCCACGAATCTCAGCTGGGCTGATGATGCAGGTAGAGGTCAGAGATGCCAGGGAATCTGGGTCTCGTCGAGCTGGTCAGTCTTGATCCAGAAGATGGACGTGCAGCAAACTGCGATGCTTAGGTGGTGCCTGCGGGTGCAGGGTGGCTACTCCTTAGCCACAAGGGAGAGTCTTCAGAGAAAGTCAAGTGTTCCTTTCGTGGAAAGTAGTTCAAGATTCAAGATTATCTAATTTGGGAAGGGGGCCCGCTCCTACCTTTATTCTAAGAAAAGGGGCTAGCACGCGACTAGGTCCTGCCCATGGGTGGGACCAGGAGGGGGGTGGTTACACCCCTCTCCCTTGTCCGGACTTTCCCCAGCTCAGTGGCTGGGGTGCCCCTGGAACTGGTTTGAGCCGGCATATGCACAGTGAGCACCGGGGTGCCACTTGCAGTCACCTTCCTCTCAGCCCTGCCTACCTGGGATACACAAAACCCTGTCTGGGATGGTGCTATCACCGCCCCTGACAGGAAACCCTTTGTCTGAGCTCTCCTCGCTGGAAGGACTCCCAGCAGCAGGAGGTCAGACTTGTGTCTGTGGTGGCAGCATCCATTTTGTGATGCTGAGGCTCGAGGTAACTTTAACCAGGGTTCACAGTTACATACATGTTGTGTCCCTCTAGAAGGGTGGAATGCTAACCCCGTCGCCAGAATTGGCGAGGGGTTAGTATTCCAATTCTTATGACACCTTACTCGACATGTTTTGATAAAGCGATACCAAAGTTGGCAAATAACCGCGAGGATTATATTGCACTTAAGAGTATATGGTACGCGTTATCATGGAACAGCTATTAGGACTTGGTTCTGCAAGCTGCAAACGGGCTCAGCTCATGCCAGAGCACCATCTCACATAATTCCAAGCACTCTGCCTTCAGGATTGATAAGGCCTGCCATAGGAGGGACTGATAGGAATACATGTGTCCATTTTAGGGTTAGATATAGGAATACTATATCTAAAGCAAAGGGTGATTACACCACCTTGCTCCAGCTGTCGTGCAGCCAGTTGTGTCAGATTTGGGTGGCCAGCCAGGGGTGGCATAATACATGCTGCAGCCCCTGGTAGGCCCTGGGTACACCTATGCCCTGGATACCTAAGGTATGCTGTACAGGGACTGATAAGGTGACTCAGTATCCAATTAGATATGTACCTAAGGTACATGGAATCCATTTTACAGAGAGAGCAGTGGGCCTGGGGCCCTGAATAGCAGGGTCCCAGGTCAACTAAGTCGAAAAACCAGCAAAACACCAGGCAAAAAGTTGGGGGCAACCATAGTCAGATATCCACCTTCCTACAGTCGTCCTCGGTCTTCCGGCTCGAAGTCCTCAGGTAAGCACAAGAAGTCAAAGAGATGTCATCGCCCTTCCGGCTCCCCCTGGCGCTCGCGTGATGCGGCAGGGGGTTCGGGCGACACAGCCCATGCGGTCCGTCGGAGCCGCGGGCGTCGCGGACTGCTTCATACCCCTCGGTCCCTGAGCAGAACGCGACTCCGAAGGAGATTGAGGCCTTCCTCACGGCCATGAGGTCGCTCACTCCTCCGTCGGGCTCCGCAGCGCCTTCGGGCCCAGCGGCCCCGACTGGGGGCCCCAGCGGGTTGGGCGCTTTGGCCCGGACGCGGCCGGGTGCTTCGGTCCCGACACCGCTGGTGACTTCGGTCCTGGCGCCGCAGGCCCCTACATGATCCGGGTCCGGATCCGGGTGTCAGGTGATTCAAGTCACTCTTACCTGCAAGGCTGTGCGATCTTACCTGTAAGGTGCTTGTAGGGTTTTGCAGAGACGCTATGAGCCAAACTCCCTGAAACCTATCCTACCTCTGGTGGTTTAGTAGATTTACACGCCAAGATACTGAATAGCTAAAAGGGAGAGTGGCCGGATCTGACGCTAATGTGAGTTCTTGTAGTCGACCTGCAAAACAACAAGCTCACCTTAGTTTCTTATTCTCAAAAGGGATTGACACTCTCTCTCACTTTTACTACACTGCAATTCTCTCAATCTATTTTCAGATTTAGAAGTCCTACCTGCGATCTACTAAGATTGGCTTCGCGTCCTGGAAGTGGTGTGGTGTGTCGGTACTGGTTAGCAGAGATGTGAAGTTGAAGGAGATTCCGTTGGAAGATGTAGTTTCACTACAAAGATACAAATGCACAATTACATCAACTCTAAAAGATAGGTTCCAAATTAGCTCAACTTCCCATTACACTTACTTTCTTGCTAACTGTTTTAACTTTCACCACTTCCACGTTTTTTCAGTTGACTTTGTTTTCCTGCTTATAGAACTAAAAGACATGTACATGCACATACAGCAAACAAGAATGTACACGTAATCTAAACAGAATTCACAATCTGTAACTACTTTAAACAAATCACACAGTATGTTCCCTTGAACACTTTAAACAAAAGTCTTTTGTTGTTGTAAATTCTCCTCTTGTAGTCAGAGAGAATGTTTCCAAAAATTGTTCTTTCCAAGTAGGTTGCTAGCGGTGGGCGCCTTAAAAAGAAAAGAGTTTGCACTTAGCTTTCTTAATCATGATGTTGCTTTGTCCAGAATCCGTCCTTGAAAGGAGCGCTGCAATCTGCGAGCCAAGAAGGAATCCTGAAGGTCTTCCTGAGAAGCGCGATGTTTCCTCACGAAGGGCTGGAAGGCTAAGCGTCTTCCAGAAGCTCGGGTGTGGTTTTTATAGAGGAACCACACCCGAACGTCAAGACGCATGCGTGCCTTCCGATGCTCTGTTTCTCTCCGTGCGCACAGAGAGAAATGTAAACAAACGCGTCTTTTCAGAAGCGGAACACACGCGTATTTCAGAAAGTTAACCAAACGCGTGTTGCCGCTTGTCTGCAGAAACGAGATAGAAACCAATGTTGTTTTAACCAAAGTATTAGGAAAGTATACCGCCTGTTACCACTTTCCAAGTCACAGATTAACCCAAAGCTTACCCCGCCAAGAGTCACAAAAAAGGAGATCAGTGTTATCATTGTATATTACATGCACAAACAATATTCCTGAAAGATCATACACATTAACACCTTAACACGGAGTGCAGGATGCACGGGACAGGGGTGGGTTTCCTAAATGAAATATAGTTTTCTTCTTTTTGTTTAACGTGCATGCTGCAGGTTTTCTGGGGATTGGAGAGGCTGTGGTGTGATTTCATGACAGTACCCCCCTCGTAGAATCCCTCCTAACACAGTAGGAACTGGTTTGGGTTTATTAGGATACTTAGTATGAAAAATCTTCAGGACTTTGGGAGCATTTTGCAGGTTCACCAACGGTTCCCAAGTTCTCTCCTCAGGACCGTAGCCTTTCCAGTCAACTAAGTAATGTAATTTTCCTTTTACCCTTTTGGAGTCTAATACAGCTTTAACTTCAAACTCTGGAATTCCATCAATTTCAATAGCTGGAGGGTTTTTAAGGTGTCTGGTTTCAGGATTACAGGGTTTAATCAAGGACATGTGAAATACAGGATGAATGCGAAACCTAGCTGGTAACGTTAATTTCACACAAACAGGGTTAACCACCTTTTCTATAGGAAAAGGACCTATGAATCTGGGGCGGAAAGTTTTGTGACACTTCAATTTAAGATTCTTAGTTGCCAACCAGACCTTGTCTCCTACCGCGTACTGAGGTGTTTCAGAACGATGTTTGTCGGCATACCTCTTTTGGGTTTCTTTGGCTTGTGCTAGATGTTGTTGAGCTTCTTGCTGAATGTCAACTAGGTCTTTTACATAATCAGAAACTGCTGGAACTAAAGTTGAACCCAAATCTGATCCCAGTATTTCCTTAGGATGATAACCAAAGGAGCAGAAGAATGGGGACATTCCAATGGAAGAGTGGTCAGCATTATTATAGGCAAATTCTGCGGCCCAAAGAACGTCTGACCAATCCTGATCGTGAGAGGCTAACAGGCAACGTAATAGTTGTTCAACAGTTTGATTTGTTCGCTCCGTTAACCCATCGGTTTGGGGATGGTAACTCGTAGAGGTACGAATTTCCATTTTCAAAGCCTTCCCCAAATTACGCCAGAAATGAGAAATAAACTGTGGGCCCCTGTCAGATATTAAGACTGATGGTATTCCATGTAATTTCACTACTTCTTTCATGAAAATTTGAGTTAATTCGGAAGCTGTGGGAAGCTTAGAAAGAGGTATGAAATGAGCATAGCGAGTGAAATGATCAACTACAGTGAGGATCGTAGTGTGACCTGTCTTGGAACAAGGTAATTCTACAATGAAGTCAAGTGACACAGTATGCCATGGCTGAGGCGGTAAAGCTAAAGGCAAAAGGAGACCACTAGGAGCATGATGTTCAGGCTTGTTCTGACTGCAAACTGTGCACGTATCTACGTAATGTTGTATGTCTTTATACAATGAAGGCCACCAAAACTTTCTCTTGATCAACTGATACATCTTTGTAACACCAGGATGTATTGACAGAGAAGTATCATGATACAACTGCAAAACCTTTTTTTGAAGAGATTCAACAGGTATAAATACTTGATTATTCATGTACAAAACATTTTCTTTCCATTGTAACGAAGGATAGGCCTTATTCCAATCCTCCTTTGGTTGAGATTGGAATGCTTCTTTAAGATCTAATGCAACATCAGAATCTACAAGGCCTACAAGGAAACGTTCAGCAGGAATAATCGGAAGTATAGGCTCTTGTCTTATGTTCATATCATCACTACCTCCAATTCTTGATAAAGCATCCGCTTTATTGTTTTCTTTCCCGGGACGATAAGTGATGATAAAGTCAAAATCGTTGAAAAACAAAGTCCACCTTAGCTGACGAGCAGACAAGGCCTTTACAGATTTAAGTGACTGAAGGTTTCTATGATCTGTGTAAATGGTCACTGGGTGTCTGGCCCCTAGCAAGTAGTGTCGCCATTCTTTGAAGACAGCTTTAATGGCAAGCAATTCTCTATCTGCTATGGCATAGTTCTGCTCTGTTGGATTGAGTTTTCTAGAGAAAAAGGCAACAGGATGCATCTGACCAGTGTTAGTACTTCGTTGGGAAAGTATGCCTCCAATAGCGAATTGGGAAGCATCAGCCTCTACGATAAATGGTTGAGATGGATCTGGGTGTTTTAGAATCGGGGCGGTAGTAAATTGAGTTTTCAATTTCTGAAAAGCTTTATTAGCTTCGAGATCCCATTCAAATTTCACATTTTTTCTCAGCAGTTTTGTGATTGGGGTGATTATTTGTGAAAAATCCTTAATGAATCGCCTATAGAAATTTGCGAATCCTAAAAAGCTTTGGATTTGTTTAACACTGTTTGGGATGGGCCAGTCAATGATGGCTTGTACTTTCTTTTGATCCATCTCTATGCCAGAAGGACTGAGGATATACCCCAAGAAATCTACAGTGGTAACATGGAACAGACTTTTCTCTAGTTTCACAAATAGAGAATTCTGCAAAAGCTGTTTCAAAATGGCTCGTACTTGCTTCACATGCTCAGACACATTCTTGGAGTAAATGAGAATATCATCAATATAGACGATACAACATACATCAAGAAATTCCCTTAGAACCTCATTTATGAAGAACTGAAATGCTGCTGGAGCATTGCAGAGTCCGAAGGGCATGACTTGATACTCATATAGTCCAAACTTTGTGCGGAAAGCAGTCTTCCACTCATCACCCTCTCGGACTCTTACTAGGTGATAGGCTCCTCGCAAATCTAGTTTAGTATAGATTGCTGCATCTTTAATTTGGTCAAGTAAAGTCGGAATCAAGGGCAATGGGTATCTATTCTTGACAGTCACGTTGTTAATTGCGCGATAGTCAATACAGGTGCGCAATTCCCCTCCCTTCTTTGGAATAAAAAATAAAGGAGAGGAGACTGGGGACTTAGAGTGTCTAATAAATCCATTTGCAAGATATTCATCCAAATATGACCTGAGATGTTCATTTTCCTTCTCAGTAAGGGCATAAATTCTACAGCATGGCAATGTAGCTCCTGGAACTAGGTCAATTTGACAGTCATAATCCCTGTGTGGTGGCAAGGTGTTGGCTTTAGTCTTATCAAATACATCCAGTAGGTCCTGATAATCTTCTGGAACCCCTGAAATAGTTAGTACACTCTGAATTTGTTTAGGAAAATTATAGCCCTGAACTATGAGATCTGTACCAGGATATTGCCTAAAGCACTTTGCATGACAGTAATCAGATTTGAAGAGAATGGTTCTGTTAACCCAATCTATATAAGGGTTGTGGAGGACTAACCAAGGGATACCCAAGATTAAACCAAACTGAGGGGCATCAATTATGTCAAAGGTTATATCTTCGCTGTGTTTAGTTGCACATAACATAGTTAAGATCTCAGTGTGATGTTGTATTGGCCCTGAAGTTAGTTCTTTTCCATCCACGGCCCTAACTATTTCTGGGGATTTTTTCTCGGTTCTTTGCAAACCTAACTTCTCAAACAATTGGGTGTCAATAAAATTGCCAGTGGCTCCAGAATCTATTAAAGCATCCACTGACCAAGAGCGGGTGTTGTCTAATTGAGATTGGAGTAGTACTCTCATACTAAGATGACTATGGGAGATAGTTGGAGCATTAGAGGCCAAACTAAGCTGCTTACCCGATAAACTGACCTCCTGGTCTATCGAGCTCACAAGTTTTCCGCCTGCGATATCGCGTTGACATCGACTGACTTTGTTTTTGGTTTTGTGGGTCGAGTCGGGCATTCTTTGACAAAGTGCCCTGACTTCCCACAATACATACACTGATTTAACTTTCTCCTCTTCTCTCTTTCGTCTTTGGACAGAGGACCTCTAACTGTCCCAATTTGCATTGGTTCTGTTGGATCCTGCCTAGGCGTGGTTTCGTTTTTAGAATTTGCTTTGTCTCTAGATAAAAAGAACTTGAAATCTGTCTTCCCTTTTTCTCCCTTTCTCTCCATTATGCGGTGATTCAACTTAACTACTAGATCTATAAATTCTTCACAGCCAGTGGGAGGATCAAGGATCTGTGTAACCATGTCTTTTAAATCGTCCTTCAAACCCCTATAGAACAAAGACACTCGTTTGTCTTCTGGCCATTCAGCTTCTATTACTAACCTGTTGAAAGAAGAGATGTAATGTAGAAGATCTGAAGACCCTTGCTTCAAACTTAATAGTTCGTGATCGGCCGACTGCACAAAGACATGTTTGGCAAATAGTTTTTTCATGGTATTTTTAAATCGTCTTAGATCATACAAAATAGCATCATCCCTCTCTACATAGGGTACAGACCAAAGAGCTGCCTCACCACCCAAATAAGAGAGGATAAAAGCCACCTTCGCCGAGTCATCTGGAAATGCTGTGGGTTTAGCTACAAAATGCAAATGGCATTGATTTAAAAATATAGCAAACTTGTTGCAATCCCCATAGAATCTCTCTGGCGGTGCCAAGGGTACAGAAATAGGGGTAACTACCTGGATTTGAGTGGATGCAGAAGGGGAACTAGATGCGTCTCCCCTATACAGAGTTTGCAGTGGAGGTTGGAAGGTAGCTGGTCGGATAGGAGAAGTCCAAGATGTTTTAGTAGTTTGCAAATTATTCTGTAATTCAGAAACATCCCTACGTAACTCTGCATTCTCGTGCCTAATCTGCGCTAACATAACTGCTATGTCTTGAAGAGACACCTCACCTGTTTGGTCCATAGCGTCTGGGCAAAACTATTTCCGTGGGCTTAGCCTTCTGTCAGGTGATTCAAGTCACTCTTACCTGCAAGGCTGTGCGATCTTACCTGTAAGGTGCTTGTAGGGTTTTGCAGAGACGCTATGAGCCAAACTCCCTGAAACCTATCCTACCTCTGGTGGTTTAGTAGATTTACACGCCAAGATACTGAATAGCTAAAAGGGAGAGTGGCCGGATCTGACGCTAATGTGAGTTCTTGTAGTCGACCTGCAAAACAACAAGCTCACCTTAGTTTCTTATTCTCAAAAGGGATTGACACTCTCTCTCACTTTTACTACACTGCAATTCTCTCAATCTATTTTCAGATTTAGAAGTCCTACCTGCGATCTACTAAGATTGGCTTCGCGTCCTGGAAGTGGTGTGGTGTGTCGGTACTGGTTAGCAGAGATGTGAAGTTGAAGGAGATTCCGTTGGAAGATGTAGTTTCACTACAAAGATACAAATGCACAATTACATCAACTCTAAAAGATAGGTTCCAAATTAGCTCAACTTCCCATTACACTTACTTTCTTGCTAACTGTTTTAACTTTCACCACTTCCACGTTTTTTCAGTTGACTTTGTTTTCCTGCTTATAGAACTAAAAGACATGTACATGCACATACAGCAAACAAGAATGTACACGTAATCTAAACAGAATTCACAATCTGTAACTACTTTAAACAAATCACACAGTATGTTCCCTTGAACACTTTAAACAAAAGTCTTTTGTTGTTGTAAATTCTCCTCTTGTAGTCAGAGAGAATGTTTCCAAAAATTGTTCTTTCCAAGTAGGTTGCTAGCGGTGGGCGCCTTAAAAAGAAAAGAGTTTGCACTTAGCTTTCTTAATCATGATGTTGCTTTGTCCAGAATCCGTCCTTGAAAGGAGCGCTGCAATCTGCGAGCCAAGAAGGAATCCTGAAGGTCTTCCTGAGAAGCGCGATGTTTCCTCACGAAGGGCTGGAAGGCTAAGCGTCTTCCAGAAGCTCGGGTGTGGTTTTTATAGAGGAACCACACCCGAACGTCAAGACGCATGCGTGCCTTCCGATGCTCTGTTTCTCTCCGTGCGCACAGAGAGAAATGTAAACAAACGCGTCTTTTCAGAAGCGGAACACACGCGTATTTCAGAAAGTTAACCAAACGCGTGTTGCCGCTTGTCTGCAGAAACGAGATAGAAACCAATGTTGTTTTAACCAAAGTATTAGGAAAGTATACCGCCTGTTACCACTTTCCAAGTCACAGATTAACCCAAAGCTTACCCCGCCAAGAGTCACAAAAAAGGAGATCAGTGTTATCATTGTATATTACATGCACAAACAATATTCCTGAAAGATCATACACATTAACACCTTAACACGGAGTGCAGGATGCACGGGACAGGGGTGGGTTTCCTAAATGAAATATAGTTTTCTTCTTTTTGTTTAACGTGCATGCTGCAGGTTTTCTGGGGATTGGAGAGGCTGTGGTGTGATTTCATGACACCGGGTCGTCGCCGGTCGACCTTACGATCTCGCCGTCGCCAGCCCCAAGGGTGTCGCCGCCTCCGGGCGTCCCCGTCCCTGATCACTCCCTCGATTCGGGTCTCGACACCGATGGGAGATTTCTACTTCTATGACCCGACCCCATCCTTTGGTCCTGAGTCTCAGGTGATGGGTGGCGAGGCGGATTGGGAGGGGTCTGAGGACCCTCTAGCACAGGAGTGCCAGTCTTATCAGGACTGGGCAGGTGAGCTAGGGGAGGCCAGTGGTCTGGACACCTCACTGGACACTGGCTTTATCTCCCCTCCTAGCGTGGCTATGGAGGAGGGGGCTGCCAACAGTGTGGTGCTGACGCGGGCGGCCAAGGCCTTGGGCCTGGAGCTCCCCGTCGCGGCCGTGAGGACTAACCTCCTCACTGAGGTCCTTAAACCGCAGGCAAGCTCGGCCGAGCCTCTGCTGCCGTTTGGTGAGGCCTTGTCTGATGATCTTCTTGCCACATGGTTCAAGCTCGCTACAGGTCAGCTTGTAGATAGTGTGAGAAGTTGGCCTGATATATGATGCTCACTAGTTCTAGTGATCACCTTGTATCAGTCCAAACAACCCTTAGTACCATAGGATTGCAGACCCTACTCTCCTACATAACCCCCCCCCCCCAAACTTAGGGACATTAAACTAACCTTGACCAGGTGAGTCTTCCTGTTCTAAGTGGAAGTACCTGGAGAGACCATCTGTATTGCCATGGTCAGTCCCTGGTCTGTGCTCCACTGTAAAGTCCATCTCCTGTAGGGAAATGGACCACCTAAGAAGTTTGGGGTTTTCACCCTTCATTTGATTTAGCCACAAGAGGGGCTTATGGTCTGTCTGAATCTTGAAGTGAGTTCCAAACAAGTATGGCCTCAACTTCTTCAGGGCCCAAACCACAGCAAAGGTCTCCCTCTCAATAGCTGACCAACGTTTCTCTCTAGGGGTCAGCCTTCTACTTATAAAAGCAATGGGCTGGTCATGACCATCAATATTCAGCTGAGATAGAACAGCTCCCACACCCAACTCAGAAGCATCTGTTTGGACAATGAAAGGTTTGGAGTAGTCTGGACTCTTGAGAATAGGTTCAGTGCACATGGCCTGCTTTAGGTCATCGAATGCCTTTTGACAGCTAACTGTCCACTGAACTTTCTTTGGCATTTCTTACTTGTCTGGTCATTAAGTGGGGTCACAATGGTCCCATAATTTCTGACAAATTTCCTATAGTAACCAGACAGGCCCAAGAAAGCTCTGACCTGTGTCTGGGTGGTTGGAGGAGCCCAGTCCTTTATGGCCTGTATCTTGCTCTCCAATGGTTGAACCTGGCCTCCACCTACAAGGTGGCCCAGGTACACAACCTGACTCTGCCCTATCTGGCACTTGGTGGCCTTGATAGTGAGGCCTGCCTTCTGCAGGGCCTCCAAAACTTTCCTCAGGTGGATCAGGTGATCCTCCCAGGTGGAGCTGAAGACAGCAATATCATCTAGATATGCTACACAAAAGTTGTCCAACCCAGTGAGAACTTGGTTCACCAACCTTTGAAAAGGGGCAGGTGCATTTTTCAAATCAAAGGGCATCACCACAAACTGGTAATGACCTCCTGGGGTAGAAAATGCTGTTTTGGCTTTGGCATCCTCAGCTGACCTGATTTGCCAATAACCAGCTGTTAGGTCAAATGTACTCAAGAATTTGGCAGAAGCCAATTTATCTATGTGTTCATCTGCTCTAGGTATTGGATGGGCATCTGTCTTAGTGACAGCATTGAGACCCCTGTAGTCTACACCAAACCTCATCTCTCTCTTACCATCCTGGGTGTGAGGTTTTGGCACTAGAACTACAGGACTAGCCCAAGGGCTCTCTGAAGGTTCAATGACTCCCAATTCCAACATCTTTTGTACTTCTTGCTTTATGCAGTCCCTCACGTGGTCAGGTTTCCTGTAGATTTTACTCTTTATAGGCAGACTGTCACCAGTGTCCACCTCATGGGTGCACCAGTTTGTCTGACTGGGTGTCAGAGAGAACATTTGTCTAAAGGATTGAAGAACCTGTTTGCAATCCTTTTGCTGATGCTCAGAGAGGCTGTCAGAAAAGACTACACCATCTACTGACCCATCATCAGGGTTCTGAGTGAGCAGGTCTGGGAGAGGGTCACTCTCTTCCTCCTGTCCCTCATCTGTGGCCATGAGCAAGCTCATGTCCTCCCTGTCAACAAATGCCTTGAGCCTGTTCACATGAAGTACTCTGTGAGGGCTCCTGGGAGTTCCAGAGTCCACCAGGTAGGTGACCTCTCCCTTCTTTTCAATGATCTGAATTGGAGGATGGCCCTGCTGCATACTTCAAAATGCATCAATACCTTGAAAAGCGTCTTGATGGAAGTACTAATCATTAAACATAACACGCACCAAAGATAAAGACCTCGAGCCAAGGTTACTCCACAATGATTTGCACATTCTGGGGGTCCCGGATTCCATGACTGTTGGACTGATGGAACTGTTTGTAGGAAAGATGCTCCACATTCTTGTTTGGCATAGACAACCTATCATCTATGTCCCTAGTTGAAAGGGTGCTTCGATCCCTGGGTGTTTTCCCTCTTCTAGCAGCACCATCTAAACCTATCATAGCGTGGGTGCTAAATTCTAGGGTCCGGCACGTTATTTTTCAGCAGTCAATTTCTGTTCAAAATTCACAGCAGGCCTTCCTTACATCCTTATATGCCAGCGACATAATACTGTAAAAGGAGTATTCTGTGGTTAACCAAAACCCTGTTCTGAGAGAGATAATTAAATCTGGACAATTCTTTGGACTTCAAATTAACTGGGATAAGTCCATGATGGTCCACTGACGTGCACTGTATCCCAATAAATTATAAACTTCCCCATTTTTTGGTGTCATAATCCAACACTTTATCTTGGTAAACATATATACCGAGACTCTGCACTAGTTTTACATGCTAACTATGGCCCAACACTCCACAAACTCAAGCAGCAGATACAACACTAGGCTCCTCTCATTCTTTCTCTGTCATAGCAGGCGTTTCCTCCCCAGACTGCTTTACCTACTTGTAATTGCTCCACTGCCCCTTACAAACACCTTTTTCAGCACAATCTGCTCCATTCGTATTACTTTTGCATGGGCCAACAAACAGGCTAGAATACGTTGAGCCATGCTGATACAACCTTACTGCAGGGATGGAATGGTAACCCACAATTTAGAGTATATTACTTCATCTCCCAATCCAAATATTTCTTTCACTGGATTCACCCAGCATTTCATCTTCTCTCACATACTCACGAGAAATGTATAGCAGGCACCACTCCTTTGATCGAATGTATGAGGGCCCTAAAATACCATTACACTATTGTATAGTAGTTGGTAAGTGATTCCCATTTGGGAGGTGAGTAAGCCACCGCGTCATGATAAAATAAATACTTTTTGATTACAAGTGCTAAACATCCTATATTACATGTCTTGAAATTCGTCAATTCATTAGGTAAGCATTCTAAATTTTTCAATGAAGTAGATTAATCATCTATTTGTATATAAAATCATCTTGAAGATCTGCACAGCCAACAAGCGCTTCGCCGCTTTTGATGCGCAGGCCTGAGGTCTGTTCAAGGTTTTCTTGTTTCACTGATTCGTCCTGTATTTTGTAAGAAAAGGTTCTACTTCCGAACAGCTTCTTACTGTCAACAAGGGGGTCGGAGAGGTGGAATTGGGGAATAGAGGTGCAACACTCATTATCAGTCAGATCAAGTCTCCGATTGGTCCAACATTATTTATGCTCCAATTGGTTCCCAAAGATGGGCACCAGCCGCGGCCGCTGCAGGTAAGAGTGGTGGGGAGGTGGGGCCAGGTGAGGGGGGATTTCGAGAGATGACCATGAGGGAAAATTAAATAAATAAATAATTTCCCCTTGTGGTCATCTCTCGAAACCCCCACCTCACCTAACCCCACCTCTCCTACCTGTAGCAGCCGTGGCTGGAGACGACCCTTTGAATGCACACACAGTTGACCATTTCAGTCAAATAACTTTTTTACTATTTACATCCTTCTATTTCTCGAAATTCTCTTTTGGCTAATTGACTCGAGACTGCACCATCAAGGGCGATGAGTTCAAAGACATTGGGAACCAGTAATCACATCAGATAAAATTCAATGGATTTGAGAATATGAATTCTAAAATGAGGAACACGTGTAGTTTTACCTCCTTCTAAATGTTATTGTTTTGCTTCTTCCAGAAACCTACTTTTTTTTTTTTTTTCATTTTTTTTTTCTGAACAGAAATAAAGGCATATTTTAGCTGCATATTTATCGCGTCCCGATGGTGACCTGCCACACTCTGATGAGGTTATCTGTGTACCCAGCAAACAAAGTCTGCCCATCTGCAGACCATGCCAGCGAGGTACATTGAGGTGGTTCAGCTTTACTACTGTTGCTGATCACTTCCTGCTTCAGTTCGTCCACAATAATCTTCCCCTCCAGATCCCAAATCTTGATGCTGGGGCCAGTGGCCGCACACAGCCAGTAGCGGTTGGGGCTGAAGCACAAAGCATTGATGGTGTCTCCACTATCTAGGGTGTACAGGTGCTTGCCCTCATTCAGATCCCACAGCATGGCCTGTCCGTCCTTTCCGCCAGAGGCACAAAGTGAGCCGTCAGGGGAGACTGTGACCGTGTTCAGGAAGCCAGTGTGTCCAATGTGGTTGGTCTTCAGCTTGCAGTTAGCCAAGTTCCACACCTTGACCATCTTGTCCCAACCACAGGATACAATGATGGGGTTACTGCTGTTTGGCGAGAAGCGGACACAGGAAACCCATTCAGAGTGGCTCTCCTCCTCCATCTTCGGTGCGCTGCATACCTGCACGGTGTACTTGCATACTCCAAGTGTGTTCCACAGCTTAATGGTCTTATCCCGGGAGCCAGAAACAATCTGACGGTTATCAGCGGAGAAGGCAACACTCAGAACATCCTTGTTGTGGCCCACGAAGCGGCGGGTGGTGGTGCCTGTAGTAAGATCCCACAACCTCAAGGTGCTCCCCGTGCTCCATCCGACTCCATCCTCCCCGCGCGCCGTCCCTCCTGGCCAGCCGCTGCCATGTCTGAGCAGATGACCCTTCGGGGTACCCTTAAGGGTCACAATGGATGGGTGACGCAAATCGCCACCACCCCGCAGTTCCCCGACATGATCTTGAGTTCTAGCCGGGATAAAAGTGTAATCATGTGGAAACTGACCCACGAAGAGACCAACTATGGCATCCCTCAGCGCGCTCTTCGAGGACACTCTCACTTCGTCAGTGACGTGGTCATTTCCTCGGACGGCCAGTTTGCGCTCTCGGGGTCCTGGGATGGCACCTTGAGGTTGTGGGATCTTACTACAGAAACCTACTTTTAATGAGGCCTACCAGAAGCTGATTCAGACAGCTAAGGAAACGTCACCCGATGAGGTAAATATATTCACCCTGTTAATATATACCCGTGACTAACAGGACTTTCTTGGATTTGCTGATGCACACTTTTCAAACCACATGCAGGCTCATTTCTTATGTAACAATTCACCTTCATAGTAAAAAGTGTTCCAGGCTTTCCACTTCAGTTATCTATTCATCCTTCAAACAGTTCTGATTTTTCAGCATTTGTCATTTTGGTAAGATTCTTGCCCCTCGAGTACCATTCACCCAGTTAATTCGGAAGTACAGCTGTCAGGGGTAATTTTTAATGTTTTCCAGCATATGGGATTTCAAAGTTACACACATTTATTTTGTTGCATAAATGACCTATTAACCGTTGAACCATGATTTCTTTAAATATGTTTTCTTTTCTATGAACTCAATTTCTGGCTTATACTAATATGGAGTTGGCACCGACCGTTTGCCGGTGCTGGCAGAATTAGTTTCCCTGGTTATAGTGTTGTATTAGAACTTCACAAATGCAGTATATGCCTGTATGAGAAAATATTATAAATAATCGTCAGTTCTTAGCCTCCACGACCCACACAACTGAGTCGTCTTTCTTATAAAGATAATATCTGATATATCCAAGAACAATAATGAACGTGTTGTAAGGTGTTTACCACATACTTTCCAGGATTTTAAGTCTCACCCACAGATATTGTTTCCTCATGTGCAATCTAAACATCTGGGACTCGCCCGACTTTCTCCTCAACCTCATTTAGATAAGATCCGATCTATCCTTGACTAGTGCTGAACTTGATGTGTGGTGATTAGTGCATACGTGCCATGTTTTTCCTCTATAACTGATGTGGCATTTGTACAACAAAAATTAGATTCTTTCTGACTTTCTCTTTTACCATTAGAACCTCCATCTTAGTGCTGTGGAAAGCGATGACGCCATCCAGGACATAGTAAGTAGTTATAGTTTCAGATAATAAAATCCAAAAAGCTCTTCCCTTCTCAGTGTGGGCTTGGCACACTGGAGAGAATTTACCTAAAGCAGAACACAATTCTATAACTGTTTACCTGAAAGAAACAGGTTAGTATTAGATTCCTTACCTTAGAATATCCCCAGGCGTCAGACTGGATCCGGAAACTTTTGCGTAGCAGTACCCTTGCGCGTCGGTAGGCGTCGTCTGCGGCTCCGCGTCCGTTGTCGGCGTCGTGATGATGTCGTCGAAGTACTTATTCGCCGCCTCCGCGCGCTGACGTCAGTTCTTCTTTTTTCTGCGCCAGCAGCGCAGATCCGGAAAAAGTGGTACTGTAGTCATTTTTTGACTAAACTTTTTGAGATCTTTTTGATCATTCTTTCGAGTCTTCGACTCCGATCGGTGCCGGTAGGAATGCCAGGTTTTAAACCCTGTGAGGACTCCGACCGACTGATGTCGGTCACCGACCCTCACCTCCAGTGCCTCCACTGTCTCGGCATTGATCACGACGACAAGATCTGCTCCGACTGCCGGGCCTTAAAATCGAAAGCTAGGCGGAAGCGGTCTCACAAGCGGCTTGATCTCCGGCAGTCGGCCCGCGCCGCGAGAGGTCCCGGTCCGGACGGAGGTCGAGGGACCCGTCGCGGGGTCGGAGCCATCATAGCTCCGGGAGTCGACATCACTCCTCAGACTCGAAGTGGTCAGGTAAGCACAATAAGTCGAAGAGACGCCATTGCTCTTCCGACTCCCCCGACGCTCGCGAGACACAGCCGGGAGTTCGGGTGACACCGCCCATGCGGCTCCGTCGGAGTCGCGGGCATCGCGACCTGCCCCATGCCCTCCGGTCCCTGGGCAGCAAGCGACGCCGGAGGAGATCGTGCGCTTCCTCATGGCCATGAGGTTCCTCACTCCTCCGGCAGGCTCCGCGGCGCCTTCGGGCCAAGCAGACCAGTCTGGGGGCCCTAGTGGGTCAGGTGCATTGGCCCCGACGCCGGCGGGTGCCTCGGCCCCAACGCCGCCGATGCTTTCGGGCCCCGCGCCGCAGGATCCCACTGGATCCGCTTCTGGATCCAGGTCGTCGCCGGTTGACCTAACGACCTCACCGGCGCCGGTCCCTTGGGTATCACCTCCGGCGCCGTCTTCGGGGGGCGCCGTCCTCAATGTCTCCCTTGATCCGGTTCGACGCCGCTTGGGGAGTTTTACTTCAATGAACCGGCCCCTTCATTTGACAGCCCTGATTATCAGGAGATGGGTGATGAGGAGTATTGGGAGGGGTCTGAGGACCCTCTGACACGTGAGTGTCAGTCCCAGGAGGACTGGACAGGTGGACTTGGGGATGCCAGTGGTCTGGACACCTCGCCAGACACTGGTTTTGTCTCGCCTCCTAGTGTGGCTACGGAGGAAGGGGCAACCTTCAGTGTGGTATTGACGCAGGCGGCCAAGGCCTTGGGCCTTGAGCTCCCCGTGGCGGCCGTGAGGACTAACCTCCTCACTGAGGTCCTTAAACCGCAGTCGAGCTCGGCTGAGCCTGTGCTGCCGTTTAATGAGGCCTTAACTGACGTTCTATTGGGCACTTGGTCCAGGCCCGCTACAGGTCAGCTTGTAGTTAGGAACGTGGCCAGACGCCACCGTCCGGCCCCGGGCGACCCTTGTTTCCTGTCCACCCACCCCACCCCCGAGAGCCTGGTCATCCAGGCCTCAAACTCCCAGACCGCATTCCCGTCGGCTCCGCCTGATCTGGAATCCAAGAGGTATGAGAATTACGGCAAGAAGATATTCTCCTCCTTTAGCCTGGGACTGCGGTCTTCCAACACTGCATGCCTCTTGGGCCGCTACACCCACTCCCTGTGGGACACGGTCACGGACGTGCTGCCACAATGCCCGGCAGAGGTCAAGGCTAAACTCGCCCAAGCCCTTGCGGAGGGTCGAGATGCAGCGCCTTTTTCCATCCGGTGTGGGCTGGATACCACCGACTCACTGGGCAGAGCGATGGCAACGACGGTGGTGATTCGTCGCCACGCCTGGTTGAGGTCCGCATACTTTTCAGCGGATGTCCAGAATACCCTCATGGACATGCCGTTTGATGGCCGTCGCCTTTTTGGCGACAAGGCAGACCATGCGCTTAAGCGCTTTAAGGACTCCAGGGCTACAGCCAAGTCCTTGGGCCTCACGGCCCCGCACCAGCAAACGGGTTCCTTTCGCTCCTTTTGTGGCAAAGGAAGGGACGCCCCCACACGTGCTGCCAGCCACGCACCCCAGACTAACATCCAACACGGTGGCGGCCGTGGAAACCGCCGTGGAGGCGGTCGGGGACAACGGCGAGGCCAGTCCACACCTTCTCCCGCAGCATCAGCCTCAAAACCCTCCTAGTCCGTGCTTTCAGGCCCATGTGACGCCAGTGGGGGGCAGGGTTCACCATCCCCTCCACTGGCGCACCGTCACTTCGGACAGGTGGGTGCTGCAAATCGTTCGAAGGGACTACTCCCTCCCCTTCAAAGCGACACCTCCAGCCATGCCACCGCAATTCTCCGCGTATCGGGGGATCATTTGCGACTTCTGCAGGAGGAAGTTACGGCCCTCTTGGCCAAGGGGGCCATCGAGCGCGTTCCTGGGCCAGAAGTAGGGTGTGGTTGCTACTCCCACTACTTTCTGGTACCCAAGAAGGGCAAAGGGGGCCTACGCCCTATTTTGGATCTACGGCACGTCAACGGCTTCCTCCGGAAGGAGAAGTTCAAAATGCTGACACTGGCTCAGGTCTTAGCTGCCCTGGACCCTGGAGACTGGATGGTAGCGTTGGACTTGCAGGACGCTTATTTTCACATCCCCGTCCTGCCGGCCCACCGGCGCTACCTGCGGTTCACGGTAGGCCAAGAGCACTTTCAGTTTACTGTGCTCCCACTTTCAGTTTACCGTGCTCCCCTTCGGCTTTACCAGCGCCCCAGGTTTGTTCACCAAAGTGATGGCGGTGGTCACAGCTCATCTGCGCAGTTTAGGGGTTTCAGTCTTCCCCTACCTCGACAACTGGTTGTTAAAGGCGGGCTCGCTCCAGACAGTCGTCAGCCACCTCCAGACAACGGCAGACCTCCTGCACCAGCTGGGGTTTTCCATCAATGTGCCGAAGTCACACCTGTGCCCCTCTCAGAAGCTCCTCTTCATCTGAGCGGTTCTCGACTCGGCGCAGTTTCGGGTTTACCCTCCTGAACAGCGGGTTCGGATATTCAGGCTCCGATTCCACTTTCAGCCTTTATCCTGGATCTCGGTCAGGTTGGCGCTGCAGCTTCTTGGGCTGATGGCCTCCTGCATCCTTCTGGTGCATCACGCCAAGTGGCAGATGCGGGCTCTGCAGTGGGACTTGAAATTTCAGTGGGCCCAGCATCAGGGCAACCTGTCCGACCATGTCCTGATCTCGGAGGGCACTGCGAGACAGCTGCAGTGGTGGCTCACGGACCGCGATTGGGGCCGCAGCAGATCCCTCTCCCTTCCCCACCCACAGCACGTGGTTGTGACGGACGTGTCCCTCCAGGGCTGGGGGGGCCACATGGGAGAGGCGGAGATCAGAGGCCTCTGGTCTCCCGCGGAGTCCTGGCCCCATATCAACCTTCTGGACTTGCGGGCGATTCGTCTAGCACTGAAGGCATTCCTCCCCTCTGTTCGGGGGAGTGTAGTGCAGGTGTTCACGGACAACACCACTGCCATGTGGTACTGCAACAAACAGGGCGGATACTTGGAGATTGAGCGGAGACAGTTGAGGCCATTTGACTTGCCTCCTGAAGTCTGTAATGTCATTCTGGCAGCCAGGCGTCCCTCCACGAAGTCGGTATATGCCTGCAGGTGAAACAGATTTGTGGCATGGTGCACAGCAAAGGCTGTGGATCCTCTCTCTGCCCCTCTTTCTGAAGGTTCTCCTCTTCCTTCTTTCTCTTGCCCAGCAGTGCTCTGCTCTGGGCACTATCAAGGACTACCTTTCTGCCCTTTCGGCCTTTCTAAGGCTGCCTGATCAACCATCTTTGTTCAAGTCCCCTATTGCAACTCGTTTTCTGAAGGGCATCACACACATGTTCCCCCCTGTTCCGTTTGTGATGCCTCAGTGGGACTTGAACCTTGTTCTTACTTACCTGATGTACGCTCCCTTTGAGCCACTTCATAACTGTCCTCTCCGCCTTCTTACTTTGAAGACTGCTTTCCTGGTTGCCATCACCTCTGCCAGGAGAGTGAGTGAGCACCAGGCTCTTTTCTCTAAACCCCCCTTCCTTTCTGTCCATCCGGACAAGGTTGTGTTGCGGACTAGACCCTCTTTTCTGCCCAAGGTTGTCACGGCCTTCCACATCAGGCAGTCTATCACCTTGCCCACCTTCTTTCCGCCACCGCATCCCTCAAAAGAGAAAGAGCGGCTCCACCGTCTGGACCCAAAATGTGCGATTTCGTTTTATCTGGATCGCACACGCCAGTTCCGGGTGGATGACCAACTCTTTGTTGGTTACGTGGGCACTAAGAAGGGACGGGCGGTGCACAAGCGGATCATCTCTTGGTGGGTCGTCTTGTGTATCAAGGCTTGTTACTCCTTGGCAAAGAAGGAGCCTCCTGTTGGGTTGAGGGCCCATTCCACTCGGGCCACGGCGGCTACCACTGCCCTGGGTTGGGGAGTCCCCTTGCAGGACATCTGTCAGGCAGCTACGTGGGCATCGCTGCACACGTTTGCAAGACACTACTGCCTAGACAGCCAAGTCCGGAGAGATGGCTTCTTTGGCCGTTCCGTCCTCCAGGACTTTCTGGTGTGATCATTGGTTCGCAGACCCACCTCCGGGGTTGGTATTGCTGGGGTATCTATTCTAAGGTATGGAATCTAATTCTAACCTGTTTCTTTCAGATGAACAAGTTACTTACCTTCGGTAACGATATATCTGTAAGAAACAGTAGTTAGTATTAGATTCCTTACCGCCCCACCCATCCTCCCTGTTCTGCGAACCGATATCTAGGGTTAAGGTCATCCCCTTTCAGGGCCCTAGTTTCAATGGCGCCAGTGTTGGTTTTTAACATGGCTCTGCGTTTCTGGCGTGGAAAAGCTGTGTCTAAGAACTGACGTCAGCACTCGGAGGCGGCGTCTAAGTACTCCGACGATGTCATCACGGCGCCCACGACGCAGATGACCGACGACCGACGCCTACCGACGCACAAGGGTACTGCTACGCAAAAGTTTCCGGATCCAGTCTGATGCCTGGGGATATTCTAAGGTAAGGAATCTAATACTAACTACTGTTTCTTACAGAAATATCGTTACCGAAGGTAAGTAACTTGTTCGTTTTGTACCCTATCTCAATTCAAGAAACTGATCAATGTCATTTGTGCTTATTGCCTTCCACCTGCAACCCTTGAAGACTCACTCCTTAAGCTTTATGTTCTCAACTTTCCCCTTTCCATGCATTTCCACTTAAACACTTCATCCACAGTCTGTATCAACAAGTATTGTAAACTTTTCCCAGCTTTTACATGACTTTGTTGGCACTGCTAATTTCACCAAATAATTCCATAACTAGATAATTCTTTAAATGATCGTACAGCGGTCCATTTACTATCAGCTAGCGCAATTTCTTGTGGGAGGGTTAACATCACTGCATTTCTCGAAATTTTCTTGTGTTTGCCACCCATGGCTCCTCTCCCAATGTCAACGTGATCAAGGACCATAGAAACTTACGAATCACATCAATTAGAGCGTTATGGATTTGTGAAAATGAATTTTAAAATGGTTTAGCTGAATGGCCTACTTTAAAAAAACAAGAGAGTGTCATTGTCATTTAAGCATGCAACAATACAGGCGATTAGCTGAATGGCCTACTTGCTGCAATACCCTGCTATCAGGACAAAAGCCCAGGACACTTAGTGACTTTGATGTAGAGACTGAGACATGTCGGAAGAATAAGAGGGTGTGGGGAAGACAATTTACCCAGGTGCATCCCATTATTGCACATTTTTAACCATACCAAGGACATCAACAATAGAGGGGAAACTCGATATTCCTATAGTTTATAATTCACTCATGCTCTTTACAGTGGCGGCTCGCCATGGGAGTGCTGTGGGGTGGTGAGGCGGGTGAGGAAAGGGCTGGTTGGGGGTAGTGTAGTCTGACATATGACGGACAGGGGTAAGGTAAGTAATTAAATAAATAAAACAATTTAGGTTGGGCGCTGCATCGCCAACTCGGCAAAACAGCGCGCGTAAGGTAAATTATTTTATTTATTTAATTACTTACCTTACTCCTGTCCGTCGTATGTCGGACTGCACTAACCCCCATCCAACCCCTCCCCCGCCCACCCCACCGCCCCGCAGCACTGCCACGGCTAGCCGCCGCTGCTTTTGATGTGTTTCAGGCTATACTATACCTGTGTATGTTGGTGTTTAATTACAGACTGCATCCTTTACTCCTTTTGAGAAAATTTTGTCGTTTACGTGGATCTGTCCAGTGGATGGTGAAGAAGGCACAGAGGACACAGTAAGTAGTTTTATCCTCGAATATATACTGCTCTTATGATAACAGTACAAAACGTTTCCCAGTTCTTTGAAACTAAATTGCATCAGCTTAGACTTCCTAAAAGTGGAATTATTTTATATTGTAAAGTATCTCCAGTTAAAAAGCGACTCAATGTAATTCGTGCTCATTTTCTTCCTCTTCGCATCCTAAAAGACGCTGACTGCTTGAGCTCTTAATTCCAAATCTCTCAATCTCTGCCTCTTCACTTGTCTATTTTATCACTGCATCCTTTTCTAGAAATCTGTTATTTTCAACAACGATTTATATACTGTAGTATTCAGAAAAGTGATGGATAGAACACTTGAACTAATTTCAGCTATTGTTAATTACCCGGGGCTGAGTATTAGCCAATCGTTATTTTGCATATCACTGGGTTTAATCTGAATTAGCATGGTGGACAAAAGAATGATGGGTTGGAATGCTACACCAAGCGACTGCCAGTGGTTAAACTAATTGTAATCATTCCTTCCATCATATTTTGTGTTACATATATACTGTTACAATTTTTAGACTACTCATACACCTGTCCATTTCCCATCACCCAAATGTATTTCTTGTGGAGGTATTCCCATAGCTCGATTTCTTAAAATTATTTTCTGACTTGCACTTATGACTTCATCCCCAATGTAAGGGGGTACGGGGCATTAGAAACAAAGTGAACACATCAGATAAACTTCAATGATTTGTGAAACCCAAATGCCAAATTAATCCACACATAATTTTACTTTGATGTAAATGTTAGTTCTTTTTTTGTTTCTTCCAGTTACCTACAACAAATATTGCTGACCAGAAGATGGATAAGAAAATTGAGGAAAAATCATTCAAAGAGGTTAGTATAATCAGTCTGTTGATATATGTTTGTGAAAAGCTGAAGAATATCCTGTTTGGCACTGATTTGCTCATGCTTACCATGCTAAGAGGGAACTAGAGATACCCTTTGCCCATTATCAATGAGAGACGAGCGCCTGATTCCAAGGTTAGATTTTCCACACTCACGACCATCATTGTTTTGCTGAGGCACCAATTTCAGAGTCGTTTAAGACTAACATATTGTGCACAGACTTTGGTCCTCAGTATGATCTGTTCCCGGCTATTTCCTTCACACGTTCACCCCTCTGTTCTCTGATTTAGATAGCCAATATTAATTCTTTATGACTCTTGCTCCTTTAGTCAAGTCCACTCCTCAGACATGAAGTACCATCTCTCCAAGGTCCTTTTTCGTCTTTTCCATGATGCAGCCTTTTGAACACATTCCTTTCCACATATATAAATCATCCCTGCCATTGAACTTTGATTCGTGAATATGTATTTGCTGTTGCGTAAACCCAGTTTAAAATATTTTGCCATAGTATATTTACGCTTGCACATTATGGGTAATGAGTTAATAGTGGTGTTCAGTTTTTTTACTGTGCCTCCTCAAATTTATTTAGGGATTCATGAAAAATGACCTCAACAACCACAAATTAGTAACAGAATGCCCACCCAAGGTATCCAAGGTATGAACATATTCATAGCTTAGAATGGGGAGTTCCATGGAGAGGTTGTGTTTTTCTGACATTTAAAAGTGTTTAATTTCGGGCTCACCCTGAATGGTACATCCACTAAAGAGCACTCACACATTTTATTCCTGCGTCCAGTGTGGTACCACAGAACCCATTTTGGAGATAATACATCCTCCTAGCAGAACTCTGTCATTGTACTGCCAAACTGCAGCCTAGTCAGGTGTGTTACACTGGGGAGGTCGTCCACTGACCTGCCTCAATCACCTACCTGACGCTAGGCGACGGAGACTGACTACCACCTTCTGTAGGGTGCTGGAAGGTGGTGTGTAGGCATGCCTGGAAAGCTGGAAACCAGAGCTTTGTGCTGTGGAGTGTGGCCGGGGCAGGCCGTCAACAACCGCTCGGGCCACCGGTGCTGCCTCTTTGTGACTCCCTGCAGGCCTCAAGCCTACTTTCTGGGACCTTAGTAGGCCTAGCAGCAGTGAGATATTGGCATCTGTCATGGGGGGTGGAGTGGTACAGCAAGGTGAGAGGCTGACCCTCCGGGTTTGGGTGCTGCTGTGGCTACCGTAGTCTTGTGGCCGCAGCTGGGGTGCACAGGGGCTGCTGTGGCATGATGACTCGCTGCAAGGTGTGCGGACCACTGTGTGATCACCTGCCTTAACACAGGGGACTTGGATCGAGCCAACTGTCCCGTGGCACTGCAGGCTGTACCCGCGCTTATAGGTGAGCCATCCCAGCACCACTACAGTAACACTAGCACTGTGGAACATTCTTTGGCCTAGAGTTTACACCCTAATATCACTCTATAGATTATCTGAAAGAACCAGGTTAGTATTAGATTCCTTACCTCAGAATATCCCCAGGCGTCAGACTGGATCCAGAAAGTTTTGCATAGCAGTACCCCTGCGCGTCGGTAGGCGTTGTCTGCAGCTCCGCGTCCGTCATCGGCGTCGTTGGCGCCGGGATGACGTCCCCGGAGTACTTAGACGCCACCCTCGCATGCTGACGTCAGTACTTCTTTTTTCCGCGCCAGCAATTGCAGATCTGGAAAAAGTGGTACCCCTTAGTCAGCTTTTGACTAAACTTTTTCGATCATTTTTGATCCTTTTCGAAGTCTAACGACTCCGACGGTGCCGGTAGGGATGCCCGCATTTAAGCCCAGCGCCGACTGCGACCGACTGATGTCGGTTACGGACCCCCATCGCCGTTGTCTTCATTGTCCGGGCCTCAACCACGACGACAAAGCCTGCTCCGACTGCCGGGCCCTGAAGTCTAAAGCTAGGCGGGGGCGGTCCAGCAAGCGACTCGAGCTCCGGCAATCGGCCCCGTGCCGCTCAAGGCCCTTTCGCGAAGAGGTCGAGGGACCGGTCGCGGGGTCGGAGCCACCATGGCTCCGAGAGTCGTCCTCGGTCTTTGGGCTCGAAGTCCTCAGGTAAGCACAAGAAGTCGAAGAGATGTCATCGCCCTTCCGACTTCCCCCGGCGCCCGCGTGATGCGGCAGGGGGCTCGAGCGACACGGCCCACGCGGCTCTGTCGCGGCCTGCTTCATACCCGTCGGTCCCTGGGCAGAACGCGACGCCGAAGGAGATTGAGGCCTTCCTCACGGCCATGAGGTCGCTCACTCCTCCGTCGGGCTCCGCAGCACCTTCGGGCCCAGCGGCCCCGACTGGGGGCCCCAGCGGGTTGGGCGATTTGGCCCGACGCCGCCAGGTGCTTCGGTCCCGATGCCGCTGGTGACTTTGGTCCCGGCGCCGCAGGCCCCCATAGGATCCGGGTCCGGATCCGGGTCATCGCCGATCGACCTTACGACCTCGCCGGCGCCGGTCCACAGGGTGTCGCCACCTCCCTCTATTCGGGTCTCGACGCCGATGGGAGATTTCTACTTCTATGACACGACCCCATCCTTTGATCCTGAGTCTCAGGTGATGGGTGGCGAGGCAGATTGGGAGGGGTCTGAGGACCCTCTAGCACAGGAGTGCCAGTCTTATCGGGACTGGGCAGGTGAGCTAGGGGAGGCCAGTGGTCTGGACACCTTGACGGACACTGGCTTTATCTCCCCTCCTAGCGTGGCTACGGAGGAGGGGGCTGCCTACAGTGTGGTGCTGACGCGGGCGGCCAAGGCCTTGGGCCTGGAGCTGCCCGTCGCGGCCGTGAGGACTAACCTCCTCACTGAGGTCCTTAAACCGCAGGCAAGCTCAGCCGAGCCTCTGCTGCCGTTTAATGAGGCCTTGTCTGACGATCTTCTTGCCACATGGTTCAAGCTCGCTACAGGTCAGCTTGTAGATAGTGTGAGAAGTTGGCCTGATAAATGATGCTCACTAGTTCTAGTGATCACCTTGTATCAGTCCAAACAACCCTTAGGATCATAGGATTGCAGACCCTACTCTCCTACATACCCCCCCCAAACTTAGGGACATTAAACTAACCTTGACCAGGTGAGTATTCCTTCCTGTTCTAAGTGGAAATACCTGGAGAGACCATCTGCATTGCCATGGTCAGTCCCTGGTCTGTGCTCCACTGTAAAGTCCATCCCCTGTAGGGAAATGGACCACCTAAGAAGTTTGAGGTTTTCACCCTTCATTTGATTTAGCCACAAGAGGGGCTTATGGTCTGTCTGAATCTTGAAGTGAGTTCCAAACAAGTATGGCCTCAACTTCTTCAGGGTCCAAACCACAGCAATGGCCTCCCTCTCAATAGCTGACCAACGTTTCTCTCTAGGGGTCAGCCTTCTACTTATAAAAGCAATGGGCTGGTCATGACCATCAATATTCAGCTGAGATAGAACAGCTCCCACACCCAACTCAGAAGCATCTGTTTGGACAATGAAAGGTTTGGAGTAGTCTGGACTCTTGAGAATAGGTTCAGTGCACATGGCCTGCTTTAGGTCATCGAATGCCTTTTGACAGCTAACTGTCCACTTTCTTACTTGTCAGGTCATTAAGTGGGGTCACAATGGTCCCATAATTTCTGACAAATTACCTATAGTAACCAGACAGGCCCAAGAAAGCTCTGACCTGTGTCTGGGTGGTTGGAGGAGCCCAGTCCTTTATGGCCTGTATCTTGCTCTCCAATAGTTGAACCTGGCCTCCACCTACAAGGTGGCCCAGGTACACAACCTGACTCTGCCGTATCTGGCACTTGGTGGCCTTGATAGTGAGGCCTGCCTTCTGCAGGGCCTCCAAAACTTTCCTCAGGTGGATCAGGTGATCCACCCAGGTGGAGCTGAAGACAGCAATATCATCTAGATATGCTGCACAAAAGTCATCCAACCCAGTGAGAACTTGATTCACCAACCTTTGAAAAGTGGCAGGTGCATTTTCCAAATCAAAGGGCATCACCACAAACTGGTAATGACCTCCTGGGGTAGAAAATGTTGTTTTGGCTTTGGCATCCTCAGTTAACCTGATTTGCCAATAACCAGCTGTTGGGTCAAATGTACTCAAGAATTTGGCAGAAGCCAATTTTTCTATGAGTTCATCTGCTCTAGGTATTGGATGGGCATCTGTCTTAGTGACAGCATTGAGACCCCTGTAGTCTACACAAAACCTCATCTCTCTCTTACCATCCTGGGTGTGAGGTTTTGGCACTAGAACTACAGGACTAGCCCAAGGGCTCTCTGAGGGTTCAATGACTCCCAATTCCAACATCTTTTGTACTTCTTGCTTTATGCAGTCCCTGACGTGGTCAGGTTGCCTGTAGATTTTACTCTTTATAGGCAGACTGTCACCAGTGTCCACCTGATGGGTGCACCAGTTTGTCTGACTGGGTGTCAGAGAGAACATTTGTCTAAAGGATTGAAGAACCTGTTTGCAATCCTTTTGCGCTGATGCTCAGAGAGGCTGTCAGAAAAGACTACACCATCTACTGACCCATCATTAGGGTTCTGAGTGAGCAGGTCTGGGAGAGGGTCACTCTCTTCCTCCTGTCCCTCATCTGTGGTCATGAGCAAGCCCATGTCCTCCCTGTCAACAAATGCCTTGAGCCTGTTCACATTAAGTACTCTGTGAGGGTTCCTGGGAGTTCCAAGGTCCACCAGGTAGGTGACCTCTCCCTTCTGTTCAATGATGGCATGGGGTCCAGACCATTTTTCTTGGAGAGCTGCTGGGGCCACTGGCTCCAACACCCACACCTTCTGTCCAGGCTGGCAAACAGTAAGGACAGCCTTTTGGTCATGCCAAGCTTTTTGAAGTTCTTGGCTGGCCTCCAGGTTTTTGGATGCCTTCTCCATGTACTCTGCCACCCTGGAGCGGAGACCAAGTACATAGTCCACTATGTCAGCTTAGGCTTTTTGAGAGGTAACTCCCATCCTTCCTTCACAAGACATTGGGGTCCTCTTACAGGATGCCCAAATAGAAGCTCAAAAGGGCTGTAGCCAACCCCCTTCTGTGGGACCTCTCTGTAAGCTTTTCAGATAACCCTTTTATCATCCCTTTTAGGGTCTTGTTGAATCTCTCCACAAGCCAATTGCACTGTGGATGATAGGGTGTGGTAAATTTGTAATTTACTCCTTACTCCTTCCACATAGCAGTCAAATATCCTGACATGAAGTTTGCACCTCTGTCAGAGATAACCTCCTTAGGAAACCCCACTCTGGAGAATACTCCAAGTAGGGCCCTGGCCACAACAGGAGTTGTAGTGGTCCTAAGGGGAATAGCTTCTGGATACCTGGTGGCATGATCCACTACCACCAGTATACATCTGTGCTCATATGCTATTGGGGGGTCCATTGGTCCAACAATGTCAATCCCCACCCTTTCAAAGGGAACCCCCACCACAGGTAGTGGTATAAGGGGGGCCTTTGTTGTGCCACCTGATTTGCCACTGGCTTGACAGGTGACACATGAGCGACACATCTCTTTTGTGTCTTCAGACATATGAGTCCAATGAAAGTGTGGGACAAGTCTTTCCCAAGTCTTGTTCTGGCCTAAGTGACCTGCAAGGGGAATCTCATGGGCTAAGGTAAGAAGGAAACCTCTCAGAGACAAGGGGATGACCAGCCTCCTGGAAGCACCAGGCTTGGGGTCTCTTGCCTCAGAGTATAGGAGTCCATCATCCCAGTACACCTTGTGGGTACCTGTAGCATTCCCTGCAGCCTCAGCAGCTGTCTGACGGGTTCAAGAGAGGAACAGTCTAACTGTGCATGCCTCAAGTCTGCCCTGGTAGGTCCTCCGGTCCCAAGAAACTCAACCTGTTCAGTTTCAAGCCCTTCTAGGACAGTTCCTTCTGGGGTCTTTGGGTCAGCCTCCTGAGAGAGCTGATCCCCACCTTGAGGCAGGGGGGAAGGCACTGCCTTAACCCTACTGCTCTTGCTCTTGGGAAGTGTCTGGTCCATTGTTCCAGGATCCAGCACTTGTTCAGCTGGGCATTTCTTGGCCTGTGACCTGGTCACAGCAAGGACATGTGCTGACAAACCTAACATTTCCACATGAGTCCTATACTCCACTTCTGACCATAAGGAGGATTCCAAATCATTGCCCAAAAGACAATCCACTGGGAGATCTAAACTAACTACAACCCTTTTGAGGCCAGTTACCCCTCCCCAGGAGAAGTTAACAACTGCCATACTGTGATTGGTAGTGACGTTGCTAGTATTGGTCACTAGGTAGTCGGAACCTAGTATTACCTGATCAGGGTCCACAAAGTTGGGTGTCACCATAGTGACACTGGCACAAGTGTCCCTGTAGGCCTGAGCCATTTTTCCATTGATTAAAGGTGTTTGCCTGTACTTGCCCAGAGTACTGGGACTTATAGTAGGGGTCATATCCATGTCCCCAGTACAAACAAGAACAGCCTGAGTAGGTATTCTGACTAAGTCAGAATCCACCTCAGTTCCCAGGGTTAACCTTACTATAGCCTTGGGGGGTGCACTACGACTACTAACTGTACTAGGGGGTGCAGGTGCCTTAGGGGCAGTAGTGGTAGGAGCTGGGCCTTTCTTGGTGCACTCACTAAATCAGTGAGTCGTACTTTTACAGTATTGGCACCATGGTTTCCTTGGACCATCATTCTTCTTCTTTTGGGAATTCTGGGACCCACCCTCCTTAGATTGTTGGGGCCCTGTTGAAGACTTCTGGTCATTTTGCTTTTTCTCATTATTACCCTTCTGGTCTGCTTTCTTCTGGCCACCACCCTGGTTTTGGTTCTGCTGCTTGACCCTTGTCCTGACCCATCTGTCTGCCTTCTTTCCCAATTCTTGGGGAGAGGTCAGATCTGAGTCAATCAAGTGCTGATGCAACAACTGGTTCTGACAATTATTTAAGATTTGCTCTCTCATAATTAGATTATACAATCCTGTGTAATCAGTAACTTTACTTCCCAGTAACCAGCCTTCCAAAGCCTTAGTGGCACAATCAACAAAGTCAGTCCAATGATGAGCCTGAGTTATCTGGGTGTCTCTGAACAAACAACCTGTACTGTTCAGTGGTTAGGCCAAACCCATCAATCAGTGCATTTTTCAGGACTTGGTAATGTCAGCATCCTCAGCTCTAACAGTGAGGAGCTTATCTCTACCTTTACCTTCAAAGGAGAGCCACAAGATAGCTTCCCACTGACTATGGGGTACCTGCTGGACTGTGCAGGCCCTCTCCAGAGCACGGTTTATCAAAAAGGTCCACCTCAAACTGAGTTAATGTGTGTCCAGATGTTCTTGGAATACACAATGTGTGTAAAAATACCCCTCACACTCCAAAAGGGCCCTTGGTGTCATGCTTCATCATTGGGGTCTTCCCGCCCCGCTGCGGGACGGGGCGTGCTGCAACAAGTGACTACGCTGGAGCACCTTTCTTATGTGGGTGCTATGTGAGTGTATTGGAGTGAGTGTCAGTAGGGTCAGGGGTGATATATAAGGTAATGTTAAAAAATACCTGGCCTTGTGGTAGAAAAAAATATTTAATAGACACTGGCTGGTATTGTTAAAAAAAGTGATTCGGAGATATAAAGCAAGTTAATGGACTTTCTCTCCTGTGCGGGTCAACATGTTTCGGGGCGCCGTGCCCCTTCATCAGGACCGGGGTCAGATCCCCCTGTCACTCACTAATGTCTTACCACAGAAAAATATTAAAGTGTATGTACAAAGGTGTGTGATAATATTGTCATTATCAATGTGTATTGATATATAGTTTATATCATTAGTTTCCCTAGCTCTATCAGAAATCCTGATGTAATAAGCCTGAAAAACAAGAGCACGTGATTACTAATGCGCGAATCCCATTGCGCTTGACTTATGTCACCTGTAAGGGATGAAAAAAGGGCAAACACACATAGAGACAGTAGTACTGTAAGTCCCTGTCAAATGGAAAATACCCACTTGTGGGACAGTTGGGTCCTGGTCCTGGACAAGGTACAGTGGAACACACGAACATTAAAACACAAACACAGTGAGTTAGCTTTAAATGAATGTACTATGGTAAAAATACATACTGAGAGAGAATGGAGTCAGTGCCCCATGAGCCAAGTCTGGACAAAGGGTATATTAGGGTCCAACTGCAGGTGGAAAAAGGGGAAAAAAGGAATATATTCTAGTTCCCTTGTTTGTAATGGTAGCCCTGGTGATGAAGCATGACACCAAGGGCCCTTTTGGTGTTTGAGTGGTATTTTAACACACATTGTGTATTCCACGAACATCTGGACACACATTAACTCAGTTTGAGGTGGACCTTTTTGATAAACCGTACTTTCAGGAGAGGAGGATGCGCCCACCTTGGTGCCGCTGAGCACCACCTCTTCACTCCCCCTTTTTGATATTATTTCCTCTCCAGAGCAGTCATCCATTTGTGGATGTCATCTCCTACCTTATAGGAGGGCACTATCTTACTCAGGTGTCTAGTATCAAAACTCCTGTCTTTATCTCTAGGGATAATGCTGCCACCAGTGAGGTCTACCCCACTCAATTTCTGCTCTCTGGCAAAGGCAAGTCTTTCTTTGGCAAGGGCAAGTTCTTCCCTTTCAATCCTCAGATTCACTTCCCTCATCTTTGCTTCATGCTCTCTTCTCTGAGGGGATGTCATCCCTCTATGAGAAGATGCCTGAGAGACATGGGTGTGAATAGATCTGTTAGAGCCTCTGGAGTGAGACCTAACTCGTCTATTCCCAAGGTTAGGCCTGCTTGTGGATGGGTTTGGGGCTCCCCCAGTCCCATCTAAGCATTGGCGAATTTTGCGAATTCGCGATCCGCGGATTTGCGGATTTGCGAATTCGCGATCCGCAAAATTCGCGAATTTGTGCAAATTTGCGGATTTTTGTTTTTTGCGTGTTCGCGGGTTTTTTTGCGTGTTCGCGGGGCTTTTTGCGTCTTCGCCAGCCGCTTGCATAGCGAAGTTACCCATGCAGTCGTTTATGGGAGAGGGAGAGAGAGATAGATAGATAGATAGATAGATAGATAGATAGATAGATAGATAGATAGATAGATAGAAAGAGAGAGAAAGAGAGGGAAAGAGAGAGGGAGAGAGAGAACGAAAGAAGCCTCGAAAGAATTCACTGAGTCTCTCACATCTTTAAATTTTATGTCGCACATCTCTGTCCCCACTCACTCTCATGGTCATATACTTGACCAGGTCTGGTCCCTTAATCTTCCAGTCTCCCCGGTGACGGTTTCCCCCTGTTCTTGGTCCGATCATGCCCTTATTTCCTTCTCCATCTCTCTCAACCCGGTATCCAAGTCCCCCACGCCAAAAACACCTGGGCGCGGAATTGGAACAGAGTTGACTTTCCCACCCTGACGTCTCACCTTCGGAATTCTACCCCGTCCCTCTCTGGTCTTCCGTCCGACTCTCAAGCCAACGCTATCAATACCTGGTTGGCTAGAGGTTGTGACTCAGTGGCTCCCCTGCGTCGCATCTCCGCTCGGCGACCCAAGGAGTCTAATAGGTGGTTTAATGACCACCTAAAAGAACTAAAACTGTCCGTTCGACAGGCAGAAAGGCACTGGAGGAAAAATTACTGTCCCTCACTTAAAACCCTCTATCTGACATCACTCGCCGACTACAAGACCGTAATCCTTGCCGCCAAAACCTCTTATTTCTCAACAAAAATAATGTCTGCTGAAAACAAACCTAGGGAGATCTTCGGCATAGTGCAGGACCTGGCTTACTCCGATAGGGCTTCACCTCAAATCCCCCCATCCCAGCCTCTATGCAACCAACTAAACACTTACTTTCTTGACAAGATCGCTACCATTAAGGCCAACATCCCCCCCCCTCATCTGCCTTTGTTGACCCTTCTCCTTCTACTATTCAAAACCTTCTCACCTCCATCCCTCCCCTCACTGAAGAGGTATTCCTGGAGATACTCCCCAAAGTAAAATCAGGTTCCCCGGCAGACATCTGTCCGGCGCGAATCCTCCAACAAATCTACTCCTCTTGTCCTGAACCCCCCATTACCTTCCTTAACAGCTCCCTAGCGCAGGGAGTAGTGACCCCTACGCTCAAATCAGCCACCATAGTGCCCATTCTAAAGAAGCCTGGCGCTGACCCATCCATCTCAGCCAACTACCGCCCCATTTCCCTGCTGCCCTACCTGGGCAAGGTGCTGGAGCGCTATGTCACCGCGGTATTCAGCACCCACGTAGAGGCCAAGGGGGGACTGGCTTCCCGCCAGGCTGGCTTTCGACCTAGGCACTTGACTGAATCAGTCGTGGTATCAGTCCTGGACAACCTCAGGAAGGGTATGGATCACAACAAACACCAGGCGCTGGTACTCCTCGATCTCTCCGCCGCATTTGACACGGTAGACCATACCATCTTACTGTCCCGTGTCAAGGCGGCTGGAATTGAGGGATCAGCCCTGGTGTGGCTTTCCTCCTTCCTGAGGGACCGCACCCAGGCGGTCCGGCTAGGAGACTTCACAACCACCCCACTCCCCGTCATGTGTGGTGTCCCCCAGGGTTCTTCCTTGTCTCCCCTACTATTTAATCTTTACATCTTTCCCCTCATCTTCGCTCTTCAGCAGCTGGAGGTCACTGTGTATAATTACGCGGATGACCTCCAGCTCATCTTTGACCTATCCTCTTCTCCCCTCTCTGTCTCCAGCTTCCAGCACACCATGACATTCATCAGGGACTGGATGAACCACAACCATCTCAAATTGAACCCGGACAAAACCGAGATGGTTCTTACCGGAGGTTCTTACAGTCCCTGGAACTCTCGTTTCTGGCCCCCAACCCTTAGTCCCGCCCCCACTCCTTCTACCACGGTCAAAACACTGGGGGTTTAAATGAATAATCAGCTCACCCTTCATTCTCAAATCAGCTCTGTAGTCTCCTCCTGCTTCCTCACCCTCCGAACCATCCGCACTGTCGCTCGTTTCTTCTCCCCCCAGGCACTCAAAATGATCATGGCCGCTCTAGTGATATCACGGCTGGATTATGCCAACGCTCTCTACAATGGCATACCAGCATACAGTCTCAGGAGGCTACAGTTGGTCCAAAACCAAGCTGCCCGGCTGAATTTTGGTCTCCCACGCTATCACCACTCCACACCCCTCCTCAGGGAGCTTCATTGGCTCCCTGTTAAGGAACGTTCTCTGTTTAAAACCGCCTGCATGGTTTTCCAGGCCCGTCAAGGCACCGCCCCCGCCTTCATTTCCTGATTAATAAAAGAATACGCTCCCCCCAGAGAACTTCGTTCCTCTACCAAGTCTCTCCTTCAAATCCCACGCTTCAGACGCAAAAAGTGGGGTGGGTCCAACTTTTCCACCTTGGCCCCCACTTTCTGGAACTCCCTCCCAGACCACCTTCGTGCGGCTACCCATTATGTATCCTTCCGTAAGGAACTAAAAACATTTCTTTTTAAACAGGCATTCCCTGTGTAAACCCCCATCCCGGCTCTACCACCGGTTCTTACTTTTGTCTCTGTAGCCAATACCCTCCACTAGCGCCAAGAAACCTTTCGGTGCACGCTGCGCTTTATAAATGTTTTAAATTAGAAATTAAATTAGAAATTAACGAGAGAAAGAAAGAGAGGCCGGATCTCTGAAGGCCCAGATTCCTGAGTTGCCCCTACAGAACATACAGCTTTTTATTTTTAGCAAATGCATATGAAAATTGTGCTGTAAAGGTCTCTTTTAGTTTAACCCCTCCTGACAACTCAAAATGGGTGTATTTGCCATCCTCTTCCTTCAGCCTGTTTTTTATATCTGTAAGCGCTTCCTGATGAGGTTTAATTCCTTGGACAGGTGCCTCGTTGCCTACTTGTAACTATTCTCTGACCCTGCTTCAAGGGTCAGAGCAGGGTCAGAGAATAGTTGCCAGTAGGCAACGAGGCGCCAGGAAGCAATTAGCAGCAGGTGTCCAAGTTGAAGTTAATTTGTTTGTAACCCTTTTGTAAAAGGTTACAAAGAAATTAGGTTCAACTTTTGCACCTGCTGCGGTAACCCTTGCTTGGCTGAAAATTCGTCCCCGCTGATTTTACCGTGATTTCGCGAGATTCGCGGATCGCGAAATCGCAGGAAATCCGCAAATTCGCCCGCGAAACGGATTTTACGCCCACCCTTAGTCCCATCCCCATGTAGGCTTACATTGGCCCTGGTAAGCCTGCTGACTATAACTGGACCATTGTCTACCTCCTCATCAGAGGTGTACCCATCTTCCCTACCATACCATCTACATCTTCTGTTTCAGGGAGGTTAGACTCAGGGTCACCCTCTAAGGGGGGCATGCTTCCATCTGTAGGATCAGAGGGGCCTGGGTTAGAAGCCCTTCTAGCATCATATGTCTCTAAGAGACCTAACAGAAAAGGAATGGTAGGGTTAGAACCCTGTTCAATTTCCTGGAGGTACACAATTGTCTCATCTCCTGGAAACTGAGTGCTGCATATCTGGAAAGGACCTGTGGAGGTTCACTAGTCATTGGGGGAGCCACTGCGTTCTCTCCTGTGATAGACATGCTTTCTAGTGAGGTGTAAGTGGTGCACGTACCTACACTGTGGGTTTTCCTACTGATCCTTTGCTAAGAGTTGTAGTCAGGGTGTGCTACTCCCTTTCTCCTACAACAGCTGGTTCAGTAGAACTCAGAGTATTTCTAAGCTTGTTATATGTACCTATGATACCTTATGTGATCCTTCAAATGATATCTCAAGATTATATTTGGTAAAAACAACAGCAAGCTCAAATCCCAACCGCTGCACACCAATGTGAGAAGTTGGCCTGATATATGATGCTCACTAGTTCTAGTGATCACCTTGTATCAGTCCAAACAACCCTTATGGTGATTGGTTGTAAGTCAACCTTATAGACCGCTTCAGAGCCGGCGCCGGGAAATTAACCCCCTTTCCCGGCTCCAGGCCAAGACCCATCACACTATCTGAACGCTATGTATGGTGTCTTTGCAGGGGTTCTGGTGTGCCTGCAGGCCCCATGGGTCCTTTTGCCTTCAATTTGGGTATCCCTCAGGCATATGCCCAGGCTCCATTTATGCCCTTCCTTCCAGCGACGCCGTCCTGGAATTTTCCGGCGCCCAGTGCTCTGGCGCCGTACCGAGAACCTCCGACGCCGTATCGAGAATCTCCGGCCCCGTCTGTTCGTCCTCGTTCGGTGCTAGCAGCGCCGTCGGATCCGCATTCGACGCCGGTCCCGAATCCGATGAAGTCGGTTGTGGATCCTGTGAGAAGTTGGCCTGATATATGATGCTCACTAGTTCTAGTGATCACCTTGTATCAGTCCAAACAATCCTTATGGTGATTGGTTGTAAGTCAACCTTATGGACCAGCTATCCTAATGGTAGCATGGACAAAGCTAAACTCTTTTTGGCATGTGAAGCCAGCTGTTTTACCACATATAACCCCTTGAATACCAAGTGAAAGGACACCACACAGGTTGTTATGAAAATAAACAATATATTTATTAATAACACAACACCTCTGAACTCTTTATGAGATCAGAGGGCTAAGCACATGACAATCTCTTAGGAAAAATACGTTTAAGTTGCACAAATTACAATGGTGCCCTAGGGGCACGTCAAACCATATACTAAACAAGTGGTATAAGGAAATCGATGGAAGGAAAGGAGCTATCCAGAGGCTGTAGGATCGCTGGGACTACACTACCCTAACCTTAGGTAAGTAATAGGAGGCCCACGGGACGCGTGTGCAGAGTGTGAACTCACACGCGAGATACGTAACAAAGTCAATGGACAGTACAAATTACGAAAAGGTAAGTAATAGACAGTTCCAACTAGCTAGGACTGAAACGACTAGAAATCTGGACACTAGGCGAGTTGATCTACTCTTGAGCACCGGAATGCTCTTGTTACCTCACCCACGGGCTGCGGGTGCATAGGTGTCAAAGTGTGTTGGGTAACGGTTTCCGCGTTGAAGTCTATGGAGCCTGGAAGAAAAGATTCTGCAGGCGACCAGGAGGAAGCTGTCCGGTGTGATCCAAGGGTGGATAAAGGAAGATGAAGACCTGAAAGCAGAGGGGACAATGTTCAAAGTCACTAGCCAGTGACTGGAGTGGAACCAGGAAGGAACCAGATGCTGTCGTCACGATCAGGTGAAGAGTGGACGCTTGACTCTGCAGCCACGTGGACCAGGAGGTGTCTTCGATGACCAGGAAGGAGGCACGAGCTTTCCCATGCAGGCTCTTGCTGTCGGCGGTGTTGGTTCCGGATTCGGCTGCAACAGGCCTTGTTAAAGGCAACCCACGCGGTGAGTGGAAAAGGCATCTGGTGCGGACCAGGAGGGTCCGGGGTGCTTCTCCTTTGCAGGGAAGCAAGGGCCAGTCTGGAGCAACCAGACCAGTAGTGTGGATTTCAAGGATCGTTGTCTAGGAGGCCACTAGCCAGCCGGCAAGTGACCAGACAACGCGTCGAGCAGCAACCAAGCAGAAGGGCCCCACGCAGATCTCGTGGATGCTGGAGGGCTGGTCTTCGGTGCAGGAGCTGCTAGGGGCTGGGGCTTCTCAGTCCCCAAAGCACTTTGTCGAGGATGCCTCTGAAGTCGTGCTGGAGGCGAAGTGCAGTTTCTTCAAGATGGCCCGTCCCACGTGTCACGTCGCACCCACGGATCTCAGCTGTGCTGCAGATGTGAGTTTAGGTCGGAGAGGTCTGGAAGTCCGGGTCTCGTCGGGCTCTGAAATCTGGATCCACCAGGGAAGATGACAAAGTGAACCGCTGGAACGCTTGATGGTTCCTGCTTGTGCAGGGTGGTCACTCCTTGGCCACAAGGGAGATTTCTTCAGTCTTCTGTGGAGCAGAACGTCGAAGTCCAGAGTTTCTTCTTGTAGAGTTTCAAATCAGGATAATCTAATTTGGAATGGGACCAGCTCCTACTTTTATTCGCCTAAAGGGGGCTGTACTATGACTAGATCCCTCCTATGGGTGGGACCAGGAAGGGGGGTGGTTTGTCCGGTTTAGCGCCAGAGCTGGGGCTGGAGAGCCCCAGCAACTGGTTTGAACCGGTGTATGCACAGGGACACCTTGTGTGCCCCAGGCATGTCTCATTCCTTTCAGGCCTGTCCTACCCAATACACAAAATCCTGTCTGGGGTGGTGCTAGCACCTCCCAAGGCAGGAAACCCTTTGTCCAGGCCTCCCTCACTGGAAGGACTCCCAGCAGCAGGAGGTCAGGCTTGTGTCTGTGGTTGCAGCATCCATTTTGTGATGCTGAGGCTCGAGTTAACTTTAACCGGGGTTCACAGTTACATACATGACGTGTCCCTCTAGAAGGGTGGAATGCTACCCCCATCGCCAGAATTGGCGAGGGGGTAGTATCCCAGTTCGTATGACAACTTACTCAGCATGTTTTGATAATGCTATGCCAAAGTTAGCAATAAGTATATGGTATAGCGTTATCATGGAAACAGCTAAAGGACTTGGTTCCGAAAGCTGCAGACAGGCTCAGCTCATGCTAGAGCACCATCTCACATAATTCCAAGCACTCTGTCTCCAGGATTGTTAAGGCCTGCCATAGGAGTGACTTATAGGAGGATATGTGTCCATTTTAGGGTTAGATATAGGTATACTATATCTAAAGCAAAGGGTGATTACACCACCTTGCCCCAGCTGATTGATCAGCCAGTTTTGTCAGATTTGGATGGCCAGCCAGGGGTGGCATAATACATGCTGCAGCCCCTGGTAGGCCTTGGGTTCACTTATGCCCTGGGCACCTATGGTACACTGTACAAGGACTTACAAGAGTGACCCAATATCAATTGGTAAATGCACCTAAAGTACATGGATGTCAATTTAGAGAGGCCACTGCCCGGCTCCGGGCGACCCTTGCATCCTGTCCACCCACCCCAACCCGAGAGCCTAGTCATCAAGGCCTCTAACTCCCAGACCGCATTCCCAACGGCTCCCCTCGATCGGGAATCCAAGAGGTACAACCAATACAGGAAAAAAGTATTCTCCTCCCTGAGTTTAGGGCTGCGGTCAGTCAACAGCGCGTGCCTCTTGGGCCGTTACACCTACTCTCTGTGGGACACGGTCACGGACGTGCTGCCACATGGTCCGGTGGAGGTCCAGACTAAACTCACCCAAGCCCTTGCGGAGGGTCGAGATGCAGCACGGTACTCCATCCGGTGTGGGCTGGATACCACGGACTGACTGGGCAGAGCAATTGCAACAACGGTGGCGATTCGTCGCCACGCCTGGTTGAGGTCCGCCAACTGTTCGGCTGATGTCCAAAACACCCTTATGGACATGCCGTTTGATGGCCGTAGCCTCTTTGCCGACAAAGCAGACCATGCGCTTGAGCGCTTTAAGGACTCCAGGGCTACGGCCAAGTCCTCGGGCCTCTCGGCCCCGTGCCAGCGAACGGCTGGTTTTCGCACCTTTCGTGGCCAAGGAAGGGGCACCCCCACACGTCCTGCCAGCCACGGACTGCAGACTACGGTCCAGCACGGTGGTGGACGTGGAAACCGCTGTGGCGGCAGTTGGGGACAACGGCGAGGCCCGTCCACACCTGCCCCTGCAGCATCCACCTCAAATCCCTCCTAGTCCGAGCTTTCAGGCCCATGTGACGCCAGTGGGGGCAGGGTTTGCCATCACCACCTCCACTGGCGCACTGTCACATCGGACAGGAGGGTGCTGCAAATCGTCCAAAGGGGCTACTACACTTCGATGCGACCCCTTCAGCCATGCCACCGCAGTACCACCGCGTGTCGGGGGATCACTTGACACTTCTACGAGAGGAAGTTACGGCCCTCTTGGCCAAGGGGGCCATCGAGCGCATTCCTGGGCCAGAAGAAGGGTGTGGTTGTTACTCCCATTACTTTCTGGTTCCCAAGAAGTGCAAAGGGGGCCTACGCCCTATCTTGGACCTGCGGAACGTCAACGGCTTCCTACGGCAGGAGAAGTTCAAGATGCTGTCACTGGCTCAGGTCCTAGCTGCCCTGGACCCAGGAGGCCGGATGGTAGCGTTGGACTTGCAGGACGCTTATTTTTATATCCCCGTCCTGCCGGCCCACCGGCGTTACCTGCGGTTCACGGTAGGCCACGAACACTTTCAATTTACCGTGCTCCCCTTCGGCCTTACCAGCGCCCCACGGGTGTTCCGAAAGTGATGGCGGTGGTCACAGCTCATCTGCGCAGGTTAGGGGTTTCAGTCTTCCCCTGCCTCGACGACTGGTTGTTGAAGGCGGGCTCACCCCAGACAGTTGTCAGCCTCCTCCGGACTACGTCTGACCTCCTGCACCTGCTGGGGTTCTCCTTCAATGTGCCGAAGTCGCACCTGTGTCCCTCTCAGAAGCTCCTCTTCATCGGAGCGGTTTTGTACTTGGCGCAGTTTCGAGTTTATCCTCCTGAGCAGCAGGTTCAGGATATTCAGGCTCTGATTCCGATCTTTCAGCCGTTATCCCGAGTATCAATCAGGTTGACGCTGTGGCTTCTGGGGCTGATGGCCTCCTGCATCCTTCTGGTGCATCACGCCAGGTGGCTCTGCAGTGGGACCTGAAGTTTCAGTGGGCCCAGCATCAGGGCAACTTGTCCGACCATGTCTTGATTGCAGAGGGCACTGCAAGACAGTTGCAGTGGTGGCTCACGGACCACGATTGGGTCAGCGGCAGATCCCTCTCCCTACCCCAACCGGAGCACGTAGTTGTGATGGACGTGTCCCTCCAGGGCTGGGGAGGCCAAATGGGAGAGGCGGAGATTAGAGGCCTCTGGTCTCCGGCGGAGTCCCGGCTCCACATCAACCTTCTGGAGCTGCGGGCGATCCGGCTTGTCCAGCAGGCTCTGCTCTGGGCACTATCAAGGGCTACCTTTCTGCCCTTTCCGCCTTCTTAAGGCTACCTGATCAGCCTTCCTTGTTCAAGTCCCCGGTTGTTAATAGGTTCTTGAAGGGCATCACTCATATGTTCCCCCCTGTTCCTGTTGTGATGCCTCAGTGAGACTTGAACCTTGTACTTACTTTTCTGATGTGCGCTCCCTTCGAGCCACTTCATAACTGTCCTCTCTGTCTTCTTACCCTTAAGACTGCTTTCCTGGTTGCCATCACCTCTGCCAGGAGAGTGAGTGAGCTCTAGGCTCTTTCATCCAAGCCTCCCTTCCTTTCTGTCCATCCGGACAAGGTTGTGTTGCGGACAAGACCCTCTTTCCTGCCCAATGTAGTCACGGCCTTCCACATCGGGCAGTCCATCACCTTGTCCACTTTCTTTCCGCCTCCGCAGCCCTCTAAAGAGGAAGAGCGGCTCCACCGTCTGGCCCCAAAACGTGCGCTCTCTTTCTATTTGGATCGCACACGCCAGTTCCGGGTGGATGACCAACTCTTTGTTGATTACGTGGGTGCTAAGAAGGGATGGGCGGTGCACAAACGGACCATCTCTCGTGGGTCATCTTGTGTATCAAGGCATGCTACTCTTTAGCTAAGAATGAGCGTTCTGTTGGGCTGAGGGCCCATTCCACTCGGGCCACGACGGCTACTACTGCCCTGGGCCGGGGAGTCCCCTTGCAGGACTTCTGTCAGGCAGCTACGTGTGCCTCGCTACACACGTTCGCAAGACACTACTGCCTGGACAGCCAAGTGCGGAGGGATGGCTTCTTTGGCCGTTCCGTCCTCCAGGACTTTCTGGTGTGATTATTGGTTCGCAGACCCACCACCACGGTTGGTTTTGCTGGGGTATCTATTCTAATGTAAGGAATCTAATACTAACCTGTTTCTTTCAGATGCACAAGTTACTTACCTTCGGTAACGATATATCTGTAAGAAACAGTAGTTAGTATTAGATTCCTTACCGCCCCACCCATCCTCCCCGTTCTGCGATATCTAGGGTTAAGGTCATCCCTTTTCAGGGCCCTAGTTTCATGGCACCAGTGTTGGTTTTTATCATGGCTTTGCGTTTCTGGCGCGGAAAAGCTGTTTATAAGAACAGACGTCAGCGCGCGAGGGCGGCGTCTAAGTACTCCGGCGACGTCATCCCGGCGCGAACGACGCCGACGACAGACACGGAGCCGCAGACGACGCCTACCGATGCGCAGGGGGACTGCTACGCAAAAGTTTCCGGATCCAGTCTGACGCCTGGGGATATTCTAAGGTAAGGAATCACTTACTAACTACTGTTTCTTACAGATATATCGTTACCGAAGGTAAGTAACTTGTGCGTTTAGATTATCCACCATCATGTTCAACTGTGATTTAATGCAGTAGGCCCCTTGAGATCTGGGTTTGATCCGCTCATTATTCTCCTGAAAAATCTTGGACCGCAGGACTTGCTCCGGCACTCTAACTTCTGGCACAGGCGCTGAATGTTCCATTGTCTTACCAACCCACAGCAAACCAAATAGATAAAACTGATCTTCAGCAGTACATGACCAGTTTTTGAAGAGAAAAAAAAACAGCAGCAAAAAGTGATGATGAGGATGGCGCCCCTCTCGCTAAGGGTGAGGGGGGCACCAACATAAGCTCCCCAGATATCTGTACATTGATCCTAAATGTACAAAGTAGTCTCCAGGAAATTAATAAAACAATGTGTACACTTATATCGCAAGCTGTCTTCTTGCAGCACCACATGGACAGAGCTGGTGAACATATAAATGGCGCAGAACTTGATATATCTGAATTGGGGGATGGCCCTGCTGCATACTTCAAAATGCATCAATACCTTGAAAAACGTCTTGATGGAAGTACTAATCATTAACCCCTTCCATGCTGGTGACAAACCCCAGCCGTCATGCACTACAGTGCTCGTGTGCTGATGACGGCTGGGGTTCGTCATGGCCCGCCCGTGTTCTGCCGGCTTCAGCACACGGGGAAAATCGCGGCCGCACGGAAGGGGTTAAACATAACACGCACCAAACATAAAGAACTCGGGTCAAGGTCACTCCACAATGATTTGCACATTCTGGGGGTCCCAGATTCCATGACTGTTGGACTGATGGAACTGTTTGTAGGAAAGATGCTCCACATTCTTGTTTGGCCTAGACAACCTATCATCTATGTCCCTAGTTGAAAGGGTGCTTTGATCCCTGGGTGTTTGCTTTCTTCCACCAGCACCATCTAAACCTATCATAGCGCGGGTGCTAAATTCTAGAGTCCGGCACGCTATTTTTCAGCTGTCAATTTCTGTTTAAAATTCACAGCAGGCCTTCCTTACATCCTTATATGCCAGCGACATAATACTGTAAAAGGTGTATCCTGTGATTAACCAAAACCCTGTTCTGAGAGAGATAATTAAATCTGGAAAATTCTTTGGACTTCAAATTAACTGGGATAAGTCCATGATGGTCCACTGACGTGCACTGTATCCCAACAAATTATAAACTTCCCAATTTTTTGGTGTCATAATCCAACACTTTATCTTGGTAAACATATATACCGAGACTCTGCACTAGTTTTACATGCTAACTATGGCCCAACACTCACAAACTCAAGCAGCAGATACAACACTAGGCTCCTCTCATTCTTTCTCTGTCATAGCAGGCGTTTCCTCCCCAGACTGCTTTACCTACTTGTAATTGCTCCACTGGCTCTTTTTCAGCACAATCTGCTCCATTCGTATTACTTTTGCATGGGCCAACAAACAGGCTAGAATACGTTGAGCCATGCTGATACAACCTTACTGCAGGGATGGAATGGCCACCCACAATTTAGAGTATTATTACTTTATCTCCCAATCCAAATATTTCTTTCACTGGATTCACCCAGCATTTCATCTTCTCTCACATACTCACGAGAAATGTATAGCAGGCACCACTCCTTTGATCGAATGTATGAGTGCTCTACAGTACCATTACACTATTGTATAGTAGTTGGTAAATGATTCCCATTTGGGAGGTGAGTAAGCCACCGCCTCATTATAAAATAAATACTTTTTGATTACAAGTGCTAAACATCCTATATTACATGTCTTGAAATTCGTCAATTCATTAGGTAAGCATTCTAAATTTTTCAATGAAGTAGATTAATCATCTATCTATACTACTATTATAAAGCGAGAACTGGGAACCTTTGAACTACACCACCAATCACAACACCCAATACAGCGTTGGAAAGGGGAGGGCCACGAGATGGACATAGGCTATAGCACCACACCATATACATTAAGGGGGGGGGGAAAGAACGTTAGGGGAAAAGTAGTCCTTAGGCTTATGCATACAGTGATAGAACGCGGCGTACAGCGTCATGGGTGCATAACGCGGCGTATACGCGATGGCGTGTGGGCGTGGTGCGGGGAGGAGCACGGACCCGACACCCGGTTCAGTGAAATGTGCCAGAGCTGCGGCGAACATGGAGCCGTAGGAAAAGTAACGCTGCGTTCGGGCTTCCGGCCAGGAGCGCGGAACCGACACCGGGTTAAGGGACTTCCTGGTAGCTGTAAGCTGGCGTCCGGCCAAAGAGCGCGGGGAGGAGCAAGGAAACGACACCCGGTGAGGTAAGGGAGTTCCTGGTAGCTGTAAGCTGCCGTCCGCCAAGAGCGCGGGGAGGAGCGCGGAACCGGCACCCGGTTCAGTGCAATCTCCGCAATGCTAAAGAGAGCGGCGGCGACAGTGGGGCCGTGGGGCTGAGCCAGCCCCCGAGGATGACGCCTGGTAAGGGACTTCCTGGTAGCTGTATTGCCCCCAGAAAACGTTGGGACGGGCTGCTACTGCTGTATTATATTACTACTAGCGGCCCGTCCCGACGTTGTCCGGGTAAAAAAAGGCTAGGCAGCAATGGTTTTAGTATCATTGTACATTCGTCCCACATGATAAGAGACACATTTTGAAGCAGTGTCCCCAAAGGTCCGTTTTTCCGAATAGAGCATATTGAATCCCTTTCAAGGGAAACTGTTAGAAGCAGTTCAAAGGTAGAATGTGCTGTTTTCCCAGCTGTTAGCAAAGTGGCAGCTATTCCAGATGAAGCAACAGCTAGAGCCAAATTCCCAGAAGATCGAACTTTGGCAAGTATGAGGTTGATTAGGTAAGTCTTTCCTGTGCCACCGGGGGCGTCTATGAACAATAGTTTGCCTTGCTTCTTTTCAACACTATCATCTATGGTGTTGTAGGCGAGTTGTTGTTCGGGAACTAAGTTAGGCAAGTGTTGAGCAAGGTAGTTATGAAGCTCTGGAATATTGTGTGCGGTAGCGATATTGTGGTATCCAGTTAGATTAGTTTGGACCGCTGGCGGCAGGCTGAAATCTTGTAAGGACTTCTCGCTTAATAGATACAGTGAGTCTTCAATTTCTATAAGTCCTTGGTTTATGATTTCATTGTTGATAGCAGCCCATGCCGACGTTGTCCGGGTATGAATTGCTGCCGGCAGTAGTATATTGTTGTGTAGGATTTCGTTTTGATAGCATTTCTTATCTGTGACAGGCCTGTGAAACGCTCCGATCCACAGTGCACTGCTGATTTACTTAAGAGTGCGCCTTCAGTAGTGTGTGAACTCGAGTTTCCCTACTTTATATTTCTTTGCAATATTATATAGCGCAAACTCGACAACATGGCATGAGCACAATTTACATTACAGAAGAACACATTCATTTGTGGTAGGCACGGGGAGACAAAGCGATTTGTCTGGAATCACAGGATGTTGAGCTGATGCCGAGATTCGAACGTAATAATAATAATCCACATTTGTAAAGCGCACAATCACCCGCAAGGGTCTCTAGGCGCTGGGGGCCATCAGGAAGATTAAGCAAGCTATTGCCCAGAGTCACATGGTGCTGGGCTAATCTGCCGCCAGTGCCGGGGATCGAACCGTGATCCCCAGATTCCGGAGTCAGTTGCCCTGGCCGCTGCCCCACACCACCACAGCTCTCCAACTCTAAAGTTCGCAATTCTAGAACTTGTGGCGGGAGGTGTGTCTAAAAGTGTATGTTGGTGCTGGCCATCAATGAGAGAGACCTGTGCATTTTTCAAATGGGTGGTGAAAAAATATGAGTATGTTGCTGGAGATGTGGGCTGCCGTGCCACCAATGTACTTACCGGGGGAGGGTAAACACCGATTATTCCGCAACTTTCTTTCCGCATACCATCACTCCGCATACTTTCATTACGAAAGTACCATGACTCCGCAATGCCTTTATAACGCATGGCATTACATTTTATATGCTTTTACTACGCATACATTTACAACGAAATTCGTTGTAAATGCATGAATGGTAAAAACATGTTTTTTTTAATGTTTGGATAAGGTAAGTATGGGTATAGGGGTATGTGTTTTTGGGGTACTTGGGTATATGTTTTGAGGTGTTTGGGTATTTTAAGGGTTTAGATATAGTTTTGGGTTATGGCGTACAGGGATAGTTTTAGGGTTTAGGGATAGGTATGGGTTTTGGGGTACAGGGGTATTTTTAGGGTTCAGGGCTAGGTTTCGGTTTTGGGGTATAGGGGTATTTTTAGGGTTCAGGGGTAGGTTTGGGTTTTGGGGTACAGGGGTATTTTAAGGGTTCAGGGCTAGGTTTGGGTTTTGGAGTACAGGGGTATTTTTAGGGTTCAGGGTTAGGTTTGGGTTTTGGGGTACAGGGGTATTTTAAGGGTTCAGATATAGTTTTGGGTTTTAGGGTATAGGGGTATTTTTAGGGTTCAGGGGTAGGTGTGGGTTTTGGGGTACAGGGGTATTTTAGGGTTCAGGGCTAGGTTTGGGTTTTGGGGTACAGAGGTATTTTAGGGTTCATGGGTAGGTTTGGGTTTTGGGGTACAGGGGTATTTTTAGGGTTTAGGGCTAGGTTTGGGTTTTTGGGTACAGGGGTATTTTTAGGGTTCATGGGTAGGTTTGGGTTTTGGGGTACAGGGGTATTTTAAGGGTTCAGGGCTAGGTTTGTGTTTTGGGGTACAGTGGTATTTTAGGGTTCAGGGGTAGGTTTGGGTTTTGGGGTACAATTGTATTTTTAGGGTTCAGGGCTAGGTTAGGTTTTGGGGTACACGGGGTATTTTTAGGGTTCAGGGGTAGGTTTGAGTTTTGGGGTACAGGGGTATTTTCAGGGTTCATGGCTAGGTTTGGGTTTTGGGGTACAGGGGTATTTTTGGGGTTCAGGGGTAGGTTTGGGTTTTGGGGTACAGGGGTATTTTAAGGGTTCAGGGCTAGGTTTGTGTTTTGGGGTACAGGGGATATTTTAGGGTTAAGATGGGTTAGTGTTTAAGGGTGTTGGGGTATTTTAAGGAGTAAGGGTGGGCTATGATCATGGGGTGCAGGGGTATTTAAAGGGAGCAGGGTGGGATTAGCACAAAATATGAGACATGGCATGAAGGGTGGAACGTACCACACGCCCCCAGTGTTTGTCACGCCCACAGCACACGCCCACAGCACAACGCAGACACGCCCACAAGGGACTACTTTGCTGGCACGGTTCTTTTACCTTTTAAATGTATATGGTGGGCGTCTGTATAGCCTATGTCCTTCTGCTGCAACTGCCCTTTCCAACGCTGTATTGGGTGTTGTGATTAGTGCTGTGGTTCCTGAGATTACCCGCCTCAAAGGTTTGGGCTCTCTCTTTATATTATTAGTATGGATTGTAGGTTATTTTTAGTCAAGGGTACTGTTGAAACTCTCAGGCACCTGTGGGAATGTTCTAAAGTCCTACAAGGTACAGGGGGGCGTGGAACCACCCGCGTAGCTAGGGGGGGGCGAGGGGGGCGGACCGCCCCAGGCGGCACTATATAGTGGGCGGCGGCCGCCGTGCTGCACTGGTGGCCTTTATCATTTATTTGGGGAGTGTCAGTGTCCCCAAATAAATGTAAAGGCCGCCACCGCATCGGGCCGCCACTTCTGAGAGCGGCCGCGGGCCTATTTCTGGAATTGCAAGGACTCGCAACTGCTGGCTGCAGTGCGCACACGCACGCACCACCACCACCGAGCGTGTGGTCGCGCGCTTGACGCTATCGACGTCAGAGGCCCTCTGAATTTCGGGGAACAGGCCGGGGGAATCAAAAGAGAATGGATGACTACCTCTGGGTCAGGGTCAGCCGAGGAGCAGACTCTAAAACTTTCCACCGCATTTCGCGCTCAACTCGTTTCATAAAAATAGTGCTCACGGACTCGAGCCATCTTTTTATGCTTTCTAAGAAAAGAGACGGAGAAAAGCCTTCTTAATCACCAGGAAAGTGGTATGCATTAATCATAGAAGTGGCAGGGGGGCGGGGGGGCGGGGGGAGGGGCTCCTAGTCATATAACTTGAACTGCTAAATGGAGGAAAAAGAAAAATTAACCTTTCACTCTAATTCAGCCGCATGTGTGAAGGGGTGAACTTTTGCAGCAGTAGATGTACATTTAGGTATGCGAATATTTAAGTTTTCATTTTAATCTATACAAGAGAAAACATTGGAAAAATGAGTTGCTCACATCCAATGTGTGGTGCATCAGTGGTGGAATTGTATACCTGCAGCCTCTGTGGTACTGTTGGGCCCCGCAGCTCCAGGGGTCTGGAGGAGCTCAGCAAAAGCGGCAGGCGGTGGGCTGGGGAGGGGTCCTTGTACTTAGCAGGGCAGCTCCCTAAAGTTTTGATAAAGTGGCATGTGATGTGGCGGGCGAGCGCGAGCCTCTGCTGCACCCCCACTCATAAAATGAACTCTGGATGATGTTGTTCTGGTTGTGGATATTTTAAAAACGGGCTGATGCATGAAAACGGAAGTGAACTACTAGAGCAATTATTTTGTTTCCATTACTGGACCAACAAGGCTTACTCATTCTAGCTCTTACTCTTTTGCCCCCACACCTCCCCAGTTTCCCACGTCCAGATCTTTCACTCACGGCTGCATGGCCTCGTGTAATTTGGAAAATCTCAGTCAGCCCTGACTTCATTTCAGGTCAAATGGTTGTTCGTAGGTTCTGGGACGCACATACCGGGAGTGAGCAAAGTATTTTTTATCCTGACAAATTTTCAGATTTTTTCACATCGGATTTTTTTTGTACATTGTTAGATTATGCACATTGTTTTGCAAGTTACTGTACCTAACCCAGCTAAGCCAAAAATCGTGCGACTAAATTCTCCCTCCCTCCTTACATACTCTGCAGTAATCACTGCAGAGCATGTATGGGTAGTGAGTGGTCTTTGGTCGCACTATTTTGTTATCGCATAATGCATCCATTTTTGGATGCAAGGGTGCATTTTGCACTAAAAAATAGCACCAAACGTCCACTCTGCCCGTCATGGAATTTCGTGGAATCTCACAGAATTTTTACGTAATACCGCAGAGTAAAATTGTGCCAATTCCACCCATCCCTAGTTGAAATTAACTTTGTAAATTGAGGTTGTAGGCTGCTAATGAAAAATGTTTTAGGATCTGTCATTATCCAAGTGCAACTTTCTGTCAAATGTTCCCTTTGCTCATGATAGGCATAGGTGATCTGGAAGCAACTGTCACAGTAAGTAAACCTGGCAATCGGTGATTTTTCTTTGTTTGTTTTCAATTAGAATTTTTCATTGAACTTGGCACCCCCTTAATTTGTCACCTCAAGTGGCTGCTAGCTGTCTGTGTGGAAAGGCCATTCAGATATTGGGAGTATTTAGAATAAAATTACCTTCTGGCCCTGAGAGGTATAGGTGCAAATCTAACCATAAGGCAGTGGATAACTATGAAGGCTAAAAATAAAAATACAATCAGCAAGTGATTAGAGAGGTAGCGAGGTTCTGGGAGCAGAAGTGCACTGTTACTCTATTGTGATGTAATGTTCTTTAAAGAGGAGTGAGTTAGACGATTTCCTAAACTAGAGCATGAGTGGGTCATTCCTGATGGAAATGGCGATGTTGTTCAAAATCCTGGATACATAGATGAAGGCTTGTTGCCTTGTTTTCTTGTTTTTCATACTCCTTTGCATCCATGTTGATGGTGCATGACTGAGTATATGCGTAGAGCCAGAAGAGATGTTGAACTATGCAAGGGTGCTGGCTACGACAGCTTTGTAAATGATGCAGCTGGTTTTTAAGATGGTGCAGGCTGACAATGGAGTTCCGTCAGGATGGGGGAGTGATGTGAATAGAATTCTTCAGGCCCTGGATGAGGCATTATGCTTCATATAGGATGCCCTTAAAGGGGTGCAGTTGGCAGTCGGGAGGCCATGGAGCAGGGAATAGGTACCATCCTGGTGCAAAAATGTGAGAGCTCGAACAGCAATTTCAGGTTGAATCCAAGTGGCTTGGAGATGGGTAGAATTTGGGATTTGAAGCCATCAAGATTTTTGCTGCTTGTTTCTTGCTGTTCTTGGCAAAGACAAGGAATTCAGTCTTGGTGGGGTTGAGCATGAGGCAAGGTTTGAACATCCCAAAATGAAGCCAGTTAATTGGGTTGACCATGATATTTGGTCATTTAATGTCAGCTGTAGATGATGGATCCCCAAACAATTTCATGTATGTGCATGTTTGCATTGTGCTGAGGGGATTACCAGGTATTTGTTCACACAGCTCTCCGATGGATGTCACGCGCGTTTTTTCTGAGTCCCCAGATAAATCATGCAGTCTGTGTTTTCTTCTTTGTACTGCCGGTCACCGGTGTATTCAACTATGTAGCCTTGGACCGTTTCATGTATGTGCAGGTAACTTGCATGGTCAAGGTAGATATTAGCGGCGATATTACGTGTCTCTCGGACCTCTTTCAAGTGCTCGCCGTCCTTTTTCTCAGCCACCCCCCCAGGGGCGGCAATCTGAGGGATAGCCCCGGGCGCCACAAGCTCTAGCTACGCCCCTGCGTGGAACATACTACTCTCATTAAACAATATTACAACAGGTACCTTATTCCACTTGTATATTTCCATGTGGCAAGAATAAATAACCCGTTTCGTGCTGCTCACGTGTCAGAGCCTGTGAGAGAAGAGAGGTGAAAAAGCGCTCCCTCCAGCCAAGTGAGAAGATTAATTGCAAACGCATCCCTTGCTAATGTTTCCATAGTTCACTCCTCGGAGAACCAAGTCATGGGTACGTGATCACGGTGCCAAACATATCGTAGGCGAAATTAAGCATATAATATGATCCTATTTCTGCAGCCGATTACTGGCGAGCCCCTGACAGTACGGGTCACTTGCTGCACAGCTGTTGAAAGCAGATAGACGTGTTCTGTGCGTAAAGAAACCCCCAGACACCTGATAAAATGATACATATGCTGTAACAGAAAGCCGTTGCTCATTTGACCTTTGCAAGGTGCGGCGTTGTGCAGACCAAGGTCATGAATGAAGGAACATGGAGACGGATAGCTTCCTCCCGAGGCCATATTAATGATCAGGCATGTGCTTTTGGGACCCCGCTCCAGTGCAGACCAGAATGCCTGGCACGCAGCCCGTTTCTCTTACCATTATAAGAGTATACTTTGTGAAAATCCAGACCTTGTGAAATTCCAGACCAAGGACTAAAGGTGACGGCTGCAGCGCTCAGGTCCATGCGCTCATTGACACTCCGCCTCACAAGCTGACCTTGAAAACGTGCCCCAGTTTCAAACAGACTTGCATCGTCTATTACATATCACGCTTCAGACCAGTAATGGACCCACGCAGGAGGGTAACACACGTTTGCTCTGAATTTCGAGCTCACTAGCTGTGGGGAAAGGAATGTCCATAGGAATTATTTTTTTCATTGTTATCCCTCTGTGATCTCAAATCAATAATCGAGATGTTGCAGTTTTGCTGAATAGTACAACCTTAACCATTTAACAGTAACCAAAATACAGCAACTGAAAGGGATTTGGCATAGAGCATGCAAAGGATTTCTGCCAAGCCACTGGGCTATGGAGGAGACGAAAATGTTTCAGTTGCTTGCATTACTACAAATACGTTTTCACTATAATTAATTACGTAATGAGGCAGCCGTGCCTCACAGTCACGCCCTAAATTAAAAAATTTAGAAAAGCCTCTACCACCTCCTGATTTCGTTGACACAGGCCTCCTTCTAATGCTGTTGGCCTGGTCATATCAGGGCGGAATAGGGGAATTTATTAATTATGGTCAAAACGTACTTGGAGTAATGCAATTAAGTAATTGAAGCATTACCTCCCCATAATTAATCAAACAATGAAATATAGTAAATCTCCGCAATGCTAAAGAGAGCGGCCGCGACAGTGGGGCTGAGCCGGCCCCCGAGGATGACACCTGGTAAGGGACTTCCTGGTAGCTGTATTGCCCCGGACAACGCCGGGACGGGCTGCTAGTATATATATATATATATATATATATATATATATATATATATATATATATATATATATATATATACATGTCCAACACCTTCTCCAAATGAAAGAAGCGAGACCCACTTGAGGATTCGATGTGGAGACTTTATTTAGCCGCTCTTGCAGGGGTAAACAGGCACAACGTTCTTGCGGCGTATGCATTTCGGCATCCCGCCTCGTCAGCGCCGCTTGCGTGTCTGTGTGAGAGCAGGGCGTCACAGCTCGATTTAAATATCCCGCCCTCTCTCTTAACTCATGAGCTGCTGCCCCCCAGGTGAGTATGTTTCAACACCTTTCTTAGTTCTGGCGCGCCTTACAACAATGGCCCCTCCAAGTTCCAGAATGCACTGTTCTTGTTGTCATCCGGTGGTGGGGTCAAAATTGCATGCTCCAAGTTCTTCCTCCGGCCAGGGAGTTAAAGGCAATGGACCACACAGACCAAGATGCCGTTGGGCATACGCCCACCAGGGCAGAATTTTTTATCAGTTATAAGGTGCCTTTACAACTTGCCGGTTTTGTTACTCACCTTCAGCCCGTGAACAAGAGCACAGTCGTGCTCGAAACGCGTTGGGACTTTGATGTTAATGGAATGAGTTTGCATGCTGCTACGCTGTTTCCTGCCATTAAAGGTGTTTAAACTTCCCCGTGAGTGGCATCTCCTAATGAGCAACTTCGTGATGTGGATGTTTTGGCGGATCGCTCGGTCGCGGAGATGCCCCCCTGCTGGAATGCAGATCCTGTGGTTGGTAACTACCGAGCACAATGGAACGGAGAGGGCAGTTTGACAGGACTTGGTGATTAACAGGTGTGGCAGTGTCCTCACCCTTCCATACCCACTTGGGGAACACTGCAGGACATTTGAGACAATTTCGGCACCCACAAGGGAGTTAAAGGCAAAGGACCACAAAGACCCAGATGCCATGGGGCATACGCCCACCAGGGCGGAACTTTCTATCAGTTATAAGGTGCCTTTGCAACTTGCCGGTTTTGTTACTCACCTTCAGCCCGTGAACGAGAGCACAGTCATGCTCGAAACGCGTTGGGACTTTGATGTTAATGGAATAAGTTTGCATGCTGCTATGCTGTTTCTTGCCATTAAAGGTGTTTAAACTTCCCCGTGAGTGGCATCTCCTAATGAGCAACTTCGTGATGTGGAGGGCACTTGCTCTGCACTTTCCACTGCTAATTAAAATGCACTGCAACAACTAACTATGTTGGCGTCTGGCTCATCTATTGCTTTTTGAGGATTAAGGAGTTGTTTCGAGGTCCGCGCTCGCCATATACTGCGACCATAGCAGTTGGGAGTCTGCTGTTTTCATATATATATATATATATATATATATATATATATATATATATATATATATATATATATTACTTACTGGCGATAGCCGGTAGATAGTTATAGTTAGGGATCTACTTTCCATAGGAAATCCGCAACATTCTATTGGGAATAACTTTGGCGCCGGTGGACGAATCTTCGCGAATTTCTCAAAGAAAATGGCCCGCTCCGCTCCTTCCCTGAAAATGTGGGGGGGATTCGTCAAGCGGGGGCCGAGATAAAAGGGGGGTCCCAAGTTGTGTTTTCCCCATGTTAATTTCCATAGGGCGGTTGGACTCACTTTTTGCCCGAACGGCTGAATGGATTTCCACCAAGCTTGACAAAATTGTAGGGACTGGTAGCCCGATGTGCCTTTGCTATGTCTCAAGATATGTGCTCCAGTGGATTTTGATTAATTTAGGTTAAAAAAAATATATATATCTATGGCCGCGTCCCGGTACGCGCACCGGGGAGCGCAGCGGGCGCGCCTCGTGAGGTGCGCACGGAAAGCTGATTGGCTCTCGGGTGTCTGTAAACATTCGAAACAGTCCGGAGCGGCCGCTATCTTGTGTCTCGGTAAGATCAAGACACAAGAGGTGGCCAAAACAAAGGGGGAAAAGACCATAAGGGGGCATAGTAGACCCCCCCTGACCCCTTAGGTTTGATGTGGGGGTTATAAAAGGGCCCCGCGGGGCAAAAAAAATAAAAAAATGTTGATTTGCGCGGGGGGAGCGCCCGGTACGCGCACCGGGGAGCGGACCGGGGAGCGTACCATGGGGAAAAAAGAATGACAGAGTTTTTTTAAAATGAAGCCTTTATTTATAAATTGGAGGTAGTTCTAAAAAGAACTGTTTTTTTTCTTCTTTTTGTTGTTTTATATATTTTGTTGTTATGAACATTTTGTACTTTTTGTGGCTTTTCTGAACAGTTTTATATTTTTTTTGTATTTTTTATGGGGAGAAAAAAAAACAGGGAATTGAAAATGGCTCAACTGGAGCAAAAAAAAAAAGGAAAAAATTAGGGTTTTTTGGGGCAATTGTGGTTGTCACCGGCAAGGACGATGAGCTTTATGCTCTTTTCACCATAGGAGATGGTCTTACCACAATAAATACATGTAATTCGGAAATCCTCAAACCGTGGTTGAATGCAAGGGATCGTCTCCCTTGTCTCTGGTCCCGATGGAGTGGGTTGCTTTCTTTTGGAGGTGGTGCTTGAAGATTGGGGAGGGTTACTGGCCAGTTCCCTCATCTCTGCAGCAGAATAGTTGTTCGGATGCTTGCGCTGCATGTGTCTAATCATGGTATTATTACCAAAAGAATATTTTTTGTTAGGGTTCCCCCTTGAAAGTTCCATGCCACAGATTAGGCAAGTCACCTTGGCCGCATTGACTTTCTTCTTGCCCTCTGGGATAGAAAAAAACTCCCATACAATGTGTGGCCTTGGCTTGTATGGGGTATTGTCTTCTTACAGCCATCTTCTCCCCTCCTCCTCTTCCTCTTCCTCCTCCTCCTCTTCTTGACCACCAATGTAATGTTGTGGTGGTCCTCTTGGTGGTGGTGGTGGTGGTGGTGCAGATGCTCCAGCTGCTGCTGCTACTCTAGCCATTTTAAAGTACAAAATATTTCTCTAAGTTGTTCAAACAGGTCTTCCTCAGTCAAAGCACAAAGTCAGAATAAGGAAAAAAGATGGGGTCTTTCATCATTTGGAAAAAAAAACTGTCCTGAACCAATGAAAAGTGTTAGTTTCAGGTCACATGACCCGGGCTATCATAATTTGGAAACCAAAACTGTTCTGCACCAATGAAAAGTGTTATTTATAGGTCACATGACCCGACGCGCTTACGCGACGCGTCACGTAAGCGCGTCGGATGTTTACGTTGCGCAATCGTATTCGCTTGAGTGCTTTCGAGTGCGCTTACGCCGTGCATATCACGCGGACGCGGCTACGCGATACGTCACGATGATGTTTTCGTTCGCGGTAATAGCGCTAACGGGGCGCTCCCCGGTACACGCCCCGGGGCGCGCGGCAAAATTGCGCTGACCGGGGCGCTCCCCGATACACGCCCCGGGAGCGCTCCAGAGCAAAAAATAAAAATAAAAAAAATAAAAAATTATATAAATATATAATATAGGATTCGAACACCAAAAATGCTACATCCGAAAAAAGCTACCCACATTCACCTCCCCCCTGAATCCCACCGGCATACTATAGTAATGATTGGTGTACCACAACTTGAAGCGGGTAAGACAGAGAGCTATGGGGACTTGAAAAATAAAGTAAGCCATTGGTTAACCGCTCATAGACCGATTCCTCCCCACATCAGCGGTAAAATAACAAATGTCAGGAGGGTCGATTGGGTGGGCCATAGATTTAAATCCACAGAGGGCGACTGTGTTGTAGTTAACTTTAAGGATGGTCGTGTGGCAAGGTATATAACTGGCTGGAAGGATAGTTCGATCAGTAGCCTGATCGGCACCATGGATCTAAGTTATTTCTACCCCCCAAACGACCATTCCTTAAATACAGTGTATTCATATCCCTCTGCAGAGCAGGAAAGAACTCCAGATAATTTTAATCTATATCATAATAATAATAATCATATAAAAATATATATATCTATGGCCGCGTCCCGGTACGCGCACCGGGTAGCGCAGCGGTCGCGCCTCGCGAGGTGCGCACGGAAAGCTGATTGGCTCTCGGGTGTCTGTATACATTCGAAACAGTCCGGAGCGGCCGCCATTTTGTGTCTCGGTAAGATCGAGACACAAGAGGTGGCCAAAACAAAGAGGGAAAAGACCATAAGGGGACAGAGTAGACCCCCCCTGACCCCTTAGGTTTGATGTGGGGGTTATAAAAGGGCCCCGCGGGGCAAAAATAATTTTTTTTTTGATTTGCCCGGGGGGAGCGCCCAGTATGCGCACCGGGGAGCGGACCGGGGAGCGGACCATGGGGAAAAAAGAATGACAGAGTTTTTTTAAAATGAAGCCTTTATTTATAAATTGGAGGTAGTTCTAAAAAGAACTGTTTTTTTTCTTCTTTTTGTTGTTTTATATATTTTTTATTGTTTTTATGAACATTTTGTACTTTTTTTGGCTTTTCTGAACAGTTTTATATTTTTTTGTATATTTTATGGGAGAAACAAAAACAGGGAATTGAAAATGGCTCAACTGGAGCAAAAAAAAATAAAGGAAAAAATTAGGGTTTTTTGGGGCAATTGTGTTTGTCACCGGCAAGGACGATGAGCTTTATGCTCTTTTCACCATAGGAGATTGTCTTACCACAATAAATACATGTAATTTGGAAATCCTCAAACCGTGGTTGAATGCAAGGGATCGTCTCCCTTATCTCTGGTCCCGATGGAGTGGGTTGCTTTCTTTTGGAGGTGGTGCTTGAAGATTGGGGAGGGTTACTGGCCAGTTCCCTCATATCTCAGCAGAATAGTTGTTCGGATGCTTGCGCTGCATGTGTCTAATCATGGTATTATTACCAAAAGAATATTTTTTGTTAGGGTTCCTTCTTGAAAGTTCCATGCCACAGATTAGGCAAGTCACCTTGGCCGCATTGACTTTCTTCTTGCCCTCTGGGATAGAAAAAAACTCCCATACAATGTGTGGCCTTGGCTTGTATGGGGTATTGTTTTCTTACAGCCATCTTCTCCCCTCCTCCTCTTCCTCTTCCTCCTCCTCCTCTTCTTGACCACCAATGTAATGTTGTGGTGGTCCTCTTGGTGGTGGTGGTGGTGGTGCAGATGCTCCAGCTGCTGCTGCTACTGTAGCCATTTTAAAGTACAAAATATTTCTCTAAGTGGTTCAAACAGCTCAGTCAAAGCACAAAGTCAGAATAAGGAAAAAAGATGGGGTCTTTCATCATTTGGAAAAAAAAACTGTCCTGAACCAATGAAAAGTGTTAGTTTCAGGTCACATGACCCGGGCTATCATCATTTGGAAACCAAAACTGTTCTGCACCAATGAAAAGTGTTATTTTTAGGTCACATGACCCGACGCGCTTACGCGACGCGCCCCAGGGCGCACCCGAGGGTGCGCCCCGGGTCGCGTCGCGTAAGCGTGTCGGATGTTTACATTGCGCAATCGTATTCGCTTGAGTGCTTTCGGGTGCGCTTACGCCGTGCATATCACGAGGACGCGGCTACGCGATACGTCATGATGATGTTTTCGTTCGTGGTAATAGCGCTAACGGGACGCTCCCTGGTACGCGCCCCGGGGTGCGTGGCAAAATTGCGCTGACCAGGGCGCTCCCCGGTACGCGCGCGGGAGTGCTCCAGAGCAAAAAATAAAAATAAAAAAAATAAAAAATTATATAAATATATAATATGGGATTCGAACACCTAAAACGCTACATCCGAAAAAAGCTACCCACATTCACCTCCCCCCTGAATCCCACCGGCATACTATAGTAATGATTGGTGTACCGCAACTTGAAGCGGGTAAGACAGAGAGCTATGGGGACTTGAAAAATAAAGTAAGCCATTGGTTAACCGCTCATAGACCGATTCCTCCCCACATCAGCGGTAAAATAACAAATGTCAGGAGGGTCGATTGGGTGGGCCATAGATTTAAATCCACAGAGGGCGACTGTGTTGTAGTTAACTTTAAGGATGGTCGTGTGGCAAGGTATGTAACTGGCTGGAAGGATAGTTCGATCAGTAGCCTGATCGGCACCATGGATCTAAGTTATTTCTACCCCCCAAACGTTCATTCCTTAAATACAGTGTATTCATATCCCTCTGCAGAGCAGGAAAGAACTCCAGATAATTTTAATCTATATCATAATAATAATAATTATATAAAAATATATACATCTATGGCCGCGTCCCGGTACGCGCACCGGGGAGCGCAGCGGGCGCGCCTCGCGAGGTGCGCACCGAAAGCTGATTGGCTTTCGGGTGTCTGTAAACATTCAAAACAGTCCGGAGCGGCCGCCATCTAGTGTCTCGGTAAGATCGAGACACAAGAGGTGGCCAAATCAAAGGGGGAAAAGACCATAAGGGGGCAAAGTAGACCCCCCCTGACCCCTTAGGTTTGATGTGGGGGTTATAAAAGGGCCCCACGGGGCAAAAAATATAATTTCTTTTTGATTTGCGCGGGGGGAGCGCCCGGTATGCGCACCGGGGAGCGTACCATGGAGAAAAAAGAATGACAGAGTTTTTTTTAAATGAAGCCTTTATTTATAAATTGGAGGTAGTTCTAAAAAGAACTGTTTTTTTTCTTCTTTTTGTTGTTTTATATATTTTTTATTGTTTTTATGAACATTTTGTACTTTTTTTGGCTTTTCTGAACAGGTTTATATTTTTTTGTATTTTTTATGGGGAGAAACAAAAAACAGGGAATTGAAAATGGCTCAACTGGAGCAAAAAAAAAAGGAAAAAATTAGGGTTTTTTGGGGCAATTGTGGTTGTCACCGGCAAGGAGGATGAGCTTTATGCTCTTGTCACCATAGGAGATGGTCTTACCACAATAAATACATGTAATTCGGAAATCCTCAAACCGTGGTTGAATGCAAGGGATCGTCTCCCTTGTCTCTGGTCCCGATGGAGTGGGTTGCTTTCTTTTGGAGGTGGTGCTTGAAGATTGGGGAGGGTTACTGGCCAGTTCCCTCATCTCTGCAGCAGAATAGTTGTTTGGATGCTTGCGCTGCATGTGTCTAATCATGGTATTATTACCAAAAGAATATTTTTTGTTAGGGTTCCCCCTTGACAGTTCCATGCCACAGATTAGGCAAGTCACCTTGGCCGCATTGACTTTCTTCTTGCCCTCTGGGATAGAAAAAAACTCCCATACAATGTGTGGCCTTGGCTTGTATGGGGTATTGTCTTCTTACAGCCATCTTCTCCCCTCCTCCTCTTCCTCTTCCTCCTCCTCCTCTTCTTGACCACCAATGTAATGTTGTGGTGGTCCTCTTGGTGGTGGTGGTGGTGGTGCAGATGCTCCAGCTGCTGCTGCTACTGTAGCCATTTTAAAGTACAAAATATTTCTCTAAGTTGTTCAAACAGGTCTTCCTCAGTCAAAGCACAGAGTCATAATAAGGAAAAAAGATGGGGTCTATCATCATTTGGAAAAAAAAACTGTCCTGAACCAATGAAAAGTGTTAGTTTCAGGTCACATGACCCGGGCTATCATCATTTGGAAACCAAAACTGTTCTGCACCAATGAAAAATGTTACTTTTAGGTCACATGACCCGAAGCGCTTACGCGACGCGCCCCAGGGCGCGCCCCGGGTCGCGTCGGATGTTTACGTTGCGCAATCGTACTCGCTTGAGTGCTTTCGGGTGCGCTTACGCCGTTCATATCACGCGAACCAGGCTACGCGATACGTCACGATGATATTTTCGTTCGCGGTAATAGCGCTAACGGGACGCTCCCCGGGACGCGCGGCAAAATTGCGCTGACCGGGGCACTCCCCGGTACGCGCCCCGGGAGCGCTCCAGAGCAAAAAATAAAAATAAAAAAAATAAAAAATTATATAAATATATAATATAGGATTCGAACACCTAAAACGCTACATCCGAAAAAAGCTACCCACATTCACCTCCCCCCTGAATCCCATCGGCATACTATAGTAATGATTGGTGTACCGCAACTTGAAGCGGGTAAGGCAGAGAGCTATGGGGACTTGAAAAATAAAGTAAGCCATTGGTTAACCGCTCATAGACCGATTCCTCCCCACATCAGCGGTAAAATAACAAATGTCAGGAGGGTCGATTGGGTGGGCCATAGATTTAAATCCACAGAGGGCGACTGTGTTGTAGTTAACTTTAAGGATGGTCGTGTGGCAAGGTATATAACTGGCTGGAAGGATAGTTCGATCAGTAGCCTGATCGGCACCATGGATCTAAGTTATTTCTACCCCCCAAACGACCATTCCTTAAACACAGTGTATTCATATCCCTCTGCAGAGCAGGGAAGAACTCCAGATAATTTTAATCTATATCATAATGGAGTAACTCCTAGAAATTATGGTCACTATATTGCTGGAGAACAAAGGCAGTTTAGGAGGGACACACCATGGGAGCCTAGACAGGTCAGCCATCAAGGAATCTATCAAGAGAATTGGGAGGCTCCTCATGGGTTGTACTACCATCAAGACCACTCTCAATTAACATACCCAAGTACCTACTATAACGTACCCATCACAAATAGGTTTGACGCCTTTTATGATCAGAGCGGTTTGGAGGGTGTCGACTGACTTCATGCTGGCTCAGTGACACCAATGTCTGTTGATCTTATACAAAGTAATCATGTACAAGGGGATATTAGGGTCGCACACAAACAAGTTACAACAGTTCCCTCCTCGATGATCAAACCAGATAATACTAGTCAGACAGCGACAAATATAGATAACCTAAAGAACAACAGTATATTGCCTGATTTGTCTGAGGCCCATAACTCTCTTCTAATTCATATAGAATTAAACACCTCTAGTACTGAAACCATGGGGGTTATACATGCAGAACAAACCAACCCGATGCCAGACCCAACCATCAGAGAAGCTGTTCTAGAAATAGCGCCAGGTGACTGTAGCGTGAGTTTAGTCTCCTGGAACATAGCAGGTTTGGCTGATAAAATATGTGATTCTGCTTGGTTAGCATTTGTTAAGAAACACACAGTTATATGCCTCCAAGAGACATGGTTGGAAGATAAAAATGCCTTCATTGGGGGCTATCAAAGTTTTGTTATACCTGCAGCTCCCTCAACTAGGGGAAGAGCAAAGGGGGGCCTGGCTATTTTCATTAATCTGGGACTTTGTTGTAAAATAAGTACCTGTTATAATGCTAATCGGAACATTCAAATGCTTGAATTGAAGAGAGGTAAACATGCTCTGACCCTGATTAATTTTTATAATGCTATCAACGGCAATGGTGAATGTAACATCTCGACCTTAAACGAGATGATGAGAAAGGGGGCAAGTACAATGTCACGGAAGGCGCTGATCGCAGGTGATTTTAACGTACATCCATGTGGTAACCCAGGTGTCACCCCTATGGGATCTTTGGGGTGTAATAGTGTGGAAGGATTTCATTTTGTCCACTCCAGGTGTGGAGTTAATCTAAATGACCTGGTGAATGAAAATAATCTAACTGTAGCTATGTCCATGGTTCCTGAGACCAAGGTCTTTGATGTCCCCACATTTAAAGGTTTAGGTCAGGGGTCTTTTATAGACCACATATTATTATCTGCCGACCTTGTAAATTGGGTTTCTAGATTTACCATTCATACGAGCATTTATAGTGATCACAACCCCATAATTATCAGTCTGGGTGAGGTTTTATTTGAGCAGCGAATGACCCGCGAAGATCGGGGAACGTTAAGCTGCATAAATGGCAAACGTCGATTGAAGTGGTCAATGGTAAATCAAGTAAATTTGTACACTGAAATAAATAAGTTATGTGGAGAGGAACTAGCAGCCTGTACGTCACCATATACACCTCCTGAGAAAACCTTGGCCGGTTTTGAGGCCTTGGTGTCAATAGTAGGCTCTATGTTAACAGTACCGATGAGGAGTCAAACCAGAAATAACTCTGAATGGTTCGACCATAATTATTCTAAGGCAAGCAGAGACCTGAAAAAGGCGTTAAAAATTAAACCTAGAGATCATGGTCAAATTAAAAATTTGCGCCTGATTTATAAGAAATCACTAGCTACTCGGAAAAAAGAAATCAAGGCTAGTACTATGGAGTCTCTTCTTGACCCATCAGTGTTGGGGAACAGTAATAAATTTTGGCAAATTATTAACAAACCTTTGTTTGATAATCCTAGTGATGCAGCTCTTGGCACTAACATCTCAGAGGAGGATTGGGTCACTCACTTTAGTGCAATTTTCAAGAGTAATGAGCAACAGGCAGAAAATGCTTTTTTAATTCCAACTGAGAATTCTCTGTGCTTTTCAGTAAATGAGGTAGAAAGGGGTATCCAAGGACTAACCAGTAATAAGGCCCCAGGCCCGGATGGCTTGCCACCGGACCTTTTTAAATCCAGTATCTCCTTTTGGGCATCTGTCCTTACTGCTGTAGTAAATGCAGCTGTGATCTCCGGGTGCCCAAGGTCTTGGGGGTTATCGACCATAGTCCCTGTATTTAAAAAGGGCGATCGCAGTAGCCCGTTATGCTACAGGCCAATATCTTTAATTAATTCTGTAGCTAAAGTGGTAGGTGGTATAATATTGAATAGGTTAACCACATGGGCAACTGAAAACAATATTATATCCCCCATACAATATGGCTTCAGACCTGGCCATTTGACAATTACACAATGTCTGAACCTATATTTGATTTTAAGTAAATATACCCTGGCCAAGCAAGGAACTGTCTACATGACCTTTATGGACTTATCGTCCGCTTTCGATTGCGTGGACAGAGGCAAACTGTGGGTTACCCTGTTAAAGATGGGCGTAGAGAAGAATTTAATTAATCTTTTGGTTGACCTGCACTCCGACACAAGAGCCAATGTTCGTTACACCCAAGACCTGAAAGTAACGGGGGAATTCAGAATAAACCGGGGCGTTCGACAGGGGTGTATTCTGGCTCCATTCCTCTTCAACTTGTATATTAACGAGTTGGAGGAGTACTTGCTAAAAACAGGAGCCGATTACCCCTTTGTAGGCCGTAAGGGGGTCTCTGTGCTGCTTTACGCAGATGATGCTGTCCTTATTTCTAGGACAGCAAATGGTCTCCAGAAACTTTTAAATTCTTTCTTTGACTTTATGGAGTCCCGAGGCCTAAGCATTAATAATTCTAAGTCCTATGTCTTGAAAACAGGCCAGGGTTCTCGAAAATCCAATCTCTTTTTTATAAATGGGGAAAAAATACCTACCACTAATACTTTTTCATACCTTGGGGTCCTCCTTGATCACAAACTATCTTGGGGCCCGCTGTCTGTAAAAAGAAGGGTGAGATAACACGTGTCAATGCGGCCATACTTGGCTTCGCGGAAAAAATTGGCAATAGCCCGGTGGCCGCTTTACTTAAACTATATCAAGCAAAAAGTGTTGCCGTCGCCTGTTATGGAAGCGAGCTCTGGGGTTATAGCAAGATGAGGGACCTGGAGGTCACAGAAAATAACTTCTTGAAGAAAATACTGAGGCTGCCAAGGGGAACTGGAAATCTTTCGGTACATGAGGAGTTGGGTGTACCCTATCTAAGTGATAGAATAGCAGTGAACCCCGTATTGTGTTGGCTGAACTGCTGGCTCAACAATGATATACCCCTCACTCATGAAATATTAAAAGAAGCCTTAACACTGGATGGAAGGATTAAGGTCCCGTGGCTGAAGTACATTAATGACAGCTTGATTGCAATTGGCCGGCCTGATTTGTTTTTAACCCCAAATCTTATCACCAAATCCGATGTCATTTTTGTAAAAAATGCCATGTTGGCAACTAGGTATTATGCCAGGGAGGAGGTTGAGTTTGCAGAAGGACAGTGTTAGGAAACACGTCCTACTTAAAACCTGTCTACAAATGGAACCATATTTATCATGGCCTATGACTGGATATGAACGTTATCTGTTAACAAGGTTCCGTTTTGACCTGTTTCATCTCCTACTGGCGGTACCAAGTGGGGCCCCTCGGGGTGAGGTGTTGCCAGCTTGCGGCTGCGACGGGAAGTCTCCGCAAGACCTGGCACACTTTTTATTCATTTGTCCTTATTACATAACACCCAGGAGGCTATATTTAAAGCCATGCCTTAAAAAACTGAATTTTGCACAGATAAAACCAGCACTTTATTCCCTTCAACTATTGAATTGCGATTGCACTTTATTTGTTTGTAATTTCCTGAAACTAGCAATTACCTTCAGGAAAAGCATGAAGGGATAATTATGCTGCTAATGCCTTCAGGCATTTTTAATCTTTTATTGTACTGAAATTATTTATACATTTTTATATATTTTTAAAATGTTTATGCTGCCCGTTGCTTATGCCTTTTACATTGTCTAAAGAAACTTGTGTTTTATAAATGAAATATCCGGACTGCTTTTAACTGTTTGTTGATGAATTGTGCTTTTATGATTGTAATGTTTACAATCGAATAAAGATATTTGAATTGAAATTGAATAATATAGGATTCATTTTAAAAAATATTACATTTCAGAGGTTTGAGGCCCTAAATATGGTTAGGAATTAGCATTTAAAAAACCTATGAAATTCACTGAAAAAACCATAGGTTTCACACCAGTTATAGTTAGGAATTAGCATTTAAAAAACCTAGTAAATTCACTGAAAAAACCATAGGTTTCACACCAGTTATAGTTAGCTGGAAATTTTACTGACATGAAACCATTGAAATTCCAACGTATAGTTAGTTGGACTCACTATAAGTTGCGCGCCTGCAATGCACTGCTGATGACGTCACATATTACATCACTCATGACATGGTCAGTGACATCACTCATGACATCACTGATGACACCATTCTTGTGACAGAGTGACAGACCTTCCGCTACCTTCCCATTTAGCTGGAAACATGCCAAACTCAGCGCCCTTCTGAAGAAACCCACAGCGGACCCCTCTGAGCTTAATAACTACCGCCCCATCTCTCTCCTCCCCTTCCCGGCCAAAGTCATCGAGAAAGCTGTCAATAGCCAGCTCGCCGCCTTCCTTGAATCCAACAATTCACTCAACCCCTCACAGTCTGGCTTTCGAGCCAAACACAGCACCGAAACCGCCCTCATCGCTGCTACAGATGACATCCGAACGCTACTGGACAACAGAGAATCAGTCGCCCTCATCCTACTTGACATCTCCGCCGCCTTCGACACAGTCTGTCATAACACCCTCATACAACATCTCAGCAACGTCGGAATACAAGGAAAAAGCGTTGGACTGGATCATCTTGTTCCTCGCCGGAAGAACTCAGAGAGTCCGCCTCCCCCCATTCAAATCAGAGGCCACCGAAGTCATCTGTGGCGTACCACAAGGATCATCACTCAGTCCCACCCTTTTCAACGTGTACATGAGTCCCCTCGCAACCATCGCGCGACAACACAACCTCAACATCATCTCCTACGCTGACGACACCCATCTAATCCTCTCCCTCACCAAAGACCCCAACACCGCCAAAACCAATCTACACGAAGGAATGAAAGAAGTAGCCGAATGGATGAAGAACAGCCGTTTAAAACTAAACTCCGACAAAATGGAAGTCCTCATCTTAGGATCGTCCCCCTCTGCATGGGACGACTCATGGTGGCCACCGGCCCTGGGCACAGCACCCATACCAACGGACCACGCACATAACCTGGGCTTCATCCTAGACTCCTCCCTCTCGATGACCAGACAAGTCAACGCCGTCTCCTCATCATGCTTCAACATCCTACGCATGCTCAAAAAAATCTTCAGCTGGATCCCCACCGAAACAAGAAAAACAGTAACCCACGCACTAGTCACTAGCCAACTAGATTATGGAAACACCCTTTACGCCGTAACCACAGCCAAACTACAGAAACAACTCCAAAGCATCCAAAACGCCTCAGCCAGACTCATACTGGACATCCCCCGTCAAGCCCACATTTCCAGTCACCTAAAGACCTCCACTGGCTTCCCATCAACAAGAGAGTAACGTTCCATCTCCTCACCCACGCACACAAGGCCCTCTACGACCTAGGACCAGAATGCCTCAACAAACGACTGTCCTTCTACACACCCACCCGCCAACTACGATCATCTAATCAAGCCCTCGCCGCAATTCCGCGCATCAATAGATCCACCATGGGAGGAAGATCTCTCTCCTACGTAGCAGCCAAAACCTGGAATACCCTCCCCACTCACCTCCGCCTTACACAGAACCACCTCTCCTTTAGAAAGCAGGTAAAAACCTGGCTATTCGATAAGTAATGCACCCACCCTCTCCCAAGCGCCTTGAGACCCTCTGGGTGAGTAGTGCGCTATACAAATCACTGAACTTGAACTTGAACTATCTATATACACATTCACTCATTCACCAACAGTTCTATATAGTCACTCATACATATACTCATTCATCATATGTAGTGATACACCTGTACATCCTGTTACGCACCAACAGTCATCCAAAAGTTACTCACACACATACTCACACATGGAAATAAACTATTGAACATCCATTTATTTGCATATACAGCTATACACACACTACCACATTACTTCTAAAGAAACTTACACATTCTTACTCTCTTAAACAATCACTTATAGAAACACAAACTTATTTAAACAGGAACTCTTACAATCTCTCACTCTCACATATACTCCCTTATATACATCAATACTCACATATACTAGATTAAAACATATGTAGTTACTGATAAAGACACTAGTGAGTCTGTCATTCACTCACTAACACACATATATACACACTCATCCACCCATACAGTCCTGCACATATGCTGTCTTCAAAACACATACAAACAGTGAGTCAGTCATTGATGCATCTATGTGCTAAGTAACACCCCCACCAAACCACACAGACACTCATACTGATACTAAAAATAAATCTAATAACCCATATACACACACATGTAGCTACTCATTAACCCATGCAGCCACTTATACACAAAGTGAAACACTGATACAAACATTTAAATATTTAAACAATACTCGCTAATATATGTATTCACTAAAATACACTTAATAAGCCAGTTAACCAATCAATTTTTTTTTTTAAAACATCCATTAAGACACTTATTTAAAAATGTATTCTTCCATCGACCTTTCCAAATACATTTGTAAAACATATTTATTTTACAGAAAGACACACATTCACTGGATGGTGTCATCAGTGATGTCATGAGTGATGTCACTGACCATGTAATGAGATATGTAATATGTGACATCATCAGCAGTGCATTGCAGGCGCGCAAGTTATAGTGAGTCCAACTAACTATAACGTTGGAATTTCAATGGTTTTATGTCAGTAAAATTTCCAGCTAACTATAACTGGTGTGAAACCTATGGTTTTTTCAGTGAATTTACTAGGTTTTTTAAATGCTCATTCCTAACTATAACTGGTGTGAAACCTATGGTTTTTTTCTGTGAATATATATATATATATAAGCTCTGTCTCCCACCGCCCACCTTCCGCAAACAACATTAATGGACCTACTGCTTGCTATTCTGATTCAGGCATGTGAATCTAGGAAAGATACCCCAATATTGGATAAGAAAACAAGTTACTTACCTGTATCTACAGTTATCCAGTATTGGTATCTTTCATAGATTCACATGCCTGTATCATTCCCCGTCGAGAGGCTGCTCAATGTTCTTCATAATTATTTTCTTCATCCTACTAAGGACTCTAGCTTGTTGGGATTTATATTCTCGAACTTACCCATGTCGTACTACAGGAACCCTCACTTTACCACAGTATGTATATATAAGAATTGTAGACTTTCTCCAGATTTTCCAGAACTTTTGGGGACATCTGCTATTTTCAATGAGTAAATATATGCCCAGATAATTCTTTGAATGCTTGTAAAGCGACCATTTCCCATCAGCCAAATCATCTACTGGATAAACTCGGAAGTACAAGAGATAGACCTCTATGGATTTGCAAAAAGAAAGTGTAAAAATTAGAAGCAGATATAAATTTTTCTTCTTGTAAATGTTAGTTGTTTTTTGGTTTCTTCCAGCCACCTTCTTCTGATGTTGTCAACCAGAAGTTAATATATTTAGTCTGTTGATATACATGTGTGAAAAATGAAGGGTACCATGTTTAGCACTGAGTATGTGATGCTTATATACAATGAGAGATCTAGAGGCATGCTTTGTCCATCATCTACCACAGAGTAAGATCTGGTTCTCTTGTTAGACTCTCGAGCCTCTGTACCTCCTTGGCTTTGCTGAGCCACAAATTACAAAGCAGATAAAATGTTATTGCTTGTGCAACAATTCTACTTTTTAGTGAAAACGGTGCCAGGTTTTTCTCTTCATAGTATTTATTCAACCCTTAGTTCCATGATTTGTTCAACATTTATATATGCTTTATAAATCCTGTCTTTCAGTCCAGTCCACTCATTAGACTTGCAATTTTTTTCTTGTTTCTAGTCTCCTTGATATGCTTTTCTATAAACTGGGGTTCTTGTGAGTTCACCACAGTGCTACCTGAGCATAGCATTTTGAAAAGCACCCATTATTGGACTATAATACTTATACTGAACCTATATCTATACTTATACTAAACACTGTCTCTGTCATTTAGAGCTTCAAGAAAACGAGTGAGAGTACCAGAAATTGGTTGAAATAAAATAAAACTTACCTTGCTGACGCCGCCGGGTCCCACGTCTTCTCTCCTGCTCGCCTGTGTTCGCCTCCAGGTTGGAACAGGAAGTAGGCAGCCAGACTCACACCCCTAAGCAAATCACAACGCTGGAATGCAGCGTTATGATTGGTTTGAGTGCTGTTAGAAATGGGATCCCTGGCTGGCCAGGGCTTGCGTCAAAGTCAGTCAGAGACCACCAATTCCACGTCAGGGCAAGGGAGTTACACACCAAGATAACCCCTGCTCACCCCGTTGGTAACGTAGCACGAGCAGTAAGGTTAAACTCGGAGGCAATGTGAGTTAAGTGTTTGCGCACGCACCACCAGCAACAACACCCAAGGCCCACCACAAAGGAAACTCCACACAAGGTTATGTATAAAAATAGCCTTTGTATTACACCAAAACACATTAGATAAAAACACACACTTTACAATGTGCCCACAGGCACGGGCAGAATTTACAGGGGATATGTACAAGACAGGGCCACATGGACCACTGTCAGGAATAGGCACTTTTAGAACTTAGCACTGGGTAGAATTAGCACTTAGAACATAGAATATAAAATCACTGTAGCACAAATTAGAAAATGTAGCACACAACCAGTAATCACTGGTAACAGGTAAATACCACCTACGCGCCCCTAACCACCTTAGGAAAAGGTCACGCAGGGAACCAGGTCCTCACTAGCAACACCTGTACCAGCAAGAAAAACCACCTAAGTATCACAGTACCTGTAGGGGTATAAGCATAGGAACATTATACATGATGCATTAACATTCAGAGGTGTAGGGAAGGAAACAATTGTGCAAAACTCACACAGGTCACCACCTGTAGCAGTCCCTATGCCCTCTGGCCTTGTTGGGGCTAGGACGCCCTGTGTCCCAATGTCAGGGGGTCCTAAACGGAGCAGCTGTCCACTAAGTGCTGGGCAGCTGGATGAGGACGTGGCCAACACTCGGGAGCCTCGCAGGCTCTGGCCAAATCAACTGTCCCCTTGGAGCCTCGCTGGGCTCTACAGCAACTGTGGCGCTTCTGAGCCTCTCGGGGCTCTAGAAACAAATAGGGCCCCTTGAGCCTCTTCTGGGCTCGTAACCAAAGTGTGCCACCTTTGCTGGAGCCTCCCCCCTTCTGGGGAACTCGAGATGCAAAAAAAATGCCCCTTTGCCTCTCAGGCTCGTAAAACAAGGGTAGCGCCTGGAGCCTTCTCGGGGCTCCGAATAATCAAAGCTGTGCCCTTGAGCCTCTTGGTCGCTGAGGAAAATGTTGGCGGGGAGCCTCTCGGGCTCCAACCAACAACTGGGGCATCGTTGGAGTCCTTCCTGGACTCGAGAACAAAGGGGCTTGGGAGCCTCACAGGGCTCGTAAACAAAATATGCCCCCGGGGATCGTGGGAGCGGCCCGCTGCCAAACGGGGCCGCTCTGAGCACACCAACCTGCCTCTGAGCCCACGGCACTTCCCCGAGCAGTGGAGCGACCCGGAGCCCGCCCGCACTCACCGGCTGTCGAAGGCGGCGGCTCCTCGCGGCGTCAGCTCCTCTCTGCTGGGCTCTTCTGGGTGGCGGCTGTAGACGGAGAGCTCCCGCGGCTGGACTGTTCTCTTTTCCCGGGGCTCTCCCTTCGCTCGGCAGCCTCGGGACGGACAACGCAGGCTGCTTCCTGCTTCTCCCTACTCCCCCGATGACGCGGCAGGAGGCTCGGCCGGCTGGGCCAATCCCAGCGTGGCCTATGTCCGCGGCTCCCCCAAGCACCAGCGGCGCTTCGCTGGATGAGAGCTAGGTTCCCTCGTGAAGCGTACAACAACGAGGCAAATGCCGTGTGGGCACCGGCTCGTTTAAAATAAACAATGACTCGAGGTAGGCACTCGAAGGTCTCAGCAATCCTGAGCAAACGCCGGGTGGGCACCGGCTTGGTAACCCAAGCGCTCTCAAGCGCAATAAGACGAATAAAGCGCTCCCAGGCGCTAGGGGTAAAAGTAAAGCACTATCTGCGCTAGAAAGCAAATACAGCGCTCCCAGGCACTATAAGCCCAACAAGGTTCCAGCAAAGTTCCTAGGTAGGAAGGGGGGGCAAGGCTGGGCCCAGAGCCAGCTCACTTAGCCTCCAGGCAGGGAGGCAATCCAAGTGGCCGTCCTCCTGCCCAGCAACAGCAGCAACCCCCTCAGGATCCTGGAAGAGAACAACTTGTAAGGGGACACAGCCCCTTCTTATACTGTAAATTCCTTTGTCTGAGGTGCAGGGTGAGGGGAAACCAGTCGCAGCTGGTTTTGGAGCACCCTTGATGTGCTCAACCACCCTTTCTATTCACTAGGGAGGCTAGGGTCATTAGACGCACCACAGGGGAGGGAGCCAGCATTGTGTGGGGAAAGCCCAGCCCTATTCAGGACCCAAGTGCACTTCTCCCCAGCCATCAGCATGCTAATCTCCACACTAACCACCGGGCAGACCCATCCAGACTCCTGGAGCCAGGCTCACCAGCCAGCCCCAGCCAATCACACGCCAGCACCTTTACAGCACACGCACAGCTATGTCTAGAAGTGGCACTTCCACACTAGACACATACACGCCGCAGACATCATTTCGCAGCATTCAATCACACGAGTCCGCACATACCAGACACGAGCCTGTACACCCCAGGCATCAGGAACTACCAGGGACACATACATTCCCCATGCATTCCTATGGGAGGGCAGGCCTATCTTACCACATGCACTCAGAGTGCGCACGGACTTTCCACTGGGACACAGTGAAAGTGCGCAGAAACCAAAAATCACTATCACCAGGTCACCATTAAAAGCAAAAAGTTTAGGGGTCAACCGGCCAGAAGGGCCAAGTCCAACAAGTGCCGTGACATGCCGCTCAGCCCGGGGTTGGAGGGGTGGGCATGTTCTCCATGCAGGCTGTAATGCAGCCTGCATGGAGAACAGGAAAGTGCGCATGACTGTTTTGGGCAGCCCGAGAGGGCCGACCAAACAGTGATTGCGCACAGGAGTTTTATACCACTCCTCCCCTGAAGCTCCGCCCACCCCTTCACGCACTGCTACAGCAGGAGGAAAAAATAAAATGATAATAACATTCTTTATTATTTCCTTTATTTGCTGTTCCTGTCAGTGGGGCGACACTCTGCCGCCTTAGCGGAGGAGCCGCCACTGATCTATCGATAATATAATAGTTGTCGTGATTTTATAATATGAGGCAAAATAATATTTTGAGTTCATTGTGGGCTAGGTGCACCAGCCAGAATGTCCTGAAATGAGAGTACAATTATAGACGTTTTTATCATTACATAATGATGCCAGTGATTGCTTTCCTCCTCTTACAATCACAAATGACTCTCCATGTTTTTTCTCTATATTACTATACTTCACCTTCTGCATCATCACTCCAATACCGAATCTCTAGTCTTTATATGCAGGGATTGTAAACTTTCTTCAGGTTTTCAAGAACCATCTTTGACATGCACCAATTTTTATGTTTCTATACCGCGGCTAGACTTTACGCTCAGAAAGTGGGCCATGCCAGCTGAAGCAGTTGTTTGTGAGTTTATTTATATAGCTCTATTTATTTCACAAAATATTATTTGCTGCAGATCGGTCAAAGTCCATGCAAACCCAATAATCTCTGAAGGGAGAATTCCTTTGAGTTTCCTCCATCTAACTTCTGAAAGTGTTATTGCCCAGAAGCAGGACTAGATACCCGAGGATGTATCACTTGAGAAAGTCAGTATATTCAGCAGTTTATATACATTTGCTGAAAGCTTTAGGGTTTCCGGGTCTGCACAGCATCACATCTCAATCCGGAGTAGGCTGGGAAGCAAGTTTGTCTCAAGTATTCTGATGACCTCTGGAATGCCTTTCGACCTCCTTTATCCACATGGGTCCAAATCAGGTTTGAAGGCTTCGTAATTGCTGCCTAGTAAATCTGTTTATTCATTCCTGAATCACTGTTTCCACATTGATTCCTACGCGTTGTATTTATCTTACACATTTCACCATATTTTTTCTGGTGAAATGTACATGTGGATAAAATTGGAAGTGCAGTGTTCTTGCATTACTTTTCACAATGAAGGCGGCACTACCATCTGAATCAGCATTACTTCTGCACTTGGAATAGGATTGCTGGTGTCCTGCTCTAGCAGACTTTAATTTCAAACTCATTAGTTGTCCACTCCAAGCAGTGCCGGCTCAAGGGCAATGTGGCCGGTGCGGCCGCACTGGGAGCTGACCTGGAGAGGGGAACTGACCTCAAGGCGGCGCTGTGTTTAGCAACATATTTACCATTTGAAGGCACGTTCTGCAGAGTATCTTGTGTTCCTGGGTTTCAGGCAGCAATAAAAATGGCAAGATAACTGTTGCGATTAATATTCCTGCGAGTGGCAGTTTAGACTCGCCATAAAGTAGCGCACAGGGTTGTAATTGTAATTGTAATTGGGTATTTATAGAAAGCTCGGCTACTCCATAGACTGTCCCGGCTCTAATACCCACTGAACTAATACCACCACTGGGTTGGGCTTCTCAGCAGTAAGGCCAAGCTTCTTTAAACAACACAACTAAAATACTGCCAGTAATGCAGAAAGTATGAGAAAAGAGAATGTGAAAGGTGATAATATTTTGTAAAATATGAGTTTGCTATGAGGTGTTTTGTAAAATATGTGTTGAAATTGTGAAAACATTTCTGAATTTTGATATATAAAAAAAGGAATAAAGAAAAAAGATTTATTCCAGACAGAAAAAGTAGTCTAAGGATGTATGTTTTTGCATTCTCTATGTGTGTTCCCTGAATTGCAGGCAGGAATAAATTAGCAGTACTGGCAGTTGTTTAGAAGTGTTAATAAGCACTGAAAACATGCAGAAAAAAGGGCAGACAACTCCAGGATTAATGCTGCTTATCAAAATAGACAGGTCTTTAACTCCCTCCTGAACTCGTCTAGGTCAGTTGTCTGTCTAAGGGCATTGGGAAGACCCTTCCATAAGCGGGGCGCTAACACTTGGAAAGAGCGGCCACCTCTGTGAGAATGGGAAAACCTAGGAATGGTCATCAAATACTGCATCGAGGACCTCAATGTCCGTTTCGGGGCACGAGGCTGTATCCTTTTCCTAATGTAAAGGGCCCCAGAATTTTGAAAGGCCTTGAAGGCTAAAATGAGGGCCTTAAAATGGACCCTCTTACGCACTGGAAGCCAATCGAGCGATTTTAAGTGGGGAGTTATGTGATCCCTGGGTGCGGTCATGAGAATAGCTCTGGCCGCCGAATCCTGCAGGCAGCTCAGAAGGTATTCCGGTAGGCCTTAACAAAGGACATTGGCATAGTCCAGCCTAGATACAATAAGGGCCTGAACTACTGTCTTTCTAAGGGAGATCGGCAGCAAGGGCAGGACATTTCTCTGCATTTTTAAGAGCCCAAAGCAGGTGCCGGACACATTTTGAATTTGAGTCATGGACATGTCCGCATCCATCTTTACTCCAAGATTTTTTACTGAAGTGACTGAACATTTGGCGGGAGACATATCCTGTGGCCACCATAGGTTTCCACTCTATGCTCTGGTCGGGTCTGAAAAAAATAATCTCTGACCTTTCAGGATTACACTTTAGTTAGCTCTCCCATAGCCAGGAGAAGACATCATATAAACAGATGTTTATCTCACTACCTCGAAACACGCTGCGTGTAATCGGCGTAAGACACAATTTTAGTGCCATATTGCTCCGCTAAAAGTGCAAGTGGGGTCATACACATATTAAACAAGGCTGGACTAAGCACCGGGCCTTGGGGAACACCCACTTCCATGGGGGTGATTCGGGCTGAGAACGGAGGGGGCATACAGTTTGCTGACGCCCACTTAAGAAGGAAGTATAGCATTTGAAAACCGTGCCTCAAATCCCGCAATCCTGGAGTCTTTCCAGGAGTTGGTCATAGGGCACGGTATCAAAGGTCGCCGACAGATCGGTTAAAATGCCTGCTGAAAAGAACAGATCTGTATTTTATGTGGATTGCTGAGTGGATTAGAAAGGCCAGCTTTTACCAGCGCTTATAACAAATCAAAAGTTTGTGAATCTTGAGGAGGAGGTCATTGGTAGGAGGAGCACCAAAAATGATTGTCGCACCAGACGTCACTGGCGCTAAACACAGCCCTTGTTCCGCTGTGTGCATAGTCCTTAATACTACTTTTCACCCGTTCATCCAGTCCATTCATTAGCCTTATGTTGACATTTCTCCTGCCTCATCCTATCCCATGCTCAATACATCCTTGTTTTATTTCTTACCACTGTGCCTCTGTATTCCTGGATCTTTGCCTTGAGTTCAAGGTTTTTCCATGGTTATGTGCAGGTCTAGTACATCCATGATGTAGACATGAGTAATTTTTGGTGCTCTGTGGTCATGCTGGACATCTTGGGACTGATTCACAAAACCATTTTCGTTCATAAAAGCACTTTCGCAATCGAAATTGGCTGGATTAGTGCTTACAATAGACTCACAAAAGGTGACCATACAGACTCAGATCCATTTACTCTTACATAATATCACCCTACTTTCTCATAACATTCACAAACCCATCTCTGACCCTACCACCATCTGAATAGAGGCGGAGATTTACACCCGACAAAGGCTGGACTCAATCCCTTTCTATTATGTGAAGAGGAAGAGACCTCACCCAAACCTCTAGGGCTACAGGGATAGTTGATTGTCCAAATAGAAAAATGTTTTCTGTGTATAAAAAACAAGAAGAAATAAACATGAATTGCACAGCGGTGCTGCACAGTGTGTACAATTCCAATCTGTGGGGAGTACCTAACCACAAAAAGTTTCAATTCTTTCTCAAGGGCCCATCTGGAAAACTGTGAATGGCTCAGCTTTCCAAACATACCACTGGTAAGGATTCAGAAGAGCCAAAAATTCTTAAATCTGTGCATATGCTTAGGAGTAAATGCACAGGAGTTGCTTTGTGAATCTGGCCTCCTGTGTATTTTTTGGGGGATTTATAAATCTAAGAGTGTACATGTATAGGTTGTACAGTAACATGTTTTCACTACTTAAAGGCTTCTTTTCTGTTTTACTGTTAGATTCCTTCCACCAGTACTAAGAAAAGTGGTGAAGATGTCAGACCGAAAATAGTAAGTCTGAGGCGCAAAACAGATTTTTGAAAGCTGGTAGAATACTTTTCTGCCCTCCGAGGCCACGTACACTTTTCATAAAAACAAATTTACTACTTTGTCCTACAGCCAGGCACCAATAACGTACATGGCAACATTTAGAAACATGAGGGAGACATAGAAAAAGAAAAATCTTGATAATGGATTTTTCCCACTGACTTGAATTGGAGGCAATTTTAGGGGGAGACCGCTAAAATAAAGCCGGGATAAATAAAATTGGGAGTCTCCTGGCTGAATCCCATGTGTTGGCATGCATGCACCAACCACTTCAGGATTCTCAAGTAACTCATGAGCTACTCCTCTCTGCAGCACAGCTTACTAAATTAGAGGCTTTTGTTTGGTTTAATTACTGTATGTATACCAAAATTGAAAAGCATAAATTCAAGATGAAAATGCAGGGACTCTGGGGACGTTTAAGGTGATGTTTGGTGAAAAATGCTGGTGTGTCTGTGTAGCTTTGTTAGAGGGAGGCATGCTCAATGTTTGGTATTGAACAGGACCAATTTCTGATAGCACTGCATGTCCATTATAATACATGTCCTCCTTACAGCATATTCAACGTTTTAAAGCAATTTTTTGACTGCTAAATCATGCGGTGTTGGGGAGATTTAATATTAATATTATGACATTGGTGCCAAGAGGAAGAGACCTCATCCAAATCTCAAAGGCTGTAGGGATAGTTGATTCTCCAAATAGAAAAAGGTTTTCTGTGTATTTATTTATTTATTTATTTGCGGGTTTATAACGCGCTAGGATCACCTCCCGAAGGAGTATCTCCGCGCCTTTGGCAACCTTCCTACACATATACCGTGAGTACAAGTCCTATCTAAAAAATTTGAAATAAAAAGGTTTTTAATTGTTTCCTAAACGGAAGAAATTCCTTACAGAGTCTTAAAGAAACTGGGAGGCTGTTCCACAGCGTTGGACCCGCAATTGAGAGGGCTCTGCCACCCTGTCTGGTCTTTTTTGCTCTTGGGACCTGCAACAGAGCTTGTTCACTGGATCTTAAAGGACGTAAAGGTTTATAGGGGAGAAATGTATTCATCAAATACCAAGGGCCTTTCTTCTGAAGACACTTGTGTATTATGCAGCAAGTCTTATACTTCACCCTTTGCTTGATAGGAAGCCAATGCAGGGTATTCAAGAGGGGTTTAGAGGGAGTGCGAGGGGGCCGGTTTAGCACAAGGCGGGCCGCAGTATTTTGGACTACCTGCAATCTGGCAATTACTCCCTCATTAGTTGATAGAAGTAGCCCATTACAGTAGTCCAAATGACTCAACACCAAGGCCTGCACTAACGTCCTTCTGGTAGAGTCAGGGAGCAAGGGAAACACTTTCCTTAACATTCCAATGACATGGAAACAGGAGCTCACCACTTGATTACTGTGTTGCTTCAGGGACAGGTCCTGGTCCATGCGCACACCAAGATTTTTTACCACCTGTTTAGGCTCTGGGACTGGTCCCAAATCCTGTGGCCACCACCGAACAGCATCACTTCCGTTTTAGCAACATTACATTGCAGGAAGTTAGATGCCATCCAATGGGCCACTGCCTTCATCCCCTGGGAGAAGGAGTTCCTGACCTCATCGGTAAAGTGTGTAAAAGGGAAGAGGAGTTGGGTGTCATCTGCATAAGACACAGGGATAAACCCATGGGACCTCATGATGTTCGCTAGGGGGGCCACGTAGATATTAAACAAGGTAGGGCTCAAGCAAGAGCCCTGTGGCCCCCCCTTCGAGATCTCCAACTCCTCTCACCGATAGGCACCCAGGGTGACAGTTTGGGTGCGGTCTGTCAGGAAACTCCTCAGCCACGCTAGGGCCTCACCTTCCAGGCCGATGTTAATAAGCCTGGTGGTCAAGATGTCGTGTGACACGGTGTCAAACGCCGCGGACAGATCCAACAGAACCAGGATAACAGAGTAACCTTTATCCTGGAATATGTGTAGATCGTCCGCGACTGACAACAAGGCGGTCTCGGTGCTGTGTCTCGGCCTGAAACCTGACTGGGATGGATCCAGTCCATCTGTCTCCTCAACATAATTGGACAGGTGTCTATTAACAAATTTCTCGATCACTTTCCCCATAAAGGGAAGGAGAGAAATGGGTCTTAGGTTAGTGAGTTCCGTCCAAGGAATGGTGGTATTTTTCCTCAGCGGTCTCACAAGTGCCCTTTTCCAGTCCCTCGGGACCTATCCCGTACTTAATGACAAGTTGATTAACTGCTGTATTTCTGGGCCCAGAACTTCCGCCAACATGGGCATGATGCATGCAGGGATGAGGTCCTCGGGGCTGCCACTCTTAATCTCAGCCATTAGAGTAGTGACTTCCTCTAAGGAGATAGGGGGAAAGTTCTTTAGGTACCTAGCATGAGGCTTGTGTTGTGTATTATTATGGAGAAGACTATTGGGATCGGCCGCCTCAGTATTCTTTGAGGTCATTATTTTTGCATAGATAACATCTATCTTCCTCATAAAGAATTGAGAGATCCCGTCGCATAGGTCTTGAGATGCAACCTCAACGGATTCACATGCCCCAGGCTTAGTAAAAGTTTGCAAGATCTTAAATAAGACTTTTGAATCTTTTCCTGCCTTGGTGAGCTGCATCTCGATGTGGTTTTTCCGAGCTGCCCTTATGGCCTTGTGATAAGACCTGAGGGCGGTTATATGGTGTTGTTTATCCTCCAGTCTACGAGACTGTCTCCAAACTTTTTCTAACTTTCTGGTTTTTTGTTTCACCAGTCTCAGATCCTCGGAATACCAAATTTCTTGTTTGACTGCCTGGCGGGGTTTATACATTTTCAGCGGAATAGTGTGGTTAATTGCTTCGCTAACTGCCTTTTCAAACCGATCGAGTTCATAGTTCATGGTTCCTCTATGATCATTGCTCAAGGGGGCTTGATAGGCTTCACAAAAATTATCCGTTGTAAGTTTGTGCCAGGGTCTTCTTTTAGTGGGCAGGGGCAGCTGTATGCGTGGCTTATCCATCGCATCAGTATAAAATTTTTAAATAAAATGGTCAGTCCATTCGACCTGGGTGGGGGGCCTGATTAATCTTTTTAAGACCTAAATGTTCCATATCCATTAAGAGGGTTTTAGCTTCTAAGCATTTCTCTGAATCGCTATGCATAATAAAGTCTCCTACTAATATGAAGTTTTGCTTATCTTCTATAAATGGCGCAAGAGCCTCCATGAGGAGAATGGAAAAATTTCCACTAGAACCTGGGGGTCGATACAGTACTGCACCCCTTCTAATTTCCCTAGATGCGGAGGTAAGTTTAAAAATCAATAATTCCATCCGCAGGGTACTAATTTCCTCCAAAATGGTGATGTTTAACTCCTCCTTATATACAATTGCTACTCCCCCTCCTAATTTGATAGGGCGATCCACTCTAATTATCTTATATCCCATAGGGATCCCTAATGTGATGGCAGGAACTGAATGCGGCTTAAGCCACGTCTCTGTTAGGAAACATAAATCCGGTTTCTCTGTAGAAATCATGTCCCATACCTGTATAGCATGCTTCACCAGCGAGCGCACATTACAAAGCAGATTTTTGCTCCCCAAAGGGGGATTAGTGCTCTTAGCTGGGACATTACCATGTACATTACATCGTCTTGTGGCAGGGTCCCGGTGATGGCAATTGACCACTGCTTCAAGGCAGAACTGTGTGCGATAGATATAGCATGAAAAGGGTCCCTCCAGGTCGATTTGTAAGGCACCGTCGCATATCTTAGATGATTGGTCCCTGAGCCCTAATAATACCTGTGAGGAGTAGGTTAGGCGCCTGTTACCGATATTCCTCTTGTTGGTTGGGGATAATAACATGGTCTCCTGCCCCTAGCCCCGTCCTGTCGCGGACGGGCGCAGAGGGGCTGGTCTTTGGCTCGTCTTAGGCGCAGGAGTAGGCGCCACCCTGCGCGCCAACGCTGCGCGCTGGGGCCGACGAGGGGCTAACTAGCCTTTCATTAAAAAAAACATTGTATAAAAAAACAAGAAGAAATAAACATGCAATTGCACAGCGGTGCTGGACAGTGTGTACAATTCCAATCTGTGGGGAGTACCTAACCACAAAAAGTTACAAGACTTTCTCAAGGGCCTATCTGGAAAACTGTGAACGGCTCAGCTTTCCAAACATACCACTGGTAAGGATTCAGAAGAGCCAAAAATTATTCCTTCTGTGCATATGCTTAGGAGTAAATGCACAGGAGTTGCTTTGTGAATCTGGCCTCCTGTGTATTTCTGTGGATTTATAAATCTAAGAGTGTACATGTATAGGTTGTACAGTAACATATTTCCACAGCTTAAAGACTTCTTTTCTGTTTTACTTTTAGACTCCTTCCACCTGTACTAAGAAAAGTGGTGAAGATGTCAGACCGAAAATAGTAAGTCTGAGGCGCAAAACAGATTTTTGAAAGCTGGTAGAATGCTTTTCTGCCCTTCGAGGCCACGTACACTTTTCACAAAAACAAATTTACTGCTTAAAAAAGATTGCATGTTTAATCAAATTAATGCCTCCAGCCAGGCACCTGTAACGTAATGACAACATTTAGAAACACAAGAGGGACACATAGAAAAATAAAAATCTGGATAATGTATTTTCCCCACTGACTTGCATTGAATTGGAGGCAATTTTAGGGGGAGACCGCTAAAATAAAGCCGGGATAAATAAAGTTGTGAGTCTCCTGGCTGAATCCCGTGTGTTGGCATGCATGTACCAACCACTACAGGATTCTCAAGTAACTCACGAGATACTCCTCTCTGCAGCACAGCTTAATAATTTAGAGGCTTTTGTTTGGTTTAATTAATGTATGTATACCAAAATTGAAAAGCATAAATTCAAGATGAAAATGCGTGCGCTCTGAGAACGTTTAAGGTGATGTTTGGTGAAAAATGCTGGTGTGTGTGTAGTTATGTTAGAGGGAGGCATGCCCAACGTTTGATATTGAGCAGGACCAATTTTTGATAGCACTGCATGTCCATTATAATACATGTCCTCCTTACAGCATATTCAACGTTTTAAAGCTATTATTTGACTGCTAAATCATGTGGTGTTGGGGGAGATTTAATATTAATATTATGCCATTGGTGCCAAGAGCATTGCTACTAAGGCTGTTATGTATTACCCATATACAGATATTTCATATTAGCAAAGCCTTTTTTACGTTTCGCCTGCACAGTACTTGCATTTTCCTGCCAAATCTCTTGTAATGAAAAAAAAACTTAGAAGAGGCTTAGAGCCCGTCCTTTAATTACCTTTATTTACTATTGGCTGGCTTCTACGTCTCTTACGGTTCCTGTCTTCTTATTGGTCAGCCGATCCTCCTGCCATCCAACTTCCTCCAAGGCTTTAGAGTTCTAATCCAAGTTGAGGAGCTTGTACCAAGTACTGCTTCCTGTGTCCTTTCACTGGTCGCAGGTACTCTTTTTGAAATTTACCACATGCACTCTTACAGAGTGCGTGTCTGGAATCTTCTCCATGTATCCGCAGTCACATGACAGTTTAGCCCCCGATTCCATACCTAGCAGCACCCCTGCTTGTCCCCTCCTCTCTGACCTCTAATACAGCAGCAGCTGGTTAAACTTCAGCTCTGCCTTCTCTCCGTCATCTTGCAGATTCTCAACCTCTTGTACAGCTCAGCTGCAGCTTTATTCTTACCACTCACCGTGCAGCCCATCATGCGCCTCGGTCCCCACAGCTTTCCGCCAGACAGAGACCCAAGCCTAGGACCGCAGCAAAGAGGCACGCTGACTCCCTCACAGGAAAATTCTGCTGAGCTGAGAGCCACTGTGCCCAGAGTAGCCACGAGAACAGCCAGAGCCTTGAACGCTCTCAGCACTGCCAACTGACACCCCTGCCTGCACACACCGTGCTCGAGACTTGGCTCTACCCACTATCTCCTCGCTCCCCAGCGACTATCTGCCATCCTAGTGCTCCACTCAGAACCCAAATCTGCCCAGCAGCTCTCCACTCCCCAGTGGCCAGCTACCGTCTCAGTGCTCTGCTCAGGACTTGGTTCTACCAGCTATCACTCATGTTGACATCTTATTCCCCCTCAAAAACATTTCTTTGTCATCCCTTACAAATTTCTTTGTCTCACTACTTTCACTCACTAGTCTCGCTATTTCCTCTGTCCTTGAAGACTTCCTATTCCAGGATCACAGGATGTTAAGCCTACGCCGAGACGCTAACCTAGTTCCCTAAGTCTGCCACTCTTTCAGTTATGCTACATCTATTTAGTCACATGCAGGGAGATTAAATGATTTGCCCACAATTACAGGATGTTGAGTTGACACACCTGGATCCCAGCTCCAAAGTAGGGAGCTCTTGCTGTTACGCCACATCCTCTCCCTACATTGACAAATCTAATAGCTTACAGAAGCAAAAAAAATCTATTTGCTTTGCCAGTGCTTGCTACGTTACTGTTGACAACTATGCCTGATGAACTGAAGTGATCACTGCTCGTATATTGCGTATGGTGGCCACTAATGTGCCTGATGTGATCCTTATTACAACTCTAATAATATTAGTAGTTCGGGATGATTTTCATCCAACATAAGTAGCTCTAATCACAGAAATAGTTGGAGACCCCTGAACCAGTTGTTTCTGTTACATAAGACACATTTTTCTCATACTTACTTAGTGTCAACCCCTGCCCTGGCTCCATGAAACCTACATTCAAACTGACTCTATTAGCAAAACAACAAAAACACAACACCTGAAAACATTTTATGCTTGGAATCTATATTGTTCACATATATGTGGGGGATCCTGCCGTAGGTCCCACCTAAGAAACTAAATCTTGTATATGTTCTGACTCCCTTTTATAAAGTTGCATACAAATTGTGTTGTATTGTATTACAACATTTACATAGCACATACTAACCCTATCTGCGGCACTGAGGGTTTTGACGAATTAGCTTTATGTAGAGATTTATAAAGAGAGATGAAAAATTTCCTAGCTAGCGTAACAGAACGTTTCAATTCTATTCCGGGCTCGAAAATTCCACTCGACGCTCGCATAACCGAGCTAAATTTAACAAGGTTGAGCTGTTTTTAGGTCCTACTCGCCCTTTCTAGCGAGTAGGAAAACAAACCAACTTTTGTCCTCTGTCTGTGAAAACGGAGCAAATGCGACAAGATAAGATTTAAAGGCATTTTTATTGCTCACAAAGTTAATGAGCAATAAAGATGCCTTTAAATCTTGTTATCTTGTCACAATTGCTCCGCTTAAAGAGATGGAGGTCAAGTAGGTTGCAGTTAGGTCAAGGACATTTTTTAAGGTACTAGTCCTGCAGGACTAGAACCATTTTTTGGATTTTTCAAGCCCTGCTATCAAGGACTCGGAGGAAAGGATTATGCTATTCTTTCTCCACTTTATTGAATAGCAGCCATTCAAAGTGATGAATAAAAAAACTACCATTTGCATGAAACATAGGGAATTCCACAAAGTTTTAACAATAGAGTGTCCCTGCACAGAGTGTCCCAACACTTCATAGTCCTCTGTTAGGCTCCACTCCCACTCTTTCGTCACTCAAGGTCAGCCAGCTTGGACGCTTCACGACTCCTGTGTGTTGGAATCTCCTGCGAGAAGCAAACAACACAATTAGACAACAGCCATGGCTAAGGATTAGCCCTGTCGGGGGAAAGTCACAGAAACCTACAAATGAGAGCATAAACGGTCAAGGTAAGCCTGATTAAACTAAATAATTTAAGTTACAAGAAGTTGTACCCTGGGTGTAATAATCCTTGTCTCTGAGTCCTTAATAGAATTGAAACTTTCCCTTACGCTAGCTAGGAAATGTTTCAATCTATGTCAGGACCGTAGGCGAGGATTATGCTCTTTTAAAGATTGCTCACCACCAAGTGAACCATGTCAATCACCTATTTGAAGTCAAACCGCTTGAAGGTAGAGTCTGAAGACCAATCTGCTGCGTTTAGAATGTCTTACAGACGAGCTCTGAAGGTAAATGCTTTAGAGACCATCACCCCTCTGGTGGAACGGGCACTGAAGGCCCCCCGGAGATCAATGTCGGCTTCCTGCATCACCCAACACCCCCCACAGGCTACAGAGGGGGAGGAGAAAGCTTTATACAACTTTTTAATGGCGATGAGCAGTTGACTTTTACCGGGGGGACGAAAGTCCTCCAACATCTCCTCATATAGTCTGAGAAAGGACACAACGCACAGCTTCGGGGAGTCCAGGAAGGCAGGATAGGAAATGGACTTAGTTACCATCTTGTCCGCCTATGGATTGTAAACGTAAACCTTGAAAGGGGAGAAAATTCAACCTGACACGTCCAGAGCCTGGACGTCCGAAACCCATCCACACGAGACTAGGTAAAGGAGCATGGCTAGTTTTGCCGAAAGATCCTTCAGCGAAAGGAATCTATCTGAAAGAAACAGGTTAGTATTAGATTCCTTACCCCCAGGCGTCAGACTGGATCCGGAAACTTTTGCGTAGCAGTACCCTTGCACGTCGGTAGGCATCGTCTGCGGCTCCGCGTTTGTTATCGGCGTCGTGGGCGCCGGGATGATGTCGCCGGATTGCTTAGATGCCGCCCTCTCGCGCTGACGTCAGTTCCTATCTTTTCTGCGCCAGCAAGCGCCAATCCAGGAACAGTGGTACCTTAGTCGCTTTTTGACTAAACCTTTTGGATCATTTTTGATCATTATTCAGAGTCGAACGACTCTGACGGTGCCGGTAGGGATGCCCGGGTTTAAACCCTGTATTGACTGCAACCGGCGTCCAGTGTCTTCATTGCCTGGGGCCCGACCACGATGACAAGTCATGCCCCGACTGCCGGGCCTTGACGTCGAAGGCTAAGCGGGAGTGGTCCCGCAAGCGCCTCGAGCTCCGGCAGTCGGCCCGCGCCGTTCGAGGTCCCGGTCTTGGAGGAGGTCGAGGGACCGGTCCCGGGGCCGGAGTCATCACAGCTCGGAGGATCGACACCACTCCTCGAGCTCCAAGACCTCAGGTAAGGAGTCAAAGAGGCGACATCGCTCTTCCGACTCCCCCCCGACTCTCGCGCAACGCGGCCGGGGGTTCGGGCGACTCCGCCCACGCGGCTCCGCCGGAGCTGCAGGCGTCGCGGTCTGCTCCATACCCGCCGGTCCCTGGGCAGCACGTGAAGCCGGAGGAGATCGAGGCGTTCCTCACGGCCATGAGGCCGCTCACTCCTCCATCGGGTTCCGTGGCCCGACTGGGAGCCCAAGCCCAAGCGGGCCGGGTGTTTCGGCCCAGGTGCTGTCGGCGACTTCAGTCCTGATGCCGCAGGGCCCAGCAGGATCCGGTTCAGGGTCGTCGCCGTTCGACCTTACGACCTCGCCGCCCCTGCCCCCAGGGTGTCTCCCCCGGCGCCGTCCCAGGACGACGTCGTCCCCGGTCCTCCCCTCGATCTGGGTCCGGCGCCGGTGCAGCGCCGCTCAACGCCGATGGGGGATTTCTAATTTTATGACCCTGCCCCATCATTTGACCCTGAGTGCCAGAAGATGGGTGGCGAGGCGGATTGGGAGGGGGTCTGAGGACACTCTGGCACGTCAGTGCCAGCCTTATCAGGACTGGGCAGGTGAGCTAGGGGACGCCAGTGGTCTGGACACTTCGCCAGACACTGGTTTTGCCTCCCCTCCTACCGTGACTTCGGAGGAGAGGCAGCCTATAGAGTGGTGTTGATGCGGGCAGCCAAGGCCTTATCCCTTGAACTCCCCGTCGCGGCCGTGAGGACTAACCTCCTCACTGAGGTCCTTAAACTGCAAGCAAGGTCTCCGGAGGCTCTGTTGCTGTTTAATGAGGCCTTATCTGACGTTCTTTTGGCCACCTGGTCCAGGCCCGCTACAGGTCCCCCTGTAGATAGGAATGTGGCCAGACGCCACCGTCCTGCTCCGGGTGACCCTTGCTTCCTATCCACCCACCCCAGCCCCGAGAGCCTGGTCATACAGGCCTCCAACTCCCAGACCGCATTCCCGACGGCTCCCCCGATCCAGAATCCAAGAGGTACAAACAGTATGGCAAAAAGATGTTCTCCTCACTGGGGTTGCGTCCGTTAACACCGCATGCCTCTTGGGCTGTTATACCCACTCTTTGGGACATGGTCGCAGACGTGCTGCCATAATGTCAGGAGGAGGCCCGGACTGCTGCAAATCGTCAGAAGGGGCTACTCTCTCCCCTTCGAGGTGACCCCTCCAGCCATGCCACCGCAGTACCACCGCGTGTCGGGGGATCACTTGAATCTTCTGCGAGAGGAAGTTACGGCCCTCTTGGCCAAGGGGGCCATCGAGCGCGTTCCTGGGCCAGAAGTAGGGTGTGGTTGTTACTCCCACTACTTTCTGGTTCCCAAAAAGGGCAAAGGGGGCCTACGACCTATCTTGGACCTGCGGAACGTCAACGGCTTCCTCCGGAAGGAGAGGTTCAAGATGCTGACACTGGCTCAGGTCTTAGCTGCCCTGGACCCGGGAGACTGGATGGTAGCGTTGGACTTACAGGACGCTTATTTCCACATCCCAGTCCTGCCGGCCCACCAGCGCTGCCTGCAGTTCACGGTAGGCCACGAGCACTTTCACTTTACAGTGCTCCCCTTCGGCCTTACCAGCGCCCTACAGGTGTTCACGAAAGTGATGGATGTGGTTACAGCTCATCTACGCAGGTTAGGGGTTTGAGTCTTCCCCTACCTCGATGACTGGTTGTTAAAGGGTGCTCGCCCCAGACAGTCGTCAGCCACCTCCAGACTATGGCCGACCTCCTGCACCTGCTGGGGTTCTCCATCAATGTGCCAAAGTCACACCTGTGTCCCTCTCAGAAGCTCCTAGACTCTGCACAGTTTCGGGTTTATCCTCCCGAACAGCGGGTTCGGGATATTCAGGCTCTGATTCCGATCTTTCAGCCGTTATCCCGAGTCTCGGTCAGGTTGACGCTGCAGCTCCTGGGGCTGATGGCCTCCTGCATCCTTCTGTTGTATCACGCCAGGTGGCGGATGCGGGCTCTGCAGTGGGACCTGAAGTTTCAGTGGGCCCAGCATCAGGACAACTTGTCCGACCATGTCTTGATCTCGGAGTGGTGGCTCATGTACAATGATTGGGTCAGCGGCAGATCCCTCTCCCTACCCCAACCGGAGCACGTAGTTGTGACGGACGTGTCCTTCTAGGGATGGGGAGGCCACATGGGAGAGGTGGAGATCAGAGGCCTCTGTTCTCCGGCGGAGTCCCGGCTACATATCAACCTTCTGGAGCTGCGGGCGATCCGGATTGCACTGAAGGCATTCCTCCCCTCTGTCCGGGGGAGTGTAGTGCAGGTGTTCACGGACAACACCACCGCCATGTGGTACTGCAACAAACAGGGAGGGGTGGGGTCGTGGACCCTATGTCAGGAGGCTCTGTGCCTCTGGCAGTGGCTGGAACATCAGGGCGTGCCCCTGGTAGTTCAACACCTGGCAGGTTCCCTGAACGCCAGGGCGGATGAACTCAGCCGTCGGTGCATGATGGATCACAAATGGCGTCTGAGCTCGGACGTGGCGCAAGGCCTCTTTCAGCAGTGGGGAGAGCCTTGGTTAGATCTATTCGACACAGAAGAGAACGCGCAATGTCATCAGTTCTGCGCGTTGGAATTTCCAAGGTGGCACTGGCTCGGAGACGCTTTTCGACGCGAGTGGAGTTGCGGTCTGTTCTACGCCTTTCCGCCTATACCACTTCTGCCCAGAGTGCTGAAGAAGATCGGGAACGACCAGGCCCAAGTCATCCTTGTGGCTCCGGACTGGGCACGGAGGTTCTGGTATCCCGAGCTACTCAGCATGTCTGTCGATCCCCCGATTTGTCTGCCCCTTCAGGAAGACCTTCTGTCGCAGCAGCATGGGACGGTCTCTACTTACATGCGTGGAGACTGAGCGGCGGCAGTTGAGGCCATTTGACTTGCCTCCTGAAGTCTGTAATATCATTCTGGCAGCCAGGCGTCCCTCCACAAAATCGGTATACGCCTGCAGGTGGAACAAATTTGTGGCATAGTGCACAGCAAAGGCTGTGGATCCCCTTTCTGCCCTTCTTTCGGAGGTTCTCCTCTTTCTTCTTTCTCTTGCCCAGCAGGGCTCTGCTCTGGGTACTCTTAAGGGCTAACTCTCTGCCATATCCGCCTTCTTAAGGCTACCTGATCAGCCCTCCTTGTTCAATTCCCCAATTGTAAATAGGCTTTTGAAGGGCATCACTCACATGTTTCCTCCAGTTCCTTTCGTGATGCCTCAGTGGGACTTAAACCTTGTTCTAACTTTGTGCGCTCCCTTTGAGCCACTTCATAACTGTTCTCTTCGCCTCCTTACTCTGAAGACCACTTTCCTGGTTGCCATCACCTCTGCCAGGAGAGTGAGTGAGCTCCAGGCCCTTTCTTCTATCCGGACAAAGTTGTGTTGCGGACGCGACATTCTTTCCTGCCCAAGGTAGTCACAGCCTTCCACATTGGGACGTCCATCACTTTGCCCACCTTCTTTCCGCCTCCGCATCCCTCGAAAGAGAAAGAGAGGCTTCACCGTCTGGACCCAAAATGTGCGCTCTCCTTCTATCTGTATCGCACACGCCAGTTCCTGGTGGATGACCAACTCTTTGTTGGTTACGTGGGTGCTAAGAAGGGACGGGCGGCGCACAAACGAACCATTTCTCGATGGGTCGTCTTGTGCATTAAGGCTTTGGCTCGAAAGGAGTCTCCTGTGGGGCTTCGTGCTCATTCCACACGGGCCACGGCGGCTCCTACTGCCCTGGGCCGGGGAGTCTCCTTGCAGGACATCTGTCAGGCAGCTACGTGGGCCTCGCTGCACATATTCGCAAGACACTACTGCCTGGACGGCCAAGTCCGGAGAGATGGCTTTTTCGTCCGTTCCGTTCTCCGGGACTTTCTGGTGTGATCATTGGTTCGCAGACCCACCACCGGGGTTGGTATTGCTGGGGTATCTATTCTAAGGTAAGGAATCTAATACTAACCTGTTTCTTTCAGATGAACAAGTTACTTACCTTCGGTAACAATATATCTGTAAGAAACAGTAGTTAGTATTAGATTCCTTACCGCCCCACCCATCCTCCCCGTTCTGCAAACCAATATCAAGGGTTAAGGGCATCCCCTTTCAGGGCCCAAGTTTCATGGCACCAGTGCCGCTTTTTATCATGGCTCTGCGTTTCTGGCGCGGAAAAAGCTGTGTATAAGAACTGATGTCAGCGTGCGAGGGCGGCGTCTAAGTACTCCTGTGACGTCATCCCAGCGCCCACGACGCCGACAACGGACGCGGAGCCGCAGACGACGCCTACCGACGCGCAAGGGTACTGCTAAGCAAAAGTTTCCGGATCCAGTCTGACGCCTGGGGTTTTCTAAGGTAAGGAATCTAATACTAACTACTGTTTCTTACAGATATATCATTACCGAAGGTAAGTAACTTCTGCATTTGGTTGCTAGGAGAGGAACAGGTTCAGGACCTAATTGACGTCCCAAAGGATGGAATATCTGGGCTCCGGAGGTAAGGATAAGCGGATACCTCGGAGTAGGTGACAGATCAAAGGATGTTCACCCACCGGGGAGCCATCCACCGAGATGTGACTTGCTGAAATAGCAGAACGGAAGGTATTATTCGTACTGTAAGCCAGGTCTTCCTCCTCCTGGCTAGCCCAAAAATTCAGAATAGAGGTATCATCTGCTGATACAGGATTGATACCCCATCGCACACACCAACTGCACCACCTTCTCCAGGTAGAGCGGTAACGTTTAACGGTTCTGTCAGCCCAGGCCTTAGAAATTAACTTCTCAGCTGCTCCCGAAAGGCCTGGACCGCCTATCTGTCCCGGTAATACGCCATGCCATCAGGGCTTGGTAGCCTTGCATGATGAGCGGATGGGTATCCTTGTCTGGGTTGAGAAGAAGTGCTCGAAAGCGGGGGAGAGGAAATCGAAGAATCCCAAGAAAGTTCCAGTAGAACCGGAAACCAAACTTGCAAATTCCAAATTGGGATTTTATCATCACAATCGCCCCAGCGAAGAGGTTCACTGTAAAGGGACCCCATACTCACTGGAGATCCGCAAACACTTACGGGTGTAGCTTCCGGAGACTCGCGTTGTGGAAATGGCGTGAGTGGAAATCTGCCACCTGATTGTCCTCTCCGGGAAGGTATTCCGGTGCGACAGAGATCTGGTGGATTAGGAAATACTGCCATACATTTTCTGCCAGGTCCGAGAGGGCCTTCGATCTTGTGCTGCCGAGGTGATTGATGTAGCAGACCGCTGAAATATTATCCATTTTGAGGAGGACGCTTTGGCATCAGCATTGGTTAGAGTCCGAATGAATAGAACGAAAGAATGGCTTATGGCCTTTGATTTGGGCCCAGCTGGAAGTGAAAATAAGAAAGCCTCTTCCCCTCCTAGCGAATGTTACTCCAGACAACATGCAGGCACTTCTGAATGGGTTCGGGTGTCAGCAAGTTGCACCGGGAAGAAGTCGGCATATTTCACTGGGCCCAGCCCGGAATACTGATCTGCATCAATAATAGCTGCCAGATCAGGGGTTGGGCTGGATATTCTCCTTATTTCCTGTACTGCTTTAACGTGGCCTACTAATTATTTCTTTAATCTTCTGTTCCTCCGATGCAGTTCAATGCATTTTCTACTCCGTGACACTCCCTCTTTTTTACCTCAACCTACTACCTCTCACACACACCTTTCTTATGCTACTAAACCTTGATTACTAGTAGCCCAGAATAAGGTGAGATATTTACCGCACCAAGAAAATATCCGTCCTCTCGTGTGCTGTATGTAATTGATGCAGTACATACTTATTCACATATTTCCTCTGGAAAATGTGGAAATACATTTGGAATTGGTGCTTTCTACTTCAAATTTCATATATCTCTGGATTTACAGATTTTTCATTTACCAAGGTGAATATTGAAGAGATTTGGTGACTTTACACAGTGATGGGAATTCAATGGCCCGCTTTTTTCAGAGCCTGGCCCAGTAATTTTGCATTCAAGCTTAGATCTGGCCAGACACTTCTTCTCTACACATCCTACCCCTCCGAAGGTAGGCACTTCCAGGGAAGGGATAGCGTCTTTGAAATACTTTAGTTGGTGTGGGTCTGAAAATGTTTACCTGGGGGCATACTGAAAAATGTAGACAGTGCAAAGCGAATGACTTTTGAAATGTGGTACTGACCAAAATTGTAGAAATAGAACTGTACGATGAGAATTGTGGGGTCGACTAACTGATTTTGTTTACAACTAGAGAGCTTTCTGAATTGAATTAACTAAATATTTTTTTTAAACAAGTTAAGTTGACTTTGGTATATAAATACACTGAAGAAATGTACACAAAGCTGCAATGAAGTGGAAATAATTCAGCCACTAACTGATTTTGAATTGTTCTGAAGAAGGCTGCAAAGATTTGTGGGATAGCTGATACATCTGATACATCATATAAACTTAAAAAAAACAATTTGATCTTGTTTTTAAGTTTTAGGACTCCCTTTATGTTTGTATTCAAATTAAGTTATGCCAAGGTACATGCATTATATGTTTGTAGGCAGATGTACATGCAAAATATTTTTTAAAGGATTATATTGTTGTGGAGTGGCTAAGGAACACAAGTACACAACACAATTTTCTTTCTAATTTTTTATGCATTTATCATTTTAGTTAATGTCCTTAGACAATAGCTGTTTAGTATTTCTGCCTTTTTTGATAATAATGTAGTAAGACAATAGTTGCTATTTTTCAATATGTGTCAATTTATCAAATATTTACATTTGAATAAAGTATTAAGAAGAACATATTTGTGTGCATGTAAATAAATGAAATATATAGATTTAATTACATTTTCAAGCAGTCCCATTTGGGATATTTTGTAAATAAGGAATTGTTATTATCTTTATCTTATGGGTGGGCTAAGTACCTGTGTTCCACCAAGCTTAAATTTTTCAAAGTGAGGGTTCATAAACAAAACAAGATGGTTCACTGTAGTTTCTAGAATTTGTTGAAACAAGTTCCCTTAACATAGGCTCTTCAGGTAGCTGTGCCCCAGTCACGCCTGAGCCAGGCTAAAACATTTGGATGCCAGCTGCAGTAACCAACCCAGTTTCAGGTTGGCCTAAGCTTCAGTAACCGAGACAGTTTTAGATTGGCCTAATGTTCCTTAATTAACAAATGCTACAATTAGAAAGGGAAGTGTGAAAAAGGTACATATATTGGTAGGCATTTTCTAGGCTTTAGTGTGCACTTTGATCAAGCAGCATCACCATGGGAAACCTTTAGAAGCTCTAGCATGATTGAAATATTATTACAACAAACAACAGTTATATACTTGTTTGTATTCTGTAGCCGTTACAAGATGTAAGAAAACGGATCCGAAAATTGAAGTCGACTGAGACTAGAGAAAGGACACAGGCCAGACACACCTCTAGTGAAGTACAAACACCACAACATCTTGGTGGCATCCCCATTCTCAAAATTATGGTACAGTTCTTTCATAGATATTAAGAGATGTGTCCTTGAATAAGCATTGCAAGAAATGTAAAAGTATATCAATGATTTATTGCACCAACATTTTATTACAGAATTATTGTTTAAAAAGAAATCTGGAAAAGAAGTATTTGTTCCATCATACAATTAAAAAAGTGATCCAAATGATAGGATATTAAATAGTTGTACCTATGTGTTATCTGACGATGTAAGCCTCATTCTAAATCCGTAGGTAGCCATGCATTCAGACAGTACTGCACTAATGCTTATAATGTGAGAGGTATAAATGGGACAAGAGAATTTGGAAGAAAGAAACTCAGGCAATAGGACAGGGAGAGGCAAATGAGCCCGAAGTCAAGGAACAAGAAACTAAACAGAAAGAGAAAGACAGAATTCATTGAAAACAAACTTCCTAGAGCCAGGAAGCTGAAGGTTCTTGGACTAACAATTTGTGCTAATATGATGCGTACATCCGTAAGGAGCACAGCAGAATAGCACTCCTTAAGCCATCACACCCCAAAGGATTAACAGCCCGATTCATCAAAGACCCGTTTTGCGAATCTTTAATAGCGATTCATAAGGAATCGCTATTATAGACTCGCAAAACGGGATTCATGTAGGAATCGCAAAATAAATTGTGATTCTTACACATTCCTTATTTGCGATTAGCAAATTGCTAATCGCAAATAAGGAATAACTCCCCATTCATAAGGAATAAGGAATAACTCCCCATTCATTCCCATGGGCCTAAAGGCCCATGGGAATGAATGGGGAGTATTCCTTATTTGCGATTAGCAATTAGCTAATCGCAAATAAGATAGCGATTTCAAGGGTGCCAGGGGTGTCCAAAGGACACCCTGTAGCACCCTGAAATTTAGTTTACATTGGTGTTGCACACACACATGTCCAGAGGACATGTGTGTGTGTAATATGCAACTTAGAAAAATGCATTTAAATGCATTTTTCTATGTTTTCGCTATTTACCATGAGGTTTGACCTCGCGGTAAATAGCGGCCAAATATTGCGAATTCGCAAATTATAAATGGTTGATGAATTGCATTTAAGGAATCTCAAATAGAGATTCCTTAAATTCAAATCCTCTCAAATATGCGATTTCGCAATTACCGATTTTTGCATTTGGGATGATGAATCCCAAATGCAAAAATTGCGCTCGCAAAGGGCCAGATTCTCAGAATCTGGCCCTTTGCGGGCGCAATTTCCTTTCATGAATCTGGCCGTATGTTCCCAACTATGCTGTAGTGACTAGTGTGATTGCAGGATATGACTAGAGGATGAGGAAGTGACTACTTTACTGTGCGGTTATGTAACTGATGATAGTGACAAAAAAAAGTGTGAATGTATGAAGGATCCCATCAATGGAAGATCTAGGGCATACCGCAGCTCCAGACACCAAAAACAAGTACAGAGAAGATGCTGAGTGAGAAGTGGGAGACCTTTATGCATGGCATTCATTAATGTTTCAGTGGGCAAGTGAAATAGATAAAGAGGACAGTCTTTGCGGGGCTGTTTAATCTGCTACTCTGAGTACCTTTAGATCTTTTCCCAGTAGAGCCGTGTCAGCGTTTAGCATTCTTGTAGATCCCTTAATGGTTCTCTTAGCCACAAACTGCCTGGCCTTATTAGGGAGTCCGCTGGCCTCTCATGGGGCCCTAGTAATGGAAGTTGAATAGCTTAAGAACAGTTGCAGGGTACACTTAGATCTCAATCTTCACTTATTCAACTAAATCTCACCCCCAGTCGATGCCTCACTCTGTATGGGCAACCAGTCAGCAGCATGTACTGAAAGTTCAAAAGGAAATTATGCTGCACTAAATCTGCTTCCTTGATTTGTGTCATGTCACACCACCAGTCAAAGGAACCTCTATTTCCGAACCTGACCTTGGGCCTTGAGTACAAAGTTGGGGTTAAAGAGTTAAAGAGCCCACCTCTCTAGCCAGGTTTTAGCATTTCATTCTTAATCTTGGCCATAGTACTTCCAGTTCGTGCCTCTGTGCTTTATTAAAAATGGGTGACTCAGGTCCCAAATCCCCGGTTTGGTCTCAGGGTCCCAAATAATATCCCGACCTAATGTATTTTTTCCCAATGTTGGCTTCAACATCTCCCTCCTAACCTCTGCACTAGTGTCCCTTTTCCAACACTAATCACCACAGTATACCTTCAATTCCAACCTTTACATTTCTACTCTAATTGTTTCATTTAGGTGAAGGTGATCTGCTCGTCCAATACTGCCTGATTTAACAGAGTATCTTCAGCTGGCCTCAAACTGGAAAAATTGTATCCAAAGCCTTTAGCACCCCTAAACCAATGCATTATCAGGTCCATAGGAAGTCAATGAAGTCCATACAGTAAGGGGCTCATTACGATGGCGGGCAGACCTGAGTCAGCCCGCCATCATTGCGGTGTTTGGGACCAACCGCCAGACATGCAGCAGTCCCACCACTGCAATTAGGATGCACCCGCCACATTGGCGGGCGCATTCAGGGCCTTTAACATTGCAGACAGTGCTGCTGGCTGCAGCACCATGCGCAATGTTAAAATGGCAGGCACTGCATTTCCCTGCACTACGTGGCAGGCACTATGCGGTGCCTGCCCGCAATGCAGGGGGGTACCATGGGTACCCCCCAGTGCAGCAACTCTGCCTCCCACAACAAGGGGGCCCTCTACGGGCCCCCGAATCCCTTTCCACCTGTCTTTTCGCTGTGCGATGTCCACCGCAAAAAGACAGGCGGAAAGGGATATTGTAATTTCTACGGCGGTGCCTGCAAGGCACCGCTGCAATGCTGCCCTATCTTTTGGTTTTGCAAGGCGGGTGGAAATGGACCCATACTGCCCTGAGGTTTCCCCATGGCATCATAATATGGCGGGGGAAAATTGCTGTCAGGTGGCACAAGGACTACCACCGCCGGCCCTGCAGTGGTGGTCATTCCGCCACCCTAATCGGCCCCTTAGTCTCAGTGTCCCACAGAAGTCAAACAATACTGTCTTTATTATATTCTCATCCCTGAGAGTTTCAGAGCTTATCTGTTTTGAGGCCATTTACTGAATGTGAAGAGGCCATAATTTTAATTCATCATGATGTTTGTTTGCAAACATATAATGCAATTTTAACATTTTCCACAACTATATGTTCTGCTTGTCTAGGCAAGAAAAAACAATGGCCAAAAGTGTTGTAATACAGTTGTCTACAACAAAGAGGCACTTTGTAATGATTGCCTCCCACCAAAATGTTGGGCACAACTTTGAACTGCCATTGTTTCGGGATATAAGATGGTCCAGCGTTCACCCTTTCACCTGAAGCTCTGTACAACTGTGCAGTGTGTTTCCGCCTCCAGCGAGGAACATACTTCAGGTTGAGGCAACAACTTACTACTGCTGCGTTCAAGAGCAGAAATGGCATCGGCTGCCTCGCTTGTAGATAGCCTGACTTGATCCAGCTCAGAGTCCCAGTTTCAGTTGTTCCATGTGCTGCCTTGTAGATGTTTTCTTTGACAAAGGGCTGCCAAGACTGGTGCCTAGCCCAAACACTGCAGCGAGACAGAGAGAGAGTCAAGAAGTCACTGGTACAGATTGTTATGTGATGTGTATACAGCCTGTGGTCTATTGCCCCTCCCGGTGTTGCCAAAGCCTTATGGCATCCATTTAATGTATGTTGCTGAGGACTGCTGAAATGACTGCTTGGGGCAGCAAGCTCTATGTTGGGTCCATGAGCCCTATACCCAACACCTGATGCCCTCTATTATGGGGGGGGCTAACATGGCAGATGAAGGGGCGTGGCTAATGTAAATCAATGGGGCGGAGCTAAAATGGCAGATAATCAGGATCGGTTAATGCTCAGGTCAAGCTGAGAAAAAAATGTGGTGAATTCTGCATTTGAAACTGGACAACAATTAAAGCACATATTTTTGGTAGCTTGATGCATTGCCCCCAAAAACCCATACTCACCCTGAATCTTAAAATTACCCCTGGCACACCAAAACGCATACCCACGCTGAACCCTAAAATTAACCCCCTCACACCCTAAAACCCATACCCGCCCTGAAATCTATAATTACCCCTGGCACCCCAAAACCCATACCCATCCTATCCCTAAAATTATCCCTCCCCGGCACCCCAAAACCCATACCCACCCCACACCCTAAAATTACCCCCTGGCACCCCAAAACCCAATACCACCCTGAACCCTAAAATCACCCTCCTGGAGCCCCAAAACCCATACCCGCCCTGAACCTTAAATTACCCCTGGCACCCCAGAAACCATACCCATGCTGAACCATAAATTCCCCCTTGCCCCCCAAAACCCAAACCCACCCTGAACCTTAAAATTACCCCAGGCACCCCAAAACCCATACCCATACCCATGCTGAACCATAAATTCCCATCTGGCACCCCATAACCCATACCCACCATGAACCCTAAAATAGCCCCCTGACATCCCAAACCCACACCTGCCCTAAACCCTAAAATTACCCCTGGCACTATAAAACACATACCCACGCTGAACCCTACAATTAATCCCATGGCACCCCAAAACCCACACCTACCCTGTACCTTAAAATTACCCCTGGCACCCCAAACCCCATACCCATGCTGAATCATAACTTCCCCTCCGGCACCCCATAACCCATACCCACCCTGAACCATAAATTCCCCGCTGGCACCCCATAACCCACACCTGCCCTGAAACCTAAAATTACCCCTGGCACACCAAAACACATACCCATGCTGAACCCTAAAATGTCCCCTGGCACCCCATACCCACCCTGAACCCTAAAATAGCCCCCTGACATCCGAAAACCCACACCTGCCCTAAACCCTAAAATTACCCCTGGCACCCCAAAACCCATACCCATGCTGAACTAGAAATTCCCCCGGCACCCCATAACCCATACCCACCCTGAACCATAAATTCCCCCCTGGCACCCCATAACCCATACCCACCCTGAACCCTAAAATTGCCCCCTGACATCCCAAAACCCACACCTGCCCTGAACCCTAAAATTACCCCTGGCACACCAAAACACATACCCACCCTGAACCCTAAAATTGCCCCCTGGAATCCCAAAACCCATACCCGCTCAGAACCCTAAAATTACCCCCTGGGACCCCAATCCGTAACCCACCCTGAACCATAAAATTACTCACTGGCATCCTAAAACCCACACCCACCCTGAACTCTAAAATTACCCACTAGCACCCCATAAAAAAATAAACACTACAAACTTACACTACATTATCATATTTGGAGGGGACTGTCCTCTTTGACGTTTCTATGTATGTAAGTCAAGAACAACATTCACAGTAACCTAGATATGCAGGCAGTAGGTAATGCTGTGCTGAAAAATGCATTAATGTTACTGGAACTTACACAAAAAACTGCTGCCTGCTCTTCTGATACTATACTGTGGAGTCTGGCTGATCAGCAGCACTGTGTCCTGGCATCCAGCCCCTCCCGAAGGTCTCTCTGTGTAGATCAATGTGGGTCAAATGCACAGACAGCAGGGGGAAAGGGATGGCCAGTGCAGGTGAAGCTCTTCCTTTGTAAATTAATTCCTGCTGGCGCCATAGCCCAGGGTTTGCTGTCTGTGCACTTGTATGGAATACACATCTATACAAGTGCACAGACAGCACACCCTGTGCTAAGATGCCAGCAGAAATTCCTTTACAAAGGAAAAGCATCACCTTAACTGGCCATGCCTTTCCCCTGCTGTGCACATCTTCACACCCCATGCTCACAACCCATCAAGTGCTTAGGTGAAATCCCTGCCTTCAGGCAAGGATTTCACCTCTGCGCCACTCTAAAGGAAACACAAGAGGTCAGGCCAGGGGGGTCGGTTCACTCGCTGAAACTTTTCAGAGGCTCGCTGTCTGGCTCGGGCTGCTGGGCCTCTCAGAAATCATTAAAACTATCACATTCTCGGATCGGATGCGCCGCCTTCCTGCACCATTTCAGTGCGTGTCATCTTAGCCCGGGCAGAGGAGGCGACGGGGGGGGGGGGGTGGGGGGCTGAAGCCCGGTGAGCCCAATGGGTGTTGTGCGCCTGCCTAGAACCACCTTTATGAATGCAGCTGTCATCACTAACGCCATGATGTGAGAAGGAGAAGATTGTTAGTCACTGGGAGATTAAGCAATTTGCCCAGAATCACAGGAAGTTAATCGTCCCTACCGAAACTCGAACCCGGTTCCCCAGCTTCGAGTTCGATCCATCTAGCCGTTAGGCCACATCCTCTCCCTTGCACTGCATGTAGACTGGTTCCAGAGAATGCACCTAGCCAATTGTAGAACAAACAGTGATACATAGTATCACAGTCCTGTTGAGTCCATTTAAGTCTTAAAACCTGAATACCGCTCATCAGAGTTTCTACATTTGTATCACAATCTCAAGAAAGGTGTAAAGTAGGCCCCACCATGCACAGTCTTGTAATCAATTATGTCATTTCTGATGTAGCAGTATTGTCATCAATATGTCATAGATCACGTCATGATCCTTAAACTTTGGGTATCTTGCCTGTTCTGGTAGACTATACGGCAATTACTCCTTTGCACCTGAATGACGCAATCAATTGTAACACATCCAGAATCTTGTGAACTTCTCTCACACATGGATTCTGAAAATCCAAACATTGACTTGAGTGCCAGCCGCTCAGCTTCAGTGACCTCATACTACACCCAAACCCTTCTAGATAAAAGAACACAGGGGCATATTATCAAGGGGGTTTATCTCCGCTTTTTTGGCTTTAAAAGCCAAGAAAGCGGAGATAAAATTATCTACCTAATACCTAGCTGTCGCTAACACCAGTTAGAGACAGCTAGTAGGAGATAGCGGCCATCTTGGGCCCCACTTTGCATGTTAGTGATATTTATCACTAATGACATGCAAAGTGGGCATGCCAAGATGTTAGCGACTGAAAACAGTCGCTAACATCGCTATCTCCCATTACCAACTTTTGGAGATATTCGCGCTAAGCGCGAATATCTCCAAAAGCTAACACCTGCCCTGAGCTGTTCATAGCCATGTTATCCAATGGGAGTTGGATAACATGGCTAAGAGCATTAGCTCGGTAATGCATGAATATCACTGACTTTTCGGCGATATTCATGCATTGCGGCGATTTTTATCGCATTTGCGATAAACCTTGGTAATACCAAGGTTTATTTGCGGTAAAAATCACCGCAGCTCAGCGGTAAATTTTTGTCTCTAACCAAGCAATAGCAATAATTATCGCTATTGCTTGGTAATATGCCCCACACAGAGCAGAATAGACATGCATTATAACATTGAACAACTTTAGCGGTGTGTTAGCATGCTTGCTTAAGGCACTCAAAACACACAAGCACTAATGTTAAATTCATGCATAAAACCAAACATTAAATTAGACGTTAAAGCTATGATAGCTTTACCATACTAATTAAAATAATTAAATGACCGATTTAGCTTTCCTACTCTGTTAATCCTGTGCTTTAATGTAGCTGTTTCCAACCGGTAATTTAGCAACACGAAAGATATTTATATGCTTAGCAGTGTATTGCCAAATTGAGGCCATTAATCATGTCTGTTAAAAAAGTACAGTCTTGCAAATAAGTGTTTTTACTTGCTTTTATTCTGCAGTCATTGAATAAGGAAGAAGACAGTGCATGTGCTTCAGGTGCAAAGAGCAGCTGGCATGGATCCATATGGAAGCGATTCCGATCTTTCCTCACCAAAAAATACTCTAAAAAGGACAACTGGAAGGAAGCAGATCCTACCAGCCTGACCCACGTGAAGGTAGAGTTCATCATAAATACAGACAGTCCCATCAGCATTTAACTACTGCATTTCGAAGGCAAAGCTATTCAGGGTATATTCGAAATTTAGAAGGAGAGTTCCAAAAGGTCTTGGTACCTCCAGAAAAGATTGGGATTGGGTCCTATATTTTGAAAAGCACAGGATATGAACTGGAGAGCTGAGAGGAATGTATGTCAGTACAACGCGATCTTTTAGACTTGCGTTGGAGAGCGCAGATTTTGGAATATTATACTTTTATATTCCAACACCAGTCCAGGTAACAGTAGGTAAGGTGTTGGAATATAATATAATAATATACAACATTCCTTGTCCAACAGCGCCATCCAGCGCAAGTCGTAGTAACGACGTTGTAAAGGCACTGCAGTGTAAACACTGCGTTGTAAACGATGTCTACCACTGAGAGTCATAGAAGTTCTTTACCTTCTAGAGATATACACCTCTAATAGATAGGAGGTTGTTGCATAGCAATGGCCTTACAAACTGTCATATTTTTGAGTGGTAGATTGAGCTTTTGGGCCCTTTCACCAAGATGGATTCTCCATCCCCTGGTGCAAGTGAATGCGGCCTCTGCCTACCTGTGCACTCTCAACACCTCCTCTACTGACTTAAAGGCTAGTGCCTAGGCACATCAGTGGGGAATGGAGAGACAGGTGGAGTCAGCTGGGCCTGGTCAATTTCAGCACGACCCTTGTGCAGGTGCACAGCAGCAAGGGCCAGTCAGCACCAGCCTCTTGCTGCCAGAACTGAACCCACAATTAACTTCTTAAAGGTAAAGTGTGACACTGAATCCAGTACTGTAGCCAGAACCAAATACAGAGGCATCTTCGTTACAATCCAGAAGAGTGCATACATTGTACATCCATTAAAGACAATTTATTGTGCAGTGCACAACACTGATTGTCTGATCATGATGTTCTTCCCCACACCACCTCCCTGAGTAAGCCTTGGACTGCTCTGCCTTGCTATCCTGAGGGCTAAATACAAACCCACTTCGCAGGGCACTTTTAATGAGGGCCAAAGAGGGGATGCATTTCAAGTACCTTCATTTAAAATATTCATAATGAGTTCAGAGTCTCTACATGCACATTTTGTGGTGCTTTCTCTCTGAGTCTGCTATGGCTCACACAAGAGGCACTCAAGAAAGAGATGGTGAATCTACCACCCTTAACTGGGTGGCAGTCTACCATTATGTTCAGTGGTTTGGGGTTACTACATTGCTGTTCTCACTGGTAAGGCTGGTGGCAGTTCATCATTGGGAGCGCTGCCTTCAGCCCCTACCTAAGCAGAGCAGCAGAATGACGAGGGAAGCAGACAGACATCCACTATCCTCTAAATCAGACCCTTTGGGAGATGTTTGTTGGCCAAATGACACATTTAAATATTTGGCAAACCACATGTTGACACCATAACATGCAAAGGTTGAATACTTTTAATATGAGGCGCCATAGTCCGATGAAAGCAGTGCCAACTATCCAGCACTTATGTTATATGTTATGTTATAAAGGGATTTGTATCGCGCATTGCTACTCAAGAGTGTCCTAGCGCGGAGGGGGACAGTGACGTAGGAGGCAGCAAGAGCTAGATCGACTGTTTAAAAAAATAGGTTTTTAAATGATACCAACCCAAACATCACTGTCTCACTTCTATCCAATCTGTAGCCACTCAAACAGCCACTCAAACAACAAGAGAGCCAGAGTGACACCTTGAAGGAAGGGAGCAGTAACAGAGATTCCTCTAAAGACAAGAAACAATCGGGCGATGTGGATACACGATCTTCCTCTCCCAGCGGCCTGTTTTCTAAACACATCAAGGTAAGGGTGGAGCAAACGTACAAAAGAAAAAATTTTTTTCAAAGCTTTATTTATTCAGCATGACTTGAAAGCAACAAATTACATTGTGATGAGAGAATGAAACAAATAGAGGACATCGTTCATTCAAATACATCTAACCAGTTTTCATGTTCTCTCTATGTGATGCCCTTCCATCTCCCTCTCTGTCTTCGAATCATGACCCTTTTACCATAGCAACCCTAAACAAAAAGAAGAAACCAGCCCAACGTTGTTTTAAACCCCTCCCACTACCCCACCCCTCCTTCCCTGGTGGTGGTGAATAATCTTTGTGAGTGGCAATGAGTAGTCGGTCTTGCATCAGAACCGAGGTTTATGCCCCAAGTTAGTCTTGAAGGGCCAAGAGGGATTAGATGTATATTTGAAAGTGTTTGGGCAAGGGTGAGAAACTATCCTAAAGCTGGAAAAGGTGAAGTGCTATTATCGAAGGTGGGCATACCGCTGATGGGAGGCCCCTCGAGAGAAAGAAAACCAGCGGGCCCCACCGATACCAAAACTTTTTTAATCATCTATGTTGATATCTGCTAATCTTTTCACTTGTAGTTAGGCTCCAGTAGGGTTTTCAAGATAAATGCAAGATCAAGAAGATCAAGTTACTTACATTCAGTAATGCTGATCCCAGAGGTCCCTTTTCGTGTTCTTGGCCAAATTCATCCCTAGTATCATAGCCACCACTGTAGGAATCAATCTGTGCCAAATAATTAATTGATTAAATGAAGCCTTCTGTAGGGCAAAGGCACAGTGTCAAAGTCAAGAGGCTGGCTGAATGGCTCTGACTCAGTTAAAGCAGCGGGCAGCTTTAGTTGAGGTCAGCGTGGCACTGGCTCAGCATCAGACAATCCTATAGGTTGGCTGTCATCTATGGAGCCAGAACGCAACCAGAGGGTCCAGCTGGTGCCAATGCAAACCCACCAGCAGAAGTCCAGTTGGGAGGCCTCTCAGCTCCTTGGTGCCAGAAAGGTGCATCAATCAATCAATCAATCAGTTTATTTGTAGAGCGCACTGCTTACCCGTGAGGGGGGCAGGGTGCTGCTACTGCTCGAACAGCCAGGTTTTGAGGAGTCTCCTAAAGGCCAGCAGGTCCTGGGTCTGTCGTAGACGGATGGGGAGGGTGTTCCAGCTTTTTGCAGCGAGGTGGGAGAACGATCTGCCGCCGGCAGTCGCTCGACGGATGCAGGAGACGGTGGCGAGGGCGAGGGTGAGGTCAGAGGAGCAAAGCTGGTGGTTCGGGGTGTAGAAGGTGAGTCGTTCATTGAGGTAGGATGGTCCGGTGTTGTGGAGTGCTGTAATCGCGTGGGTGAGGAGCTTGAAGGTAATCCTCTTGTTGACGGGAAGCCAGAGCAGGTCTTTCAGGTAGGCTGTGATGTGGTGGGTGATGTCGAGGATGAGGCATGCAGAGGCATTCTGTATGCGTTGTAGTCGTTTCTGGAGTTTGGCCACGATTCCTGCGTAGAGAGCGTTGCAGTAGTCCAGTCTGCTGCTGACGAGAGCCTGGGTGACTGTCCTTCTGGTTCCGGTGGGGATCCATCTGTAGATCTTGCGAAGTATTCAGAGTGTGTTGAACCAGGAGGAGCACAGCGTTTACTAGGTCATTGACAATGCGGAGTCCAGAGTGACTCCCAGGTTGCATGCATGGTCAGTGGACGTCGGTGCAGCTCCCAGTGCGGCCGGCCACCACGAGTTGTCGGTATCGCTGAGCCTCCTGTCATGATTTTTTGAGTTACTGCCTCGTAATACCCAGGATTCTATGGCTCCTTTCAATGCCTGGTTTATGGCTGGTATAAGTGCGAAAACTGCAAAAATGCACCCATCACTAACTAGGAATCAGCCAGGGTTTTATGCTGAAAGGCTGGTCATTTGTCTGCCCTAAATATGCTAACTACATCCTTAGCAAATAAGGCCAACTTATCCTTTGCAACACTCCAAGTATCAGCACATTGCTTTTGCTAAACCCTCTAGAGTCCAGCAGAGGAGTCATTGGCCACTACAATATTATAGTGGCACATTAAAAGGTAAGGACATATGTGTTCCAAGTATGCCACCAGAAAAGGGTGTGACACCGTAGAGAAGCATTGATGCAAATTTAGTGACTGTAGGCAGTAATTACAATTTTAAAATGAGTTGCAGTATTTTTTTTATCGCAAAAGGTGTTTAGTACACTAAAAAATAAACACACTTTGGAATTGTGTGATGTGTGCCTACAAAAGTGTTTCATACTTAAGGGCCCGTCCTACCCAGTCTTACATTTCTCCAGCATCTCACCCATTGATGAGAAGCACACAAATCCTCCATCAAATGGTAGATCTGTACATTTCGGTATGAAGAAGATATATAAACCCAAGCATGGCCATTTTTACAAACTGATGTCTCTTTGTCTTCTGCAACTAAAAAAGGAACTACTCAATTGCCTATTGATCCTGTTTGTCCAAAGGGGACTCAAATGATGAGCCTCGACCCATTCCCTTCTGAAGAGCAGCAGTGACAGTTTCAGATAAGACTCGCGTAACCACAAATAGTTCTTTTTTTACTTTTGTTGTTCTGGACTTTGCATCCAAGGATTTTGAAGATGAGGTGTCAGAATTTGACCTGGACAACACAGAAGTCTCCATGCTCTGCAGAGGCATGAGATGTCAATGTCGAAACTAGTGTTTATGAATGCACTCGGTTTCGCCTTCTACAACTCCCTCCTCAAAACCCAGGCAAAGCCATTTGTCTTGGATTTTGGAGATGTTAGTTAAGTATGTAAACTAATATACTTCTTAACTTATGATCCCTTGTACTCGTTCTTCTCTTCTCTAAGCCTGCCTGGTGCTAATGTATTCTAAATTATCCTATTTCTGCCTTGGCTGCCCATAAAATGGCACTGATTGCCAGTATGATGGCCCAGCATGATGCCATGTGTAACCACCATTGTGTCAGGGCATGCATTTTACCAGGCATCACCACCACTGTGCCATTGCCTGCATGTTGCCAGAGAATACCTCAGTGTGCCAGGGCCTGCAGGTTGCCAGGAATTAGCACTAATGTGTCAGGCCCAGCATCGAACGACTGAAAGCAAACACTTTCTCCTCACACACAGGCAGGATACCCTCACAAACATGCACTAATGCACATACACAGTTACAAACACAGGCATGCACTCATGCACCTTCACACAGATAGACATACCTGTGCACACAGACAATCTCAGACACACAGACATATTCCCCCACACACACACACTCAACTCACAAACATAGTGCAAAACCATTTTTGACTTACCTGCTCCAACTGCCTGTCTTTTTTTCTCCTCTCGCTACTTGCGCTTCCCGGGTTAGAGGGAGGAGGCGAAGTTACTTGGACAGCTTGGGAGAGTGAGGAATTTAGGGCGAAGTGGGTATGAATGCCTAAAAGGGCCAGAGGCCGGTAGCACTACAGACCAACAACAAATGAAGCATAGGGAAGAATCGAGGGAAATAAAGCAGGCCTGAGTGCTCATCGGCAGTGCCAAGGTGAATTGTGCAATCAGGTGAAAGAGGGGTGTGACCAACATGAGTGACTGGGGTGGGGGACTTGTGGGGACATGAACTAAACGAGCAGATTGGTAAGGGGTATCAGCGGCCATCAGATGTTTTGGGGGTGGTGGGGAGCAGTGACGCCACTGGCAAAGGGATTTGTTCACTCCACCCATGCGTCTCCTTGGGCAGGGAAAGACCATGCAGGCGTTCTTGATATGTGAGTGGAAGGATACACTCCTCAGCTCACATAGCAACAGATTCAATACAGCTATATTTTAAGGCATGAGCAAAGTGGGCGATTACCCATGGCTCCACCTTCCAAGAGCCCCCCTGGGAAAGTAAATGTTCATGTTCGTTCCCTCTCTCTCTCTCTCTCTCTCTCTCTCTCTCTCTCTCTCTCTCTCTCTCTCTCTCTCTCCTCCCTTTCTATATCTGCATCTAAACATTTCTCATTCTATCTGCCTACTTCTACCCCTGACCCTGTACAGTGTAAGCTTTATTTTTTGGAGCCCTTGTTTTTGAGAGAATCCCATTTCTGAAAGCTTGTATGGAATCATGAAGGCTTCAATTACCACAATTTAGGCAATAACATTAGAAGTTGTCACAAATAGGGAATACCAAAATGAAACCCTGCCCAGGGCCTCAAAATCATTAAGGCGACACTGCTTGAACTGCTCCTAGCAAAGAGAGAAAAACCCAATTTTACTTTAATCAACAAATGTTTTCAGTTCAATTTGCTGGGTGCAGCACCATTACGGCAAAACCCTAAAAGACCTGCAGAAATCATTCAGAAAAGAGGTAAACAATCTGAAGATACAAATAGATGAACATATTTTGTTGATTGTAATGGCTTCTGCTCTGTATCAGCATTTGTAGTTTTAGATTCAGGATCATTTTTTTTATCTTGGAGAAGAGTGCGGGTATGGTTCATTATCATTAAGCAAAATATTTGGGTCTAGAAAATGCTTGTATACCTGCATCCGTAAAGTATTTGGCTAATTTAGACGATTTGGCAGCTCCATAAAATATCTCAGACTTTTACAGCGAGGAAGCTACAAACTCCCTTGCATTAGAAGCAGTGGCAACCAAGAGGAAAGAAAAGGGGGTATCAATAGTGTTTTGATGTACAGTATCATCTACACATCTACGCTACTCTATGTTGGTTAAAAACCTTCAGATGGATCCTGATTTTAATTTTGCAAAAGTGGAAGACAGGATTTGCTTAGGAAAAGTGGGATATAAATGAAGGGAGCCCCTGTCATCAGGAGAGATCAACAGTAGAGGTGATCTGACAGTGAGAAACCCGAGCACCCCATACTGCTCATCGTAGGAGATATTTGTTGCCTCACCACTTTTTGGCACTGAAGTCTTTTAAAAATATTCACTGCATTGAGTTTTCAGATGTCCAAACTGCTTCATTTGCAATTGGTCTCAATCCCTTAACTGAATGTTTTCTCACTTTCACTATCTTCTTCCCTCTCCTTCTACTTCGCTTACTTTTTTAAATGTACAAAATCAGAAGAACTCCCAAGCAGGCTCTAGAACATGGGTACTCACAAACTTTCTCTCTGGGGCCAAATTTACAATGTGGTTTGTGGCTGAGGGCCGCACCGGTGGGAGCGGGGTCAGTGGGGGAGGAGGGAGGGGCTAGAGCAAAAAACAACTGTGACCATGAGGTTGAACAAAGGCCCCTGCAACGGACGCCTTCGTCCACTGCGCCACAAGACCCGGCATACACACATCTTTCTCTCTCTCTCCCTCTCCCTCCCTCTCTCTGTCTCCCTCCCTCCCTCCCTCTCTCTGTCTCACTCCCTCTCTTTCTCTCCCTCTGTTTCAGTGTGGAGAAGTGTGGCTCACTGGTTAGAGGAGGCAGACCTGGAAGCAGAGGTCACCCCGGGACCAGGGTTCAATTCCCGGCTCGGCGGGGTCTTGAGTCCTAAAATGTCCATAAACTCGACAATTCTCGCTCCGGTGCCAACGCGATTCACGGGTTCACACTCTGGGCAATAGCTTGCTTAATCTCCACAACGGCCCCTCGCGGCAGGATGCCTGGCTTTCACCTTGCGGATACCCTGCCAGGGTTATCTCACAGGGGAATACCAGGACGGGTTCCCTAAGCAAGCGCTTTGAAACCGCTCGGTGATTTGCGCTATATAAATTCCTGTACATTTACATTTGTACTGTTACTCACTCTGTCTGGCTCTCTACCTCTTTCTGACTCCCTCTCCCGCTCGCTCTGTCTCCCTCTCTGTCTCTGTCTCTGCCTGGCTCTATCTCTCTGTCTTCCTCTGTCTGTCTCCCACCCTCTGTTGCCCTCCTCCCTCTGTCTGCTTCCCTTTGTCTGTCTCCCTCTGTTGCTCTGTCTGTCCCCCTCTGTGTGTCTCCCTCTGTCTCCATCCCACTGGCTCCGTCCCTCTGTCTCTCTCCCTCTGTCTCTTTCTGTCACCCTCTCTCTCCCTGTCACCCTCCCTCTGTCTTCCTCCCTCTGTCACATCACCCCAGCTCCCCGGGCACACACACAGCCGCACCGAGTACTTCACGTGTCTTTAAAAGACCATTTGCTTGTTAATGAGGCTTTGTTGTGAATCGCCCAGCCCCCATAAAGCAGAGTGTCTCGGAGTCCGCACTGCTGAGGCGGTGTTTGCTAGCACTCTTCCCAAAAAATCTTTAAAAACACAGGTACAATGCCTGCAAAGTCCGCAGGCTACCAAGGAAGGCTTCCTGGGCCGCTGGCGGCCTGAGGGCCGTACTATGAGCCGTACTATGAGTACCTTTGCTCTAGAAACAAAGGAGGTGGCAAAATTAATCTCAAGACCTTTCCTTCTACCCATTTATGGAGTGTGTTTTAACAGCTGAAGGGTAGTATGGGGGGGCTTTCAGGATCTTTGGTACCAGACCCTGTGTCCAGGTTCCCTAGTACTGATAACCTGGGACCTGGGAAAGGGAGACAGGCTCAGCCTCCAAAGAGAAGTGATGGAGCAAGGATTCGCACGCATAGCGCCTTGCTCGTATGCAAAACCCTCGTCTATAATTGCATAATAATATTAACACCATTGTTCGTCATTTGTAAAGTGTTTTCCCCTACACGCGGGTGTCCCTAGGATGCTTGCTTGTTTATCTTTTCACGTACTAACGAAGCTTGCACTGAAAATGGCTGCTTTGCCGCAAATTCAGTCTGCGCATGCGTCGGTCATACCCATGTGATGTGACGCACTCGCATTCTGGAGGGATTCTGTGCTCATGCGCATTGATGCTAAATATGGCCGCTTGTCTCTTACCACGCTCTCTGCTTACTGCAGCAGCTTTTAGCCTATCTATTCTTTCGCATTAATCTTTAACGCTATAGTCATTATAAAGTAAGGGTTGGTTAAGTTTTAGCTTGGTATACAGTGCGATCATTTTATGTATGATTCTAATTTGTCTTCGCTTACTTTTCATGTACCGCGTCTTTTGGGCTGGGGTGATCATGAGCGGAGCCATGCTTGAGGCTCTGCTGGGCACCGTCACCTGACCAGAGAAAGTTCCAACTGCGCAGAAGCTAAACCTAGCCAGCTGGCTCCTGAAGCACAATGCGCCTGGGAACACCGCTGGGAATACGGAGTCTCACCTTGAAAGAAGCAATACTGTTGCTACCTACTGAAAACTGTCCTGTACTGCTGTATTCTATGCATGGGAACGTGAACCTGAGGGGCGGGTATTCAAAATTGCATATTTAATCATGTGAAACTGAATTCTAGGAGGTGGTAAAGACCGCACCACCTCTCCTGACCAATCACAATGTGGGAAACTGTCACTTGCAACATTTATGGGTGGTCTAAGGGTCCCCAAACTGTATAACTACCCTAGTTTAGCTTAGGAAAATTGTCCGACTTGTCCGAGTAGCAGACCTGTCACTGACCCTACGATCTCAATAGGTGCTCATTCTGAAAGTGCTGCGGAGCACTTTGTCCATACTTTCCACAATCTCCTAAGGGGTGGAAAATCCTAAGTGCTGGCGAAGCACTTTGCTGGGGAATTCGAAAATCCAATCGGGGTTTCTGGCGGATTACTTGCAGGAGGGGGTAACGCAGGCGTTGCTGTCCGAAGCTGTGGGTGTTGGTCGTACCCTGGGAGGCCCAGTCCTTGACCTGAACCTGAGGGGTATCCTGTCCTTACTGTCCGTGAGCTGTACCTGCTCGCATTCTGGCATTCCTTTTCTGAGGGTCCCTGTCCCCGTCTTTCCAACTGACCCGTGGCCAGGGTTGGTCTTCAATCTGATCTAGGTAAATATAGATTGTGGGTTTACGTCTCTCTCTCTCTTTCTCTCTCTCTTATCCGAACTGGTAAAGCATTCTTACCTGTATTTTTGCTTTATTGCCATTTCAATTATATGTGTCTGAATTTTAGTTGGTTCCTTCTTTCCCCCCATCCTTTAGAGAACTCATTGATTTTATAAAACCATAGCATGTTCCCGTTTTTCCCCCTTTCCTTTAGAGGTTTGCAGTGAACTTAGCAAAGAATAGCTTAAATACTTAGGATAAGTACATGTTCTAGGTCATTCCCAATCCTATGTTCTAGTATAAAATTGCAGTGACTAGTTTTGCTCTAAAACTCCTACCTTTAGTCTTCCCATATATCCTAATGGTCATATTTTTGATACAAAGCTACCTATTGGTGTTGATTTTAATGTTTGATATATTACTCTGTGTATCGCTTATTATCCTGGCATCTTCTCTTTGAATACGTATATAAAAATTTTAACTTCATCAGGTGTCTGTGGTCATTTTACAGAATTGTGGAAAGTATATTACTGATTTTAAGTGTATTGGATGTTAGGCCTGTCTACTATTTTCCCTAATAGCTCTAGGTCCGTCGGAAGAATTGTGCCTGTGGTAAGTCAGGTGCATGGTAAGCAGAGGTAAATCCAAACTTTATTACTCTTAGCAGCGTGCAGGAGGAGAAATCCTCACCCGGATCACCCAATAAAATTAGTGAAATAATAAATAGTGTCTTTTCACGCTAAGGGCCCAGTGCGTGTGAAGGAATTGGTAACTCGGGTGACCTGGGTAAAACTGCGCGCTCTAGCAGTAATTTCTGGCAGCCAGAGGATGGTTTGGACTAGTTAGATTAGGTAGACAGGATAGGCATAAACAAACCGTGAAAATAAAACGTGCTGCTGATTTCTACTGTATTTTTTCAAAATTTATGAAATGTGTTTTTTATATATATAAATGTACATGATTTTGCATTACTGCTATAAATATTGCATGTTGAATTAACCCAGAATTGTTTGTAAATGTTCAGTGTAGTCCGAATCCCCGGGGAAGTATTTTAGCTAACGGTGAGTAGAATCCGGTTAGCTGTTGAAGTCACTAAGTTTGAAGTATTAGTGCAGGGTTAAGGATAACTGGAAGCACTAATTAGGACCTTTTTGTTTCTGGAGTGAATGATAGCTACGAGTCCATTATAAAACTTTCATTGCGATATCACCTAGTAAGGGTCGCATACGGAAGGAGTAGTAGGGTCTCCGAGGCTTGTCTGGTAAGTAAAATAGTTCGCTGGTGAAATCCTGGCTCAGTACATATCCCCGATCAAGGTGGATGAGTCAGAAGAATAACGGGTTCTAGATTTACTAGTGTGAAGGGACAGGCAAAGAAGTCTATCCAGAGTGAATGAAAAGTAGACAGAAGTGGTTTACTAGTAGCGAAAGAAAAGTCTTTTCTCTCTTTAGAACACTCAGACATAGTGGCAAACGTTGTGTGTTATTGACTAAAACTTGCACTCGCACTTTAGAGAGAGTAAAAAGTTTCCGTTACCTTGTGAAGGAGGGAGTCAGTCGGAGAGCTGCTCTGACGTCACTTCGTGCCGCGCTAGTATTGGTCAAGGTAGCGGAGCTGAATTTGTAAAGGAGGGGTGAGTGCCGAAGCGTGAGACTCTGTCTTGCGAAAAGGCCGCGCACCCATTGGTTAACCGTAGTTGTATTCTCGGACCTGATTGGGTGGTGCGAAATAAAAATCGCGCTAGCATTGGAAGCACAAAGGTAAACAAAATTAATCCAGCCGAGATAGAAGCGAATCTGGAGAGTTGTATGTGGTATCCAGATTTCATACCAAATCCAAAATACCTAGGATTTTATAAGGAGCAGACTTTACGAGGTAGACCGCACATGATGTATGGAATAAAGAGAAAATTGTCATTCTCGGATAAAGTAAAGAATTTTTTCAAAACTGACAAGCCCATTAGAACGAGGGAAGGCGTACTCATTCCCCCGCCAAATACCCCTGCCTCTTTCATGTTGTTTGATAAAGGGTATCACACTTGTGTCTGGCTAGAAAATTGGGCAAAGTATACTGTAGATGACGGAGTCCTAGCATTCCCTGTTGAAGGTACATTTAATGGTCGGATCCTGTTTAACTTAAGGACCCGCATGAACGAATTACACCCTAGACCTAGGTTGACCCAGTACGAAGCTTTGGAGGAATGGGAAATTGAGGCTGCAGAGCGAGATAAACCACGAATGGATAAGGGAGTGAGTAAGTGGTATCCCAGACTTCCAACGCCAACCAAAGAGCAGAAAATGAAACAGTGGAGGCAGTCTATGTTAACTGAAGGGCTGTTCCCCATGATGGGGGTATTAGAGGAGAAAAGAGGAAAATGTAAAGAAAAGACCCATCACCTAGCACCTATGGGGGATATGGAAGATGAACACCTGGAAGACTTGTTAATGAAGGATCCACCTCCCTACGTAGCAGAATCAGATTCGGCGCATTCCCAAAACTCTGTTACCAATTACCCCCGAAGTAGGAGGGAAAGTAATTCAGACGGGACAGCTACAAGCAGTAAATATAGTGGAAGGGATGAGTTTTGCAGACCTAAGCCCACAGTCCCGAATTATCAGCCATTCGGGGAAAGTCCCCCTCGATTGGTTGCCCCGACTGCCCCGAATATCTATCCGTCCTTAGTACCTCAGGTATTGCATGGCAACTCTGCTGGAAGGGGGTTGCAGGAAAAGGAGAGAGAAGCCCTGACTAAACAGCGAGAGGAATTAGTCAGAACCATTGCCCAGATGCATCCCCATCCTGAGGCCTTGACCATTCCGGTAACTATTGGTCCTGCTATCCCAATGTACAAAAATGACTTGACTAGTCCCCCTCCTCCTGTTATCACCCCAATACTGCCTACTCCTAGCTTCCAGACCCCGAGGAAGGAAGTATTCATAGATGAAGATCAGGAAAGTGAGTGTGAATCTGGAAGTTTGATGGATCTGCCCATAAGGGAGTCAAGGGCCAGTGTAGTAGGGACAAGAAGTCAGCCCAGGCAAAAGGAAGTGGTGATTGAAAGTGCATCTGGAATTAGGAACGCCTCTTTAGTCTCCCCTGAAGAATTAGACAGATGGACAAAGGAGATAGAGAAGGAGACCGCTCCCCAAACTAAAGCATTGGAAATATATAAATTAAGAATAGAAATAGAAGAAATGATGGCTGGGAATGTGGGAGTTGAGCGCCTGAGCTCGTATAATGAAGAAGAGTTACTATTCATCAGTAAAAATCTTACCCGGAGTGCTAGGGTGCTCCATGAAAAGATAATGGATGCCGCCACAGAAATGGGAGTTGATGTTAGTCGCTCAAAAATTCTCCAGAAACCTTACAGAGTAGACTTCTCAGACAAGGATTTAGAAAGCCTGAATGTGATGGGAAAACAGATCCAAGTAAGAGAATTGTTGAAAATCTTGCAGAAATGGGGCGAAGTGGGAAAATGGAGAACCAGGTGGGCAAAGAAAAAGGAAGGCAGCAGGGCTGGGTCCGTAACTTCAGAATTCGTATTAAAAGAAGTAACCCCAACAGAAAAATTGTGCCCCATGAGAGAGGTCCCGGGAGGAAAATATGTCCATGTCCCTTGGTCCAGACAAGACATTGTGTCATTTACAAACGACTTCCCGAAACTACGTGAGAAACCAGTTGACTGGTACAGACAGGTGGAACGTTTCATAAAAGTTCAGAAATGTCTGCTGAAAGACCTGGATGGGTTTTTCGACATTGTGGTCCCTGTAGATCTATGGACCGAATGTAAGATAGAAATTGATTGGCCAAATGATGAATATCCCAGAGATGAGAGAACGGGGGCCCCTTCACCGGATGTAATGAGGAAATATGACCAGGTCATACAGTACCTTAAGAAAAAGGTGCCAGCAAAGGAAACAGATTGGACCAGAATAGATAGAACCACCCAAGAACGGGATGAAACAGTGCATTCATTTTATGAAAGGTTACTGCAGGTATTCAAAACTTACAGTGGTATCGATAATGTAGACATGAAAGACATGACGCATTTCAGTTATAGGTTTGTGCTAGGATTAAGGCCTGAAATCTCACAATGGATTCGAGATAACAAAATCAGTTGGCAGGGGAAACCAATAGATGATGTCCTGAAATATGCAAAATACTGCGAAGATGAAATCGAAAATAAAAAGAAAGCCCTCAAGGAGAAAGTGATGTGGGCTCAGGTAAAATTAGCTGAACAGCAAGAAAAACAGTTAAGTAAAATTACTTCTGATAATAATGTTCCGAATACCAATTCTGGGGGGGGAGGAAAGCCCAGACCTAAAATGAGTCGTGAAGAGGCCATGAAAAAGTTTCCGTGCCATGGGTGCGGCCAGATGGGGCATTGGAGAGACGAGTGTCCACACCTACAGGCTGGTAATGCCCCTGTAAATGGTTTAAATCCACAGGTGCCGAAAGAGGGGACAAGAAAAACCCAGCAACAGGTAAAATTACCTCCAGTACCTCGCGCTCCTAGACAGAATTTTAAGAGTCAGGGTCAGCAGAATGAGAGGGCGGAAGTATGGGAGGTTGAGAGTGAAAGAAATGCAGTCATTCCACAGTACTTGCTAAATGATACCTTCCTTTGTGAAGATCAAGATTGACGGGGCCTGAGAGGGGAGGATGAGGAGTGCGTACTTGGCGCCTCCTTACCGGTAGACCAGACTGGACCATACATTGAAGGAAAGGTTGAAGGAAAAGACGTCACCTTTCTGTTGGACACTGGTGCTACCAGATCTACTGTAAGAACAGTGGATGTTCCTAACCTACCCCTCTCGGGAGAAGCGATCCAAGTAGTGGGAGTCTCGAATCAGATAATACGTACCCCTGTAACTGAACCCATGGAGATTTCCATAGGAAATTTCAAGGAAATGCACAGATTTGTGGTCTGTGATTCCAGCCCTGTAAATCTACTGGGACGTGATTTGTTGTGCAAGATGCGTTGTACCATTTACTGCACACCAAATGGCGTTGAAATTCAGACCCCCGATGAAGATGGCCTGTACAAACTGATGTTAGTCAGACAAGATGCTGATATCAAGCCTTTGACAATTGAGGATTTACCTGAGGAACTCCAGCTAAGAGTAGTACCTGAAGTGTGGGATTTCACGGGAAAAGATGTAGGCCTGATGGCAAATGTGGACCCGGTTAAAATAGCAATAAAAACAAATGCTGTATACCCCAAAACCAGACAGTACAAAATGAGTGCAGAAGTGAAGGCAGGAGTAGCGACTGAAGTCACGAGGCTGTTGGAAGCAGAAATAATAGAAGAAGTGCTGAGCAGCCCCTGTAATTCGCCTATCATTGGGATCAAAAAGCCTAGTGGGAAGTACCGGGTGGTGCAAGATTTGCGCAAGGTAAACCAAATTGTTGTGCCTTGCTGTCCTATTGTACCCAACCCTGCAGTGATACTCTACCAGATTCCTTGGAACGCAGAATGGTTCACTGTCATCGATCTGTGCCACGCATTCTTTTCCATCCCATTGCACCCAGAAAGCAAGTTCCTTTTCAGTTTTGAATTTGACAGTCATATCTATGGCTGGAATCGTGTCCCTCAAGGGTACACTGAAAGTCCATCGATTTTCAACCAGATACTGAAAAAGTGCCTTGAATCCCTAGTGCTGCCAAGAGAGTCTGTTTTGGTGCAGTACATAGATGACCTGTTAGTGGCATCTAAAACCCAGTCTGACTGTGTCACTGACACAATTGCCTTGCTGAATCACCTAGGAAAAGGAGGACATAAAGTGTCGCCTGACAAATTACAATTCTGTAAAAACTCAGTAAAATATCTGGGGCACCAGATAGAAAAGGGAATCAGGAAGGTCACTACCGAAAGGATCAAAATAATTAAAGCAATGGAACTGCCCACCACCCAGAAAGAAGTGAGAATGTTCTTGGGAGTTGTGGGTTACTGCAGACAATGGATTGTAGGGTTTGCGGCTCTAGCCCGACCCCTGATAAATATGACAAAGAAAGGAGTGGAAGACCCCGTCCACTGGGACAGTGAGAGCATGAATGCTTGGGTAACTCTGAGAAACTGTCTATGTACCGCACCTGCATTGGGTATGCCTGAGTACACTAAACCCTTTGAACTGTTCTGTGACACCAGAGAAAATTGTGCTCTTTCAGTCCTGACCCAGGGGCACGGATCAGTCAGACGACCAGTAGCCTACTTTTCGGCCACCTTAGACCCAGTGGCCGCTGGACTGCCTGGCTGCTTAAAAGCCGTTGCTGCTACTTGTGTCAGTCTAGAACAGAGTGAGAGCATTGTCATGGGACATCCCGTCACTGTCTATGTTCCTCACTCTGTTGTCATCCTACTGACTAGAACTAAGACCCAGTACCTCACACCTAGTCGGCTGACTAAGTATGAGAGAATTTTGATTGGTGCTGAAAATGTAACTATTTCCCGGTGCAATGTCCTAAATCCTGCGACACTGTTACCTGTTCCTCTGGATGCAGAATCTGATGAGGACGGGGAACATAATTGCATCGATCTGACTGAATATAGCACCAAGCCCCGTCCTGACATCCGTGAAATAGCACTACGGGACGGGGATAAAACAATGTTTGTGGATGGCTCGTGTTTGAGACATGAAAGTGGGAGTCTGAGTGCTGCCTATGCTGTGGTTACACTGACAGGAGTCGTCGAGGCATCTTACATGCGCGAGGTGAAATCTGCACAAGTGGCGGAGCTCATCGCGTTAACTCGAGCATGCAAGAGGGGAAAGAACAAAAGAATTACTGTTTACACAGACAGTCAGTACTGTTTCGGGGTTGTTCATGACTTCGGCCAATTGTGGTTACAAAGAGAATTCATGACTTCCTCAGGCACACCTATCCGAAATGGGAAGGTGGTGCATGAATTACTTGAAGCTATCCAATTACCCAAAGAATTGGCTGTGGTCAAGTGTGCGGCTCACAGATCTGGAAATGATGATGTGACTGCCGGTAATAGGTACGCTGACCAAATTGCACAATTTTGTGCCCGTCACCAGATGTCCCTACAAATTGCCCGGTGGGATGGAACCAGCTGCCAACTTATGTTGTTTGATAATGTGTCAACGTGGGAAGAATTAAGAGAGATACAACAAGCAACAGATAGGCAAGAAAAAGGCAGGTGGGCCGCAAGGGAATGCGAATTGCGAGAGGATGGTGTGGTGGTAAGTCCGGATGGGGTGCCTGTACTGCCTGATAGTCTGATAGACCCCATGGTCAGAATGATACATGAGCCAACACATATGGGAAGAGACGCAATGTGTCGGGTGTTTGAACAGGTGTTCTGTAATTCAAAGTTCAGGGACCAGGCGGAAAGGCTTTGCCAGAGGTGCCTAGTGTGTCAGCAATTCAATGCAGGAAAGAAGACAGTAGTGAAACAGAGTACTATTGGAAAGGCAGTAGGTCCCTTCGTTAGAATGCAGGCAGACTTCATAACCATGCCCAGATGCAAAGGATATAGATATGTCTTAGTCGTAGTATGTCTATTCTCCAGGTGGGTGGAAGCGTATCCAGCTAAGAAAAATGACGCTGTCACCACAGCCAAATTGTTGCTCAGGGAGTTGATACCTAGGTATGGGATCCCAGAGACGATCGAAACAGACCAAGGTGGGCATTTTGCCAACGATGTCCTATTGGAACTCTGTAGAGCCTTCAAAATGAAGCAAAGATTGCACTGTGCCTACCACCCAGAGGCTTCTGGGGTAGTGGAACAAATAAATGGCACTCTGAAGTCCAGACTGGGAAAATTGTGTGATTCCACAAAAATGAACTGGATAGAAGCTTTACCCCTGGTGCTGATGAGTTTGAGAAGTATCCCGAATCGAAAGACTGGCCTGAGTCCCCATGAAGTGTTGATGGGAAGAGTGATGCGCCAGGCATGGGTACCCGGAAACAAACTGCTAAGCATTTCTGATGATATGGTGCTAGAATACTGCAAGCAGCTGGGTGACCAAGTGCGTTCTCTCTCTCAGCAGATTGGAGAGACTGAAGACGAGTGGCCAAAGACTCCAGCACACAACCTGCAGCCAGGAGACTGGGTGGTGTTAAAGAAACACACCCGGAGCAGCTGCTTGAAACCAAGGTGGGGAAAGCGACGACAAGTGATCCTCGTCACTACCACTGCTGTGAAGTGCGCTGGTGTACCGAAGTGGATCCACGCCAGCCACACAAAGCGGGTATCTGGAGAAAACGCGACTGGAGCTGAAGGCAGCACAGCTGAAGAGACTTCCGAGGAGGAAGGTCCGGAACTAGCTGACATCGAACTGCCGAGCACAAGTCGAGACGTTGAATGGTATCCCGCCGACGAACCAGTTCATGATCCAATACGAACAAGGAAATATTCCTACTTAGACAGTGAGTGGGATAGTCCAGGTGAGTCAGGAGTAGAAGGAGAAGGTCAGGTCAACGAAAGCCACAACACACCTGATCAGGACATAGGCCAAGTAGGGTCAGATCAAGATCTCGAGACTCCTCCTGAAACTCCGGAGCCGAGAAAGGGACAGTTAGAAGTTAGAGTTGACGTTCATGCAGAAGAAAACGAAGAGATCGAAGAGCATGAACAGGAACAGATAGAACTAGATCAAAGTGCTCAGACAACGGAAACAACAGTAACCAGAAACAAAAAGAAAGTGCGATTTGAATCTGAGCAGGGACAGAATAGGGACCAGGCAGAAGAAATAGACGAAAGACCTGGAACTAGTCAGACAGGCAGGGAAACAGAAGTGCCACATCAAAAAGTGAAAAGAGTGCACGAGGAAGGCGAAGTCTCCTCAACCACTGGGAGGCACGGAGGAAGAAGTGAACCCCGATACGTCAAGAGACTAAGGCTCAGACTAAAGACAGTCGGAGAAAACGATAAAGACCGAAAAAGGGCTCAAAGTGAAAGAAGTGCAGCCCAAGGAAAATCGCTGAGAAAAAGCGACAGAATAAAGAAACAGAACCGACTGTATCGGAGCCCTGAATGGACGTACTTTGTGTTGGAGGAGATTGACGAGCCTCACCACAGTGGCAACAGTGACAACGAGTCTATTGCTGATCGGAGTTCGGACGAAGACCCTCCGTAAGAGAACCCCTGAAGTGAGCCTTTGGTGCAAAGAAACGAAGAGGGGTAGCAAAAGCCACCTGTAAGCTAAAAATGTCTGATCCGAGTGTCTCTGGGAGATCCCGGTGTGGGTGTCTCAAAACATGTTGTAAGATATGCTTGTGTAGTGTAGCTATGCTAATAGTAATGTGGATAGGACTAACAGTTTTTCTGCCCTTTATGATAAGTAGAGATCCAAACTTGTCCCCTACTGAACCCGAAGCAGTAGATGTAGGGGTTGTACAGACTGCAGAAACACCACGTAGACTAGAAAGACGCGACAAAAGAGTAGGACTGACACACACACGACCTAATTTAGAAGCACCAGATGAGGATGGACTACATTTTCACAGAATGAAGAACAGGACGCATCTAAATGTTTTTGCTAACCTGTTAGTGCATTATGTAGAAGCTATGGAAATAGAGGACTGTTATGTCTGCATGAAGCTACCAACCTCAGTGGCTGAAGGCGTGACATACCACCATCTACCTTTGACCTATGGAATCTCCTGTAGTATATTAGCTAGCTTGTTCTATAGAAGCACCTTGCAGTACTATTATTCAAACGATGACGTAGTATTTTCTGAACTTCCTGTTAGAGGACATTTGAACCGTGTACATACTACAAGTGATGTGACCCGCTATATGGGAGAATATTTCCTGACTATAGGTAACATAGACTTAGATCAAGCAAGAGAAGACAATCTGACCTGTTCACTGCAAGAGCAGGAAAAGATGTTTATAAAGATGGCAGACAGAAGGAGAGAAAAGTTTCAGAAGAAGGCAAATGACGAGAAGGATAGAATCCCTAGGTGGGCTGAGCACATGGACAACACCTCAGAAGGCGAAGCCAGTCCTGCCTTGTTGCTGGATTTTGAAAGAAAGGGGAAACTTTGTATCCATAGGGAAAAGACAGAGTACTATAACAATGTATTCATCGGTTCCAGCGAGTGTGAACATAATTATAAGGTAATTGGAGGTTGGGGTTTCAAAAACGGGTCAGAACCTGTGTTTCCCGGAATATATTATATATGTGGGAACAAGGCTTATTTCAAATTGCCGGATCACTGGTATGGAAGCTGCTACTTTGGCATTGTTTTCCCGAAAATATACCATGTGAATAACGCAGCTGGAAGCGATGATGAAACTAATGGCTTAGTGCGTAGTAGACGCGAAAGTGTAGGCGAAATTGTAGGCGAAATTGTAGGTGATATCTTCAGTGCACTGATACCTGGAATGGGGGTAGTTCTGAACACCCATAGAATCTGCAAACTGTCTACAGTAGTGGACCGGTTATCAACGGACACTGCTGCTGGTTTCCTGCTGGTCAATACTGAAATGGTTGCGATCAGATCAATGGTTTTACAAAACCGTCTTGCCCTTGACACCCTATTAGCAAAAGAGGGCGGAGTCTGTAGAATGCTGAAAGCGCAACATTGTTGCACCTACATTCCTGACAAAAGTATCGAATTAAAACAATATGTGAAGAACATAACTAATTTGGAAAGAGAACTCAAACCATTGGAGGTTGACAGTGCCTGGACGAGACTGACTGGAGGTCTCTCCTCTATAGGTAGTTGGTTTACTAATCTAGGTAGAAATATTTTGTGGAAAATACTGATGCCAATAGTCATAATAGGTGTGATTGTATTGATCATTTTTATCTGCTGCAAATGTCAAAGGTGTAAAAAGAAATATACAGTCAATCCGAGGGGGGTGAAAAGAAACATTGATGAATTAGAATTAGAAGAGCTGAAGAGTGCAATTTATAAAAAGGCGAAAAATCACCACTCTCATAGGGAAGCTGAAAGAAAACTAAACAATAAGTTTATTGAAATCGAAATGGACGATATGAATGAATGAGAAAAGTTGGCATCTGTTTCCTTCATGTAGTGATGATAGTAAATATCATCAAAGAGGGGATTGATGGAGCAAGGATTCGCACGCATAGCGCCTTGCTCGTATGCAAAACCCTCGTCTATAATTGCATAATAATATTAACACCATTGTTCGTCATTTGTAAAGTGTTTTCCCCTACACGCGGGTGTCCCTAGGATGCTTGCTTGTTTATCTTTTCACGTACTAACGAAGCTTGCACTGAAAATGGCTGCTTTGCCGCAAATTCAGTCTGCGCATGCGTCGGTCATACCCATGTGATGTGACGCACTCGCATTCTGGAGGGATTCTGTGCTCATGCGCATTGATGCTAAATATGGCCGCTTGTCTCTTACCACGCTCTCTGCTTACTGCAGCAGCTTTTAGCCTATCTATTCTTTCGCATTAATCTTTAACGCTATAGTCATTATAAAGTAAGGGTTGGTTAAGTTTTAGCTTGGTATACAGTGCGATCATTTTATGTATGATTCTAATTTGTCTTCGCTTACTTTTCATGTACCGCGTCTTTTGGGCTGGGGTGATCATGAGCGGAGCCATGCTTGAGGCTCTGCTGGGCACCGTCACCTGACCAGAGAAAGTTCCAACTGCGCAGAAGCTAAACCTAGCCAGCTGGCTCCTGAAGCACAATGCGCCTGGGAACACCGCTGGGAATACGGAGTCTCACCTTGAAAGAAGCAATACTGTTGCTACCTACTGAAAACTGTCCTGTACTGCTGTATTCTATGCATGGGAACGTGAACCTGAGGGGCGGGTATTCAAAATTGCATATTTAATCATGTGAAACTGAATTCTAGGAGGTGGTAAAGACCGCACCACCTCTCCTGACCAATCACAATGTGGGAAACTGTCACTTGCAACATTTATGGGTGGTCTAAGGGTCCCCAAACTGTATAACTACCCTAGTTTAGCTTAGGAAAATTGTCCGACTTGTCCGAGTAGCAGACCTGTCACTGACCCTACGATCTCAATAGGTGCTCATTCTGAAAGTGCTGCGGAGCACTTTGTCCATACTTTCCACAATCTCCTAAGGGGTGGAAAATCCTAAGTGCTGGCGAAGCACTTTGCTGGGGAATTCGAAAATCCAATCGGGGTTTCTGGCGGATTACTTGCAGGAGGGGGTAACGCAGGCGTTGCTGTCCGAAGCTGTGGGTGTTGGTCGTACCCTGGGAGGCCCAGTCCTTGACCTGAACCTGAGGGGTATCCTGTCCTTACTGTCCGTGAGCTGTACCTGCTCGCATTCTGGCATTCCTTTTCTGAGGGTCCCTGTCCCCGTCTTTCCAACTGACCCGTGGCCAGGGTTGGTCTTCAATCTGATCTAGGTAAATATAGATTGTGGGTTTACGTCTCTCTCTCTCTTTCTCTCTCTCTTATCCGAACTGGTAAAGCATTCTTACCTGTATTTTTGCTTTATTGCCATTTCAATTATATGTGTCTGAATTTTAGTTGGTTCCTTCTTTCCCCCCATCCTTTAGAGAACTCATTGATTTTATAAAACCATAGCATGTTCCCGTTTTTCCCCCTTTCCTTTAGAGGTTTGCAGTGAACTTAGCAAAGAATAGCTTAAATACTTAGGATAAGTACATGTTGTAGGTCATTCCCAATCCTATGTTCTAGTATAAAATTGCAGTGACTAGTTTTGCTCTAAAACTCCTACCTTTAGTCTTCCCATATATCCTAATGGTCATATTTTTGATACAAAGCTACCTATTGGTGTTGATTTTAATGTTTGATATATTACTCTGTGTATCGCTTATTATCCTGGCATCTTCTCTTTGAATACGTATATAAAAATTTTAACTTCATCAGGTGTCTGTGGTCATTTTACAGAATTGTGGAAAGTATATTACTGATTTTAAGTGTATTGGATGTTAGGCCTGTCTACTATTTTCCCTAATAGCTCTAGGTCCGTCGGAAGAATTGTGCCTGTGGTAAGTCAGGTGCATGGTAAGCAGAGGTAAATCCAAACTTTATTACTCTTAGCAGCGTGCAGGAGGAGAAATCCTCACCCGGATCACCCAATAAAATTAGTGAAATAATAAATAGTGTCTTTTCACGCTAAGGGCCCAGTGCGTGTGAAGGAATTGGTAACTCGGGTGACCTGGGTAAAACTGCGCGCTCTAGCAGAAGGACTTAACTAAAGCCCTATTTATCTTCTTGGGGATTTTCCTCTAGTAGTCTATTCAGCAGGCACATGCTCCTTGGGTTTCCACAGCAGGAGCATCCTTATGTGATGGAGTACAAATCTATTCAGGAATGAACAGGTCATTCAGTGCCTCAAGTACCAACACTTTGCAGCTTGGTTCCCACATATACTCAGGAATGAGGGTACCAGGAGCTTTTCCCTCCTGAGTGGGTGGCAGAAGCATCTGGAACAGAGGTAGTTAACCTATTACTGGTAACGATAAGTGCTGCCAATTCTGATACAATCCCTAGGCCCAAATACCGTTTAATTAAATAAGTGTGACATTTTCCATCCACTTTAATAGCCCATGATCACCTTTGATACTCAGCTCTTCAGTGTCATCAAGAATAAATGCTTTCACCTGGATACATTTAATTCAGAAAAAAAGACAGCTCACAAGATTAAGGTTTGCCCGTCACAAGACTTTGGTCTTGTAAAGGTCAGCTGCTGAGAACTGTTTGTTGCATGCCATGCAACCGCCTGAAGCATGCTGTAAACAGAGAGAGTGGCAGTGGGAATCAATTTCTTCCATATCCAAATAAGCCCCCCAAAAAGTAGCGTAATGCGCCCCTTCTAGTAAGGGGATGCAGCGGGGGGAGAAGACCAGCCATTTCCAGAATAGGGAAGAAGGGAGTAGCTAATCCCTCAATCCCGCCTAGTTGGTATAAATAAAAGGAATTAGGTGAAGCAGTGGATGATGCATTTATGGAGCTTATGCATGTGGAAGGAGGCTTGAGGAAGGTGTCCCAAAGCTCTTAAAGCGGCAGTGCTCTTTTTGAGACACTTAAGGAAGACAGAATAATATTTTCCTTTAAAACTCCATATTTCTGCAGAGATATGATCACATGATGGGGGTTATCTTTGTGACATCTCTCAGATCAGGCCCAAAGCAAAAATGTAATTGTGCAAGGGTTCAACAATGGCAGTTCAACACATCTTACATATCAATTTTATAACACCTCAGGTTGTTCTAGATTAGACATTGACATTTCAGTTTTTGAACAGAATTTCTGTGGATTCAGTGACCAAATGCTTGATAGAGTTAGGAGAGGATTGCACAGTCTTTTAGAAAATGTGGTCTAACAAAGGAACTGGTGAGTTACATTCAGAAGGAATATTGTATCAAGTTGCTTAAATATTGTTAACATTAGTCTTTATTTATTTTGTTGTTCAAGAGAACATGTGTGTCTTTAAGGAGGAGGAGTGAGCTATAGGTCAATTTAAGTTACTACTATTTGATGTAAATAACAATGTTCGTTTTGTTTCTTGTTTTGGCTTGTAATTTAGGACGCTCCGGCCCTAGACATGGCAAAAGAAACAGTAGAAGAAGAGAAGGAAACTGGATCTTGCCTCAGCATCCATTTTTTCCGTATATTTGGAAGAAGAAGAAGAAGGAACAGCAATGTAGAACATCTCTTAGAGGAGGGACACGAACTGGACAGGGAAAAGGAACCAAGTCCATAGTGCTTTCATTGAAAAAAAAATGATCACCTCCAATTTGTATATCTAATTTTTAATTGTCAACAAACACAATGTAAAATGGATAAAATTCCTTCAGCATATTCGGGGATTTATACTACAAATACCCTATGTTTCATAAAGGGAGTCAATGAATATAGGGAAGACATTTTTAATGCAGACTTGGATGAGCCAATGGGCTTCTTGTGTAAGCAACTCCAAAAACACAAAATGTGAACCTTTCCTGTCTGTAATCATGCCCTGCTCAGCAGTGGCTGTATTTAATAAAAATAAGAATATATTCCACTTCGGAAACTGAAATTCCCACAACTGAGTAAGCATATTTATGTCTCAGAAGGTTTTCTGCAAGGTATCTGAGTGAAAATCTCCAACTCTTCTATTGTGTCTGTGAGGAGATTTCTTCTACAGTGGAAGCGTTCTCTATACTACTACGGAAATGTTGTTGTAGAACATGTAAATGGGACCATGGAGAGTAGCTATAAAATGGGGAATATTTGCACATCAACAGGAGGAGTTTAAGACAATTTAAGTGGGGTTTAGGGAGGGGTAGGAAGGATATTAGGGAGCAGCATGCTAAAGCTACTGCAACCCTAAAGGTCTCAAAGCAGTATTAAATGTACTCCAGCCCAACTTTGAGGTGAGTATAGCACCAAACATGGTTACTCTCAGGTACTGCATCATACTCCCTTAGAAAATTCAGGAGGCAGTGACTTAATCTAACCTAACGCAGCTCTAATTTAGGAAAGAGTTGAAGACACGCTTTTTTAAAGAACACTACATTACAATGCAGTAACAGTCCAATGAGCACATTCTTCTCCTATCATTTGTTGATTTTATGCTCATCTTTGACCCTTTACAGTACTTTGTTGTCTTTTTGATTAGATTCATGCTATACAAATACCATATATATATAAAATGGGGAAGTGGGTCGGCGGTTGCGCACACCGCTTCCGTTAAAGCCCCTGAAGAGAAGCAGATGGAGCTTCGAAACGCGTTGGGCAGATCCCGTACGGAGCGGCGTCTACGAGTGGATCCCCGTCCTCACCTATACATAAACCAAGCTGCTGTTCGCGTGCTACTCAAAGGTGGACACCTTCGAGCATTGATATATATATATATATATATATATATACAGGCATACATATGTACATACATATAACGCTCCAAATGGCATAATAAATTAAAAAATATATTTATGTATATTCAATCAGAAAAAAAAACAAAGGTTACAGTAATGTGATAGTTAGGTGAATATGTCAGGGACAATATTAGCATGTTGGACAAAAAAAACCCACAGAGATGCACCAGTTATAGTGAACACAGCTAACTATAAATTGCGCCCCTGCCATGCTCTGCTTTAAACATCACATATTACATCACTCAAGACATGTTCCATAACATTATTTATAACATAACTGATGACATCTCAAATGACATCATTGATGACATTACTGGTAACTTAATCCAAACTTCTCTTGTACGTATTACGCTATAAATTAACATGGCTTTAGAGGACTGAAAGTAAGTACAAAATAGCTCAGAATAATATAAAGCATTGTTAATGCCATCACTGATGCACCTTCCTTAGATGTAGCAAGTCTGTGTTATGTGCAACATTGACCCTATACCATACACTTCACGGGTAGCCTAAGTTCACATTAACGATCAACCAGGTAAATATGGGAAACTCTCATTGAACATAGTGTTCAGTATGTATACAACTGTTCAGAGAAAGTCCTGTTCCTAAAGATACTCAACGTCTGTTCCAAAATGATTGCTTTGATCTGTATCAAACCCCTCACAGTCATTGAACCTACATTGAAAAATGAAATTGATATGAGTAGAAAAGTGGGTGCTTTAACCAGTATTTACTCTATGGAGAGAGTTTACTCAGTGCCACACTGTTTGCAGACAGTGAAACTCTCATGAGAAATACACTACACAGTATTAGGAAGAATCTACTATGAACAGTGTTAATTCTATGCAACGCTTGTCGAACAAAACACTATTCGCTTAACCACATCCATGCAGCCCCGATTTACCCCCGGTGCTGAGCCCTAATGAAAACGGGCGTGGTCATGACGGAACGGTTCCGTCATCAGCACAGCTCGACCAATGCTCATGACAGAACCGTTCCATCATGAGCATCGAAGGGGTTAATACAAGCAAGGTCTGAAGATGCTAAAGATCGTACTACCTGCAGCCTTCATACATTGGTAAAAGAATTAGAGCTAGCCCATCTTTAGAAGCAAAAGAAGCTCATGTACATAGTATACACAGTCTTCTTTGTTATGTAGAAATTGTCATGCTGAGAGGATTCATTCTAATACCTAAGGCTGCTTACAAGTCTTACTATTTACTACGTAGAATCTTTGCGCTGTTGGAACTGTACACAAGATTACTCTTCAATACAAAGATATATAACATGTTCGATACCTCTACACACCTGTGATGCATTAGAAGCACATGCATTTTGTAAACACTTACACCCATTAGCTGGACACAGGCTAAACAAAAATAGATAGAAAAGTATTATGGTAGTTACCCGCTACTGTGTAAACTATACAACAAATTAATTGGATGATGTCATCTGTGATGTCATTAATCAAGTCATAGAACATGTTACAAGTGATGTAATATGTGTTGATCATAAGCAGTGAATGGCAGGGGCACAAGCTGACTTTCTGTGGATCTTTGAGTTCAAAACGTTAATGTTTTCACTCACATAATCACCTAATTATAACTTTACTTTAACCTTTGTTTTTTTCCAGTGAATATCTAAGTTGTTTTTAAAGTAAAAACAGATATTTTTTATCACACCTAACTATAATGTTACTTTAACCCTTGTATTTTTCAGTTAAATTTCAAGTTTTTTAAAACTTGAAGTAATATTTTATTGCCATATGTAACGCAAACCCCATGCGCCCACGGGCTTTGGCAGCCAACCCCACGCTGTGCATGGGCTTTCATTGCGTGGGGTTGGCCGCAGGGCCTGTCTTGTAGCCGGGCCCTGCTTTCAACTCCCTGAAGGCAGCCAATCTCATACTGTGCATAGCCTTTGTATGTGCGCAGAAGGGGTTTGCACATAGGGCTTGGCCTGCGTCAGGCTGTCAACCCCACACTACGCACAGCCTTTGGTGCATGCAGCCTAAGGTTGGCTTTCAGGCCCATGGAGCACCTTTCTTGGGGCCAAAACATACATATTAAGGGGAGGAGGTTTGCATTTGCAGCGCCCTCCCACACGCTTAATTGGCCCAAGAGACCTTATCTTCTGGGGCCACTTCCAATCAAAATTGGAGGGGGGCCATGTGAACCCACTTCTCACACCTTAAAAGTCCATGGGGACCCTATCATCTGAGTCCAATTACAAATAAACAGGGAAGAAGGGCATGCCGCCTCTCCCAAAGCCTTAATTGTGAACAGGGACCACAACCTCTGGGATCAAATGCAATAAAAACAGGGGGGGGACCAAGCAGCTTCCATCCCCAAGCCTTTTGAATCCCGGAGACCTTCTCCCCAGGGCCAACATCTAAGGGGAGGGAGGACCTGCAGTCCCCTTCCATGAGCCTTATTAGGCCCTGGGGAGCCCATTCTGAGGCCTTTTTTTTTAAGGGGACTGGGGCTGCATGGCCTCCCTCCCAGAGCCTTATCAGGACCCCTGCCCCAACCCCGGGGCCTATGCAATTAAAAAGGAGACGGGGCATACAATCCCCCTCCCTGAGCCTTAATAAGCCCCGGGAACACATCTACCGGGCCAAATACAATAAAAACAAGCATTGGCATAGCCAATAGGTCTCGCTTTTGGGACCTTATAAGTGTTTAGCCATGCAACACTTGATGTTATTTAATCAAGGATATTTTGCTGCATAACTAAACACTTATAATGTCCTAAAGGCGATACCTATCAGCTATGCATTTGGGGTCTTTATAAGTGTTTAGGTAGAGACTTTGCCAATGTTTCTAAGCTGTGCAGTAGAGAAGTGTGGCTGCTGTGCAGCATGCTGAGAAGTTGTAATTAAAAAGTGTAAGAAGCACTGAGTGATGCCGTGGTGTCGCTGAGTGCTGCTGTGCTGGCCCTGAGTTCTGCTGTGCTGGCCTTGAGTGATGCTGTGGTGGTCCTGTGTGATGCTGTGGTGGTGTTGACTGATGCTGATTGCTGCTGTGGTGCTGAAGAATGATGCTGTGGTAGCATATAGTGATGCTGTTGTGGTACTGAGTAATGCTGTGGTGCTCCTGAGTGATGCTGTGGTAGTGCTGAGTGATGATGTGGTGGCGTTGAGTGATGCTGTGCTGGCCCTGAGTGATGCTGTGGTGGTCCTGAATGATGCTGTGGTGGTGCTTCATGATGCTGTGGTGATGCTGATTTATACTGTTGTGTTGAAGAGTGATGCTGTGGTACCGTTTAGTGATGCTGTGGTGTTCTTGAGTGATGCTATGGTGGTGCTGAGTGATGCTGTGGTGAAGGTGAATGATGCTGTGGTAGCCCTGAGTGATGCTGTGGTGGTGCTGAGTGATGATGTGGTGGTGCTAACTGATGCTGTGGTGGTGCTGACTGATGCTGACTGCCGGTAGGGATGCCGGGGTTCAAAACCTGCGCCAATTGGTGCCGAATGATGTTGGTAACCGACCCCCGTCGCCGGTGCCTTCCCTGTCTGGGCCCCGACCACGACGACAAGTCCTGCTCCCACTGCCGGGCCCTGACGTCCAAAACTAGACGGGAGCGGTCCCGCAATCGTCTCGAGCTCCGCCAGTCAGCCCCGCGCCGCTCGAGGTCTCGGTCCGGAAGGAGGTCGAGGGACCGGTCACGGGGCCGGAGTCACCACAGTTCCGGGAGTCGTCATCGGTCTTTGGGCTTGAAGTCCTCAGGTAAGAGGCACAAGAAGTCGAAGAAACGACATCGCTCTTCTGACCCACCCCACCCCCGAGAGCCTGGTCATCAAGGCCTCTAACTCCCAGACCGCATTCCCGATGGCTCCCCCCGATCCGGAATCCAAGAGGTATGAGCAATACGGAAAAAGGTATTCTCCTCCCTGAGTTTGGGGTTGCGGTCAGTCAACACAGCGTGCCTCTTGGGCCGTTACACCCACTCTCTGTGGGACATGGTCGCGGACGTGCTGCCACAATGTCCGGAGGAGGCCCGGACTAAACTCACCCAAGCCCTTGCGGAGGGTCGGTATTCCCTTCCGGTGTGGGCTGGATACCACGGACTCACTGGGCAGAGCGATGGCAACAACGGTGGCGAATCGTCGCCACGCCTGGTTGAGGTCCGCCAACTTTTCGGCTGATGTCCAAAACACCCTTATCGAGATTTTGACCATGATGGCGGCCCCGTGATTTTGGATACTAGTGGTACACGTTAAATTGATTGACCATTTGGATATTGAATACCCGAGCTAGATGCGCGTGAGAGCGCACACAAGCCAGCTGCATATAAGAAGTAGTTGGTGTCCTTTGAGTGACTGGTTACCTGCCGCTGCCGAATTAAGTTCTTGGAGTTCTTTATCGCCCTGTCCTGAAGAGGCCAGATTTACTGGAAGGCCGAAACGCGACCGCGTCAACACTTTCCATATGGAGGAGTCCTTGTTTTGAATTAATTTTGGAAATGAATGCCATGTGACACACTTTAGGATTTAGGGTCTGTGAGTTTGTGCGTTGAACCAGTGGTGTCTGACTACCTCCTAGTGCACCCCCTAGATTGAATAGGAGGGCCCTCAGCTTTTGCTGCAATATTGTTTCTTTAGGGTGAAAAAGAAAAAGTGTTTACTTGTCATTGTTTTAATTTTTGTCAAAAGTGTATATGTTGTTTGTATTCATTGTATATAGGTGTGTACATAGGTGTATATATTTGTGTATAGTGCATAAAGTTGCCTTTAAAATCTTTTGATTGTTTGAAAAAAAGAAAAAAAAGAAATGAGATGAAAATATTTTGTGTTGATTGCAATAAATAAAAAGTGTAATCATGTCCCCTTGTGTTAGTGATGATGTCCAGAATGTTTGATTAATTTAGCATTGGACTTAGGTCACAAAAATAGGAGAATTTATAGTCCCCTATTAGAAAAGTAGCGTAGATCAGTTCCTCCTTTTTCCATTTTTTCTGTTCCCTGCAAAACACCCTTCTGGACATGCCGTTTGATGGCCGTCGCCTCTTTGGCGACAAGGCAGACCATGCGCTTGAGCGCTTTAAGGACTCCAGGGCTACGGCCAAGTCCTTGGGCCTCTCGGCCCGCGCCAGGAAACGGTTGCCTTTCGCTCCTTTCGTGGCCAAGGAAGGGGCGCCCCCACACGTCCTGCCAGCCACGGGCCGCGGACTACCATCCAGCGCGGTGGCGGACGTGGAAACCGTTGTGGCGGCAGTCGGGGACAACGGCGAGGCCAGTCCACACCTACCCCTGCAGAATCCGCCTCAAAACCCTCCTAGTCTGAGCTTTCAGGCCCATGTGATGCCAGAGGAGGGCAGTGTTCACCATCACCACCTCCACTGGCGCACTGTCACATCGGACAGGTGGGTGCTGCAAATCGTCTGAAGGGGCTATTCCCTCCTCTTCGAGGCGTCCCCTCCAGCCATGACACCGCAGTACAACCGCATGTCGGGGGATCACTTGAAACTTCTACAAGAGGAAGTTACGGCCCTCTTGGCCAAGGGGGCCATCGAGCACGTTCCTGGGCCAGAAGTAGGGTGTGGTGTTACTCCCACTACTTTCTGGTACCCAAGAAGGGCAAAGGGGGCCTACTCCCTATCTTGGACCTGCAGAACGTCAAAGGCTTCCTCCGGAAGGAGAAGTTCAAGATGCTGACACTGGCTCAGGTCTTAGCTGCCCTGGACCCGGGAGACTGGATGGTAGCGTTGGACTTGCAGGATGCTTATTTTCATATCCCCGTCCTGCTGGCCCACCGGCGTTACCTGCGGTTCACAGTAGGCCACGAGCACTTTCAGTTTACCGTGCTCCCCTTCGGCCTTACCAGCGCCCCACGGGTGTTCACGAAAGTGATGGCGGTGGTCGCAGCTCATCTGCGCAGGTTAGGGGTTTCAGTCTTCCCCTACCTCGGCAACTGGTTGTTGAAGGCGGGCTCGCCCCTGACAGTCGTCAGCACCTCCAGACTACGGCTGACCTCCTGCACCTGCTGGGGTTCTCCATCAATGTGCCAAAGTCACACCTGTGTCCCTCTCAGAAGCTTCTCTTCATCGGAGCGCTTCTAGACTGGGCACAGTTTCGGGTTTATCCTCCCGGACAGCGGGTTCAGGATATTCAGGCTCTGATTCCGATCTTTCAGCCGTTATCCCGAGTCTTGGTCAGCTTAACGCTTCGGCTTCTGGGGATGATGGCCTCCTGCATTTTTCTGGTGCATCAGAGAAGTTTCAGTGGGCCCATTATCAGGGCAAATTGGCCGACCATGTCTTGATCTCGGAGGGCAGTGGTAGCTCGCGGACCGCAATTGGGTCAGCGGCAGATCCCTCTCCCTACCCCAACCGGAGCACGTAGTTGTGACGGACGCATCCCTCCAGGGCTGGGGGGGCCGCATGGGAGAGGCATAGATCTCCGGCGGAGTCCCGGCTCCATGTCAAGCTTCTGGAGCTGTGGGCGATCCGGCTTGCACTGAAGGCATTCCTCCCCTCTGTCCGGGGGAGTGTAGTGCAGGTGTTCACGGACAACACCACCGCCATGTGGTACTGCACCAAACAGGGCGGGGTGGGGTTGTGGACCCTATGCCAGGAGGCTCTGTGCCTCTGGTGCCCCTGAGTGAAGCTGTGATGGTGCAAAGTAATGATGTGGTGGTGCTGAACAATGCCGTGCTGGCCCTGAGTGATGCTGTGGTGGTGCTGACTGATGCTGTGTTGATGCTGATTGATGCTGTGGTGCTTTGGTGTGATGCTGTGGTGGTACTGAGAGATGCTGTGGTGTTCCTGAGTGATGCTGTGGTGCTGCTGAGTGATCCTGGGATGTTGTTGAGTAATGCCCCCCCACTTCAGGTCACTTGTGGTGTTCCCCAGGGTTCATCTCTCTCTCCTTTACTGTTTAATCTATATATCTATCCTTTAACTTTTACACTCCAGCAGCTGGAGGTCACCGTATATAACTATGCGGATGACCTCCAGCTCATTTTCAATCTCTCTTCTTCTTCTCACTCTGTTTCTAACTTTCAGACTATTATGATTTTCATCAGGGACTGGATGAACCACAACCACCTGAAGTTGAACCCAGACAAAACCGAGTTGGTTCTCACAGGTGGTTCTCTTTATTTTGACCCTCTTCCCTTGGTCCCCCTCCCACTCCTTCCTCCACAGTCAAGACCCTAGGTATCAAAATGAACAATCATCTCACTCTACATTCACAAATTAGTTCTGTTGTTTCTTCTTGTTTTCTCACTCTTCGTACTATTCGCACTGTTTCCCGTTTCTTTTCTCCCCTGGCACTTAAACTGATCATGTCCGCTTTGGTGATTTCCCGGCTGGATTACGCCAATGCCCTGTACAACGGCATCCCGGCGTACAGCCTACGGAAGCTCCAGATGGTTCAGAACCAGGCGGCACGATTGGTGTATGGCCTCTCCCGCTCTCACCATTCAACACCTTTATTAAAGGCGCTCCACTGGCTTCCTGTCAGGGAACGATCCCTTTTTAAAACTGGCTGTATGGTTTTTCAGGCCCGCCAGGGCTCTGCTCCCGCCTTCATTTCCTCCTTGATTAGGGAGTATGTCCCTGCCAGAGAGCTTCGCTCATCGTCCCAATCACTTCTGCAAATTCCGCGTTACAAACGCAAAAAGTGGGGAGGAGCCAATTTTTCAACTTTGGCTCCTACTTTTTGGAATTCCCTCCCCGACCACTTACGGTCTGCTCAACATTGCTCCTCCTTCCGTAAAGACCTTAAAACTTTTTTGTTCAAACAGGCCTTCTCTCTGTAAATTATGACCAACCCATTTCACTGCGCCAGTTATTTACGGCCTCTCTCTGCTAAATTTGTCTCCACAGCGCCAAGAAACCGCACGGTGAACGTAGCGCTTGATAAGTATTTTAAATTCAAATTCAAATTCAAATTCAAATGCAGTGTTGGCCCTTAGTGATAATGTGGTGTCGCTGAGTGATGATGTGGTGCTGCTGAGTGTTGCTCTGGTGGTGCTGAGTTATGCTGTGGTGGACCTGAGGGATGATGTGGTAGTGCTGAGTGACACTGTGGTGGGGCTGATTGATGCTGTGGTGGTGCTGATGAATATTGGTGTGTCCCTGAGTGATGTGGTGGTCCTGAGTGAGGCTGTGGTTGTGCTGCCTGATGCTCTGGTGATATTGATTGATGCTAGGGCACTGCAGAGTGATGCTGTGGTAGCATTTAGTGATTGTGTGGTGGTACTGAGTGATGCTGTGGTGTTCTTGAGTGATGCTGTGGTGGCCCTAAGTGATGCTGTGGTAGTGCTGAGTGAACTGCTGTGGTGCTGACTGATGCTGTGTAGATGATGAAGCACTTCAGTGTGATGCTGTGGTGGCACTGAGTGATGCTGTGGTGTTCCTGGGTGATGCTGTGGTAGTCGTGAGTGATGCTGTGGTGAAGGTGAGTGATGTTGTGGTGTCCCTGAGTGATACTGTGGTGGTGCAAAGTAATAATGTGGTGGTGCTGCCTGATAATCTGGTGATGCTTATTGATGCCGGGGCACCACCGAGTGCTGCTGTGGTAGCATTTAGTGATGGTGTGGTGGTACGGAGTGATGCTGTGGTGGTGCTGAGTGAAGCTTTGGTGGTGCTGACTGATGCTGTGGTGGTGTTGAGTGATCCTGTGCTGGCCCTGAGTGATGCTTTGGTGGCCCTGAGTGATGCTGTGGTGGTGTTGAGTGAAGCTTTGGTGGTGCTGACTGATGCTGTGGTGGCATTGAGTGATCATTTGCTGGCCCTGAGTGATGCGTTGGTGGCCCTGAGTGATGCTGTGGTGGTCCTGAATGATGCTGTGGTGGTGCTTCATGATGCTGTGGTGATGCTGATTTATACTGTTGTGCTGAAGAGTGATGCTGTGGTACCGTTTAGTGATGCTGTGGTGTTCTTGAGTGATGCTATGGTGGTGCTGAGTGATGCTGTGGTGAAGGTGAATGATGCTGTGGTAGCCCTGAGTGATGCTGTGGTGGTGCTGAGTGATGATGTGGTGGTGCTAACTGATGCTGTGGTGGTGCTGACTGATGCTGACTGCCGGTAGGGATGCCGGGGTTCAAAACCTGCGCCAATTGGTGCCGAATGATGTCGGTAACCGACCCCCGTCGCCGGTGCCTTCCCTGTCTGGGCCCCGACCACGACGACAAGTCCTGCTCCCACCGCCGGGCCCTGACGTCCAAAACTAGACGGGAGCGGTCCCGCAATCATCTCGAGCTCCGGCAGTCAGCCCCGCGCCGCTCGAGGTCTCGGTCCGGAAGGAGGTCGGGGACCGGTCACGGGGCCGGAGTCACCACAGTTCCGGGAGTCGTCATCGGTCTTCGGGCTTGAAATCCTCAGGTAAGAGGCACAAGAAGTCGAAGAAACGACATTGCTCTTCTGACTCCCCCCGACGCTCGCGCGACGCAGCCGAGGGTTCGGGCAACACTGCCCCCGTGGTGCTGAGTGAAGCTTTGGTGGTGCTGACTGATGCTGTGGTGGTGTTGAGTGATCCTGTGCTGGCCCTGAGTGATGCTTTGGTGGCCCTGAGTGATGCTGTGGTGGTGTTGAGTGAAGCTTTGGTGGTGCTGACTGATGCTGTGGTGCCATTGAGTAATCATTTGCTGGCCCTGAGTGATGCGTTGGTGGCCCTGAGTGATGCTGTGGTGGTGCTGAGTGATGCTGTGTTGATGCTGATTGATGCTGTGGTGCTTTGGTGTGATACTGTGGTGGTACTGAGAGATGCTGTGGTGCTGCTGAGTGATGTTGTGGTGAAGGTGAGTGATGCTGTGGTGGAGCAAAGTAATGATGTGGTGGTGCTGACTGATGCTGTGGTGGCATTGAAAGATCATTTGCTGGCCCTGAGTGATGCGTTGGTGGCCCTGAGTGATGCTGTGGTGGTGCTGAGTGATGCTGTGTTGATGCTGATTGATGCTGTGGTGCTTTGGTGTGATACTGTGGTGGTACTGAGAGATACTGTGGTGTTCCTGAGTGATGCTGTGGTGCTGCTGAGTGATATTGTGGTGAAGGTGAGTGATGCTGTGGTGGAGCAAAGTAATAATGTGGTGGTCCTGACTGATGCTGTGGTGGTGCAAAGTGATGTCACTGGGTCCCTGAGTGTTGTTATGGTGGTGCATAGTGATGCTGTGGTAGTACTGATGAAACTTGAAGGTGAGTGATGCTGTGCTGTCCCTGAGTGATGCTGTGATGGTGCAAAGTAATGATGTGGTGGTGCTGAACAATGCTGTGCTGGCCCTGAGTGATGCTGTGGTGGTGCTGACTGATGCTGTGGTGGCGCTGAGTGATATCACTGGGTCCCTGAGTGATGTTGTGGTGGTGCATAGTGAGGCTGTGGTAGTGCTGAGTGAAACTGTGGTGGTGCTGACTGATGCTGTGGTGGTGTTGTGTTATCCTGTGCTAACCCTGAGTGATGCTTTGGTGGCCCTGAGCAATGCTGTGATGGTGCTGCCTGATGCTCTGTTGATGCGGATGGATGCTGTGGTGCTTTAGTGTGATGTTGTGGTGGTACTGAGTGATGCTGTGATGTTTCTGAGTGCTGCTGTGGTGGTGCTGAGTGATGTTGTGGTGAAGGTGAGTGATCCTGTGGTGCCCCTGAGTGATGCTGTGATGGTGCAAAGTAATGATGTGGTGATGCTGAAGAATGCTGTGCTGGCCCTGAGCGATGCTGTGGTGGTGCTGAGTGACGCGTTGGTGGTGATGACTGATGCTGTGGTGGTGATGAGTGATATGACTGGGTCCCTGAGTTATGTTGTGGTAGTGCTGAGTGATGCTGTGGTGGTGTTTAGTGATGCAGTGTTGGCCCTGAGTGATAATGTGGTGTCGCTGAGTGATGCTGTGGTAATGCTGAGTGTTGCTGTGGTGGTGCTGAGTGATGCTGTGGTAGACCTGAGTGATGCTGTGGTAGTGCTGAGTGACGCTGTGGTGGGACTGATTGATGCTGTGGTGGTGCTGAATAACATTGTTGTATCCCTGAATGATACGGTGGTAGTGTTGAGTGATTCTGTGGTTGTGCTGACTGATGCTGTGGTCATGCTGTTGCTCTACAGAGTTTTTATTTTATTTTTTTATAGAGTTTTATATAGCACGGACTTGACCCTTGGGTATCAGAGCGCTTAACAGTTACATTTGGAACAATTGTGATACAATCCGAATAGCTATATATAGTTCCTGTACATGATTTTCTTATCAGATTCAATAATAGTAGTAGCATTACTGTATATACAATTCCTGTACATGACATGATTCAATTATTAATTTCAACAATTCAGCATTACTATATATAATATTCCTGTAAATGTCATTCCTATTCGTTTTAGCACAAGTAACATGGATCTGATGTGCTTTCGGTGGGATCCACAACAGGACAAGTTTGTGATCTACGTTTGGTATTAGTCTTAATGCTAAAGAACCGTCTAGCCTTATGGAAGGAACTTGATCATAAGCTAGCTCTTTGCTTCCTTCCGTGATGCAGATTCATGCTGTGGCACTGCAGAGTGATGCTGTGGTAGCATTTAGTGATGGTGTGATAGTATTGAGTGATGCTGTTGTGTGCTTGAGTGATGCCGTGGGAGTGCTGAGTGATGCTGTGGTGAAGGTGAGTGAAGCTGTTGTGGCCCTGAGTGATGCTGTGGTGGTGCTGAGTAATGCTGTGGTGGTGCTGATTTATGCTGTGATAGTGCTGACTGATGCTGTGGTGATGCTGAGTGATGCTGTGGTGGCCCTGGGTGATGCTGTTGTGGTGCTGAGTAAAGCTTTGGTGGTGCTGACTGATGCTGTAGTGGCATTGAGTGATCCTGTGCTAGACGTGAGTGATGCTTTGGTGGCCCTTAGTGATGCCGTGGTGGTGCTCAGTGAAGCTTTGGTGGTGCTAACTGATGCTGTGGTGGCTAAGGGTGGGCGTAAAATCCGTTTCTCGGGCAAATTTGCGGATTTTCCGCGATTTCGCGATCCGCGAATCACGCGAAATCGTGATGCTTTGGTGGCCCAGAGTGATGCTGTGGTGGTGCTGACTGATGCTGTGTTGATGCTGATTGATTCTGTGGTGCTTTAGTGTGATGTTGTGGTGGTACTGAGTGCTGCTGTGGTGTTCCTGAGTGATGCTGTGGTGGTGCTGAGTGATGTTGTGAAGGTGAGTGATGCTGTGGTGTCCCTGAGTGATGCTCTGATGGTGCAAAGTAATGATGTGGTGGTGCTGAACAATGCTGTGCTGGCCCTGAGTGATGCTGTGGTGGTGCTGAGTGACCCTTTGGTGGTGATGACTGATGCTGTGGTGGTGATGTGTTATATGACTGGGTCCCTGAGTAATGCTATGGTGGTGCTGATTGAAGCTTTGGTGGTGCTGGCTGATGCTGTGGTGATGTTGAGTGATCCTGTGCTGGCCCTGAGTTATGCTTTGGTGGCCCTGAGTGATGCTGTGGTGGTGTTGAGTGAAGCTTTGGTGGTGCTGACCGCTGCTGTGGTGGCATTGAGTGATCATTTCCTGGCCTTCAGTGATGCTTTGATGCTTTTAGTGGTGCTGAGTGATCCTGTTTTGCCTATGAATGATGCTGTGGTGCTGCTGAGTGATGCTGTGGTAGCATTTAGTGATGGTGTGTTGGTACTGAGTGATGCTGTGGTACTGCTGAGTGATGCTGTGGTAGAACTGAGTGATGATGTGGTGGTGCTGAGTCATGCTGTGGCGATGCTGATTGATACTGTGGTGGTGCTGAGGGATGCTTTGATGGTGCTGAGTGATGTGGTGGTACTGACTGATGCTGTGGTGGTGTTGAGCGATGCAGTGGTGGCCCTAAGTGATTCTGTGGTAGTGCTGAGTGATGATGTGGTGGTGCTGAGTGATGCTGTGGTAGTGTTCAGTGAAGCTGTTCTAGTGCATAGTGATGCTGTGGTGGTGCTGACAGATGCTGTTGTGATGTTGATTGATGCTGTTGTGCTAGAGAGTGATGCTGTGGTAGCATATAGTGATGTTGTGATGGTACTGAGTGATGCTGTGGTGGTCCTGAGTGATGCTGTAATGGTGCTGACTGATGCTGTGTTGATGCTGAGGGGTATAAGTGCCTTCACGGGAATTTATTTGAATAACAATTGATAATTTAAGTTTGACTGGGAAGGATAAATTAATGATCCTTGTAAGAAATCAATTCAGAAAATGAATTAGTGATTATAGAGAAACACAATTCATCAAAACACAAAAATAATACATAGATCACAAACATGAACACAAAGGTGTATAGGAAAATAGAATTTATCAAGTGGTAAAATAATTAATTTCATATACACATATGATTGATTCAAAATTGATTAGGTCTGCAGGTACACAAACGATATATTAATAGATAACTCAGCAGAACCTAAAAACACCTATCCAAAATTCAAATATATCACATAAAGTAAGGATGAGGCGGGGTTCGACGTTTCGGTCTCCTAGAGGACACTTTGTGAGGCCATCTTCAGGACTGGTGTCAATTGGGGACTCTATATTAACCAAGTGTAATCTGAAACAAAAATGTTGGCAGTTACACATCGTTATCTACTATTTTGCATTTTATCTATAACACCTTAGTGACCAAACAAAAATAACACTACTGACAAAAACAAACTGCACCCAAACACAATTATTTCCAAAAGCAAATGACATGTTATCAGAACATCGATGAATTATATAACTAACATTTGATATTTCATTCAAGAAACTGCTTATATTCACATTATGTACACAAACTTTTTATATCATCACATTCGCAAATGTTTTGTTAGTACAGTTTTTTTAACCCCTTCGATGCTCATGACGAGCTCAGCTCGTCATGAGGCACAGTGGAGCTGTGCTGATGACGAGCTGAGCTCGTCATGAACAATGGGCTTTCCAACAATTCAGCACAGGAGGAAAATATCAATAGCAGCGAAGGTGTTAACAGTCCAGTCTCATAACTGCGGTGACATCAGAGGTTTCAAATAGAACATCAATCTCATCGAGTGAATATGATTATTAATAATGATTACATTAAGTCATTATGTTTAAAGATTACTATTAGATATTGCCTTTTTTATGATTGGCACACTCGAATACAGCCTCTTTTTTGCAAAACATTTTGAAAATATATTGTGTACAACACATATTGGCAATTTATTATTCACATCGATCCACTTAAACTCTTTATTCTAATCATAATATTCATCACTCTAGTTAAACAGTTATATTGACCACGAACCAAGAATTGTGGATGTCTTAAAATCAGGAAGAATGTTGGGTCGGCAACCTTTTTACCTCAATTTAGGTGCTGGAGAACGTTAATTTTCAAGGTGGGTCACACAACTGGAGGGGGTGCAGCTGGCCCTAAATTTAAGTATATCAATTACTTGAAGAGATTTGAAACCATGAATGTAATCTAGGTCAAATACTAAAGCAATAAATACCCTATATCAACGATGAGCCGCACCGATAGAAATTCTGTTTCAGTAGCGATGGAGGATAAAAAGCCAAGCACATCCAATCTACAAGATAGAGAGCTAAGTTATAGGCAAAGGTGAGCCAAGATTCGACTAGGGCAATAAAGCAAATGCACATATCAAGGGAGGTCACATCATAGACCTACCTAAGGATCGGTGTCAAAATCGTAACGACCAACAGAGTGAGTGGCATTGTAAACTTGACCCACGATATTGGAGAAGAACGATTCCGAATCTAAAAAATAGATGTAATCGAATTAAGTACTAGGTTAACATCCGTTTTCACAAATAATATACATAATGGCAGAACTAGTTTACCTATAGGTCCAAAAAAAATGTATATGGGCCAAAGAGGTGCGTTGCGTTGTTGATGAGATCGACCAAGTAGGAATCTAAAATATGAAAAACAATATGTCACCTACCAAAACGTTAGAGAATATATAGGTAGTATATGACAGCAGATGGCACTATTTACCTCAATCCAAAGTAGTCGGGGAGGATCCGTAGGGCCCTCAGAGAAAATAATAACGTTCTGGAATAAAAAGACAGGGATATGTAGAAAACCTGTCGACACAGTGCCAGAAGAGTATCTATAAGCCTAAAACTAAGGGCTTACCGTTAAGCTCACTCTGCGGTCGGAATAAGAAATCCAGCTCGTAACCGGGAGGTAGAAGCAACCCATGCTGGTTTTACCTGTATTTAAAACTCCATTTGGGGATCGAAATAGGACTGCATATTTGGGCGCCATATTGGAAAGGTGTAAAAATAACTGAATTTACAACCCGAAAAAACTTGCATGGATATGTATACAATCCACAGTGATACAAAAGATAGTGTCCTTAATGAAACACGGGCGAGATGTTAATCATCAATTAATTGAGAGCTCTAGTGGGACCCATGTCGTGGCCGCCACATTGGAAGAGTAAGCCAAAATGCCCATTCAATCCAACAAGGAATAACTCGATATGGGATATAGTATAAAAACGGTGTGATATAAGTACCGATAAGGGTCATGAACAGAGTCGATAATTAGACCCAGTAACAAAATAAACACTCACTATAGGAGCATAATTGAACCATACATGATAGCGTAATTGAACCATACATGATAGCTGCCCGTTATAAGATGTTTATAAAAGAAGGATTACATCTCAAAGAGGGATATGATAACATAATTCCTCTGAGGATAAAACATCCACAATGTACATATGAGTGGTTCTTGAAAGAAGGCTTAAAAATGATTACAATTCAGAGTACAGCAAGCCATATGGCATATACATACAATCAGATATCGTGTGCAAAGGTCATTTATTTACAGTCAAAGTCTTTATAAGTGTATCCTGCTGACAATGTAAAGAAGGCCTAAAGCAACGGTGTTTGGTCAGTCAAGTACCTCATTGTATGACTATTCAGAAAGATTAGGGTAGGCATGCTAGTGCATGCCATTCAGTTGCCGAGTTTAATCCTTGTTTAACAGTATCAGTTAAACAAATGAGTTTGCCTTCTTGTAGGAGAGTAGGGTCTGCAATCCTATGATCACCCAGATTTTTTGCTTTTGTTTCACTGGTTTACGACTTTCTCTGGCTGTGGGCCTGCTAATCAGACCCACAGCCTAGCTGTTCTCTCACTAAATTGACATGTGTACCTTAGGTGCATTATCCAATTGGTACTGGGCCACCTTATCAGACCCTGTAACTCAGGGCATAGGTGTACCCAGGGCCTACCAGGGCCTGAAGCATGTATTATGCCACCCCTGGATGGCCATCTAAATCTGACACAACTGGCTGCACGACAGCTGGGGCAAGGTGGTGTAATCACCCTTTGCTTTAGATATAGTATACCTATATCTAACCCTAAAAATGGACACACAGATTCCTATCAGTCACTCCTATGGCAGGCCTTGACAATCCTGAAGGCAGAGTGCTTGGAATCGTGTGAGATGGTGCTCTGGCATGAGCTGAGCCCGTTTGCAGCTTGCGGAACCAAGTCCTAATAGCTGTTCCATGATAAACGCATACCATATACTCTTAAGTGCATTATAATCCTCGCGGTTAAATGCTATCTTTGGTATCACTTTATCAAAACATGTCGAGTAAGGTGTCATACGAATTGGAATACTAACCCCTCGCCAATTCTGTCGACGGGGTTAGCATTCCACCCTTCTAGAGGGACACAACATGTATGTAACTGTGAACCCCGGTTAAAGTTAACTCAAGCCTCAGCTCCACAAAATGGATGATGCCACCACAGACACGAGTCTGACCTCCTGCTGCTGGGAGTCCTTCCAGCGAGGAGAGCTTGGACAAAGGGTTTCCTGTCAGGGGCGGTGCTAGCACCATCCCAGACAGGGTTTTGTGTATCCTGGGTAGGCAGGGCTTTACAGGAAGGTGACTGCAAGTGGCACCCCGGTGCTCACTACGCATCTGCCGGCTAGAACCAGTTCCAGGGGCACACCAGCCCCTGGCCTGGGGAAAGTCCGGCATGGGAGAGGGGTGTAACCACCCCCCTTCCTGGTCCCACCCCTAGGGCAGGACCTAGTCGCGTACCCACCCCTTTCTTTAGGATAAAGGCAGGAGCGGGGACCCTTCCAAATTAGATCATCTTTGAGTCAAGAAACTACTTTCTACGAAAGGAACTCTCGACTTCTTCTTAAGATTTCTCCCTTGTGGCTAAGGAGTAGTCACCCTGCATCCGCAGGCACCATCTAAGAACTCTGCGGTTTGCTGCACGTCCTTCCTCAGGAATCCGACCGACCAGCACGACGAGACCCGGCTTCCCTGGCACCTCTGACCTCTACCTACCTCTACAGCTAAGCTGAGAACCGTAGGTGCGACGAGACCTCGAGGGACCGGCCATCATCAGAACTGCACGACTTCTATCCAGCACGACCGCCAAGGGATCCTCTGGTGAGTGCTTTGGGGTCCGAGAAGCCCCGACCCTGAGCAGCTCCAGCACCGAAGTCCAGCCTCCCAGCATCCACGAGATCTGCGTGGGGCCCTTCTGCTTTTTGCTGCTCACCGCGTTGTTTGGCTACTAGCCCGCTGGCTTGTGGCCTTCCTAACGACACCCGACGACATCACCGCTGCTGGTCTGGTTGCGGGCCCTTGCTCCCTTCCAAAAGAGGAGCACCCCGGACCCTCCTGGTCCACTCCAGACGCCATTTTGAGTCCACCGCGTGGGCTTGAATTTGCCAAGACTTGTTGCCCAAATCCTGGGTCCAGCGACGTCGACAGCATCATCCATCGTGGGACAGCTCGCACCTCCATCCTGGTCGCCGACAACGCCTCCTGGTCAGTGAGACTGCAGAGCCCAGCGTCGCCCACTCACCTGGTCGAGGTGACTACCATCCGGTGCCCTCCTGGTGCCATCTGATCACTGGCTAATGGTCACGAACTTGGTCCCCTCTGCTTTCAGGTGTCATCCATCTTCGATCCAGGCTTGGATCACTCGAACAATCTTCACTGGTCGCCTGCCAGCAACTTCTTTCTTCAGGCTCCTGGTTCGTCAACGAGGATTCCCGACGTCTTTTCAGACCTATGCAGCTGCAGCCCCTGGGCTAGGTAACTTCGGCATTTCGGTGCCCCAGCATAGCCTCACTATCCAAGGGTCAGAATCCACTGTCGTTTTCAACCTACCTTGCCGGGTTCGCCCGAGAACACTAACTTTGCTTTTACTAGCTCCCACAGACTTTGTCCCGCATCCCGCGTGAGAGTGCACACTCTGCACCCGAGTCCCCTAGGCCTCCTACTAGTAATCTGAAGGTTCAGTAACATAGTCCTAGCGATTCCAAAGCCTATTAGTACAGTACTTACCTGCTAGTAATTTCGCATTCCACTTTTAGAGTATATGGTTTTTCGTGCCCCTCGGGCATTTGTGTAAATTGTGCAACTTAAAGTATTTTCGTAAGAGTTTTGTTGTGTGCTTAGTACCCTGTCCTCATAAAGAGTACAGGGCTGTTGTGATCTAAATAAATACACTATTTTTTTTCATAACACTTGTGTGGTGTCCTTTCACTTGGTGTTCAAGGGGTATATGTGATGGTATAACAGCTGGCTTAACACGCCCTCTAGAGTTTAGCCCGAAGACTGCTCGTATCCACGCTACTAGGATAGCTGGTCTATAAGGTTGACTTACAACCAATCACCATAAGGGTTGTTTGGACTGATGCATAGTGATCACTAGAATAGTGAGCACTGCATATCAGGCCAACTTCTCACATTGGTGATCAGCGGTTGGGATTTGAGCTTGCTGTTGTTTTACCACACGTATCCTAAGAATATCTTGTGAAAGATCACATAAGTACTCCAGGTACATATAACTTAGCTTAGAATACTCTGAGTTCTACTGAACCAGCTGTTGTAGCTCCTCAAGGCTTAGCACACCTTGGCTACAACTCTTAGCAAGGGATCAGTAGGCAAACAAATAGTGTAGGTAGGTGCATCACTTACACCACACTAGAAGCAGCATGTCAGACAAAGGAGGAAACTCTGAGTCTCCCCTTGTGTCAGTGGACCTTCCACAGGTCACTTCCAGGTATGCTGCCCTTAGCTTCCAGGAGATGAGACAAATCTGTACATCCAGGAAGCTAAAGCAGGGTGCAAACCCTACCATTCCTTTTCTGATTGGTCTCCTAGAGACTTATGATGCTAGGAGGACTGGTAACACAGATCCTTCTCATCCAGATGGGAATATGCCTCCCCTTGAGGGAACCACAGGTGACCCTGACCTTATCCATCTCTCTGCAGAAGTTGAAGAGGAGGATGAGGATCTAGAGCCATCTGAGGATGAGGCAGACAAAGGTCCAGAAGTAGTTAGCCAGCTAACTAGGGACAACTTAAGCAGGCATGAGAATGGTACTAGGAGACCCCTGGGGCCCCTCTCACGCCAGCTTAACATTGGGAATGGACGAGTTAGATCTCTATCCAGAGGCTCTAACAGATCCATTCGAACCAATGGCTCTCAGACCTCTTCTCATAGAGGGATGTCATCCCCTAAGAGAATGGAGCATGAAGCTAAGATGAGGGAAGATAATCTGAGGATTGAAAGGGAAGAACTTGCCCTGGCCAAAGAGAGGCTTGCCTTTGCTAGAGAGCAAAAGTTAAGTGGGTTAGATCTCACTGGTGGCAGCATTCCCCCAAGGGAAAACAGGAGTTTAGATACTAGACACCTGAGTAAGATAGTGCCCCCCTTTAAACAAGGGGATGATATCCACAAATGGATAACTGCTTTGGAGAGGGCCTGCACTGTACAGTGTGTCCCCCAGAGTCAGTGGGCAGCTATCTTGTGGCTCTCCTTTGAAGGTAAAGGTAGAGACAAGCTCCTCACTACTAGAGCTGAGGATGCTAACAATTACCAAGTCCTGAAGAATACACTGATTGATGGGTTTGGCTTAACCACTGAGCAGTACAGGTTGCTGTTCAGGGATACCCAGAAAACTCAGTCTCAGGATTGGTCTGACTTTGTAGATTGTGCCACTAAGGCTTACGAGGGCTGGTTGCTGGGCAGTAAGGTTACTGATTACACAGGATTGTATAATCTGATCATGAGGGAACAGATTTTAAACTATTGTCAGAACCAGTTGTTGCATCAGCATCTTGTTGACTCAGATCTGACCTCTCCCCAAGAATTGGGAAAGAAGGCAGACAGATGGGTCAGAACAAGAGTTAAGCAGAACCAGGGCCAGAACCAGGGTGGTCAGAAGAAAGCAGACCAGAAGGGTAAAGATTCTAAAGGTGAACAAAATGACCAGAAGTCTTCAACAGGTCCCCAACAACCCAAAGAGGGTGGGGGTCAGGCTTCCCAGAAAAAGAAGAATCAAGAAGGCCATTCAAAAAGGTGGTGCCAATACTGTAAAAGTAAAACTCACTGGTTTAGTGAGTGCACCAAGAAAGGAGGGCAGACTCCTGCTACTGCAGCCCCTAAGGCACCTGTGCCCCCTAGTACAGCCAGCAGTAGTAGTGCACCTCCCAAGGGACTAGTTGGGTTAACCTTGGGTTCTGAGGGGTATGACAACTTAGTTGGCACACTCACTCAGGCTGTCCTTGTCTGTACAGGGGATATGGATATATCCCCTGATGTCAGTCCCAATACTTTGGGCAAATACAGGCAGACACCTTTGATAAATGGAAAAATGGCTCAGGCCTATAGGGACACTTGTGCCAGTGTCACCATGGTGACACCTAACTTAGTGGACCCTGGACAGATCATGCCAGGTACAGATTTCCTGGTGACCAATGCCAGCAATGTCACTACCAGTCATAGTATGGCGATTGTTGCTTTCTCCTGGGGAGGGGTAAATGGCCAAAAGAAGGTTGTAGTTAGTTCAGACCTCCCAGTGGATTGTTTGTTGGGATATGATTTGGAGTCATCACAATGGTCAGAAGTGGAGCAGAGGACTCACATGGAGATGTTAGGCTTGCCAGCACATGTGCTTGCTGTGACTAGGTCACAGGCCAGAAAATGCCCCACTGAACAGGTGCTGGATCCTGGAACAATGGACCAGACACCTTCCAAGAAGAAGAGCAGTAGGGTTAAGGCATTGCCTTCCCCCTTGCCCCAGGTTGAGGATCAAGTCTCAGAGGAGGCTGACCTACAGGGATTGAGGGAAACTGAGCCTAAAGAATTTGAACTTGATCAAGTTGAATTTCTGGGCTCAGGGGGACCCTCAAGAGAAGACCTGGGGAAGGACCAATTAGACTGCCCTTCCCTTGAACCCCTCAGACAGCAGGCTGCTGCTGAGGCTGCTGGGAACGCCACAGGTACCCACAAGGTATACTGGGATGATGGACTCCTGTAAACTGAGGCAAGAGACCCCAAGCCTGGCATGACCAGGAGGCTGGTTATCCCCTTGTCTCAGAGAGGTTTCCTTCTTACCTTGGCCCATGAGATTCCCTTAGCAGGACACTTAGGCCAGACAAAGACTTGGGACAGACTTGTCTCACACTTTCACTGGCCTCACATGAATATAGTAACCAAGGAGTTTTGTCACTCCTGTGCCACTTGCCAAGCCAGTGGTAAGTCAGGTGGCACAACAAAGGCCCCCCTTATACCAATGCCTGTGGTGGGGGTGCCCTTTGAAAGAGTGGGGATTGCTATTGTTGGTCCAATGGAACCCCAGACAGCATCAGGGCACAAGTTCATACTGGTGGTAGTGGATCATGCCACCAGGTATCCTGAAGCTATTCCCCTTAGGACCACTACAGCACCTGTTGTGGCAGGAGCCCTAGTTGGAGTGTTCTCCAGAGTGGGCTTCCCTAAGGAGGTTGTCTCTGACAGAGGTGCAAACTTCATGTCAAGCTACTTAACTGCTATGTGGAAGGAATGTGGTGTCAACTACAGGTTCACTACACCCTATCATCCACAATGCAATGGGCTTGTTGAAAGGTTCAACAGGACCCTAAAAGGGATGATTCATGGACTACCTGAAAAGCTCAGGCGTAGATGGGATGTCCTGATACCCTGCCTTTTATTTGCTTATAGAGAAGTCCCACAGAAGGGGGTTGGCTACAGCCCTTTTGAACTTTTGTATGGACATCCTGTAAGAGGACCTCTGTGTTTGGTGAAGGAAGGATGGGAGAGCCCTCTCAAAAAGCCTGCAACCAACATAGTGGACTATGTACTTGGTCTCCGCTCCAGGATGGCTGAGTACATGGAAAAGGCATCCAAAAACCTTGAGGCTAGCCAAGAACTTCAAAAAGCTTGGCATGACCAAAAGGCTGTCCTGACTGTATACCAGCCTGGACAGAAGGTGTGGGTGTTGGAGCCAGTGGCCCCAGCAGCACTCAAAGACAAATGGTCTGGGCCCCACACAATTCTTGAGCAAAAGGGAGAGGTCACCTACCTGGTGGACCTTGGAACTCCCAGGAGACCCCACAGGGTGCTCCATGTTAACAGGCTCAAAGCATATGTCGACAGGAAGGACATGAGCTTGCTCATGGCCATAGATGAGGGACAGGAGGAAGAGAGTGACCCTCTCCCAGACCTGCTCACTCAGAATACTGATGATGGATCAGTAGATGGTGTTGTCTTTTGTGGCAGCCTCTATGAACATCAACAGAAGGATTGCAAACAAGTTCTTCAATCCTTCAGGCATATGTTCTCTCTAACACCCAGTCAAACCAATTGGTGTACCCATGAGGTTGACACTGGTGACAGCTTGCCAGTCAAGAGTAAAATCTACAGGCAGCCTGATCATCAAAACTGAAGTGCAGAAAATGTTGGAGTTGGGAGTCATTGAACCCTCAGATAGCCCTTGGGCTAGTCCAGTAGTTCTAGTGCCAAAGCCTCACACTCAGGGTGGTAAGAAAGAGATGAGGTTTTGCGTAGACTACAGGGGTCTCAATGCAGTCACTAAGACTGATGCCCACCCAATACCAAGGGCAGATGAACTTATAGATAGATTGGCTTCTGCCAACTACTTAAGTACATTTGACCTGACAGCTGGGTATTGGCAAATCAGGTTAGCTGAGGATGCCAAGCCCAAGACAGCATTTTCTACCCCTGGTGGGCATTATCAATTTGTGGTAATGCCCTTTGGTTTGAAAAATGCACCTGCCACCTTCCAAAGGCTGGTGAATCATGTTCTCACTGGGCTGGATGACTTCTGTGTAGCATATCTTGATGATATTGCTGTCTTTAGATCCACCTGGGAGGATCACCTGGTCCACCTGAGGAAAGTGTTAGAGGCACTGCAAGCAGCAGGTATCACTATCAAGGCCACCAAGTGCCAGATAGGGCAGACACAGGTTGTATACTTGGGCCACCTTGTAGGTGGAGGCCAAGTTCAACCACTGGAGAGCAAAATACAGTCAATCAGGGACTGGGCTCCTCCAACCACCCAGACTCAGGTTCGAGCTTTCTTGGGCCTGACTGGTTACTACAGAAAGTTTGTCAGGAATTATGGATCAATTGTGACTCCACTTAATGAACTGACAAGTAAGAAAATGCCAAAGAAAGTTCAGTGGACAGCAGGCTGTCAAAAAGCATTTGATGACCTAAAGCAGGCCATGTGCACAACACCTATCCTCAAGAGTCCAGACTACTCCAAACCATTCATTGTCCAAACAGATGCTTCTGAGTTGGGTGTGGGAGCTGTTCAATCTCAACTGAATTTTGATGGTAATGACCAGCCCATTGCTTTTATAAAGCAGAAGGCTGACCCCCAGAGAGAAAAATTGGTCAGCTATTGAGAGGGAGGCCTTTGCTGTGGTTTGGGCCCTGAAGAAACTGAGGCCATACTTGTTTGGCACTCATTTCAAGATTCAGACCGACCATAAGCCCCTCTTATGGCTAAATCAGATAAAGGGTGAAAACCCCAAACTGCTTTGGTGGTCCATTTCCCTACAGGGGAAGGATTTTACAGTGGAGCATAGACCTGGCACTGATCATGGCAATGCAGATGGGCTCTCCAGGTATTTCCACTTAGAGCAAGAAGACTCACCTGGTCAAGGTTAGTTTATTGTCCCAAAGTTTGGGGGGGGGGGGTTTCATGGGGTCATGTAGGAGAGTAGGGTCTGCAATCCTATGATCACCCAGATTTTTTGCTTTTGTTTCACTGGTTTACGACTTTCTCTAGCTGTGGGCCTGCTAATCAGACCCACAGCCTAGCTGTTCTCTCACTAAATTGACATGTGTACCTTAGGTGCATTATCCAATTGGTACTGGGCCACCTTATCAGACCCTGCAACTCAGGGCATAGGTGTACCCAGGGCCTACCAGGGGCTGAAGCATGTATTATGCCACCCCTGGATGGCCATCTAAATCTGACACAACTGGCTGCACGACAGCTGGGGCAAGGTGGTGTAATCACCCTTTGCTTTAGATATAGTATACCTATATCTAACCCTAAAAATGGACACACAGATTCCTATCAGTCACTCCTATGGCAGGCCTTGACAATCCTGAAGGCAGAGTGCTTGGAATCGTGTGAGATGGTGCTCTGGCATGAGCTGAGCCCGTTTGCAGCTTGCGGAACCAAGTCCTAATAGCTGTTCCATGATAAACGCATACCATATACTCTTAACTGCATCATAATCCTCGCGGTTAAATGCTATCTTTGGTATCGCTTTATCAAAACATGTCGAGTAAGGTGTCATACGAATTGGAATACTAACCCCTCGCCAATTCTGGCGACGGAGTTAGCATTCCACCCTGCTAGAGGGACACTACATGTATGTAACTGTGAACCCCGGTTAAAGTTAACTCAAGCCTCAGCTCCACAAAATGGATGCTGCCACCACAGACACGAGTCTGTCCTCCTGCTGCTGGGAGTCCTTCCAGTGAGGAGAGCTTGGACAAAGGGTTTCCTGTCAGGGGCGGTACTAGCACCATCCCAGACAGGGTTTTGTGTATCCTGGGTAGGCAGGGCTTTACAGGAAGGTGACTGCAAGTGGCACCCCGGTGCTCACTACGCATCTGCGGGCTAGAACCAGTTCCAGGGGCACACCAGCCCCTGGCCTGGGGAAAGTCCGGCATGGGAGAGGGGTGTAACCACCCCCCTTCCTGGTCCCACCCCTAGGGCAGGACCTAGTCGCGTACCCACCCCTTTCTTTAGGATAAAGGCAGGAGCGGGGACCCTTCCAAATTAGATCATCTTTGAATCAAGAAACTACTTTCTACGAAAGGAACTCTCGACTTCTTCTTAAGATTTCTCCCTTGTGGCTAAGGAGTAGTCACCCTGGATCCGCAGGCACCATCTAAGAACTCTGCGGTTTGCTGCACGTCCTTCCTCAGGAATCCAACCGACCAGCATGACGAGACCCAGCTTCCCTGGCACCTCTGACCTCTACCTACCTCTACAGCTAAGCTGAGAACCGTAGGTGCGACGAGACCTCGAGGGACCGGCCATCATCAGAACTGCACGACTTCTATCCAGCACGACCGCCGAGGGATCCTCTGGTGAGTGCTTTGGGGTCCGAGAAGCCCCGACCCTGAGCAGCTCCAGCACCGAAGTCCAGCCTACCAGCATCCACGAGTTCTGCGTGGGGCCCTTCTGCTTTTTGCTGCTCACCGCGTTGTTTGGCTACTAGCCCGCTGGCTTGTGGCCTTCCTAACAACGCCCGACGACATCACCACTGCTGGTCTGGTTGCTCCAGACTGGCCCTTGCTCCCTTCCAAAAGAGGAGCACCCCGGACCCTCCTGGTCCACTCCAGACGCCATTTTGAGTCCACCGCGTGGGCTTGAATTTGCCAAGACTTGTTGCCCAAATCCTGGGTCCAGCGACGTCGACAGCATCATCCATCGTGGGACAGCTCGCACCTCCATCCTGGTTGCCGACAAGTCCTCCTGGTCCGTGAGACTGCAGAGCCCAGCGTCGCCCACTCACCTGCTCGAGGTGACTACCATCCGGTGCCCTCCTGGTGCCATCTGATCACTGGCTAGTGGTCACGAACTTGGTCCCCTCTGCTTTCAGGTGTCATCCATCTTCGATCCAGGCTTGGATCACTCGAACAATCTTCACTGGTCGCCTGCCAGCAACTTCTTTCTTCAGGCTCCTGGTTCGTCAACGAGGATTCCCGACGTCTTTTCAGACCTATGCAGCTGCAGCCCCTAGGCTAGGTAACTTCGGCATTTCGGTGCCCCAGCATAGCCTCACTATCCAAGGGTCAGAATCCACTGTCGTTTTCAACTTACCTTGTCGGGTTCGCCCGAGAACACTAACTTTGCTTTTACTAGATCCCATAGACTTTGTCCCGCATCCCGCGTGAGAGTGCACACTCTGCACCCGAGTCCCCTAGGACTCCTACTAGTTATCTGAAGGTTCAGTAACGTAGTCCTAGCGATTCCAAAGCCTATTAGTACAGTACTTACCTGCTAGTAATTTCGCATTCCACTTTTAGAGTATATGGTTTTTCGTGCCCCTCGGGCATTTGTGTAAATTGTGCAACTTAAAGTATTTTCGTAAGAGTTTTGTTGTGTGCTTAGTACCCTGTCCTCATAAAGAGTACAGGGCTGTTGTGATCTAAATAAATACACTGTTTATTTTCATAACACTTGTGTGGTGTCCTTTCACTTGGTGTTCAAGGGGTATATGTGATGGTATAACAGCTGGCTTAACACGCCCTCTAGAGTTTAGCCCGAAGACTGCTCGTATCCACGCTACTAGGATAGCTGGTCTATAAGGTTGACTTACAACCAATCACCATAAGGGTTGTTTGGAATGATGCATAGTGATCACTAGAATAGTGAGCACTGCATGTCAGGCCAACTTCTCACACTTCTCTCATCGAAAGAGCCCTGTCGATGTTATTCTGTCTTTTATTGGGTCTGATGACCTCCAGGACCCACCAAAGCATGTCTGTTTCCTTGTGACCAAGTTGCAGATAATGCTCAACCAAAGGTGCATTTTCCTTCTTGCACCTGATCCGCGACTGATGTTGCAGGATCCTTTTTTGAGGGGCTGAATGGTTTTGCCTAGATAATGTAACAGGCAGGGGCATTGGATGCAGTAAACCACATTTGTGGTATTGCAGTTGGAAAAGGTTTTTGCTTTAAAGTTAACATCATTAATTTTGCAGGTTTTTACAGTTTTAGTGGTGGCACACGCAGCACAATTATTACATTTATGGTGACCCACTAGCGGAATTATTTGCCTCATGTTATCAATAGTGTTTGTTGATGAAATATCTTCATAAGCATGTATCAGCCTATCCTGTATATTAGTACCTCTTTTGAATGCAAATAGAGGTTTCTGCTGGAATTCAGGGATAGATTGGAGTAAATTCCATTGTTTACCGACAATCCTTTTAATTGCATTGGAGTGTGTGCCAAATGTTGACACACAAACAATGTTCGGCTTGTTTTGTCGCTCAATAACAGTTAGAAGTGCCTCACGATCATTGTGTCTGGGGACAAGGCAGATTCCACTGTTCAAGGAGAGCAGGGCCACAGCACATTCCTTTGGCTTTTCTACTCCACTTTACCCACCCAATCAGCTTTAAGATTTCTTTTGCTACTTTTGCTGAGGGATTTCTTAACGCCAGCCAACTCTGCCACATCAAGGTGCAGAGCAGTTTCTCAGTTTCTGCGTCACTCACCCCAGCCTCCCACCCCTTACGGTCAGGGTCAGCTAGCCACTCAGTCCAATGCCTCTGGCAGCGTCACCTACCAAACCCCTTTAGCAATCAATCAATCAATCAAAGCATTTATATAGCGCACTACTCACCCAGAGGGTCTCAAGGCGCTAGGGGAGGGGGGTACGCTACTGCTCGAACAGCCAGGTCTTGAGTTGCTTCCTGAAGGCGAGGTGGTTCTGGGTCAGGCGGAGGTGGGTTGGGAGGCAGTTCCATGTCTTGGCGGCGAGGTAGGAGAAGGACTCTCCCCCTGTGGTGGCTCTTTGGATGCGGGGGACGGCGGTGAGGGCGTGGCCGGTCGATCGAAGCTGGCGTTTGGGAGCGTAGAAGTTGAGGCGGCTGTTGAGGTATCCTGGGCCTTGGTTTTGTAGGGCTTTGTGTGCGTGGGTGAGGAGTCGGAAGGTGATTCTCTTGTTGACCGGGAGCCAGTGCAGGTCTCTCAGGTGTCCGGAGATGTGGCTGCGACGGGGGATGTCCAGGATGAGTCGTGCTGAGGCGTTCTGGATCCGCTGGAGTCTCTTCTGGAGTTTGGCGGTGGTTCCGGCGTGGAGGGAGTTGCCGTAGTCCAGACGGCTGGTGACGAGGGTCTGGGTGACCGTCTTCCTGGTCTCGGTGGGGATCCACCGGAAGATCTTGCGTAGCATGCGCAGGATGTTGAAGCACGACGAGGAGACGGCGTTGACTTGTCTGGTCATGGAGAGGGAGGAGTCCAGGATGAAGCCCAGGTTGCGTGCGTGGTCTGTTGGTTTGGGTGCGCTGCCTAGGGCGGGGGGCCACCAGGAGTCGTCCCAGGCGGAGGGTGAGGATCCCAGGATGAGGACTTCCGTCTTGTCCTAATTCAGTTTCAGGCGGCTGTTCTTCATCCATTCGGCTACCTCTTTCATCCCTTCGTGAAGGTTGGCTCTGGCGGTGGCGGGGTCGTTGGTGAGGGAGAGGATCAGCTGGGTGTCGTCGGCGTAGGAGATGATGTTGAGGTTGTGCTGGCGTGCGATGTCTGCAAGGGGGCTCATGTAGACGTTGAAGAGGGTTGGACTGAGTGAGGAGCCTTGAGGAACGCCGCAGATGACTTCGGTGGCTTCAGATCTGAACGGGGGAGGCGGACTCTCTGTGTCCTTCCGGCGAGGAAGGAGATGATCCACTCCAGTGCCTTCTCCTGGACTCCGACGTTGCTGAGGCGCTGTACGAGGGTACGGTGGCAGACAGTGTCGAAGGCCGCGGAGAGGTCTAGGAGGATGAGGGCCGCTGTTTCTCCGTTGTCGAGCGGAGCTCGGATGTTATCGGTGGCTGCGATCAGGGTGGTCTCGGTGCTGTGGTTGGCCCGGAAGCCAGACTGCGAGGGGTCGAGGGATCCGTTCGTCTCGAGGAAGGCGGCCAGCTGCTTGTTGACGGTCCTCTCGATGACTTTCGCAGGAAATGAGAGCAGCGAGATGGGGCGGTAGTTCTTGAGGTCGGTGGGGTCGGCTGATGGCTTCTTGAGTAGGGCGCTGAGCTTGGCGTGCTTCCAGCTCTCCGGGAAGGTAGCGGTGTCGAAGGAGGTGTTGATGATATCCTGCAGGTGGGGTGCGATGACAGCGTCAGCCTTGTTGAAGACGTGGTGAGGGCAGGGGTCGGTCGGAGATCCGGAGTGGATGGAGTTCATCGTGCGGACGTTGTCTTCGGTGCTGATCGGGGTTCAGGCGCGGAGGGTGGTGGTGGGGGGCGGTGGTTCAGTCATGGCGTGCGTCGGTTGAGTGCTGAAGCTGTTGTGTATGTCCGCGATCTTGTTGTGGAAGTAGGAGGCAAGGGAGTTGCAGAGGTCTTGCGAAGGGGTGATGTCGTTGTTTCCGGCGTTGGGGTTGGAGAGCTCTTTCACGATGTTGAAGAGTTCCTTGCTGTTGTGTGCGTTGTTGTCCAGTCGTTCCTTGAATGCAGTTTTCTTGGTGGCGTGGATGAGTTGGTGGTGCTTTCGGGTGGCGAGCTTGAGGGCAGTCATGTTGTCCGGAGTTGGGTCTCTGCGCCAGGTTCTCTCGAGGGCTCGGCAGTTCTTCTTGGAGCTCTTGAGTTCGTCGGTGAACCATGGGGCTTTCTTGCTACCGGGTGTGCTAGGCGGGGTCCTCAGGGGGGCGAGGTCGTCTGCGCAGTCGCTGATCCACTTCGTGAGGTTGGTGGCCGCCTGGCTTGGGTTTGTTGCGCTGGTGGGCGGGTTCATGCTCAGGGAGGTCGCGAGCTGGTCGGCTGTGATCTTGTTCCAGCTTCTGCGTGCAACCTGTTGCTGGTGGTGGTGGACCGTGGTCCTTCTGAAGCTGAAGTGGACGCAGCTGTGGTCCGTCCAGTGGAGTCCGGTGGCGTGGCTGAAGGCGATGTCCTTGCTGGATGAGAAGACGGGGTCGAGTGTGTGTCCGGCGTAGTGGGTGGGGCTGGTCACCAGCTGCTTGAGACCGAGGTTGGCGAGGTTGTCCAGCAGGGTGGTGGTGTTGCGGTCGTTGTTGTTCTCCAGGTGGAAGTTGAGGTCCCCGAGGAGGATGTAGTCAGCGGAGCAGAGGGCGTGCGGGCTGATGAAGTCGGCGATGTCTTCGCCTAATTGTGTGGGTGGTCCCGGGGGTCTGTAGATGAGGGTGCCTCTGAGGGTGGTCTTGGGGTTGATGTGGACCTGGAAGTGCAGGTGCTCGGCGGGTGCCAGGGTGTCGTCGGTGTTGGTCGTGATGCGGATGGTGTTCCTGTGGATGATGGCGATGCCTCCTCCGGTGTGGTTGATGCGGTCCCTTCGGATGATCTTGTAGCCGTCTGGGATGGCGATGGCGATGTCGGGCGCTGAAGAGGCGTTCATCCAGGTTTCCGTGAGGAAGGCGACGTCTGGTGAAGTTGTGTCGAGCAGGTTCCAGAGCTCGACGGCGTGTCTGTGTACGGAGCGGGTGTTGAGCAGGATGCATTTCAGGTGGCTCCTGCTGTTGCTCGTCTTGGTCTTGGTCGGTGCTGGAGTAGTGCAGGTCCGGATGCAGGTGAACTTGCAGGAGTTGCAGCAGAAGGGTCCGTGGGTGCGTCTCGGGGTGGCTCGGTAGCAGCCCGGGAATCGGCCGGCGTTGAGTGCGTTGCGGGTGGCGGCGTCGTACGTCCGGCGGGTGGGCTGGGGTCTGCGGGGGCCAGGGGTCCTGGCACTGGGCGCGGTCCAGGCGCGGTCGGGCGCAGACCGGCTTACCTTTGGCGCACCTTCGGCGCTCAGTCGGCGCTCCCGCTGCGCGGTCGCTCTGGGGGCGGGTCAGCTGGGAGGCGGGAGCGGGGTGGCCAATGGGCTGGTGGTGGGCGGGGCCGCAGGGAGGCAGCGGCGGGAAATCAGCACAGACGGGCGGCACAGATGGGCGGCTCAGCGGCGGCTGGGTCGCTCGGAGCAGCGGCAGCAGGAAGGCGTCGGCAGCAGGAAGGCGTCGGCAGCAGGAGGGGTGACCCGGCCTCTAGGGAAGCACAGCAGCCTGGTTGGAGGCATTATACGATGATTCTTGCTGGGTTGGTAGGCCATCACATTGGACAGGTGGGTCAGCAGTAGCCGGAAAGGAGTATACCTTGCCCTTCGTTACCACTGTGCCTCACCTTCTACTGTCCCCAAAGTGACTAACGGAGGACTATTGGACGATCTTACAGCAGGAAGTGCAAGCCCTTTTAGCCAAAGGGTCTATTGAGAGGGTGCCTATGCCAGAAGTAGTTTGTGGTTTTTGTTCCTACTACTTTGTGGTGCAAAGAAAAACTAATGTATTTATCCTATTTTGGACCTGCTTCCTTACAACGTCTTCCTCCAGAAGGAAAAATTAAATATACGTTGTCCCAGGTATTAGCTGCCCTTTACCCTGGAAACTAGATGGAGGCATTGGACCTGCAGAACACTTATTTCCATATACACGTGCTTTAGGCCCATCGGTGCTAACTGCAGTTCGTGGTGGGAAAGGAGCATTTTCAGTCCACTGTTTTCCACTTTTTTCTCACTAGTGCTCCTCGAGTGTTCACAAAGCTAATGGTGGTATAGCAGCACACCTTCGGAGGTCAGGGGTCTAAGTTTACCCCTACTTTGACAACTAGCTGTGGAAGAGGTACTTGCTTCAGGCAGTCATCAACCATCTCCAGACTGTGGTAAACCTCATTTGTTGGTCACTATTAGCGTGCTTAAGTCACACCTGATTTCTTCTCAGATACTCCCTTCCATCTGAGCTATTCTGGACACAGCTTGGATACGTGCCTTCCCCGGAAAGGAGTCCTAGACATTCCAGCAATGACCCTGATGTTTTTGCCTCTGTCCTGGATTACAGGGAGGGAGATTTTGAGGCTACTGGAACTGATAATCTCTTGCATCCTGCTGGTCAGGTGGCATATGCGGGCTCTGCAGTGGAATCTGAAGTCTCAGTGGGACGAACATCAAGGGGACCTTTCCGACCACTTTCATATCTCGGAAGTGACTGGGCAAGACCTGCAGCGATAGTTACTGGAGCGTGATTGGGTAAGCAGCAGACTCTTTTTCCTACCCCACCCAGAGTTCACATGGGTCATCGATGCATCCCTTGTGGGTTGCAGCAGCCATCTGGCAGAGGTGGAGATCAAAGGCCTCGGTGGAGGCTTTGCGCCATGTCAACCTCTTGGAGCAGAGGGCCTTCCACTTGGAATTGAAAGCCTTTCTTCCATCCATTAAAGGGAGCCTGAAACAGGTGCTTACGGACAACACTACAGCCATGTGATATTGCTACAAGCAGGGCTGTGTGGGGTCCTGGACCCTGTGCCTCTGAACATGGCTGGACCATCAAGGAATCTTCCTGGTGGTGAACCACCTAGCAGGCTCTATGAAAGTCAAGGAAGAAAAGCTCGGCCATTGAAGCCTAGTGGATAACAAGAGGCATTTGCACCTGGAGGGGGCACAAGTTCTAGTCTGTGAATGGGGAGACCCTGGGCTAGATTTATTCCCCACTATCAAAAACCCACAGTATTGCCTGTTAGAATTTCCAAGGTGCCTCTCACCTGGGGACGCATCCTGTGTGCCTACCGCCATTACTACTCATGCCCTTAATTCTAAAGAAGATCTGGGATGAAAGGGCATAAGTCATCGTAATGGCCCCAGACTGGGCATGTAGAGTATGTACGGTATCCAGAGCTTGTGGGCATGAGCATCTGTCCTCTAATCTAACTGTCCCTCCGGAGGACATGCTGTTGCAACAACAGGGCAGGGTCCTGCACCAAGGCCTATGCAATCTCTTCTTTCATGCACCGATATTGAGCGGCAACAGCTGACCACTTTCAGCCTTACTCTGGAAGTGGTTGATGTTATCTTGGCAGACAGATATTCATTGACAAAAATTGTATGCGCCTGTTGATAAGACAACTGTGTTGTTTGGTGAGGCAACACCATATTGACCACCTCCAGGCCAAGCTATCTGAAGAAATGTTGTCTTGGCCTTGGCACAGTTTAAAGGTACCTTTCAGCCTTTTTACGGTTACCAGACTAGTCCTCATTATTTAAGTCACCTGTTCTGATGCGAATTTGAAAGGTCTCCTACATTTTTGTAATGCTAAAGAGGAACTTTAACTTGGTCCTCACAAATTCGGTGTACTTTTGAGTAGTTTCCCAGCTTTCCCTTGCTGCTCCTGACCATTAGGACAGTGTTCCTCATCGCCATCACCTCAGCGTGGCAAGTGAGTGATCTTCAGGCTCTTTGTTAACCCTCCATACACCACCTTCTTCCCAGGCAAAGTGGTTTTGTGGACCCAAGCGTGCTTCTTGCCAAATGTTGTGGCCTTGTTCCACGTTTGTCACACCATCACTCTGCCAGGTTTCTATGCTCTGTCTCACCCCTCTAATGAGCAGAAGAGACTCCATAGCTTGGTCTCTAAAATAACACAGAGCTTTTGCATCAATCGTACCAAAGAGCATGGGGTGAAATATCAGCTCGTTTTGGGGTTCACTGGAGGGAAAAAAGGCAAGGCATTACAGAAGGGACCTACTCCTGTTGGAATTTACTCTGCATAAAGATCTGCTACACATTGGCCAATTGCAGCCTCCAGAAGGTCTGCCAGCCCATTCCACCAGGGAGAAAGAAGCAACCACTGCATTGGCATGTGGAGGTTCACTCCTGGACATGTGCCAGGCAGTTGCATGGGCATTACTCCATAATCTGGGTTTGCTGAGAATGGCATTTCTCACACTTGATGCTACATGACTAGACTGGAGCCATTCACAGGCCTGCCTCATAATAGGTGCTGCTCTGGTATCTATTCCAAAGGTGAACCCCCAGTAAAAGTCTTTATCAGAAGAACCAGTTACCTCGTTAAGTTCTTTCTGGTAGAAACTCGATCTAACAACGGATTCTTCAATAGCCCTCCCCTCCTCCCCGTTCTGTGAATTAGGCTGTACCCATTAATAAGATTTCAAGTCGAGGAATCTGCACACTAGTCAAAGACAATTTCTTGTTGTGGCTATGCGTTTGGGGTGCGGACAACCTTGAAATCAACTGACGTCAGCTCGTGGGAGTGTGCCTATAAAGGCCCCATATGTCATTTCCAGAGCAGAACAATGCCAGTGCAGAGCCGCACAGTGCCACCTACCGGTGCGCAGAGGTACTGCTCAAACGTTTCCGGATGCAGTGTGACGCCTGAGGGATGTCCAAGGTGAGGAATATGTGGTTAGAGAAAGTCTCTACCAGAAAGCACGTTACTGAAGGTAAGTAACTTGTTCTTTTAAACCAAAGGCATCAGGTCACATAGATAAAGTCAAATTGGCACATTGGGTTTAGGCACACAAAAGAAAAACGTTCCATATGTGAATGGAATGGGTTTTTCCAACTAGGAGTAATATAGCAACTAGACGCGGCTCCTCCGCTATGGCGGAGGAGCATCGCCCCACTGCTAGAACACAGTAGTAAGAAGAAAAATGAAATGACAATAAAACAATTTTTTGTCATTTTATTGTTAGTTCCAGCCCGCCGTGTCGAGGGCGGGCCAGGCAGCAGTGCCATACAGGGGGAAAGGTGGTAGGCAGGGACTAAAAGTGTGCATGTGGGTTTGGCCGGCCATCCACGGCCGGCCAAACCAACATGCACCCTTGGATATCTCCAGGCTGTTCCCTGGGAGATGTCCTAGTGCTTAGTTAGGGGCGCAGGCTCCAAGACCCAGCTGGAGCGCAAAACTGGACCGATCCGCCCAATCCCAGAGTTTCTCTCATGCTGGGAGAAGTGCTGGGATTGGGTGGGGTGTGGGAGCCTGTGCCTATGTGAATTGTAGTGCCGTTAAGACAGGAGCAGTGGAACAGCGCGGGAGGAGTAGATTGCGATGGCCAGCAGGAAAGGTAAGTTTTTACGTTTTTACTTGTATTCTTTTTTTTTCTTTCCGCCCCTCCCCCCCCCCCCCTTCCACCCCCCCTCCACCTCAGATTGACAGCAGTCGCCCCTGATAGCAACCTCAGACTTGGCTTGGGGAGAATACTCATCGGATTTAGACCTCGAAGAGTTTTCCCCCCACTTTGTCGACACATGGATCAACTCACAAGAGGAGGTTTGACCTGAAGTCGACAGTGAATCATAGCAAAAGACTTTTGGAGCCATCAAAAGAAAGTTATCCAAGTATATTTTAAAAATGACTAAGTAGAGTTGTTACAGGGAACAACAAGTGTCGCGTAAAGACAAGCACCCAATGCTAACAAGATTGTCTACACATCTAAGGGGTCCAAAGAAAAGGTCACTTGGAAGAATTTGCGTTAAAAGGCATTAACTCTACTTTAGAAGGCAATTAAGCTTGAAAGGGTAAAGAGAAAGCTTCGACCAACAGAAACTAACCGCAAGAACGTCATGAAGAGGAGAGAAAGCACCAATGCCAGCAAAAAAAGAAGGCACAAGACACAGGGATTGCAAACCGCATTAAAAAGAAAAAAATCCTTCAAGCTTGCTCTTGCTGCACTCAGGACACCCATACCATTAGTTACAATGAAACTAAGGGAGGCGTCAGATTATACCACACAATAGGGTGAATTACAAACATCCCTGAACTTGCACAGGAGGCAGAAGACACAATTACAAATGTAAACCCTTTATTACAACCAGATACTGAGCCAAATGGTACGATCTGTGATGTACAGGCTGATAAAGTAAGAATATAGGAGGCAGTCTATGCCGATTCCCCACCAGAGGAGGTAGACCTACCACTGACTGTCTCATCCGGATGATATTTACATATGTAATGGGGCAGTTAAAAATGCGGCTGATGCATATGGTGTAGAACAGGTGGAATCTAGTTTCCTGTTGCATATGCTAAATTCACTGCTTAGAAAATAGTCAGTATTTACCTAGGTGTCAAGCATTTATCAGCTTCCTCACATACTGTTACTCCGCATATAGAAAAGAAAAATAAGGCATCCCCACAAGACACACACTACATTATAGCTCATGTGGAACTTTATTCTTTTCAGTGTCTACAGTAAGAAAGAGGGAGCAATCCCCAGCCTCACAAGGACCACCCCCGATAGGGAGAGGAGATTGCAGGGAATGAAATTGACAGAGCTGCTGCTACTCAGTGGTGTAGTGCGAACACAAAGCATTACTAAACAGGTATGCACACCAACAATAGTAAGGTAGGGAGGACTTAAGAACCTGTGTGAAGTCTTTCAAAAGAGAGTAAAATATTTTGCAGAGAGGACAGGATTATCTCAAGTTCTTTTTTTTAATGGACACTAGACTCGGCTTACATAGCAAGTAGACAACTTCCAAGGGCTCTTGTACATATATGTGCATGGATACACATTTTCAACGTGTTAGTTCAGTCCAACAATGTAGTAATTTGTTTGGGCCTGAGATTGACCCCGTTCTGTAGGAAAGGCTAATGAAAAGCTGAGGCAGTGGAAGCATTGTAGACTGTAAGAGGTGCATTATAAAAAGAAGCGGTTCCGTAGACAGATGAAGGTTAAGTAGACAACCATCTATAACTCCATTCTGAGAAAGTCGACTGGAGGGACATTCACTCAATCGTCACATTCACAGTAAGCCCATTAAACAAAGACCACCTTTCCTAGGCACTAGTCCAGAACGCCATCATACAGATGCATTGCATGTAAGATGGGGCAGAGGAGCAAAGAAGGGAGAACTCGAGATAGGGGGATCATTGATCTTCACAGTATGGAGTAAAACATATAAACATTCTGGAACTCAAGATAATTTCCATGTTCTAAAAGCCTTCCAGTTCATATCACAACAGAAATGTACATATCTTAACAAATAACACAACTGCAATGTTTTGTCTGAACAAGCCAAATGTACTATTTCATACTGTCTCTCAAAGTTAGCACAAGAAATATGGAGGAGGTTGATTGAAAGAAACATCACAATTGTCGCAAATCATTAATAGGGAACGACCTCGTACATGCAGACCACTTAATCAGGAAAACAGGCATGTTGCATGAGTGGTAGTAAAAAGCCATCAATATAAGAAATCTTTGAATTGGGGAATACCACACACAGAGACCTATTCACCACAGAAGAAAACACCAAACCGCTGTTTTCGGATGTATGACTGTCCAACGCGTACCGTCACAACGCATCCCTTTACCACGCATCCCTTACAACGCAAGTCGTTACCACGACTTGCGTTGGGGGTGCGGATTTCGAATAGTATATGTGAGAAGTTGGCCTGATATATAGTGCTCACTATTCTAGTGATCACTGTGTATCATACCAAACGACCCTTGTTGATGATTGGTTGTAAGTCAACCTTATAGACCAGCTATCCTAGTAGCATGGACAAGAGCAGTCTTTAGGCTAAACTCTACAGGGCGTGTTAAGCCAGCTGTTATACCATCACATATACCCCTTGAACACCAAGTGAAAGGACACCACACAAGTTGTTATGAAAATAAAAGGATATTTATTTATAACAAGTCTACCCTGAACTCTTTATGAGTCAGGGAGCTAAGCACAATACAAAACTCTTACAAAAATACTTTAAGTTGCACAATTTACACAAATGCCCGAGAGGCACGAAAATCCATATACACTAAAAGTGGAATGCGAAATACTAGCAGGTAAGTAACAAGATCCAGAGGCTTCAGGATCGCTAGGACTACTCTACTGAACCCTAAGGTTAGGAGCAGGAGGCCTAGGGAGATCGGGTGCAGAGTGTGCACTCTCACGCGGGATGCGGGATAAAGTCTACTGATGCTAGTATTCGTAAAGTTAGTGTTATCGGACGAATCCGACTAGATAGACTGAAAACGAAAAAGGATCTGGACACTTAGATAGTGAACCTATGTTGGAGCACCGAAATGCTCGGGTTACCTAGCCCAGGGGCTGGGGCTGCATAGGGTTCAAAAGACGTCTGGAATCCTTGTTGTAGTCTGTGGAGCCTGAAAGAAGAAGTTGCTGGCAGGCGACCAGTGATGATGTTCGGAGTGATCCAAGCCTGGATCGATGATGGAGACGACCTGAAAGCAGAGGGGACTCAGTTCTTAATCACTAGCCAGTAATTAGGTGGGCACCAGGATGGCACCGGATGAAGTCACCTCGACCAGGTGAGTGGGCGACGCTGGACTTTGCTGTCCCTCGGACCAGGAGGCGTTGTCGGCGACCAGGCTGGAGGTGCGAGCTGTCCCACGAAGGTATCTGCTGTCGGCGATGCTGGACCCAGTATTGGGGCAACAAACCTTGGCAAAGTCAAGCCCACGCGGTGGAGTCAAGATGGCGTCTGGAGTGGACCAGGAGGGTCCGGGGTGCTCCTCTTTTGGAAGGGAGCGAGGGCCAGTCTGGAGCAACCAGACCAGCGATGTAATCGTCGTGGTTCGTCGTCGGGAGGGCCACTAGCCAGCAGGCAAGTGACCGAACAACGCGGTGAGCAGCAAAGAGCAGAAGGGCCCCACGCAGATCTCGTGGATGCTGGGGGGCTGGACTTCGGTGCTGGAGCTGCTCAGGGTTAGGGCTTCTCAAACCCCAAAGCACTCATTCGAGGATCCCTCGGCGGTTGTGCTGGATAAGCGTCGTGCAGGTTTTGAAGATGGCCGGTCCCTCAGGTCTCGTCACACCCACGAATCTCAGCTGGGCTGATGATGCAGGTAGAGGTCAGAGATGCCGGGGAATCCGGGTCTCGTCGAGCTGGTCAGTCTTGATCCGGAGGATGGACGTGCAGCAAACCGCAAGCGCTTAGATGGTGCCCGCTGGTGCAGGGTGGCTACTCCTGAACCACAAGGGAGAGTCTTCAGAAATAGTCAAGAGTCCTTTCGTGGAAAGTAGTCAAGATTCAGAATTATCTAATTTTGGAAGGGGGCCCGCTCCTACCTTTATTCTAAAAAAAGGGGCTAGTACGCGACTAGGTCCTGCCCATGGGTGGGACCAGGAGGGGGGTCCCTTTTCCGGACTTTCCCCAGCTCAGGGGCTGGTGTGCCCCTGGAACTGGTTTAAGCCGGCATATGCACAGTGAGCACCGGGGTGCCACTTGCAGTCACCTTCCTCTCAGCCCTGCCTACCTGAGATACACAAAACCCTGTCTGGGATGGTGCTAGCACCGCCCCTGACAGGAAACCCTTTGTCCAAGCTCTCCTCCCTGGAAGGACTCCCAGCAGCAGGAGGTCAGACTTGTGTCTGTGGTGGCAGCATCCATTTTGTGGAGCTGAGGCTGTGTTAAGCTTTAACCGGGGTTCTCAGTTACATACATGTCGTGTCCCTCTAGAAGGGAGGAATGCTAACCCCATCGCCAGAATTGGCGAGGGGTTAGTATTCCAATTCGTATGACACCTTACTCGACATGTTTTGATAAAGCGATACCAAAGTTGGGAAATAACCGCGAGGATTATAAGGCACTTAAGAGTATATGGTACGCGTTATCATGGAACAGCTATTAGGACTTGGTTCCGCAAGCTGCAAACGGGCTCAGATCATGCCAGAGCACCATCTCACATAATTACAAGCACTCTGCCTTCAGGATTGATAAGGCCTGCCATAGGAGTGACTGATAGGAATACATGTGTCAATTTTAGGGTTAGATATAGGACTACTATATCTAAAGCAAAGGGTGATTACACCACCTTGCCCCAGCTGTCGTGCAGCCAGTTGTGTCAGATTTGGATGGCCAGCCAGGGGTGGCATAATACATGCTGCAGCCCCTGGTAGGCCCTGGGTACACCTATGCCCTGGATACCTAAGGTATACTGTACGGGGACTGATAAGGTGGCCCAGTACCAATTGGTAAATGTACCTAAGGTACATGTGTGTCAATTTAAAGAGAGAACAGCTAGGCTGTGGGTCTGATTAGCAGGCCCACAGCCAGGGAAAGTCGTAAGCCAGTGAAGCAAAAAGCAAAAATCTGGGGTGATCATAGGATTGCAGACCCTACTCTCCTACATGACCCCCCCCCAAACTTTGGGACAATAAGCTAACCTTGACCAGGTGAGTCTTCTTGCTCTAAGTGGAAATACCTGGAGAGCCCATCTGCATTGCCATGATCAGTGCCAGGTCTATGCTCCACTGTAAAATCCATCCCCTGTAGGGAAATGGACCACCTAAGTAGTTTGGGGTTTTCACCCTTCATCTGATTTAGCCACACGAGGGGCTTATGGTCGGTCTGAATCTTGAAATGAGTGCCAAACAAGTATGGCCTCAATTTCTTCAGGGCCCAAACCACAGCAAAGTCCTCCCTCTCAATACCTGACCAATTCTTCTCTCTGGGGGTCAGCCTTCTGCTAATAAAAGCAATGGGCTGGTCATGACCATCGAAATTCAGCTGAGATAGAACAGCTCTCACACCCAACTCAGAAGCATCTGTTTGGACAATGAATGTTTTGGAGTAGTCTGGACTCTTTAGGATAGGTGCTGTGCACATGGCCTGCTTTAGGTCATCTAATGCTTTTTGACAGCTTGCTGTCCACTGAACTTTCTTTGGCATCTTTTTACTTGTCAGGTCATTAAGTGGAGTCACAATAGATCCATAATTTCTGACACATTACCTGTAATATCCAGTCAGGCCCAGGAAAGCTCGAACCTGAGTCTGAGTGGTTGGAGGAGCCCAGTCCTTGATGGCCTGTATCTTGCTCTCCAATGGCTGAACCTGGCCTCCACCTACAAGGTGGCCCAGGTATACAACCTGTGTCTGCCCTATCTGGCACTTAGTGGCCTTGATAGTGAGACCTGCCTTCTGCAGTGCCTCTAACACTTTCCTCAGGTGGACCAGGTGATCCTCCCAGGTGGAGCTAAAGACAGCTATATCATCAAGATATGCTGCACAGAAGTCATCCAACCCAGTGAGAACTTGATTCACCAGCCTTTGGAAGGTGGCAGGTGCATTCTTGAAACCAAAGGGCATTACCACAAATTGATAATGCCCACCAGGGGTAGAAAATGCTGTTTTGGGCTTGGCCTCCTCAGCTAACCTGATTTGCCAATACCCAGCTGTCAGGTCAAATGTACTTAAGTAGTTGGCAGCAGCCAATCTGTCTATAAATTCATCTGTTCTTGGTATTGGGTGGGCATCAGTCTTAGTGACTGCATTGAAGCCTCTGTAGCCTACGCAAAACCTCCTCTCTTTCTTACCACCCTGGGTGTGAGGCTTTGGCACTAGAACTACTGGACTAGCCCAAGGGCTATCTGAGGGCTCAATGACTCCCAGCTCCAACATTTTCTGCACTTCTGTCTTGATGCAGTCTCTGACATGATCAGGCTGTCTGTAGATTTTACTCTTGACTGGCAGACTGTCTCCAGTGTCAACCTCATGGGTACACCAATTGGTTTGACTGGTTGTCAGAGAGAACATATGTCTAAAGGATTGAAGAACTTGTTTGCAATCCTTTTGCTGATGTTCAGAGAGGCTGCCACAAAGGACAACACCATCTACTGACCCATCTTCAGGGTTCTGAGTGAGCAGGTCTGGGAGAGGGTCACTCTCCTCCTCCTGTCCCTCATCTGTGCCCATGAGCAAGCTCATGTCCTCCCTGTCGACATATGCTTTGAGCCTGTTTACATGGAGCACCCTGAGGGGGCTCCTGGGAGTTCCAAGGTCCACCAGGTAGGTGACCTCTCCCTTTTACTCAATGATTGTGTGGGGCCCAGACCATTTGTCTTTGAGTGCTGCTGGGGCCACTGGCTCCAGCACCCACACCTTCTGTCCAGGCTTGTACACAGTCAGGACAGCCTTTTGGTCATGCCAAGCTTTTTGTAGTTCTTGGCTTGCCTCAAGGTTTTTAGATGCCTTTTCCATGTACTCAGCCATCCTGGAGCGGAGACCAAGTACATAGTCCACAATGTTGGTTGCAGGCTTTTTGAGAGGTCTCTCCCATCCTTCCTTCACCAAACAAAGGGGTCCTCTTACAGGATGCCCATACATAAGTTCAAAAGGGCTGTAGCCAACCCCCTTCTGTGGGACCTCTCTGTAAGCAAACAAGAGGCAGGGTATCAGGACATCCCATCTACGCCTGAGCTTTTCAGGTAGTCCATGAATCATCCCTTTGAGGGTCCTGTTGAATCTCTCAACAAGCCAATTGCACTGTGGGTGATAGGGTGTGGTGAACTTGTAGTTGACACCACATTCCTTCCACATTGCAGTCAGATATCCTGACATGAAGTTTGCACCTCTGTCAGAGACAACCTCCTTAGGGAAGCCCACTCTGGAGAACACTCCAACTAGGGCCCTTGCCACAACAGGTGCTGTAGTGGTCCTAAGGGGAATAGCTTCAGGATACCTGGTGGCATGGTCCACCACCACCAGTATAAACGTCTGCCCTGATGCTGTCTGGGGTTCCATTGGACCAACAATGTCAATCCCCACTCTTTCAAAGGGTACCCCCACCACAGGTAGTGGTATAAGGGGGGCCTTTGTTGTGCCACCTGACTTACCACTGGCTTGGCAAGTGACACAGGAGCGACAAAACTCCTTGGTATCTTCATTCATGTGAGGCCAGTGAAAGTGTGAGACAAGTCTGTCCCAAGTCTTTGTCTGGCCTAGGTGTCCTGCAAGGGGAATCTCATGGGCCAAGGTGAGAAGGAAACCCCTCTGAGACAAGGGGATGACCAGCCTCCTGGTTGAACCAGGCTTGTGGTCTCTTGACTCAGAGTACAGGAGTCCATCATCCCAGTATACCCTGTGGGCACCTGTGGCGTTCCCTGCAGCCTCAGCAGCAGCCTGCTGTCTGAGGGGTTCAAGTGAGGGGCAGTCTAACTGTGCCTTCCCCAGGTCTTCCCTGGAGGGTCCCCTGAGCCCAGAAACTCAACCTGATCAGGTTCAAGCTCTTTAGGCTCAGTTTCCCTCAGTTCTTTAAGGTCAGCCTCCTCTGAGACTTTATCCACAACCTGGGGCAAGGGGGAAGGCAATGCCTTAACCCTACTGCTCCTTCTCTTGGAAGGTGTCTGGTCCATTGTTCCAGGATCCAGCACCTGTTCAGTGGGGCATCTTTTGGCCTGTGACCTAGTCACAGCAAGGACATGTGCTGGCAAGCCTAACATTTCCATGTGAGTCCTCTGCTCCACTTCTGACCATAGTGATGTTTCCAAATCATTGCCCAACAAACATTCTACTGGGAGGTCTGAACTAACCACAACTTTCTTTTGGCCACTTACCCCTCCCCAGGAGAAATCAACAATTGCCATACTATGGTGGGTAGTGACATTGCTGGCATTGGTCACTAGGTAATCTGTACCTAGCATGATCTGTCCAGGGTCCACAAAGTTAGGTGTCACCAAGCCCTGATCTTTGGACTGGGTAAGAGTGGTCTGCTTAATTCAGACACTCTGTTCATCTACACCCCCTTTTCTAGACCATTGTGACACTGGCACAAGTGTCCCTGTAGGCCTGAGCCACTTTTCCATTAATTAAAGGTGTCTGCCTGTATTTGCCCAAAGTATTAGGACTGGCATCAGGGGATATATCCACATCCCCTGTACAGACAAGGACAGCCTGAGTGAGTGTGCCAACTAGGTTGTCATACCCCTCAGATCCCAAGGTTAACCCAACTAATCCCTTGGGAGGTGCACTACCACTACTGACTGTACTAGGGGGTGCAGGTGCCTTAGGGGCTGTAGTGGTAGGAGTTTGCCCTCCTTTCTTGGTGCACTCACTAAACCAGTGAGTTTTACTTTTACAGTATTGGCACCACCTTTTTGACTGGCCTTCTTGAGTCTTCTTTTTCTGCTGGGAAGCCTGACCCCCACCCTCTTTGGTTTGTTGGGGACCTGTTGAAGACTTCTGGTCATTTTGTTCACTCTTGTTACTACCCTTTTGGTCTGCTTTCTTCTGACCACCCTGGTTCTGAGTCTGGTTCTGCTTGGCCCTTGTTCTGACCCATCTGTCTGCCTTCTTTCCCAATTCTTGGGGAGAGGTCAGATCCGAGTCAACAAGGTGCTGATGCAACAACTGGTTCTGACAGTTATTTAAAATCTGTTCTCTCATGATAAGATTATACAACCCTGTTTAATCAGTAACCTTGCTGCCCAGCAACCAGCCTTCCATAGCCTTAGTGGCACAATCGACAAAGTCAGCCCAATCCTGAGACTGAGTTTTCTGGGTGTCTCTGAACAGCAACCTGTACTGCTCAGTTGTTAAGACAAACCCATCAATCAGTGTATTCTTCAGGACTTGGTAATTGTTAGCATCCTCAGCTCTAGTATTGAGGAGCTTATCTCTACCTTTGCCTTCAAAGGAGAGCCACAAGATAGCTGCCCAATGACTCTGGGGGATGCACTGGACAGTGCTGGCCCTCTCCAAAGCAGTCATCCATTTGTGGATGTCATCCCCTTGTTTAAAGGGGGCACTATCTTACTCAGGTGTCTAGTGTCTAAACTCCTGCCTTTATCTCTAGGGATAATGCTGCCACCAGTGAGGTCTGCCCCACTCAATTTCTGCTCTCTAGCAAAGGCAAGTCTCTCTTTGGCCAGGGCAAGTTCTTCCCTTTCAATCCTCAGATTGACTTCCCTCATCTTAGCTTCATGCTCTCTCCTCTGAGGGGATGTAATCCCTCTGTGAGAAGAGGCCTGAGAGCCATTGGTATGAATGGATCTGTTAGAGCCTCTGGAGAGAGACCTAACTGGTCCACTCCCAATGTTAAGCCTGCCTGAGAGTGGGCCTGGGGGTCCCCCAAGTCCATTTTCATGCCTGCTTAAGTTGGTCCTGGTGAGTCTACTGACTTCTACCTGACCCTTGTCTGCCTCATCCCCTGACAACTCCTGATCCTCTTCCTCTCCTTCACTTTCTGTTCCATTGAGGTTGAGTCAGGGTCCCCAAGGGTTCCCTCTAAGGGGGGCATACTCCCATCTGGATTAGAAGGGCCTGTGTTAGAAGCCCTCCTTGCATCATAAGTCTCTAAGAGACCTATCAGAAATGGGATGGTAGGGTTAGAACCCTGTTTTAGCTTCCTGGAGGTACACACTTGTCTCATCTCCTGGAAGCTAAGAGCTGCATATCTTGACATGACCTGTGGAGGGTCAACTGACATAAGGGGAGCCTCTGTGTTCTCTCCTTTGTCAGGCATGCTTTTCTAGTGAGGTGTAAGTGGTGCACTTGATAGAGCGCGCAGGTCACCCGGGTCACTGAATTTACCAATTTTTCCACGCACTGGGCCCTGGGCGTGCATATAAATGACAGTGTTCTTGTGTAAACTGGGTGAAATCCTTAGCACGCTACTATGAGTAATTCGGGGGGTGACTTTTACACCACTTGCTGTTCATGTACCTGACTTACCACAGGCACATTACTCCTGACGGATCAGGAGCTAGCAGGGAATAGGTGACAAGATTCCTAAAAGAAGTAAACTCTTTTATATACCAAGTACATTTGTCCACACCTTATATTGTAAATGACCACAGACACCTGATGAGTTTTAAAGATTTATCAAGAAATTTCAGAATGAATATGCCAAGATGATAAGCCAAATACAAATTAACACATCAATCATTAAAACTAATGCCACAATGTAACTATGGATTAGGGCAAGTACCATTAGGGTAAGTGAGAACACTACAGGGTACGAGAAGTAGGAACAGGGCTATTCACCATAAGTTTAAACTAGGGCATGGGACATGAACAGGACCTAAAATGAGTACTTAAACTAGGCTACTTATGCTATTCTTTACTAAATTCACTGCAAACCTACTAAAGGGAAGGGAAAAATGGAACACACTAATATAATTCGACAATTTAATAATATCCTACAGGTAGGGAGAGAATTGGAACATTTCTAATAAACAATTGCATATAATTTGCATTCAATGGTGATAGAGCAATATCACAGGCAAGAGTGTTTATTAAGAAGAGAAGAAAGAGAGATAGGAAGACGTAAACCCACAGTTTAATAATTACCTAGATAGGAACAAGGACCAACCCTGGCCACGGGTCAGTTTGGGAAGACGGGGACAAGGACCCTCAAGGATTGGAATACCAGAATGCGAGCAGGTACAGCTCACGGACAGTCAGGACAGGATCCCCTCAGGTTTTGGGTCAGGACTGGGCTCACCAAGGTACGACCAACACCCACAGCTTCCAATGCAACGCCTGCGTTACCCCTCTCTGCAAGTAATCCGCCAGTAACCCCGATTGGGTTTTCGAATTTCCCCAGCAAAGTGCTTCGCCAGCACTTAGGGCTATTTCCACCCCTAGGAGTTTGTGGAAAGTATGGACAGAGTGCTCCGCAGCACTCAAGATTGATCACCTATAGAGTTCGTAGGGTCAGTGACAGGTCTGCTACTCGGACAAGTCGGACAATTTCTCTAAACTATACTAGGCTAGATATACAGTTTTGGGACCCCTAGACCACCCACAAATGTTACAAGTGACAAATTCCCACGTTATGATTGGTCAGGAGAGGTGACTTTGTCATTGTCACCTCCTAGAATTCAGTGTTCCCATCATTATTCTTCAATTTTGCATACCCGCCCCTTGGGTTCACGTTCCCAGGCATAGGAATACAGAAAACAATACAAGTGCACAGTATATAGCAACAGTGTATCTTGGTCAAGGTGGAATACTGCATCTTTGAGATGGGTTCTCAGGCGCATCGAGCTTCAGGAGCCAGCTGGCTTGTTTCAGCTTCTGCGCAGTAGGGTTTCTCCCATGTCATGTGACGGGGTTTAGAAGGGATTCAACATGGAAGGTCTCCCATTTTCCCGACCCATAGATACGTGGTACATGAAAAGTAAGCGAGAACAAATTCGAATTACACGAAAAAATGATTACACTGTACACCATTAAAAGCTTCACTGCACCCCTTACATTGTAATATTTATAGCATTAGTGTTTAGTGCAAAAAGACAGATAGGCAGAAGCAGCGGTGGCAAGCAGAGAGCGTGTTGAGAGACAAGCGGCCATGTTTGCAGTAATGCGCATGAGCAATACAATCCCTCCAAAATGGGAGTGCGTCACATCACATGGGTATGACCGACGCATGCGCAGACTGGATTTCTGCGAAGCAGCCTTTTCCGTAGTGCAAGCATTGTTAGGATGAAAAGACACACAGGCAAGCCTCCTGGGGACACCCGTGTGTTGGGAAAAATGCTAAACAAATGACGGACAGATTGAATTAATATGATTACAAGTTAGGCGAGGTTCTTGAATCGGAGCAAGTCGCTTTACGTGCGAATCCTTGCTCCATCAATCTCCTCTTTGATGATATTTACTATCATCACTATAAAGGAAACAGATGCCAACTTTCATTCTTCCATATCATGCATTTCGATTTCAACAAACTTATTGTTGAGTTTTCTTTCGGCTTCCCTATGAGAGTGGTGATTCTTTGCCTTTTTGTAGATTTGATTCCTCAATTCTTCTAATTCTAACTCATCAATATTCCTTTTCACTCCTCTCTTATTCACAGTGTACCTTTTGCATTTTTGACATTTACAGCAAATGAATATGATCAGTGCAACCACACCTATTCCAGCTATTGGCATCAGTATTTTCCACAGAAGATTTTTACCTAAGTTAGAAAACCAACTACCTATAGAGGAGAGACCTCCAGTCAGTCTCGTCCAGGCACTGTCAACCTCCAATGGTTTGAGTTCTTTTTCCAAATTAGTTATGTTCCTTACATATTTCTTAAGTTCGATACTTTTGTCAGGTATGTAGGTGCAACAATGTTGCGCCTTCAGCATTCTACAGACTCCGCCCTCTTTTGCTAATAAGGTATCAAGAGCAAGGCGATTCTGTAAAACCATTGATCTGATCGCAACCATCTCAGTATTGACCAACAGGAATCCTGCAGCAGTGTCAGTGGATAACCGATCCACTACTGTAGACAATTTGCAGATTCTGTGAGTATTCAGAACTACCCCCATTCCAGGTATCAGTGCACTAAAAATATCACCTATAATTTCGCCTACACTTTCACGCTTTCTATGCGCTAAGCCATTAGTCTCTTCATTGCTTCCAGCAGCATTATTCACATGGTATACTTTCGGGAAGACAATGCCAAAGTAGCAGCTTCCATACCAGTGATCCGGCAATTTGAAATAAGCCTTGTTCCCACATATATAATAAATTCCGGGAAACACAGGTTCTGACCCATTTTTGAAACCCCAACCTCCAATTACCTTGTAATTATGTTCACACTCGCTGGAACCGATGAATACATTGTTATAATATTCTGTCCTTTCTCTATGGAGACAAAGTTTCCCTTTCCGTTCAAAATCCAGCAACAAAGCAGGAGTAGCTTCGCTTTGCGAGGTGTTGTCCATGTGCTCTGCCCACCTAGGGACTCTATCCTTTTCGTCATTTGCCTTTTTCTGAAACTTTTCCCTTCTTCTGTCTGCCATTTTTATAAACATCTTTTCCTGCTCTTGCAAAGAACAGGTCAGATTAGCTTGTCTTGCTTCATTTAAGTCTATGTCACCTATTGTCAGGAAATATTCTCCCATATAACGGGTTACCTCGCTCCTAATATGTACAAGGTTCAGGTGTCCCCTAATAGGAAGTTCAGAAAAGATTACGTCAGCATTTGAATAGTAGTACTGTAAAGTGCTTCTATAAAACAAGCTTGCCAATATACTACAGGAAATTCCATATGTTAGGGGTAAATGGTGATACGTCACACCTTCAGCTACAGAAGTGGGTAGCTTCATGCAGACATAACAATCTTCTATTTCCATAGCCTCTACATAATGCACTAAAAGGTTAGCGAAAACATTTAAATGCGTCCGGTTTCTTATCTTATGAAAATGTAGTCCACCCTCATCTGATGCTTCTAATTTTGGTCGTGTGTGTCTCAGACTAACTGGGTTATCACGTCGTTCTAAGCTTCGTGGAGTTTCTACAGTCTGTACAACGTCTGTGTCTAATGTTTCAGGTTCAGTAGGGGACAAGTTAGGGTCTTTACTTATCATAAAAGGTATAAAGACTGTTAGTCCTATCCACATCACTATCAACATAGCTATACTACATAAGCATATTTTACAGCACGTTTTGCAACACCCAAATCTGGATCTTCCAGTTACGGTTGAATCAGACATTATAGCTTACAGGTGGCCTTTGCAACCCCTCTTTGTCTCTTTACACCAAAGGCTCACTCGGGTTTTTCTCAAGGAGGGTCTTCGTCAGAACTCCGATCAGTGATGGACTCTTCTTCACTTTTGCCACTGTGGTTGGGCTCATCAATTTCTTCCAACACCAAGTATGTCCATTCAGGGCTCCGATACAGCCTGTTCTGTTTCTTTACTCTGTCGCTCTTTCTCAGAGACTTGCCTCGGGCTGCTTTTCTTTCACTTTCAGCCCTTTTTCTGTCTTTTAGTTTTTCTTCAACTGTCTTTATTCGGAGTCTTAGCCTTTTGACGTATCGGGGTTCACCCTTACTTCTGTGACTTTCAGTGGTCGAGGACACTTGGCCTTCCTCGTGCACTCTTTTTTATTTCACTTTGTTTTCGTTCTTTCTGTCTGACAGTGTCTATTTCCCTTCCTGTCTGACTAGTCCCAGGTCTTTCATCTATTTCTTCCGCCTGGTCCCTAAGCTGATCTTGTTCAGGTTGGCTTTGTAGGTGTTCTTTGCTTTTAGGCGATTTGGATTCGGTCTCCTGAACACGTTCATCTATCTCTATCTGCTCTGGTTCATGCACTTCGTTCCCTTCATTTTCTTCCGCATGAACTTCAACTTTGACCACTATCTGTCCCTTTCCAGACTCCGGAGTTTCAGGAGGAGTGTCGATGTCTTGATCTGTCCCTACCTGGCCTACTTCCTGATCAGGTGTGATGTGAGTCTCGCTGACCTGACCTTCGTCCTCTAGTTCTGTCTCACCTGGACTATCCCACTCACTGTCTAGATAGGAATATTTCCTTGTTCGTATTGGATCAAGAACCTGGTCGTCGGCAGGGAACCAATCAACGTCTCGACTTGTGCTGGGCAGTTCGATGTCAGCGAGATCCGGACCCTCTTCGGGAGTCTCCTCAGCTGTGCTGCCTTCAGCTTCAGTCGCATTTTCCCCAGTTACCCGCTTCGTGTGGCTGGCATGGATCCACTTCGGTACACCAGCACACTTTACAGCAGTAGTGGTGACAAGGATCACTTGTCTTGTCTTTCCCCACTTTGGTCCAAGGCAACTCTTCCGGGTGTGTTTCTTTAACACCACCCAATCACCTGGTTGCAGTTTATGTGCTGGAGTCTTGGGCCAGTCGTCAGCTGTCTCTCCAATCTGGTGAGAGAGAGAACGCACTTGGTCACCCAGCTGCTTGCAGTATTCTAGCACCAAATCATCAGAAATGCTTAGCAGTTTGTGTCCAGGTACCCATGCCTGTCGCATCACTCTCCCCATTAGCACCTCATGGGGGCTCAGGCCTGTTTTTCGATTCGGAATACTCCTCAAACTCATCAGCACAAGGGGCAAAGCTTCTATCCAGTTTATTTTGGTGGAATCACACATCTTCGCCAATCTGGACTTGATTGTACCATTTATCTGCTCAACCACCCCAGAAGCCTCGGGATGGTATGCACAGTGCAGTCTTTGCTTCATTTTAAATGCCGTACAAAGTTCGTCTAGGACATCGTTGGCAAAATGCCCACCTTGGTCTGTTTCAATCGTCTCAGGAATTCCAAACCTAGGTATCAACTCCCTGAGTAATAATTTGGCCACAGTCAAGGCATCATTTTTCTTTGCTGGGTAGGCCTCCACCCACCTGGAAAACAGGCACACTATGACCAGGACATATCTATATCCCTTGCATCTGGGCATTGTTATAAAATCTGCCTGCATCCTGACAAAGGGACCTACTGCCTTTCCAATGGTACTCTGTTCTACTACAGTCCTTTTTCCTGCATTGAATTGCTGACACACTAGGCACCTCTGGCAAAGCCTTTCCGCTTGGTTCCTGAACTTTGAATTGTAGAACACCTTGTCAAACACACGACACATTGCGTCCCTTCCCATATGTGTTGGTTCATGTATCATCCTGACCATGGGATCTATCAGGCTGTCGGGCAGTACAGGCACCCCAGTCGAGTTTACCACCACACCATCATCCCTTATTCTGCATTCGTTCGCCCTCCATCTACCTTTTTCTTCCCTGTCTGTTGCCTGTTGTAGGTCTCTCAATTCTTCCCATGTTGACACATTTTCAAACAACATCAGTTGGCAGCTGTTTCCACCCCATAACCCAATTTGGAGGGACATTTGGTGACGGGCACAAAACTGGGCGATTTGGTCAGCGTATCGGTTTCCGGCTGTCACATCATCATTTCCGGATCTGTGAGCCGCACAGTTGACCACAGCCAATTCTTTGGGCAATTGAATAGCTTCCAGTAAGTCTTGTACCACCTTTCCATTCCTGATAGGGGTACCTGAGGAAGTCATGAATTCTCTTTGTAACCACAGTTGGCCGAAGTCATGAACAACCCCATAACAGTACTGGCTGTCGGTATAAACAGTTATTCTTTTGTTTTTACCCCTCTTACATGCTCTTGTCAACGCGATGAGTTCTGCGACTTGCGCAGATTTCACTTCGCATAGGTAAGATGCTTCCAAGGTGTTAGTCAATGTGACTACAGCATAGGCAGCACACAGACCTCCACTCTCATGTCTTAAACACGAGCCATCCACAAAGATTGTAAGATCCCCATCAAGTAAGGCTATTTCTCGGATGTCAGGACGGTGCTTAGTGCTGAATTCTGTTAAATCAATACAGTTATGTTCCATTTCATCCTCGGCGTCTACATCCAGAGGAACAGGTAACAGTGTGGCAGGGTTCAAGATATTGCACCGAGAAATCGTTACATTCTCAGCACCAATCAAAATTCTCTCATACTTAGTCAGCCGACTAGGTGTGAGATACTGGGTCTTGGTTCTTGTCAGTAGGATTACAACAGAATGTGGAACATATACGGTGACAGGATGTCCCATGACAATATTCTCACTCTGTTCTAGACTGACGTATGTAGCAGCTACTGCCTTCAGGCATCCGGGCAATCCAGCAGCCACTGGATCTAGAGTGGCCGAAAAATAGGCCACGGGACGCCTGACCAACCCATGCTCCTGGGTCAGGACTGAGAGAGCACAATTTTCTCTTGTGTCACAGAACAGTTCAAAATGCTTGGAATAATCGGGCATACCTAATGCAGGAGCGGTACATAGACAATTTCGCAATGTTACCCAAGCGGACATGCTTTCACTGTCCCAACTGACGGGGTCTTCTACTCCTTTCTTGGTCATTTTTATCAAGGGTTTGGCTAGAGCTGCGAATCCTACAATCCATTGCCTGCAGTACCCCACAACTCCTAGGAACATTCTCACCTTTTTCTGAGTTCGGGGTAGGTCCATTGTTTTAATTATCTTGATCCTCTCTGTAGTGACTTTTCGGATCCCTTTCTCTATCTGGTGCCCCAGATATTTTACTGAGTTTTTACAGAACTGTAATTTGTCAGGTGATACTTTATGTCCTCCCTTTCCTAGGTGATTCAGCAAGGCAATGGTGTCTGTGACACAGTCAGTTTGAGTTTTAGATGCCACTAAGAGGTCATCTATGTACTGCACCAAAACGGACTCTCTTGGCAGTACCAAAGACTCAAGGCATTTCTTTAGGATCTGGTTGAAAATCGATGGACTTTCAGTGTACCCTTGAGGGACACGATTCCAGACATAGATATGGCTGTCAAATTCAAAACTAAAAAGGAACTTGCTTTCTGGATGCAATGGGATGGAAAAGAATGCATGGCACAAGTCAATGACGGTGAACCATTCCGCATTCCAAGGAATCTGATATAGAATTACTGCAGGGTTGGGCACAATGGGACAGCAAGGTACAACAATTTGGTTTACCTTGCGTAGGTCCTGCACTACCCGGTACTTTCCACTAGGCTTTTTAATCCCAATGATGGGCGAGTTGCAGGGACTGCTCATTACTTCCTGTATGATGTTTGCTTCGAGCAACCTGTTAATTTCAATTGCGACTCCTGCTTTTACTTCTGCACTCATTTTGTACTGTCTTGTTCTGGGGTATACAGCATTTGTTTTTATTGCTATTTTAACTGGGTCCACATTTGCCATTAAGCCTACATCTTTTCCCGTGAAATCCCATACTTCGGGTACCACCCTCAACTGGAGCTCTTCAGGTAAGTCTTCAACAGACAAGGGTCTAATATCCGTGTCAGGTCTCACTAACATCAGTTTGTACAAGCCATCTTCATCGGGGGTCTGAATTTCGACACCTTTTGGTGTGCAAAAGATGGTGCAGTTCATTTTGCACAACAAATCGCGTCCTAACAGGTTCACAGGACTGGAATCACAGACCACGAATCTGTGCATTTCTTTAAAATTTCCTATAGAGATTTCCATGGGTTCAGTTACTGGAGTACTGATTATTTGATTGGAGACACCCACTACTTGTATTGCTTCTCCCGAGAGGGGTAGGTTAGGAACATCCACTGTTCTTACAGTGGACCGGGTAGCACCAGTGTCCAACAGAAAGGTGACGTCTTTTCCCTCAACCTTTCCTTCAATGTAGGGTCCAGTCTGGTCTACCGGTAAGGAGGCGCCAAGCACGCACTCCTTATCCTCCCCCCTCAGGCCCCGTCAATCTTGTTCATCACAGAGGAAAGAATTGTTTAACAAGTACTGCGGAATTGCTGCATTTCTCTCATTCTCTCCTTCCCATACCTCCGCCCTTTCATTCTGCTGACCCTGATTCTTATAATTCTGTCTAGGAGCGCGAGGTACTGGAGGTAGCTTTACCTGTTGCTGGTTCTTTCTTGTCCCCTCTTTCTGCACCTGTGGAGTTAAACCATTTATAGGGGCATTACCGGCCTGCAGGTTTGGACACTCGTCTCTCCAATGCCCTATCTGGCCGCACCCGTGGCAGGGGAACTTCTTCATAGCCTCTTCCCGACTCATTTTTACCCGGGGCTTTCCTCCTCCCCCAGCATTGGTATTCTGGGCATTATTATTAGAATTCAATTTACTTAACTGTTTCTCTTGCTGTTCAGCCAACTTCACTTGTGCCCACATAACTTTTTCCTTGAGGGCTTTCTTTTTATTTTCTATTTCATCCTCGCAGTACTTGGCGTATTTAAGGACATCATCTATGGGTTTTCCCTGCCAACTGATTTTATTGTCTCGAATCCATTGGGATATTTCAGGCCTTAATCCTAGCACAAATCTGTAACTGAAATAGGTCATGTCCTTCATGTCCACATTATCGATTCCACTGTAAGTTTTGAATACTTGCAGCAACCTTTCATAAAAGGAGTGGACGGTTTCATCGCGCTCTTGGGTAGTTCTATCTATCCGGGTCCAATCGGTTTCCTTTGCGGGCACCTTTTTCTTTAGGTATTGTATGACTTGGTCATACTTTCTCATTACTTCGGGCGAGGGAGCCCCAGTTTTGGGATCTCTCACATATTCATCATTAGGCCAATCAATTTCAATTTTGCATTCAGTCCATAAATCTACAGGCACCACAATGTCGAAAAACCCATCCAGGTCTTTCAGAAGGCATTTCTGAACCTTTATGAAGCGTTCGACTTGTCGGTACCAGTCAACTGGCTTCTCCCGTAACTTTGGAAAATCATTTGTAAATGACACAATATCTTGTCGGGACCAAGGGACATGGACATATTTTCCCCCAGGGACCTCTCTCATGGGACACAATTTCTCTGTGGGAGTTACTTCTTTTAGTACATATTCTGAAACCTGAGATTTTGCCCTGCTGTCTTCCTTTTTCTTTGCCCACCGGGTTTTCCATTTTTCTACATCCCCCCATTTCTGTAGGAGTTTCAGCAATTCTTTTATTTGGATCTGTTTTCCTACTACATTCAGGCTCTCTAAGTCTTTATCGGAAAAATCTGCTCTGTAGGGTTTCTGAAGGACTTTGGAACGACTGACATCGATTCCCATGTCTGCGGCAGCGTCCATTAATCTCTCATGGAGCAATCTAGCGTTCCGGGTAAGGTTTTTGCTGATAAACAGTAACTCTTCCTCATTAAAGGAGTTTAACCAATCTAACCCTACATTACCAGCCATTAGTTCTTCTATTTCTATCCTCAGTTTATAGATTTCCAAGGGTTTCGGTGGGGGAGTTGTTTCTTTCTCCAACTCTTTGGTCCATCTGTCTAATTCTTCTGGAGATACTACTGTGGCACCCCTAACCCCAGACGTGCTTTCAATCAGAACCTCTTTTGCCCTATTCTGACTTCTGGCCCCTGACATGCTGGTTCTAGGTTCCCTAATGGGCATATCCATTAGGACTATTGACTCACAGTCACTTTCTTGATCATCGACTATGAGTGTCTCCTTTCGTGGGGGTGGAATACTTGGGGTTGGCATAATTGGGGTTATCACAGGGGACGAGGACTAGCCAGTCTATCCCCGTAGAGAGGAATAGCTGGGCCAATAGTTACTGGGATAGTCAGGGAATCTGGATGGGGATGTATCTGGGCTATGGTCCGGACTAAGTCATCTTGCTGTCTAGCCAGGGCTTCCTTCTCTTGTTCTCGCAAAGCCTTTTCTGCGGAATTGTCATGCAATACTTGTGGTACCAAGGGAGGATAAATACTTGGGGCTGTTGGAGTAACCAACCGTGGTGGGCCTTCTCCAAACGGACGGTAATTCGGGACGGCAGAACTAGGCCTGCAAAACCCATCTCCATCACTGTTTTTACTATCCGTACCCGTTCCATCTGTCTCACTATCCCTCCGACATCTAGGATATCTGGAAAACGGGTTTGGTGAATTCACAGGTTCTGCCTCTGCAACATAGGGAGGGGGGTTTTTCATCAACAAATCCTCTAGGTGTTCATCTTCAGAATCCCCCACGGCCATTAAGTGATGGGTTTTCTCTTTACATTTCCCTTTCCCTTGTTCTAATACCCCCATCATTGGAAACAATCCCTCTACCATCATGTTTTGTCTCCAATGCTTCATTTTCTGCTCTTTGGTTTCTTTATGGACCCTCGGATACCATTTGCTTACTCCCTTGTCCATCCGGGGTCTATCTCTCTCCACAGCCTCAATTTCCCATTCTTCTAGGGCTTCGTACTGTGTTAATCTGGGTCTGGGATGTAATTCATTCATGCGGGTCCTCAAATTAAACAAGATTCTGCCATTAAACGTACCATCAATAGGAAAAGCCAGAACTCCGTCATCTGCAGTATACTTTGCCCAGTTCTCTAACCATACACAGGTATGATACCCCTTTTCAAACAACATGAAGGAAGCAGGAGTATTCGGTGGAGGGATGATCACCCCCTCCCTCGTTCTAATGGGCTTGTCCGTTTAAAAAAAATTCTTTATTTCATCAGCAAATGACATTTTTCTTTTTACTCCATACATCATGTGCGGTCTACCTCGTAAAATCTGTTCCTTATAGAAGCCTAAGTTTTGTGGATTAGGTAAGAACTCAGGATACCACATGCACCTTTCCAGACCCCTCTCAAGCTCCTGTTGATTAATTTTGTTTACCTTTGTGCTTCCAATGCTAATGCTACTTTTATTTCGTAGTAACCAATCAACTCTGCGATTACAAAAATCCTTGTCCAATGGGTGCGCGGCCCTTTCGCGAGACGAGGTCTCGCACTCCGGCACTCACCCCTCCCTTACAATTTCAGCTTCACTACACACCCGCTGTCTCGACCAATACCAGCGCGGCACGGAGTGACGTCAGAGCAGTCTTCCGACCGACTCCCTCCTTCACAAGGTAACGGAAACTTTTAACTTTTCCTAAAGTGCGAGTGCAAAGTTTAGTCAACAACACACAACATTTGCCACTGTGTCTGAGTGTTCTAAACAGATAGAAAAATTTCCTCTCGCTACAAGTAAACCACTTCTGTCTACTTTTCATCCACTCCGGATAGACTTCTCTGTCTAGCCTCTCATACGAGCAACATAGAACCTTCTACTCCTCTGACTCATCCACTTCTTTCCGGGATATATACTAAGTCAGGATTTCACCAGCTGACTATTTTACTTACCATTCAAGCCTCGGAGACCCTATTACTCCTTCCGTATGTGACCCTTACTAGGTGATATCACAATGGTAGTTTCATACAAAAGGACTCGTAGCTATCATTTATTCAGATGTAAAAGATCCTAATTAGTGCTTCCAGGTATTCCTAACCCTGCACTAATGACTCACAACAAGTGACTTTTCCAGCTAACCGGATTCTGCTCACCGTTAGCTATATACCTCCCCGGGGATTCGGACTACACTGAACACTTACAAACAATTCTTTGTTAATGTAACATGTAACATTTATAGCAGCAATGCAACATCATATACATATACATATAAATCTTTTAAACAATTTTCACAATATTTGAGTTAAATGTAATCAATATAGAAACTTCAGCAGCACATTTTATTTTCACGGTTTGTTTATCAACTGTCCTGTCTACCTATCTTAACTAGTCCTAACCATACTACTGCTACCAGAAAATTACTGATAGAGCGCGCAGGTCACCCGGGTCACTGAATTTACCAATTTTTCCACGCACTGGGCCCTGGCGTGCATATAAATGACAGTCTTCTTGTGTAAACCGGGTGAAATCCTTAGCACGCTACTATGAGTAATTCGGGGGGTGACTTTTACACCACTTGCTGTTCATGTACCTGACTTACCACAGGCACATTACTCCTGACGGATCAGGAGCTAGCAGGGAATAGGTGACAAGATTCCTAAAAGAAGTAAACTCTTTTATATACCAAGTACATTTGTCCACACCTTATATTGTAAATGACCACAGACACCTGATGAGTTTTAAAGATTTATCAAGAAATTTCAGAATGAATATGCCAAGATGATAAGCCAAATACAAATTAACACATCAATCATTAAAACTAATGCCACAATGTAACTATGGATTAGGGCAAGTACCATTAGGGTAAGTGAGAACACTACAGGGTACGAGAAGTAGGAACAGGGCTATTCACCATAAGTTTAAACTAGGGCATGGGACATGAACAGGACCTAAAATGAGTACTTAAACTAGGCTACTTATGCTATTCTTTACTAAATTCACTGCAAACCTACTAAAGGGAAGGGAAAAATGGAACACACTAATATAATTCGACAATTTAATAATATCCTACAGGTAGGGAGAGAATTGAAACATTTCTAATAAACAATTGCATATAATTTGCATTCAATGGTGATAGAGCAATATCACAGGCAAGAGTGCTTTATTAAGAAGAGAAGAAAGAGAGATAGGAAGACGTAAACCCACAGTTTAATAATTACCTAGATAGGAACAAGGACCAACCCTGGCCACGGGTCAGTTTGGGAAGACGGGGACAAGGACCCTCAAGGATTGGAATACCAGAATGCGAGCAGGTACAGCTCACGGAGTCAGGACAGGATACCCCTCAGGTTTTGGGTCAGGACTGGGCTCACCAAGGTACGACCAACACCCACAGCTTCGGATGCAACGCCTGCGTTACCCCTCTCTGCAAGTAATCCGCCAGTAACCCCGATTGGGTTTTCGAATTTCCCCAGCAAAGTGCTTCGCCAGCACTTAGGACTATTTCCACCCCTAGGAGTTTGTGGAAAGTATGGACAGAGTGCTCCGCAGCACTCAAGATTGATCACCTATAGAGTTCGTAGGGTCAGTGACAGGTCTGCTACTCGGACAAGTCGGACAATTTCTCTAAACTATACTAGGCTAGATATACAGTTTTGGGACCCCTAGACCACCCACAAATGTTACAAGTGACAAATTCCCACGTTATGATTGGTCAGGAGAGGTGACTTTGTCATTGTCACCTCCTAGAATTCAGTGTTCCCATCATTATTCTTCAATTTTGCATACCCGCCCCTTGGGTTCACGTTCCCAGGCATAGGAATACAGAAAACAATACAAGTGCACAGTATATAGCAACAGTGTATCTTGGTCAAGGTGGAATACTGCATCTTCGAGATGGGTTCTCAGGCGCATCGAGCTTCAGGAGCCAGCTGGCTTGTTTCAGCTTCTGCGCAGTAGGGTTTCTCCCATGTCATGTGACGGGGTTTAGAAGGGATTCAACATGGAAGGTCTCCCGTTTTCCCGACCCATAGATACGTGGTACATGAAAAGTAAGCGAGAACAAATTCGAATTACACGAAAAAATGATTACACTGTACACCATTAAAAGCTTCACTGCACCCCTTACATTGTAATATTTATAGCATTAGGGTTTAGTGCAAAAAGACAGATAGGCAGAAGCAGCGGTGGCAAGCAGAGAGCGTGGTGAGAGACAAGCGGCCATGTTTGCAGTAATGCGCATGAGCAATACAATCCCTCCAAAATGCGAGTGCGTCACATCACATGGGTATGACCGACGCATGCGCAGACTGGATTTCTGCGAAGCAGCCTTTTCCGTAGTGCAAGCATTGTTAGGATGAAAAGACACACAGGCAAGCCTCCTGGGGACACCCGTGTGTTGGGAAAAATGCTAAACAAATGACGGACAGATTGAATTAATATGATTACAAGTTAGGCGAGGTTCTTGAATCGGAGCAAGTCGCTTTACGTGCGAATCCTTGCTCCATCACACTTACCTACACTATTTGTTTGCTGGCCAACCCCCTTCTGTGGGACCTCTCTGTAAGCAAACAAGAGGCAGGGTATCAGGTAAGCATGGGCGAATTTTGCGAATCTCGGGTTCGTGAATTTTGCGGATTTGCGAACTCGCAATCCGCAAAATCCGTGAATTCTCGCGAATTTGCGGATTTTTTTTTGTGTTTGCGCGGGTTTCTGCCAGTTCGCGAGGGTTTTTGTACAATTTCGCAAACGCGAACTTACCTGTCGGGTCGCAAGTTTTGCGAACTTGTTGTTTCTACGTGTCCAGCCTGTTTGGGACACTCTTCTTCATCACTGCCACCCTCTGTCACCACTGCCACTCTCTGACTACTCATGCCACCCTTTGGCCCACCCATGCCACCCTCTGTTTCATCACAGCACCCTCTGGTTGTCCAGTGTACATTATTGTGGCAAAGCCAAGCACACCTTCCCTGCCTCAAGTGACCTGAATTAATTTGGGGCTGATTAATGTGTCACAGAATATTTTTTTAGCTGGCACCTGCTTCCTTAGTGCTTCCTGATTAGTGATCTTTTGCACTTGCTAAGTGCTTTCATTGTTGCAAAATTAGTTACAACACCTGCTCTGCCCCAACTGACAATAATGAATTAGGGGCTGATTAATGTGTCACTGGATTTGAACTTCCAGCCTGGCTCCTGCTTGTCTCCCTTAGCTGTAATTCAGGACCTTTGTGGCATATGTGTAACTATTCTGAGAGTCAGAGCAGGGTCATATAATAGTTGCAAGTAGGCAACTGAACTCTGGAGGGGCCCCTCAGGAAGCACTACAGGAAATGGCTACTAATGATGAGCTTGAACTTTTGAACCAGGTAAGTAGTTTCAGTTTTGCTAAGATCGTATTTCTGCAATTTAGCGCTTATTCGCGGGGCGCGAAGTTGAACTGGGAAGCCGCGAACTCAGGCGAACAGTGCGAGCAAGCCATAAAATCCGCTGCTCGCGGATTTGCGGATTTTGCGGGAAATTCGCGAATCTCGCGGATTGCAAATTTACCGAAAATCCGCAAAATCCGCGAGCGGAACGGATTTTCCGCCCATACTTAGTATCAGGACATCCCATCTACGCCTGAGCTTTTCAGGTAGTCCATGAATCATCCCTTTGAAGGTCCTGTTGAATCTCTCAACAAGCCAATTGCACTGTGGGTGATAGGGTGTGGTGAACTTGTAGTTGACACCACATTCCTTCCACATTGCAGTCAGATATCCTGACATGAAGTTTGCACCTCTGTCAGAGACAACCTCCTTAGGGAAGCCCACTCTGGAGAACACTCCAACTAGGGCCCTTGCCACAACAGGTGCTGTAGTGGTCCTAAGGGGAATAGCTTCAGGATACCTGGTGGCATGGTCCACCACCACCAGTATAAACGTGTGCCCTGAAGCTGTCTGGGTTCCATTGGACCAACAATGTCAATCCCCACTCTTTCAAAGGGTACCCCCACCACAGGTAGTGGTATAAGGGGGGCCTTTGTTGTGCCACCTGACTTACCACTGGCTTGGCAAGTGACACAGGAGCGACAAAACTCTTTGGTATCTTCATTCATGTGAGGCCAGTGAAAGTGTGAGACAAGTCTGTCCCAAGTCTTTGTCTGGCCTAAGTGTCCTGCAAGGGGACTCTCATGGGCCAAGGTGAGAAGGAAACCCCTCTGAGACAAGGGGATGACCAGCCTCCTGGTTGCACCAGGCTTGGGGTCTCTTGACTCAGAGTACAGGAGTCCATCATCCCAGTATACCCTGTGGGCACCTGTGGCGTTCCCTGCAGCCTCAGCAGCAGCCTGCTGTCTGAGGGGTTCAAGTGAGGGGCAGTCTAACTGTGCCTTCCCCAGGTCTTCCCTGGAGGGTCCCCTGAGCCCAGAAACTCAACCTGATCAGGTTCAAGCTCTTTAGGCTCAGTTTCCCTCAGTTCTTTAAGGTCAGCCTCCTCTGAGACTTGATCCACAACCTGGGGCAAGGGGGAAGGCAATGCCTTAACCCTACTGCTCCTTCTCTTGGAAGGTGTCTGGTCCATTGTTCCAGGATCCAGCACCTGTTCAGAGGGGCATCTTTTGGCCTGTGACCTAGTCACAGCAAGGACATGTGCTGGCAAGCCTAACATTTCCATGTGAGTCCTCTGCTCCACTTCTGACCATAGTGATGTTTCCAAATCATTGCCCAACAAACATTCTACTGGGAGGTCTGAACTAACCACAACTTTCTTTTGGCCACTTACCCCTCCCCAGGAGAAATCAACAATTGCCATACTATGGTGGGTAGTGACATTGCTGGCATTGGTCACTAGGTAATCTGTACCTAGCATGATCTGTCCAGGGTCCACAAAGTTAGGTGTCACCATTGTGACACTGGCACAAGTGTCCCTGTAGGCCTGAGCCACTTTTCCATTAATTAAAGGTGTCTGCCTGTATTTGCCCAAAGTATTAGGACTGGCATCAGGGGATATATCCACATCCCCTGTACAGACAAGGACAGCCTGAGTGAGTGTGCCAACTAGGTTGTCATACCCCTCAGATCCCAAGGTTAACCCAACTAATCCCTTGGGAGGTGCACTACCACTACTGACTGTACTAGGGGGTGCAGGTGCCTTAGGGGCTGTAGTGGTAGGAGTTTGCCCTCCATTCTTGGTGCACTCACTAAACCAGTGAGGTTTACTTTTACAGTATTGGCACCACCTTTTTGACTGGCCTTCTTGAGTCTTCTTTTTCTGCTGGGAAGCCTGACCCCCACCCTCTTTGGTTTGTTGGGGACCTGGTCATTTTGTTCACTCTTGTTACTACCCTTTTGGTCTGCTTTCTTCTGACCACCCTGGTACTGAGTCTGGTTCTGCTTGACCCTTGTTCTGACCCATCTGTCTGCCTTCTTTCCCAATTCTTGGGGAGAGGTCAGATCCGAGTCAACAAGGTGCTGATGCAACAACTGGTTCTGACAGTTATTTAAAATCTGTTCTCTCATGATAAGATTATACAACCCTGTTTAATCAGTAACCTTGCTGCCCAGCAACCAGCCTTCCAAAACCTTAGTGGCACAATCGACAAAGTCAGCCCAATCCTGAGACTGAGTTTTCTGGGTGTCTCTGAACAGCAACCTGTACTGCTCAGTTGTTAAGACAAACCCATCAATCAGTGTATTCTTCAGGACTTGGTAATTGTTAGCATCCTCAGCTCTAGTAGTGAGGAGCTTATCTCTACCTTTGCCTTCAAAGGAGAGCCACAAGATAGCTGCCCAATGACTCTGGGGCATGCACTGGACAGTGCAGGCCCTCTCCAAAGCAGTCATCCATTTGTGGATGTCATCCCCTTGTTTAAAGGGGGGCACTATCTTACTCAGGTGTCTAGTGTCTAAACTCCTGCCTTTATCTCTAGGGATAATGCTGCCACCAGTGAGGTCTGCCCCACTCAATTTCTGCTCTCTAGCAAAGGCAAGTCTCTCTTTGGCCAGGGCAAGTTCTTCCCTTTCAATCCTCAGATTGACTTCCCTCATCTTAGCTTCATGCTCTCTCCTCTGAGGGGATGTAATCCCTCTGTGAGAAGAGGCCTGAGAGCCATTGGTATGAATGGATCTGTTAGAGCCTCTGGAGAGAGACCTAACTGGTCCACTCCCAATGTTAAGCCTGCCTGAGAGTGGGCCTGGGGGTCCCCCAAGTCCATTTTCATGCCTGCTTAAGTTGGTCCTGGTGAGTCTACTGACTTCTACCTGACCCTTGTCTGCCTCATCCCCTGACAACTCCTGATCCTCTTCCTCTCCTTCACTTCCTGTTCCATTGAGGTTGAGTCAGGGTCCCCAAGGGTTCCCTCTAAGGGGGGCATACTCCCATCTGGATTAGAAGGGCCTGTGTTAGAAGCCCTCCTTGCATCATAAGTCTCTAAGAGACCTATCAGAAATGGGATGGTAGGGTTAGAACCCTGTTTTAGCTTCCTGGAGGTACACACTTGTCTCATCTCCTGGAAGCTAAGAGCTGCATATCTTGACATGACCTGTGGAGGGTCAACTGACATAAGGGGAGCCTCTGTGTTCTCTCCTTTGTCAGACATGCTTTTCTAGTGAGGTGTAAGTGGTGCACTTACCTACACTATTTGTTTGCCTACTGATCCCTTGCTAATAGTTATAGTCAGGGTGTGCTAAGCCCTGTTACACTACAACAGCTGGTTCAGTAGAACTCAGAGTATTCTAAGCTAAGTTATATGTACCTTGGTACTTATGTGATCTTTCAATTGATATTCTTAGGATACGTGTGGTAAAACAACAGCAAGCTCAAATCCCAACCGCTGCTCACCAATGTGAGAAGTTGGCCTGATATATAGTGCTCACTATTCTACTGATCACTGTGTATCATACCAAACGACCCTTATTGATGATTGGTTGTAAGTCAACCTTATAGACCAGCTATCCTAGTAGCATGGACAAGAGCAGTCTTTCGGCTAAACTCTAGAGGGCGTGTTAAGCCAGCTGTTATACCATCACATATACCCCTTGAACACCAAGTGAAGGGACACCACACAAGTTGTTATGAAAATAAAAGGATATTTATTCATAACAAGTCTACCCTGAACTCTTTATGAGTCAGGGAGCTAAGCACACAACAAAACTCTTACGAAAATACTTTAAGTTGCACAATTTACACAAATGCCCGAGGGGCACGAAAAACCATATACACTAAAAGTGGAATGCGAAATACTAGCAGGTAAGTAACAAGATCCAGAGGCTTCAGGATCGCTAGGACTACACTACTGAACCCTAAGGTTAGGAGCAGGAGGCCTAGGGAGATCGGGTGCAGAGTGTGCACTCTCACGCGGGATGTGGGACAAAGTCTATGGATGCTAGTATTCGTAAAGTTAGTGTTATCGAACGAATCCGACTAGATAGACTGAAAACGAAAAAGGATCTGGACACTTAGATAGTGAACCTACGTTGGAGCACCGAAATGCTCGGGCTACCTAGCCCAGGGGCTGCGGCTGCATAGGGTTCAAAAGACGTCGGGAATCCTTGTTGTAGTCTATGGAGCCTGAAAGAAGAAGTTGCTGGCAGGTGACCAGTGATGATGTTCGGAGTGATCCAAGCCTGGATCGATGATGGAGACGACCTGAAAGCAGAGGGGACTCAATTCTTAATCACTAGCCAGTGATTAGGTGGGTACCAGGATGGCACCGGATGAAGTCACCTCGACCAGGTTAGTGGGCGACGCTCGGACCAGGAGGCGTTGTCAGTGACCAGGCTGGAGGTGCGAGCTGTCCCACGAAGGTAGAATTGCATGTGCTGATAACAATTTCACTCTCTTATTTTTAGTTTAAACATCTGACAGTGAAACAAATGTTTAGGTTGACCATATGTGTCATTTATTTATTTTATTTTGAAGGAAAATTATTTTGTTTAGATCTGTGAAAAAATTAAAGTTTTTTTTATACAAAATTTTAAGACCTTATGTACATTCTGAATATATGTCGTTTGGCTTTGTACATAAGGTCTTAAAATTTTGTATGACATTTTTTCACAGATCTAAACAAAATAATTTTCCTTCAAAATAAAATACATAAATGACACATATGGTCAACTTAAACATTTGTTTCATTGTCAGATGTTTAAACTAAAAATAAGAGAGTGAAATTGTTAGCAGCACATGCAATTCTGGTTGTTGGTTAGTAGCTTGTGGCAAGCGGTGCTGTTGGGAGCCCAAACCCAGTAGTTTTTGTTGATTGGACCCAGGATTCTGGCAACAAACCTTGGCAAAGTCAAGCCCACGCGGTGGAGTCAAGATGGCGTCTGGAGTGGACCAGGAGGGTCCGGGGTGCTCCTCTTTAGGAAGGGAGCAAGGGCCAGTCTGGAGCAACCAGACCAGCGATGTAATCATCGTGGTTCGTCATCGGGAGGGCCACTAGCCAGCAGGAAAGTGACTGGACAACGCGGTGAGCAGCAAAGAACAGAAGGGCCCCACGCAGATCTCGTGGATGCTGGGGGGCTGGACTTCGGTGCTGGAGCTGCTCAGGGTTAGGGCTTCTCAAACCCCAAAGCACTCATTCGAGGATCCCTCGGCGGTCGTGCTGGATAAGCGTCGTGCAGGTTTTGAAGATGGCCGGTCCCTCAGGTCTCGTCACACCCACGAATCTCAGCTGGGCTGATGATGCAGGTAGAGGTCAGAGATGCCAGGGAATCCGGGTCTGGTCGAGCTGGTCAGTCTTGATCCGGAGGATGGACGTGCAGCAAACCGCAAGCGCTTAGATGGTGCCCGCTGGCGCAGGGTGGCTACTACTTAGCCACAAGGGAGAGTCTTCAGAAATAGTCAAGAGTCCTTTCGTGGAAAGTAGTCAAGATTCAGAATTATCTAATTTGGGAAGGGGGCCCGCTCCTAACTTTATTCTAAAAAAAGGGGCTGGCACGCGACTAGGTCCTGCCCATGGGTGGGACCAGGAGGGGGGTGGTTACACCCCTCTCCCTTGTCCGGGCTTTCCCCAGCTCAGGGGCTGGTGTGCCCCTGGAACTGGTTTAAGCCGGCATATGCACAGTGAGCACCGGGGTGCCACTTGCAGCCACCTTCCTCTCAGCCCTGCCTACCTGGGATACACAAAACCCTGTTTGGGATGGTGCTAGCACCGCCCTTGACAGGAAACCCTTTGTCCAAGCTCTCCTCGCTGCAAGGACTCCCAGCAGCAGGAGGTCAGACTTGTGTCTGTGGTGGCAGCATAAATTTTGTGGAGCTGAGGCTGTGTTAAGCTTTAACCGGGTTCTCAGTTACATACATGTTGTGTCCCTCTAGAAGGGTGGAATGCTAACCCCATCGCCAGAATTGGTGAGGGGTTAGTATTCCAATTCGTATGACACCTTACTCGACATGTTTTGATAAAGCGATACCAAAGTTGGCAAATAACCGCGAGGATTATAAGGCACTTAAGAGTATATGGTACGCGTTATCATGGAACAGCTATTAGGACTTGGTTCCGCAAGCTGCAAATGGGCTCAGCTCATGCCAGAGCACCATCTCACATAATTCCAAGCACTCTGCCTTCAGGATTGATAAGGCCTGCCATAGGAGTGACTGATAGGAATACATGTGTCCATTTTAGGGTTAGATATAGGACTACTATATCTAAAGCAAAGGGTGATTACACCACCTTGCCCCAGCTGTCGTGCAGCCAGTTGTGTCAGATTTGGATGGCCAGCCAGGGGTGGCATAATACATGCTGCAGCCCCTGGTAGGCCCTGGGTACACCTATGCCCTGGATACCTAAGGTATACTGTACATGGACTGATAAGGTGGCCCAGTACCAATTGGTAAATGCACCTAAGGTACATGTGTGTCAATTTAAAGAGAGAACAGCTAGGCTGTGTGTCTGATTAGCAGGCCTACAGCCAGGGAAAGTCGTAAACCAGTGAAGCAAAAAGAAGAAATCTGGGATGATCATAGGATTGCAGACCCTACTCTCCTACAGTATAATTTACTATTCTAACACCAGTCCCCGTGGACCCTAGGGAAGGTGTTGGGATAGTAAATTTACTATTTTTAATCCTTTAGCGCCCTCCAGCGCAAGTCGTGGTAACGACTTGCGTTGAAAGGGATGCGTGCTAAAGGTACTGCGTTGTAAAAACTTTGTGGTAAACGATGTTTAACGCTGTATTCCAATATTACCATCGTCTGCCATGTTAATAAGATGGTAGAATATATTTGATATTGCTTTTTTGTCGATCACGCTAATTTCTTTAGTGATGAAGGAATTGAAGACTTGCAACATGGCATTCATCTTAGTGACCCCCGAGATGGCCGGGTCAAACAAGCTTTTCACATCTCATTCAAGTTGCACCGGGGTAATATTAAGAATTGAATACACAAGGACAAATTAACATTTGAATACACAGGATACATTTTTCACCAAATCTAAAGGGTTTGATGTTAACAGCTTGACTGCTGAAATAACAGAATTATATCCTTAAAATCTTCCCCAAAAAGTCTAAAGAATATAAAGGAGGCACCTAAACTGTCCACCAGAAGATGGTACTCATCAACGTCGACAGGAGACTCTCAGTGGTGTTCACTAATTTTGAACAACAGTTAAAAGAAGAATCTTTAATGATGCCTTGAATGATACATATTGCTCTTTAAGGGTATTTTCATCAATGTTGCCCCTTATACTAAAGGTATGCATGAACAACTGGTTTTCGTTGGTTTTCTCCATCCCAGTGATCAGAATCTCCAAGAAAGCGCAACAATTTGTTTTCCTTGGTGTGATGATTCACCTTCAAAGTGGAATTTGAATCTAGCATTAGCAGGCCCAATGGAGCCTTTCTTTGAGTCAATGCATAAGGCTTCACTGAAGCATTCAGTATTAAATACATCCTTCTTAATTGTTAATAACTCTTTTAGAAAGGTCAGCGAAGCCCAGGCAGTTATGAGAACACATTCTAAGTATGTACCCTAAGGTGGCTTCTGCTTCCAATGCTTATCAACGAATACAGTTTCTCAATAAACAAACAATGCAGCATACAATCTGCTACATACATTCGATTTGAGGAAGGCCATAATGGATATTATACTACTTATGAAAGGAAAGACATCAGTCAACTGAACAATTCTTTGTAGCCCACTGGGCACAATTGTTTGGTAAAGCAGTGTCTTAAGAAACCATTGAATGACAAACACAGTTCTAGTGGTAAAGCCAAGGGCACATTCCATTACTGTCTAATGTATCTTTGCAAGACAATCATGTCTGCAGCATGTTACTCTAAAAGCACTTTGACTAAATACTAATCTGTATACATTGAAACAGGATACGAAGCAGATGTAGGTCAAACAGTGCTGAGACTTTTTATTTAGACAACTCCCACTTCACACCCTCCTGCACTTTGGGAAACAGATGTCTAATTAATGAATGTTCTGCATGTGAATCTAGAAAATATTTGCTCTGCAAAAGAAACCAGCTACCTGTAAGAATAGTTTTGCCTTCTGGAGTTCTTCTAGATTCACGTGTGGCACTCATGCCTCTTTAGTGAAGGATGGGAGTTAGTGAAAAAAAATCTAAAATGAAGGTCATATTAGGGGGCAAAGTGGGACTGCGGTCAGCATCATAGTGAGTCCTACTGACTCAGCCCAGCAGGAAAAGGTTTATAAATAAAGTCTTCTGCATCCAACCACCATAGGGTGTACAATGCACAAATATGAGTCTAAAAGTGCTTCGAGCTGCAAAACTATTCCCTTATCTAAATAACTGGTTTCTTTTTTCCTCCGGCGATCATATCAATCCGTTTCGTTTCAAAAACGTTTATTTCGGTCACTAGGACCATATAAAGTGTACACAAGCACCAAATAACACATTTATATAAGGAATTCATACCATTCTAAGAGCACTCCATATATTAATACAATTCCAGTTTCACCTTGTGGATCACCGTAGCTTGTTATAGTTTTCTCTTAGCCAGGGGTATTTTCAGTGCCCATGCCAGCCTCTCACAACCTTTCTGTTCAAAATATGCTCTGCTTTTTCTATTAATCTTCTGCGCTTAAATTGCATGTATTGCCTTTACTTGAAACTGAAAGCTTCACATTGTGAAACATTGGCATCTTTGTTTTTAGCGGACTGGGACAGGTACCTAGCCTTATAGCATAAGAGACACTAAAGAGATGCCTCCTGTGCCACAAGAAGTGTGCTACTAGCAACCTCTGCGAAGGTGGCACGATGAAATAAAGCAGTAGAAGGTCTTGAAGTGTTAATATACCTCTGTTCAATGAAGTGGTGAGACAAAGTTGTGATTGACTTCCGTGTGGTTTATTTTTAAACAATGCTGCACAGTCTTTTTTAGTTCTTGATACCCAAATGCAGAAGGGCAATCGATGTGTTTTGCCAGAAACTTTCTCAAGGCTGCAAAACGAAATATACATCGTCTTACATTGATGTAATAATGACAAAGACACAAGGTATCATTGGTGACTGTAAGATACCGTCACCACAGGGAAAACAAGAAAAGCACCCCTGTGAGCTGAAAGATCTTTGTTCAAGAGATAAACGTGTATGAAAAGATGGAAACAGAAAGGTTCAAACAAGTCTGTTACCCTTACACTTGAGGCTCCAAGGAAGATACAAAGAGTATAGTATAAAGTGGAACAAGGAGAAAACATGGGGGCATATTACCAAGCAATAGCGATAATTATCGCTATTGCTTGGTTAGAGACAAAAATTTACCGCTGAGCTGCGGCGATTTTTACCGCAAATAAACCTTGGTATTACCAAGGTTTATTGCATATGCGATAAAAATCGCTGCAATGCATGAATATCGCTGAAAAGTCAGCGATATTCATGCATTACCGAGCTAATGCTCTTAGCCATGTTATCCACCTCCCATTGGATAACATGGCTAAGAACTGCTCAGGGCAGGTGTTAGCTTTTGGAGATATTGGCGCTTAGCGTGAATATCTCCAAAAGTTGGTAATAGGAGACAGCGATGTTAGCGACTGTTTCCAGTCGCTAACATCTTGGCACGGCCACTTTGCATGTCATTAGTGATAAATATCACTGACATGCAAAGTGGGGCCCAAGATGGTTGCTATCTCCTACTAGCTGTCACTAACTGGTGTTAGTGACAGCTAGGTAATAGGGAGATAATTTTATCTCCGCTTTCTTGGCTTTTAAAGCCAAAAAAGTGGAGATAAACCCCCTTGATAATATGCCCCATGGTGACTAGAAAAAGTGCTAGGCCTAACCCCAAAGGTAGTTTGTGAATATTGATTGAGGGAGCTATTCAAACGAGTGCATCCAAAACAACCCCTAACACGAAGCAACGTGTATTGAAAACACTAAATACTGGCAAATACCTGAAATAAGAGGTAAAATGAAGAAAGTGATGATGTAGCACGCGGCAGTGTGGTGCCTCACCAAAAAGTAAATAATTCAATATAAATGAAAACCTGGTATAGAGCGGGAGTCTGACTAGATAGTATAAACAGAACTAGATAGCAGAAAGTACTGCATTGAGTAAGTGGCCTCTCTGATTTATAATCGCTAATCTGTGTGGAAACCCAATAGTTTGCATGGACTGATTCATATATATATATTCATATTTATGGCAGCAGCACTGAAATAAAGAAACCAGCATCTGAATTTGGTGGTCCGTGTCCTTTCTTACCTGGCATCTGAGGGAACATACAGAGCAAGGAGATCGAAGTTATTGATATATTCATATATATGCAATTTACATTGCACACAGGACGAGATGTATAACCTGGTGAATTCAGTTTAGATATTAGACATGGTAGTTAAATCAAATGATGAAGTAAAGGGCTCTGTGCATGAAAGTTATGTATTTTTCCAACAATGGGCTAATGCAATGTCGAAAAAGCTGCCCAGGCATCGGTTGCATTTGGAGTTACATAGGCAGGAACATTTCACCTCGGATACAGGCATCCCAGGCAAGAGCGGAGACGAAGTGTCGCTCTTGAAGGGTAAAGTCAGAGGAGTGTGGGTCTCTTCTGATTTTCGTACTGCTCCTGCATGGGGATATTCACTGCTCGCATTCAGGTAAAGCAGCTAATTTTATTTACATTTACTCTCCGGCCCTTTACTTTATCATTTGATTTAACTACCATCTCTGATATCTAGCCTGAATTCACCAGGTTGTACATCTCCTCCTGGTTGCAACGTAAATTGCTTATATATGAATCATTCCATGCCACCTATCGGGTTCCCATACCGAATAGCGATTATACGTCAGCGAGGCCACTTTTTCAATGCAGTACTTTCTGCAATCTAGATCTGTTTATACTATCTCGCCAGACTCCGCTCTATACCAGGTTTTCATTTTTCTTTAACTATTTACTTTTTAATGAAGCTCCACACTGCGGCGCGCCATATCATCATTTACTTCATTCTACCTACTATTTCAGGTATTTGCCACTTTTTTAGTGTTGCAATACCCTTGTTGCTTTGTGTTAGTGGTTTTGAATGCGCTAGTTTGAATAGCTCCCTCAATTCAATATTCACGTACTCCCTTGCGGGTGAGGACTAGCACTTTTTCCTCTGATTCTAGTCACCATGTTTTCTCCTTGTTCCACTTTATACTATACTCTTTATACAGGGGAATCAGACTTGTTTGAAGCTTTATCTTACCATCTTTTCATACACTGATATTTCTTGAACAAAGACCTTTAAGCTCACAGGGGTGCTCTACTAGTTTTCCTTCTGGTCACAGTATCCTAAAGTCACCAATGATATCCCTGGACATCGTCATTATTACATCAATGTAAGACCATTTATATATCGTTTTACAGCCCTGAGAAAGTCTCGTTGACGAAACGTGTTGGCTGCCTTTCTGCATTTGGGTATCAAGAATTGACATAAAGAAGGTACAACATTGTGTAAGAAATAAACCACCCGGAAGTCAATCACAACTTTGTCTCACCACTTCATTGAAAAGACGTATATTACTGTGGACTTCTCTGAGTGCTTCGGTATTGTTTTTGAACTGTTAATTAAAGGTTAACCTAAGGATCACTAGAGAAAATGGCCACTGCTTGACAAAGCATGTTTTCTTTCTTGAAAATGCCTCACAACTCTATTTTGCCCCGGCACATCTTTGTACTGCAATATGATCAAGAGGTCCACTGGGGATAATGTGAAGATAAGCACTATGAAAAATGGATAATGTGAAGATAAGCACTATGAAAAATGGATAATGTGAAGATAAGCACTATGAAAAAGGGACAATGTGAAGATAAGCAGTATGAAAAACCAAGACTTTGGAATTACGCAGGATAGTTATTACTATGAGCTGAAAAACCTGAAACACCATGCTAGAGAGCAGCAGAGGCACTGTATAAGTGAACTTTAATTGGCCGATGTACCTACATTCTTAATTAAATCATTTCAGCAGATTATGAGACTATCTACACAAGATTGGTAGCTCTGAGGCCACCAGAATGGTGAACACCTCCTCATTCAGGTGGAGCAGCAGTGTGTTCTGTATTCATCTCATTCTTGGATTTTGTATGGAAAGAAGGTGTCAAACAGATGAATGCGCTGACCGCTGTCCCTCTAGTGGTCACACCTCTGAAGAAGAGATGAGGCACCCCGGATTCACCCGCATCCTGCTTCAAAGCAGGATTTCATAACTGTAACAGCCCCTCAGTGGTGATCTTGAAATCCGCTCACTTCTCCATCAATGACCACAAACTGGGAGAGACGCTTTAACTCTTTGCGCAAGCGGGTGAGTGAGCTGCATGGCTACATCATCAATCAGGGTGGTAAACACTGTAGCCTTAAAGGGCGTTGCATATGGCAGATTTGGAGGAATATTGACCCATTGATTGATTTCATTCCAGGGATACAAGAGAGGCAACATAAGAAATGTGAGTTGGGTCTATTGCCTCAACTGATCTCATTGATGTTGCAGTGGATGTCTCCAACATGGGCTTCTGACTGATGATGGGAGCATTGCTACTCCGGTACCAAGACTGGCTAAAGAACATGTCTTCACATCCAGAAGTGCAGGGGAAGGTATCGGACAAAACATTTTTACAGCCAGACACTGTTCATCAAAGATATTGACACTTCCCTGTAGGGATACAAAACAGGCTCCGACCTAGCGTATTCACAAGAGTGTTACAGTTCTGCAAGCTGTCTGGGTTTTGAAGCTGAAGGAGATCACAATCCAGTAGAGGAAACTCTTCTCAGACATTACGGCCAATATCACCAACTGTTTCACAAACAGGACACTCCAGAGGGGAAAGTAAATAGGACAGCTGAAGCTCTGCAGAACTGGAGAGGGGAGTCCAAGTAGACAGTGAAGACAGCATCTTGCAAACCTGACTCCTACCTTCCTCCCTCCCCTTCCATTCTATTGGATGAGGGAGGGGGTATTTCAGATTTGGCAGTGAAGGGGAAAGCCATCATAACCGACCATTAGTTACTCCAAATTGTTCACTTTTTCCAAACCTGGAGTGCCTGCAGAGACCATTGCTGCCAACTTCCAGCAATAGCGGTACAAAAGGGGGTGGTGATGGACGGAGCATCTGAATCAATCAAACACTCACACCCAGTTAAAAGATCTGGGTTTAATCCATCAACGTTCTTTAGCCCACTCTGCCACCCCAGTTCAGACATGGCTATATGCAAATCAGTCGGACCCTGTGCCTCAAGGGAACAGTCCAGCCCGAACTGCCAAGCCATGTCTTCCCTGGACCGGAAACAAGCTTCCGAGGACCGGTTTCTGGCATTCCAGCCGTCTTCAGCCCGGCAATTTTCATTAAGTGCATGACGTCAGTGACAAGGCACCCTATGATGCTTGACTCTTAATGGACATCACAGCAGCAGAGATGGAAAAAGCAACACATGCTTGCCTGGTGCTTTTTCATTGATTGGGGGCTGACTCTTAGTTAAATCCATCCATCTCAATACCTGAAAACAATAACCTACTTGAAAGCCTTCCTCGTCGCAGCTTGGGAGACGGTCTTTCCATCGCCAGAGCAAGTGGCAACAAGGCCAGTCAGACTTTACATATTGCTAATGGAACTCATGTTCTCATGCGTTCCGCTGAGTCTATATTTCAAACTTCAAATGCATCATAGCCAAGAGTAATTAGAACAGCAACAGTGACAGGAAAAAGGGCAGAGGGAGACAAGGTGGTTGTCACCTGCTGATTGAAAAAAAGTCTTGTGGTGGAGAATGAACAGAAAACCTTACATTGCCTACCAAAAATGTCGAGGGCCAGCAGCTAGGCCATTCCCATGAAAGTCTACCTGACAGCAGAACACCTGGGTGGACTAAGCAATAATCAGGCCAATGCCCTCAGTAATCCATTTTTGATTGTCAATAGCGGGAGCTGAAGCACAATTCACTCCAGCAGGTCTTAAAACACTCTGCTCAGCCGCAGTTGGATTTGTTTGCAACTTGGGAGAGCAAGAAATGGAAATATCTGTGAGGATTCACTTCCCAGCAGAGAACACACAGGGAAGCATTTCTCAAGGAAATGGTCAAACATCTCTGCATATGCTTTCCTCCGTTGTGTCCCGACGGTCCTCTGCAAGGCAAGGAAGGAGCTGTGCTTACTGATTCTGATCACTCCTGCTTGGACAAAGCAATATCGGTGCATCAAGCTACTGCCTCTTTAGAGCTGCCTGCTCGTCACTTGCATATTAGCCCTGTCACTTCTGACTGGACAGCCAGTTCAGATTCTTAAACTGAGATCACCGACCTTCACCACTTGGTTCCTGATGACCTTCAATTTTCTGAGATGTTTTACCCGCTTGGCTCCCCATCCGCTTACAAAACGCATGGAGGAACGTGGAAATGTTTCTGCTGTTGGCATGCATGTTAAGCCCTGCATTCAATTTCAGTGCAGCCTCAACAGATACTTCATTACTTGTCATATTTTTCTAAATCCACCGAAATGTACGATGTGCTTCTTCAGAACAGTTCTTCTTGCGGAAGGCGATAAAACAGTTAATGAACAGGGTTCATAATTTTTCCTTCATTCTTGTTGGAACCTCAACTCAATCCTCGTCTGGCTTGTGACACCAACATTCAAATTGATCTACAAAAGCCAGCTTAAAGTTTCTCTCCTGGTAAACCACTCTGGTGATAGTTTTGACATCTGCCCAGCAAATGGTGTGACTGCAATCCGTTTCTCCAGTGTTCTAAGGATAAAATGATTTATCGACAGACCGTAATTTAATGGCAAAGGTGTCCTCTGCGTCCACTTCAACCAACCAGTGATACATAGATGCATTTTTCCGGAACCCTTTTTGAGAGCTGACATAGCTGTACACTCACTGGGCATCTGTGTGTGTCTGAAGTTTAACATGGAATAGTCTAAGGGTGCTTTGAGGGCGGACCAGCTTTTTGTGGTCTTTGGGCATTCAGGTAGAAGACATCTCCTTTCTAAAGGGGGTAAAGCACCTCGGCTCTCGGCGTGCATTGTCTATTGCTGGAGAGAATTATCCTGGTACCTGGGGCTGCATGTGGGGATGGCACACTCCATGCATACCATGTTCTCAACAATAGCTTTGTAGGCTATAGCGCCCCATACATTGTCTGACAAGCAGTAAACTAAAAGAACAGACCTGCCTGGATACAAATGCCATGGCCGATTCATCGTTCGGACAAGCAGGTCTATACAACCAGTTTCATGAAGGTGAGACTGCAATCACACTTATTGTGTTTGATAGAAACTGATATCTAGTCCTAATTCAAATCCATGAATCTATGAATGATTTAGTGCTAGAGAAGAAACACGTTACTTAACAGTAACTACATCTCTCTAGCATTGTGATCTTTCAGAGTACATCAACATGGAAATAGGAAAACCGCTTAATTGATAAAGAAAGATATAACTGACATCCGTTCTCAGTGGTCTGTAGAGAACTCTGCATATTTCACTGTAATCGACAAATATCCAGCACGCCTGCTTGCCAAGGCAAGACGTGCATCACGAAGACATACAGGCAGTGGTAAAGCACCCCTTAAATTAGTTTACTACATGGATTCCACGGAGCACACATGCTAACACTATTCCCTTCTGTTAGACCATGACTACCCAGGTGAGGACTGGGCTTTCCTTCTTTTAAGACATGACCAGGAACTGCGAGAAGCTGGACTGCTACGATTGTGAGCTCTTACACAATCTCTGGATGTGTACGTCTCCCTTCCTATTGGCAGTGTATGTGGCAACTATTCGATGTAAACAGTGACGCTCCCTCACGCAATGTCCGCCTTACCCTCTTTACGTGATAGGGCTAGCATAGAAGGCTCCTCTTCATGTTGACATTGCTGGATGGCTATGTCTCTCTTTACTGCCAAAGTTAGACATTGGCTTACGACTTCCATACCTACTATTGATGAAGGGATTAAGGTACACTTGCGACACATGAAAAACACATATGCAAGCTGAATGACCAGGCCCTATTGTTCAACCATATCTGGGCTCCCTTCCTTTAATACTGTACAGAAAACCCTTCTGTTTAACGGTGTTGGTGCTTCCCTGCACACATTCTCATCCTTCTTTCTTTCCATTCCACCCACTGCCACACCCTCCCACTATTCCTAATGATACATCCTTTGTGCCTCTGACATTGAGGCACACTTCAACTCTATCTACCGGTGCTACCCTGCTTCTTCACTCATCACCTCTACCTGAGAGCAGTAATGGCATCATGTTATTTCTATTCATGTTGATTGGATGGACCTGCTCCCAAGACCAGTTGTCTCTCTTTCTTTGCCTCCCGCCTCCAGAATATGCTCTGCCACTTTCAGATGATGCCTCTATAATTGTGCGCTCACCCAACGTCTGTTTCTCTTCTCTTTTATCTTGACCGGTTCGTTTACTGGATCTCTATGCTTCATAATAAAATGATTAAAAAAACTCTCATGAATTCACAAGACTTTACCAAAGATTCATAATCTGAACCTGCCAACATCTGTAAATAAGCAAAACGTTATTCCTTATTTTCTGGTGCTGCAGTACCGGGTTTTTAAGAACCCAGCGGTGCCAGGGAACACACCCAAAGACTTTGAGTCCTTCCTGTTTCAGACTACAGAAACACAGAGTCTTCTTGGTGAAGTCAAAGATCGTTATTTATTGGTTGCAGCCAGTAACAGGTATCCTAGAAGTACCACACGGTGTATATTCTCAGGAGACTGCTCAAACTTACAAAGCCAGCCTTCTCTTTTATACAAAATATTATGCTTTAGGCAAACATTCCTAATTTTACAGTTGACCATTCACATATTTTCACTACAAAGAAAAAGCAGAGCCATGATGACAAGCCCATATTTCAGTTTGTCCAGCCCACGATCGATTACCCGGCAAGGCCCAGTATTCTCATCAGATATCGACGGACCCCCAATAAAAACGGGCACCTCCTCCTCGTAAAGCAAGTCATAAAGAAAGAAACAGGGACAGGTGTGTGTAAGATTAGGCATGGTTTGTGTGCGATGAAAGGTTTATGATATGTTGTGCCTTCATTCTAATCTCATTCGGCCACTGGGAAAGGAACTGGCCGAACAGGTTTGGCTTCAGGCAGTGGAGTCAGCTTGCCCAGGTCACAGAGGAGTCAGCAAAGGTGTACGTGTCCTTCAGACTCGTTTTTGGCTATAGTCATTTGGCTATGTGAGGGCAATCACAAAATGGCTGCCACTCACAGAATGGAACCCGAGGGTTCAGGACGGGAACTCCGATTTCAGGGTGATTTCGTCACCCGAACATGACGAAAATGCTTGTGCATAGCCTTCTAATCATTCTCGGTCCGCTGATACCAAAATCGTCATGATACGACGATGTTTATAACACGGGTCCAGAATTTTCAGTACCACAGACCCTCCTTTTGCCCTTAGATAGGCAATAACCTATACTCATGCTTATCTGAGTCCAGGTCTATAATCATAATGTCACTGAGATGTTGCTGTAGCATCATCCTATTACTTAGCTCATCTCTTGATACAGGTTTCCTCACACACGATGTAGCACAGAGGCCACATATTTCAGGAGCACACTGTACACACAGACAGAACAGGAAAAGAATGGCTAAGATCATTCCAATGACCATCAGAATCTTCCATCCCCAGGTGGATATCAGTTCCCAGAACCACCCCATCAATTACCAATCTCCTTTATCCACATGAACAGATTCAGAGATCTTATGCAGTTTGGAAATGGCCTGGTAGACTGTCGGAGCGTTATCTGGGATGAAAACACAGCAACTTGATTGGATCAATTTACATACCCCACCTCGGTCTGCAAGTATGACGTCTAATGCGACCCTGTTTTGAAGAGTCATAAGGCGATCCGACTGGAACTCAGCAGTCAAATTACTAAGGGCACCGGCTGTTTCAATTACAGTGGATTCAGCCACTCTTGTCAATTGCCTTATGTTCCTGCTGTTAACCATAGGCCCCCAAAACGGCAGAAAACCCTTTACGAAATCTCGAAATTCTAGTCCTGCAGTGTCTTCCTTACTTATGACACCTCTAACTATCCTTGTCTTATGGTAATCTGCCGTGACCGTGTAGGTGGGAGGCAACAGGAACAAAACAAAACATGTGCCCGAGAAGTCAGGGGGCAACCATGTATAGGCTCGATCATGGCAGATGAAATAGGTGCCCTTAGCTGCTAGGAACAAAGGGGAAGTCTGAGACGCAAAAACATATGTTTCAGTGCAGACACTTTTCCCTAACTGAGCTCTGGGATTTTTGCCATTACCTTGCAGACATAGGTGACCCTGATGGGGTACAATCCAAATCGGGGAGGATCTCTTTGCTTGCTGGTTCTCACTCAGAGTAACTCCATATCCTGTTATGTTCCATCTAGCGTAAGCTTGTAACTCATCTCTGGGAATCTTTCTATACGAGTCAATGTTTCTGCTCATATTTGTGATTCCCACTACCAATGCCTTATTACTTGAGTTACTTCTCGTGGAACGTGTGGGGTATGGTTCGATGGCATATATGAACATCGTTTTAAACGCCCACAAAGAACCATTGTAGCTAAATGGTAAGACCAAGTATGGGATACCCTTATCTGTCGTATGTGGCATAAGACCACACACTCAACAATTAGTTGTGTTCACTACTAATTGGTGTTGGTGTAAAAGCTGAATGAAGGAGTTATTGATAAACTCTAATCTTCTAGTGGACTCATGTTCAGGCAGAGGATGAAAATAATGCGAGGAAACAGTAGAAGGAGGTATGGGCTGTGTAGTGGGTGCAAATGACACTTGAAAAGAGAATAAAACATATCCTATTAAAAACGCCATTACACTTAGCAACATGAAAATACATAATATCAAAAATCGTTTCTTTGTCATCAATATACACATTCTGGCTTTAAAGTCCATCTGTTTGGCAGGTCTCTCCATCTTGAAAAACTCCATCCTCTCTAATTGCTGCTCGCGGCGGTAGGGTGTTCTATGCTAAGGAATGCTTCTGTCAGTCCAGGGCAACTCCTTTAGACCAACCAGAACCGTCGACCTAACAACTTCTGCTGCATTCCAAATACTTGTGCAACCACGACCCTAGCAGCTGAACCCGGATGGTGGTTCGAAAAACAAAAATAGGAAAGTTTCTCAGATGAGAGAGCTGCACTTTCAAAAATAGAAAAAAAAGATTTTTTTTTTATTTGTCCATAGTTCTCGGCCTCAGATTATAACGGCTTTTTCCAGATACTGCCTGGTTCTGAAACAAGAGTTCATGTTCGGTAGTGTTCAATCGAATTGATGGTGGCACAGCTTCTTGCAAAAGATTGTCACTTTCTTGTTCAGAAATTGTTCCTTTTACACGTGCATCGCTAAAAGGCAGAAAACGAGGCACAGTCTCAGTCTCAGAGTCAGCGATACCCTCCTGGACCCACCGGTCGTACGGCAGAGGCAAAGGAACCCTCTCACAGTGTACGTCGTGGATCCAGTTCTTTTTCCCTTCCACTCGAACAGCTGATCTTGTTGAGAGAAGGACGAGGTGGGGGCTGGTCCAGCGGGGCTGTTCATTCTTTGGCCGCTGGAAGTTTTTGACCAGCACCCATGATCCAGGATCGATAGGATGTCCTGGAGCTTCAGAGACCTGAGGCAGAGTATTGTGAACCTGTTGGTGTAAAACACGCAATTTAGCCGTCAATTCATACAAATAATCAAGCAGTACAGGGTGTTCGATTTCACTGAATTTTGTTGGCCTCGGCACTCCCCTTATGTTGGCCGGACGGCCGAACACAATTTCATAGGGACTAAGTCCCACTCGCGAATGCACAGTCATTCTTGTTGACAGGAGTGCTAAGGGCAAAGCGTCAGGCCATTTAAGACCAGAGCTCGCTTGAATCTTGGCCAATTTAAGTTTTAGCGTGCCATTATAGCACTCTACTAGTCCAGCTGATTGGAGGTGATTTGCAGCGTGGAATTTTTGTTGGATTCCTAGCCCCTCACATACTTTCTTCATCACTCGACCCACAAATTCACTCCCATTATCACTCCAGACCATTCTCGGCATTCCAAATCTAGGGAAGAATTCTTTGACAAGGGCTTTAGCTGTGGATAAGGCAGTGTTGTCTTTTAAAGGATATGCTTCTACCCATCTTGAAAAGGCACAAACAACGACGAGTACGTATTTCAAATTGTTGCACCTTTCCATGTGGATGAAATCTAGCTGCAAAACCTCGAACGGATACGTTGGAGGCGCAAAATGACCAGCTGGAGTTGGGGTTCCCCTACCAGGATTGTATTTCAGACACACAATGCAATTCTTGACCACATTCTCTGCACACTTAGGAATTCAAGCGTTTTGCCATACTGGAGCTAACAACTTACAAATCCCTTTTACACTGATATGAGCCATTCCATGAGCCATTGTCACCACTGCAAGCACATACGCATCGGGTAACAACCATCGCTGGTGTTCTGACAATTCAACCCAACAACAATTTGCATCCAATCTACCCGTACTCTCTCTCCACACACTCAACTCTTTCTCTGAAGCTTCAGCTTGAATAGGCTTCACACTCTCTATCGTATCTTCACACATTCCAACGTCACCAATCCATCTTGCAGAGCCTGCAACATACATTCGATTCATCACATCTTTTGCTGTTTCTTTTGCAATTTTGTCAGCAAATGCATTTCCACGACCAACATCATCAGTAACCTTTTTGTGCGCACTGCATTTCACAATCGCCACTTGTAACGGCAAGGTCAGTGACTCGAGAAGCTCATTCACCAACTGACCATGCTGTATCTTAGCCCCATGCGAAGTCAGGAACCCACGTTCTTTCCACAATCGTCCAAAACTGTGAGCCACACCAAATGCATACTGGCTGTTGGTATATATGGTCACTCTCATTCCTTTCGACAACACGCACGCTCTCGTAAGTGCAATCAACTCTGCTGCTTGAGCTGAATTATGTGGAATACGTGCAGTTTCAACAATCGTATGCAAAGTCGTGACAGCATATGCCGCAGTCGTATCACCATTCGGAAGCTTGAAGCATGAACCATCCACCCATAGGGTTCCATCACACCTCACAAGAGGAGTATCTTTTAGATCTACTCTCCCTTTTGTTTCTTCTTCTGTCCTGAGAAAACAATCATGCTGTGCGACATCGCCTGTCTCTACTGAAATTGGCAGTAACGTGGCTGGATTCAACGTATTGCACCTCTTTATGTGCACATGGCTTGCTAACAGTGTCAACTCGTAACCTGACAATCGAGCACTAGTTAAGTGCTGTGTCTTGGTTCTGTTTAACAAGGTGTCCACCGCATGTGGAACCATCACAATCAACATGTTATTCATCACTAATCCAGCAGACTGTCGAATAGAAACAGCTGCTGCCGCTGTGGCTCTCAAACAACTCGGCAACGCCTTAGCTACCGGATCCAATGTCGACGAAAAATACGCGAATGGACGCTGCTTGTCCCCGAAAGACTGTGTCAGCACTGACAATGCACAAACTTCTTTCTCGTGGACATACAGTGTAAAGGGCTTACTGTAGTCGGGGGTACCCAACACAGGAGCCGAACACAATGCATCACGCAATTCGGAAAAACTTTTCTGACACTCTTCAGACCACGGAATGGGATTCGGCGTATCTTCACAAGTTAATGCCACCAAAGGTTTGGCCAATAAGGAAAATTCGGTATCCATTGTCTGCAATATGATGTAATGCCCAAGAAGGCACGTACTTCTTTCTGTGTCCTTGGCACACTCAACTTTGCAATTGCCTGAATTCTTTCTGGAGTCAGTTTCCTTCCCTCCTTCTATAAGAGATGACCTAAGTAGGTCACTTCTTGTCGACAATATTGCAATTTAGAGAGAGACACTTTGTGATGCAAATCAGACAAATGACGCAACAACGACAAGGTGGCTTCTTTACAAATCTCCTCAGTATCTGCAGCGACTAGTAAATCGTCGACGTACTGAATAAGGGTAGCGCCATCAGGTAAAACAATCGTATCAAGCTGTGTTTTTAAAGCCTGACTGTATATCGATGGACTTTCACAGTAGCCTTGAGGAGCGCGTTTGAAGTGGAAGCTCCGGCCTCCTAAACTGAAGCCAAAAATATCCCTGCTTTCCTCGGCAATCGGGATGCTGAAGAAAGCATTCTTCAAGTCAATCACCGAGAACCAAGTGGCTGAAGCTGGAATCATAGTCAATAGGGAGTGATATCAGGGACAACTGGAAACTGTGGCACAACTATTTTATTTACCTCTCTAAGATCAATCACAAACCTGTAAACAGGTGGCTGGGAAGGGTCAGTACGCTTCAAAACAGGCACAACAGGACTATTACAAACATTGCCCCTTGTCTCTTCAATTACATCTTTTTCAATCAAATCATAAATGATCGCTAACAACGCTTTTTCACCTTCACTAGAGATCTTATATTGGGGAATGCGTGGCATTTTAACATTGCCTTTCAATGTCACGAAATATGGCGGTATTTCCAAGAGACCCACATCATTAGGACCAGTAGCCCAAAAAAGATCCGGAAGTGAAGGCAATTCTGTCGGGAGTTTATCCTTTGACAAGTGCATTGGAGAAGCCACTCTCTTACCCAGTGTATATTGTACTCCCGAAGGAGAACAGTACAACGTCGCATACAATCTTTTCAACAGATCCAATCCTAACAAGTTCTCACCACAACCTGTTGTAAGAATAAGGGGTGCTTCGAATTCACAAGGTCCAACAGAAAGGGACATAGGAATAGAAATCGGGTTTCTAACCGGGGCGCCAGAAAAACCTACTGAAACATTCATTTCGCCAGACAAAGGTGCGCCAGGGAGTTTTGAGTGCATAATAGAACTCTTTGTAGCACCAGTATCCAACAGAAAAGGCTCTGACACACCTGATGTAATCACCTCAACATAAGGTCCACTCTGATCTACTGGAACTGAAACAACTCCCTCTCTTTGTACATGGCTGTCCTAACAATCATTACCATTCATTTCCTCACCTTCATTATAGTAATCGTCCGTATAGTACTGGGCGGTCTTACCAGATGAACCCTGTTGCTGATCAAAACTATTCATTGAGTTCTGTGGGGGCAAAGAACGTGTGTTTTGCGGGAACGCACCGTGTCCCCTACCTCTAGGCGTTTGTTGAGCACCACGGCCTCTCGTACCAAACCCATTTGTGCGCTGTAACAAAACCAGACAACTGCTCTTAAAATGACCCTCTTCTTTGCAATACGCGCACTGATTAGGCCCATACGGAAAACGTTGTTGAGAAGACTCGTTTCTTTGCGAGTTTCTCGAATATTGCTGATTCTGCTGATAATCGCGTTGATTATTAGTACGGGCGGGTAATCTTGCTATAGAAGAACTTTAGTTTTTAATTCCTTAGTCTTCTTATCCGCTTTCTCTAATTCATCTTTGTGCCTATTTTCATAGTACTGGGCAGTAGCCAAAATTTGTGCTGACGTGGAAACAGCCCAAGCACTTTCAGAATCCTTCAACTTATTACACAATTCAGGAAGCAAATTATGTACAAATTTGTCAACAAACAATCTCTGACCACCTTCGGTAGCCATATCCTGACCACTATGATCTACAAAAGTTTCTTCAAACCGCGTGAAGAAGTCGGACACAGTCTCATCTTTCTTCTGCTTACATGCAGACAACTTGTCCCAATTGACATGCAATTCGGGCATTAAAGTCTTCATATACGTAATAATCTTATCAGGAAGTTCAGTAATCATATCCTCAGGTTTAGCACCGCCTACTTGCCTATTGTCGGCATCTCTAAGATTAACCCATGTATCACCCAATTCTTGTGCATGATCCGTGTGACGAATCTTACTCCAAATAGGTTGTGGGACAACATTGCCAAACAACATGTCGATGTCCGCCAAATTCATAATACATAAACTTACAGTCTGAGTCAACTCTTTATAGTACCCTGCTGGATTTTTGCGCGGATCAGGCAAAGACTGCTTAATAGCTAAAACTTCAGCACGTTTCCAGGGAACATGCACCCAAACACTCTGAAAATGAGCCGGTACAGCTGGGGGGTTATTATTTACACCAGCAACCACTGCTTCTTTCCACACCGGAGGAACCTCTCTCATTGGATATTGTTGCGCCTTTCTCCTAACTGAAGAATCAGGCTCGAACAATTGTCGAGAGGGAGACTCACTCCTAAATGACAACCACATCGCAACCGCTTTCCCAACATCAGATGGACTTACAATGGTTCCTTTCGCAAATTTGGAACGTACGCTGTACAACTCGTCAGGAGCTTACTCCACTTCCTCATCCCATTTTTCAACAAGAAAAGCACACATCGTATCGAAAACGTAGCGTTGCTTTGGTGCTTCCCATTGAAGGTAAACATGCATAACACCCTCAAGATCATACTGCGTATCGTACATAATCCATTTACGCGCCATGTGATCCAAAATTGTACGCTCATCCATATTAGGCAACTGACTACGTGACTGTCTACGCTCAGTAACAGGGGACATACCGAATTGTCCCAACAAACGAGAAAAGAAATCAGTAACTGCAGCAGTCATTCGTTGTCTAGCAGAAGGAGAAGGTGAAAGAATAAGAGAAGACGGAACAATAGTGGAAGAATCCAAAGTCGGACCAGAAGGAGTGTTAGAAACAGGCGTAGGAGTAGCAGACAAAGGAGAAGGCAAAGTTGGCCGCCCCTGAGGAGGCTGCGCCAAAGGAACAGTAGCCAACGGAAGAGGCGCTGGCTGTGGAGGAATCGCAGGTGGCGCCTCAATCGGAAGTTGCACAGCCACAACTGGTGGCGGCGGTGCCGTAGCATTTTGTGCATAAGGGGGTGGCGAACTCAAGAGATGCGACATTAAAGGATCTTTCTCAAGATCTTCCTTTGCTTCCTGTTCTTTACGCGGCAAAACTGGGTAGCACTTATCTACCGATAACTTCCTAATCCTAAGCATCTGTTCGCTCTCTTGCTCTTCCTCATTATCCCTAAATGCAACAGCAGCTTGTACCATTGACATACCTTGTTCTCGTTTATTTTTCTTCGCTAATTTAATTTCTCTCTGTTTGGCTTCTTTGCGCCATATGTGAAAAGAGTCAAACATTGCCGGCCGGGCTTTCTTCTTGAAAAGTTTAACCTCCAGATTATCCAAAATCCCTGTGTCAAAACTACCATATTGGGGCCATTTTAAAATACCATCTATCCTGGTGTATCGGATCCATACTTTATTATATGTGATGGGGCCTACGCCGTGTTTCACATAAAGTTCATAGGTTGGAGGTTCCAATCGGAGGAACCGGACACGAGTGAGTCCTCCAATCGGGAATCCCTATTACGACCAAGACAAAACAAATTTCCAAGTCTGCGAAGACCAGGCATCTTCGCTCTCTAGTCTAGCTTCAAACTTCAAAGGATTATCGAATACGATAGTCTCGTGAATACACGAGTCCCTCGGCTTTGGCACTTGCAAGTTCCAAATAAAAGCGATCCCAAGGGGATACCAAACTAAGAACCAAACTAAGGACTGGGAGACGCTCCTCTCATACTTAACTGAGGTATCGATGACGTCACCAGAAGACTTGTCTATCGTTTTGCTCTACCAATCATCAAGGGTCCAAAACAGGGCGATAGTCAGGGCAGCAGTCCTTCATAGCCGTCGGGAAGCGGGGAACCTTGCAGCAAAGACTTTCTGACCAAGTCGACATACAGGGGTCGATGAAGTGGCGGCCTTCCTCCAGAATTTTCCCACAAAGCTACTCACGAACCTCTGGCTTGGACCGGTACCGTTGAAATCGCCCCATGTTGGGCGCCAACTGAAGTACCGGGTTTTTAAGAACGCAGCGGTGCCAGGGAACACACCCAAAGACTTCGAGTCCTTCCTGTTTCAGACTACAGAAACCCAGAGTCTTCTTGGTGAAGTCAAAGATCGTTATTTATTGGTTGCAGCCAGTAACAGGTATCCTAGAAGTACAACACGGTGTATATTCTCAGGAGACTGCTCAAACTTACAAAGCCAGCCTTCTCTTTTATACAAAATATTATGCTTTAGGCAAACATTCCTAATTTTACAGTTGACCATTCACATATTTTCACTACAAAGAAAAAGCAGAGCCATGATGACAAGCCCATATTTCAGTTTGTCCAGCCCACGATCGATTACCCGGCAAGGCCCAGTATTCTCATCAGATATCGACGGACTCCCAATAAAAACGGGCACCTCCTCCTCGTAAAGCAAGTCATAAAGAAAGAAACAGGGACAGGTGTGTGTAAGATTAGGCATGGTTTGTGTGCGATGAAAGGTTTATGATATGTTGTGCCTTCATACTAATCTCATTCGGCCACTGGGGAAGGAACTGGCCGAACAGGTTTGGCTTCAGGCAGTGGAGTCAGCTTGCCCAGGTCACAGAGAAGTCAGCAAAGGTGTACGTGTCCTTCAGACTCGTTGTCGGCTATAGTCATTTGGCTATGTGAGGGCAATCACAAAATGGCTGCCGTTCACAAAATGGAACCCGAGGGTTCAGGACGGGAACTCCGATTTCAGGGTGATTTCGTCACCCGAACATGACGAAAATGCTTGTGCATAGCCTTCTAATCATTATCGGTCTGCTGATACCAAAATCGTCATGATACGACGATGTTTATAACACGGGTCCAGAATTTTCAGTACCACAGAGCTGATGATTCTTATTTCATACAGATGTTATTGTTGCTTCCGACTGTGTTCATTTAACACAATCGCATCATAGTTCATAATCAACACGTTCATGAATGTGTTGTACAAGGATTATTGTGTCAATCAATTCATTTTCTCCAGTGCATATCAGACTACGTCCTTTATTGGGGGAGTCAGTGTTCATTGGCTTTCATTTACTATAAATTTAAATCTAAAAAAGTTCTCATGAAAAATCACACCTAACAAGGCTAAACAAAACACCACAAATACCAAAGACTAAAAACACAAGTTCTGCAGGCTATTACTGTACATTCTAGGCCCAGATGGGTTAGTCTGTGTTGTATCATTTACTTTGTGTTGATACCCGACCACGGATAGACTCACAATCCACCAAAATTCAAATCCAGTAGAACAAAAATATCTCATGGTGCTGGCTGACCATTCAATTTCTCTGTGTTTGTTAGATCTGTAATTGTTTGACTTGGCCCTTCTGGCAGGTTCACCCCTAAACTGAGTGCGTGGAGTAAGGTTGGCCTGCCCTCCCATAGGAATGCATGGGGAATGTCTGTGTCCCTGGTAGTTCCTGATGCGTGAGGTGTGCAGGCTCGAGTTTGGTATGTGCGGACTCGTATGATTGAATGCTTTGCAGTGATGTATGCGGCATGAATGTGTCTAGTGTGGAAGTGCCAATTCTAGACATGGGTGTGCGTGTGTAGTGAGTGTGCTGACACGTGATTGGCTGGAGCCTGGCTCCAGGATGTCTGGATGGATCTGCCCAGTGGTGAGTGTTGAGATTAGCGTGCTGATGGCTGGGGAGGAGTGCACCTGGTTCCTGAATAGGGCTGGGCTTTCCCCCACACAATGCTGGCTCTGCCCCCTGTGGTGCGTCTAATGACCCTAGCCCTGCCAGTGAACAGAGTGAGGGGCTGAGCACATCAAGAGTGCTCACCAACCAGCTGCAACTGGTTTTCCCCCTCACCATGTACCAGAACAAAGGATTTAGTAGTATAAAAAGGGGCTGTGTCCCCTAACAAAATGTTCTTTCCTGATTCTACTTGAGGGGGCTGCTGCTGTGGCTGGTGCCAGGAGGAACCGCCACTTGGATTGCCTCCCTGCCTGGAGGGCCAGTGAGCTGGCCCCTGGCCCAGCCTTGCCCCCCACCTGCCTTGCTGCATTCCACGAGGACTATTTCCTGGACCTGTGTGTGTCTTCTGTAGTGCTGGGGAGCACTTTATTTCCTTCTAGCGCTTAGGAGCGCTTTATTTTGTTCCTGCCTGGAAGAGCTTTATTTGTGCTTGGGGCGCTGGGAGCGCTTCATTTCCCTTTGGCGCTTGAGAGCGCTTGGTTTATTTTTGCTAGCGGCTGGAAGCGCTTGATTTGGCCCGTAAGCGCGTGGTATAGCTTTTGTTCCACGTCCGAGGGTGCCCGCTTTGTATTTAATTACTGGGTTTTCTTGCCAGAGAATCGCCGCCGCCCGGCGGGAAGTCAGGCAGGCCGGGGGCAGGACTGCGGGACAGCAGGAAGAGGCCAGGAGCCCACCCCGCCCCTCTGGAAGCTGCCGAGGAGTCCGAGCCGGAGGAAGAGACCGGGTGGAGCCGTCCTGGGACCGGCAGGGAGAGCCCTGCACAGAGGAGAAGAGCAGCGCCGGAGTCGGGACCGGTGAGTGTTTCCCAGAAGAGGGGGGGGGGCGTCGGGGTACATTGCCGGTGCCCGTCCCACCCCTCCAGTGCAAGGGCCTTACCGCAATTACGAGTCCCCCAGGGAGGGACTCCACCGGCCCCCCCTTGACTAAGAGTCCACGAGGGACTCCATCAAAAGGGGCAGTTAATAGTTCAGAGCCCAGTGGGGTTCAGGGGGTCTCACAGCATTCAGGGGAGAAGCGGCCCCGGCAGACAGCGGGCCGCTCCGCTATCCAGGGGCATACCTTGTTCAAGAGCCACGGAGGCTCTAGGGTCTCATTTGTTTTCCGAGAGCGAATGCAGGAGGTTCGCTATATTCTGAAGGTGGGAAACAACAGCTTGGGGAGAAGACGCCTTCAACAGCCAGTGGTCGAGGTAGGGGAAGACTGACACCCATAACCTGTGTCGATAAGCTGTGACTACCACTATCACCTTGGTGAACACCAGAGGAGCACTCGTAAGGCCGAAGGGGAGCATGGTAAGCAGAATGCTCGCTGCCTAACTTGAACTGCGATTAACGTCTGTGGCCTGGCAGGATGGGGATTTGAAAGTACGCATCCTGCAGGTCAACTCTACCACCCAGTCTTCTTGGTCTAGATCGGACAAGACCTGAGTTAGAGTGAGCATCTTGAATTTTTCCTTCTTGAGGAAGAGATTGACGGCCAAAGATCTAAAATGGGCTGAAATCCATTGTTCTTCTTCGGAATCAGAAAGTAGCGGGAATAATAGCCACTGCCTACTTCTGAACCAGGGACCCTTTGGTTTGTTTCCACTAGTAATCTAATTCTTCCTTCAGGTGCATATCTATAAGGGTGCTAGGACGATACAAGAAGAAAAGGAATCCAGGAATGCTTTACTACGGATTTGATCAGTAGTTCCTTCACTAGAGCAGATTTGAGTCTCCAACTGGACATAGGTTTCTAAAGGGGCTGGCTCACTTGTTTCGACCCACGCCCTTTGTCATGCCACAGTGGGACCTTAATTTGGTCTTCACCTACCTAATGTGTGCTCTCTTTGAGTCTTTACATAACTGTCCCCTCCGGTTGTTGACCATAAAAACAGCCTCTTTGGTGGTAATTACATCTGCCCGGAGGGCGAGTGAGTTGCAGGCGTTATCTTGCTCGCCTCCCTATCTGATGTCTTTTCCAGACAAAGGGGTGCTTCCCACTTGTTTTGTTTGTTTGTTTGTTTTTGTATGTTCTTATATAGCGCTCGATCACCTGGGGAGGTATCTCGGCGCTTGCCTTGGGAACCCGTCCTGGCTTTTCCCTGTGAGATAGCCCCTACAGGGCATCCCCAAGGTGAAAGCCAGGCATCCCGCCGCGGGGGGGCCGTTGTGGAGATTAAGCAAGCTTAATGCCCAGAGTTGCAGAGTGTAAACCCATGATTAGATCAGGCACCGAAGCGAGAATTGTCGAGTCCGTGGACATTTGAGCTCAAGACCCTGCCGCGTCGGGAATTGAACCCTGGTCCCGGGTCTGACCTCTGCTTCAGGGTCTGCCTGCTCTAACCAGTGAGCCACACTTCCCCCCTTCCATCTGGGTCAATCCTTCAACTTGCCCACCTTCTTTTCTCCCCCGCATCCCTCTAAAGAGAAGGAGTGTCTCCACCGACTGGACCCAAAAAGTGCATTGTCATTCTACCTTGACCTCACAAAAGAGTTCCGGGTGGATGACCAACTCTTTGTGGGGTACGTGGGAGCTAAGAAGGGAAGTTCAGAAAAGGACCATCTCTTGCTGGCTCTGCATTAAGAACTGATATGCCTTGGCAAGGAGGCAGCCCCCAGAGGGATTAAGGACCCATTCTACCAGGAAAAAGCCTGGTACTACGGGCTTGGCTCGGGGTGTCCCAGTCCTGGACAACTGTCAGGCAGCAACATGGGCATCTATGCACACGTTTGACAAACACTACTGCCTGGACAGTCAGGTCGGTAGGGACAGGCTTTTTGCCTGTTCGGTCCTGTAGGACTTCCTGTTCGAGGTACTGTTCTGCAATCCACTGACGGAATGGTATGGCTTGGGTATCTGATTCAAAGGTAAGGAATCTGCAGCTAGAAGTCTCTGTTGGATGAATAAGTTACTTACCTTTGGTAAAGCATTATCTGGTAGAGACTATATCTAGCTGCAGATTCCTTACAGTCCCACCCATGCCTCCCTGCCTTGCGTACAGATGTTGTAGGGCTAGGGTTACTCCCCTTTTCGGGGCCCTAGTTTTGCACATGACTACTTCAGTTACTTCATGGCTCTGCGCTTCTAGTGTGGAAAAAATGAATAGTACGGACGTACGCATGCCTGGGTGGCTCTTATATGAGTAACGCAACGTCATAACCGATGCTAATGATGTTGCGCGTAGCCGAATGGAGCCACCTGAAGGCGCACACAAGGGGTATTGCTCAGCAAAAATTTCCGGGTCCATCCGGATGCCTGGGAAATTCAATGGTAAGGAATCTGCAGCTAGATAGTCGTTACCAAAGGTGAGTAACTTGTTCTTCACTAGACCTCTCTAGCATATGCAAGCTTGGTTGCATCACCTTGGGTACATGTTGTCACTGTTGAAGGACATGAGGTAATCTTTCCTTTCTAATGTTAGGATGTGGTATTCTTTTGGTTTGCTAGTGTGTTATCAATCAATTACGTTGATATTTTTCATTCAAAAGTGAAACCAAATTATTTGTCAGCTCTAAATAATGGGCTTTAGAGTTCTATCTGCTCAATGAGGAGGAGCTAGAGTTTTTGTTTTTGAAGAATTAAAAACTATTAACCCCTTACAATGGGGGTTTTCATCCATGGTGTAGGGGTAATAGTTTTAACTTTCTTTAACTATCCCTCACCATTAGGTTTTACCTAGTGGTGATGGACAGCAAATGAATCTCATAACTATTATGTAATTATTATGTATTATGTGTGAACTTCTGACGGCCCGTACTCTTTAGTGCTGTCAGAGGAGTATGTTGGCAACTGAGCTGGGACAGGCTTGGTCGTCTACATACTTTAGGTCTGCCCACCTCTGAATCAGGCGGACGGACTTTGAATTTAGTGGCAAGTGTCCTCTGTCACGACGAAGCACCCTTTCCACCAAACTCTATAATAGCCCCTTCGAGAGCACCGGGAGACCCACGCACGTTCTTTTACCTAAAGGAAGTCTAATTGAATAGATTTTTATTGTTTGGAAATTCATAAATGTTTAGGACACCATAGCTAAGATAGTCATTAGTTGACATTCTCACAAAGTGTCTATGTCCCTTCCACCATGTCAATGAATGCATGCACCCATGCTTGAGGCATGATTTAACTTAACCTTTGACAGTGTAAAGAAAACTCTCTGTGAGTATTTGAGGAGTGTGAATGTTTCATAGTAGCTATTTTTAATGTCAGCTGACTGCACCAAGTCAATTGTTTATTTAAAAACCCTGCTTGAAGTCTTAAAGAGTTAAACCTTTAATTTTTTTAACTAAAAACTCTCGTTATAACCAGTGGCATTTAAATCAATTGAGTTATTCTTTATTTACCTTGCATCCTCTTTAACAACATGACTCTGCAAAGTAAATTGTATACACTTCTTGGCTTTATCAACTGTTGCACTTCCGCCTTGCAATCTTTATTTTTGGGGATTACAAGAATATATCACATTTAGTGGATCACATGGAAAAGGGAGATGGAACTACTGTTTTAAAAGAATGGTATGCAGGATAGGACTTCTAACCTACACTTATAGAGCTCCAAAGGTAAATTGTCTAATCAGAAAACCGGAAGACAGCAATTGCTTCATCAAGGCTCTTGATGCTGTGCTTTTAAATGCTGTCTCTAATGGATACGTCTTCTTGCATAATCCTCACGGTAGTTTGTCCAAATATGTATGTGGTGTTAATCTTATGCAAACCTAACTGAAAATAAGTAAGTGAAATGCTGTACACAGCTAAAATGGCAAAGTGGATACCAGATTTAGTGCTCTGAACTGCCTTAATTTGGCTATGACTTTTAGAGTGGGCGAGGCGATTCCACAAAGTGCTGCCTGTGCCAGTGGCTGCAGTCACTGTCTTTGATGAGCCACTAACACCGCGTTCTGGAGTTCCCTTAGTACATTTGCTTAATTTTCTCCTTTTTGTGACTACTAGAACGATGTTGACTCCTAAGCCATTGACGTTCAGGCCCCTTATGTGGTCTGCAAAAAAGGCCAATGTCCTAGGTTGAAATTGTTTGTGAAATCTGGGTCTCAACCATGACATAAAATGATCTCATAAGACTTGAAGCAGAAAAAAGCCTCACAATGACAGGAAAAGTTCTAAAATCATGCTCCCCTTCTAAGGTACCTTCCCTCTTGATAGAATAGGCCCTCAAGAAGAACGTTCTTTTCCCTTGTTGAAACTTTTGGTATCAAACCTTTGCTATTTTCCCCACATTACGCCCTAGGTTCTGAGGAGGAAGAGCACTGTCATAAGACATTGATGACGTTGTCTGACACATGCTCTGGGCTCATTTTAGTGCTGGAGAAGCTGCAACCAATAGCAGGCATCGGTTTTCCCCTTGGTCAATGCTCAGCCTACTTTAGGCTGTTTTGCTCCAAGTGTACCAGGAATAGAAAGACCAATGCCATGTTAAGTGTGAGCTGCTACACATCACTGCTAATGCCAGCAACTTTGTCTCACAGTGTGCGGTGCCTATTTGAGGTGTCTGTGTATGCAGTGTGTGTATGCAGTGCCTAGTGCCTGTCTGCGTTGTGTGTGTGTGAAGTGGCTGTCTGCAGTGTGTTTGTGTGCATGCATGGCGTGCCTACTGTGTGTCAGCTGTGTGTGTGTATGCGTACATGCTACTTTGCACTGCATTTTGGGGAGATACATTTTTGGAAATGCAGATAAGTGTGGCAAAACGTATTGTAAATATTTGGAAAGGCCCACAAAATAGTGGGAGTGTTGCTGTTTACCCCATTTGCACTGCATTACTCTGTGCTTCTAAAATTGTCTTGTGAGTGTCCATAGATGCTGCTCTTCTAGATACATCTTATGTATTAGTAAAGTCCAGCCTTGGAACCGTTTCTGGACGTGTAGGTGGCATTATAGCATGTAAAACCGGCTTTGTGAATCACTTATTAGATTTGCTGGAGGAGTTTCAGAATCATGCCCATTGGTGGCCTTCATCGTTGGGCACCATCCCACCTCCTAAATCCTTGGTCAAAAACCTAGGCGTCTGTATGGACTCCTCACTTAGCTTCTAGGCCCACACAAAAAAAGTAGCGGCCACCTGTGAGGTAATATGAATTTTTATGGTCAATTGTGTCCCCTATCGTAGACCCCAACGGCTCCATGTACCTGCTCCTAGTACATGTAAGTTCCCTCCACAACCAGCTATGAAGACGCAAATACATTTGCGTTCAACGTTAATATGTCCTCTTTCAGATCCACCATGAATGGGTCCGATATTCAGTTCCTAAGTGTGCCTTGCCAACGTCTTTACATGGTGCACTTTCATGTTTTTCTGGCCCTGGCGAGTTGGGCCTTGTTTTCTGCCATTCAAGCTTTCTCCTGCCTTCTGCCTCTGGAAGCTGCAGCCTGAACCTGCGTCTGTATCCATGACCTTTCACTCACTCCCCGCGCGGCCAGCGGTTACAGCGGTGCCTGGCTCAGCCTGCCGGCCTGCCAAGACTGTATTCAGCCTTCAAGTTATCTGCTCCGCTCCTCGAAAAATACATTCCTGTCTAGTAGTTTAGGTAAACATCCTTCCCAGCTGCAGAGCAAAGGGCCCGGCCTTTCTGTCTCCATGCAAGTAATTCATAGCCTCCGTTACCATGGTAGGCCCATGGCCCCCTTGCTTTACACGTAGACACGCAGTTGCATATACACGCATTAACAGTCAGTATAGAATAGCCTCTGCCCAAGAGACCTTTCCTTCTAGATAATACAGTTCCTCAAATACGAGATATTAGATATGATTTGGGATTAGGTTGTTCTGACACTCCAGACTTCTGTCTCCACATGTAGGGCTAAATGTCAAGTCCCCTTCACCCTCCAGTTACACGTCAATCATACGTCATGCTGCTGCGCGTGCATCCCTGCCACATGTTCTTGCTGACTCTGCAGGATCCTTCTAGGGATCCACCCACTTATGACACCTCTATGTGACGTTTCTTGCACACACCTCCGTGTACGCCCTAGTGCACGCCTCCTGTTACGTATTTCTGCTCTTATCTCGTTTCTCTCAGCTGTTACGCCTTCTGCATTCAATATTACTGTATGAAATGACTATATATATGATTGCTTGTTAATAAATCATTGTACATGTCCATTGCAATTCCCACTCTGAACCCTCGTGGCGATGAGTCATGCTACCTTGGTTCGAACCAATTCCTTTTTAAGGAATAAAACCCCCTTTAAACCTCAGATACCACGGACTCTGCCTCTTCATTTTTGACTGAGTTATTCTTATTGAACTTTACCGCATAAATTCCGTATAGGTAATTAGAATTTACCACACCTGTGTGGGCCTGCTGAGGAGCCTCAATCCCATACTCGGCTTTTTTGACTCCAAGGTTCGTCAATTGATTGTCCAAGCCACAATCCTCTCCCGCTTGGACTACGCCAATGTCTTACTTCTAGGCGCCAACAAAGCGGAGATAGCACAACTGCAACGCGTGCAGAACACCGCTGCAAGAACCTTGGCCGGTCTCCCCCGCAGATGTTCAGCCAGAGCCACAATCCGAAAGTTGCACTGGCTACCTATCGAATCTCGAATCCAGTTTAAAACTCTCATCATGACTTACAAAATCCTTAAAACTGGACGCCCAGAACTTCTCCGCCCAGTCCTAACACCATATGTGCCACAGCGCAACCTGCGCTCGCAAGGCCAACACCTACTGACTGTACCTCGTACAAAGCTAGCCCGTACTGGTGGACGCTCCTTCAGGGTGTTGGGAGCCAAACTATGGAACACCCTGCCACTGAACATTCGCTCACTTGAAAATCTGTCTGCCTTCCGGAAAGCCGTCAAAACCCATCTATTCCCCTCCCCCTAGGTTTCCTAGCTGTCTTCCTCCTATTCCTCTGTTGAGTTTCCGTGGTTTCCTTAGCGCCGGGACGCCTCTTTGCTGGGACAGCTGTTTGCGCTTTTCCAAATGCTAACATAACATAACATAACATAACATAATGTTGGTGCATAATTGACAATATGGGTAGCCAAGTTCAAGAAGATTGCATTGAATTTCGCTGTCATGCTTGAGCAGACGTTGGTATTTCTTCAAAATAGTCACCTGCCCAAATTAATGCAATCGAGTTTAAAACCCAACATTTTCCCACATAAGTGTTCACATTTAAATGTCAATTGAATTCCCGCAACTGTGTGACTTGTTTGAGATATTGCCCTTTAAGGTATATTTGAGTATGTGATAGAAGAATATTGTTAATGAACACCATATATTCAACTTTTTTGTAAGGTAGCTTGGCGCTGCACAATCCAACCATAAAATAAGACATTTCAAACTAAAGTAAATACAAAAAAAATGAATGAGAAAAGTGTGAGGTATAACAAAAGTGTAAACACTAATAACATTAATCTAAAATATACAAACGTAAAAACAGGCAATTCAATAACATTAACGGCCACTGCAAATTAATTGTCCAAGTAATATGGCACCCCAGCTGTCTAGTATTCCTCTGAGAGTTGCCATGGTGTAAACGGCTACTCTGGTCATAAACACGTCAGCGTCTGTTGCCTGAGAACCTGACCAACTGCAGGTAGGGATTTAGGCTGCATTGAATAAGGTGCCACAAGAGCTTAATGTGATGAACCATGCCAAGGAGCTGTCTGAAGAGCCGGCAGAGGTACTGGCACCATCAGCGTAGACTAGAACTGTCCCTAAACAGAAGAATTTAACTTCTTTGTAGAGTTATAAAATTAGAAGCGGGCAACCTCAAATTAAAATTGTAGGATACTCTGGCAAAATCAAACCTCCTGACAAATATATTGCAACCATCTGTGCCAACAACTTAAACCTTACTGCCATTAATCAATGCTTTAGATCCTAAAGCAATATCCCCACCCATATAGTAAATCCAGAGGTTATTCCAGGGAGCTAGCTTTTAGACATCACCAGCCCACATAGCCTGTACCGCAGCAACCTACCCAGTTCTTTCGAAGCCGGGGCGATGGCACCATCACAAACAATTCGATCCAGCAGTAACAGAAATCCTCTGATACTTTCTTCCCTGCTGAAGCAGTTTCCAAGCTGCTTTTGGCGGCTCAGGCTCATGCCTGGCTGCTTGGAGACAGACTTGATCATTTCCTCTGTGGCTGGAGATCCATCACATCAGACAGATGGGTCTTGAAACTTGTTCAAAGAGACAAGGCCTGGGATTCATTTCCTCTCCGCCCTGTGTTTTCCTCACCCCAGAGCATATTTCGGAGGATCATTCCACCATTATGATGCAAGAAGTCAGTCTTCTGCTGTCAAACGTTGCCAATGAGCAGGTCCTGGACTTGAAGAAGTGAGAGAGATGCTACTATTGGCCCTTCCTTGAAAAAAGATGGGGACCTCTGGCCTTTTTTGGACCTCCATCTGGTGAATGCCTTTCTTAGAAAGGACAAGTTCAGGGTGTTGACTAAAATCCTGTCCGATTTGGGGCCAGAAGACTGGGTGTTGTCCTTGGACTTGCCTGATGTGTATTTCCATATATCCATCTCAAAGCCCCATTTTGTTCTCTACGGTTTAAGGTGGGGCAGGAACACTTACAATTTACCATGCTCCCCTTTAGGTTTGCCTTGGCACCTCTATTGTTCACAAAAGTGATAACAAGGGTCCCTGCCCCTCTTTTGAGCTCAGGTGTACACATATTCCTCTACCTCGGCAACTGGCTGCAGAATGCAAGTTCAGTGCGGCCAGACACTGTTCAAAGTTCAAAATAGTACTTTATTTGGTTAAAAAATCAATAACCATAAAAGCAACAGATAAGAGAAATACATTTACAGTGTTGAATAGTACAGATGTTTGTAAAAGGAGAAGTTATCGCAGTTCATATAATCCATAATATGTACAATATTAAATTTCATCTAAACAAATAGATTTCCGATATTTAAAAACTTGTTTAAAAAACTCAGATAATTAAGCAACAGTAAAAACATTGTCCATTTTTTGCAATTCTAAAAACGCTGGGCGACATCTATACAGGTTCATCTCTTTTAGGATAGGGACAATAAGTTTCCTACGGCAGGGTATAAAATTTACAAAAGAATAAAACATGTATATTAGATTGTACAGATAATTCATCACAAGGGCATACAGGCAATTCATTAGACCAAGAATTCATTTCAGGGAAAGTGAATAATCTAAAAACAATATTAAATCTGAAACGTTTTGAGAGAAATCTATATAATTAGGCATATGTAGGGTTAGGTATGGCTGTAATTTGTCTCTGGTTAAAATTGACTGATGTGAAGAGACAGTCTTTTTCTTAGTTTCTTCAAGCAGTCTTTTTTCTCTCAGATACTCAATACATAGTTTTTTCAATGTTTTTCTGGGAATGTGTGCCATAGTAGATGGATCTTCGTAATATTGTGAGCGGTCAATTTCCTGTCAACTTTGTCCCTCCAGCAGCAGCCTTACTTCTAGTTTCACGAGCCATTGCACAAGAAAAGATTAAACTACAATCACAGTTTTATAGTCAGCCTCAAGTGACCGTAATGTACAAAATGCGCTAATCTATATATTGGAGATGTATGCTCACATGGCCAAGGAGATCCAGCGGAGAATTGGGCAGAGTTTCGGGCCCAGCCCAGCCTCCTCCGGCCTCTGACGGCCACAGACGGCCCGCCCCTTTCCCGGGCTAAGCGGGTATGAGGTCCACTTTATAGCGCCTCCGGGCGCAAGCGATGACGTAGGCGGCTTCGGCCGCAATGCCCTCTGGGAAGGCTAGTCCTCCGCTCGGCAGCCGCTGAAGGTAGCAATGCGGAAGCGGGAGGACTAGCGGTCGGGCGGAATGAGAGGGGCAGTAAGGAACCAGGGACAAGTCCTGCCAAAGGTATGGACAATGATTTTACAAAGAACACACCGCTCCACCGGTGTGCGGTCCACTTTATAGTGCCTCCGGGCGCAAGCGATGACGTAGGCGGCTTCGGCCGCAATGCCCCCTGGGAAGGCTAGTCCTCCGCTCGGCAGCCGCTGAAGGTAGCAATGCGGCAGCGGGAGGACTAGCTGTTGGGAGGAATGAGAGGGGCAGCAAGGCACCAAGGACAAGTCCTGCCAAAGGTATGGACGGCGATTTTACAAAGAACACTGAAGTTCAGTGTGGTCAGACACTGAGCACTCCTGGACTACAACTAGGCTGGTATGATTTCAGGGATTGTTCATTGCACTTCTATGCAAATGTCCCAAAATTACACTATTATGGCACTTCACATAATTATGCACAACTGTAAAGCTGTAAAAAATAATTACCACAAAGGAACACTAACAACAGAACACGAGCGACTGATGTTCACCATGTTTTGTTAAAATGCATCTGCATGCTAAAAATTATTGCAAGTACGCATTTTACGCTAACATATATTGCAACATGGTGGATATGCATTTCGCATACTTATGCGTAATAAAGTGTAACTTCGCAGAAATGTCATTTTGTGTACCTTTCGCCCACCCCTAATGACAGCCAAACTCCTTACATTGATTGATTTCACCATCAATGAGCCGAAGTTACGCTGGACCCACAGGAAGAGAATTCAGTTCATTGGCACAGCTCTGGAGATAGTAGCATTCAAGTCTTTCCTCCACCGCAGAAAGTCAAGGACAGTCAAGATATCATCCCAATGTCTCCGAATCATTCATGGTTCTTATTGAAGATGGCTCTGGGGGTTCTTGGCCTCATGTATTTTTCTTGATCCAAACGTCAGGTGGCATATAAGGACTTTAAAGAGGACCATCAGGTCTCAGTAGGCGCAGCATCAGGGCCTTCTCTCCGTCTCCATTCAGATTTCAAAGAAGATGGCACAGTGGCTGCAGTGACGGCTGTCAGACCCCCTAAATTACCTGCTGCAGGCCACTCTTCCTTTCTCACCCAGAGTTCACTATAGTGACAGACACATCGGTACTGGACTGGGGGGGCCATCTGAGCAAGAAGGAGATCAGTGGCCTCTTGTCTCCATCATAGACCAGCTCAATATTAATCTTCTGGAGTTTCGAGCTCTCCATCTGGTCCTGAAAGCCTTACTGACATTCATCAAAGCAGGCCAGAGTGGGTCCTGGATCGTGTGCCAGGTGGCCTGGGCATCAGAACATCTGCCTGATCACCAATTGTGTATTGGGGGTCCTTGAATGCCAGAGCAGATGAGGTGAGCAAATGGTGCCCACAAACTGCTTCTCCATCCCGTGTTGGCGCTGTCATCTTCAGTCAGTGGATATGTTAGATCTGTTCACTGCCCGAGCGGAATAGTAAGTGGTGCCATTATCTAGTGGGTTCAAACGTGCCCACACATCTACGAAATAATTATGACGTGCCAGACTAACTATCGCTCGACATGTTTTTTTTTCCTGTCCTTGATAACATTGCCCATGCTCTGTACCTAGGCCCCCAACCCCATTTATATTAAAATCGCCACACAGGATAACCGGCTCGGGCCAACAAGCCAACTCTAATTCTAAAAATTCAAAGATATCTGTGTCATCCTCTGTTTATCCATATACTGATCCTATGGTAACTATTTCATCATTAAATATACATCCAAAAGGACCCATTTACCCCATTGATCTTCCTTTTTTCTTTTAACTATGACATCCTTTCTTTTGGAAAATATGGCCACCCCTCTGGTCTTAGTCCCCTGTCAAGAAAAACAAATCCCAGCTGTTGCATTAAATAACCCCTTGTCCCTTCTACATGCGTCTCTTGGAGACAAACAAGATCAAGCTGCATTGATCTCCGGGTAGCCGCCACACGCTGCCTTTTCAGATGGTCATTCAGACTGCATACATTAATAGATGCAATCCTTACATTCATTAAAATATATCAAATACCTGCCCCATCCAATTAACCAAGCCATCACTGCATGATTTCCTTGTCCCTTATGAAATTGTTTTCATTCTTTCACTAAAACACCTTCTGTGACTGCCCACCCATCTCAGACATCATGCTGTGCTATACCATGTGAACCACCACCCGGCCCCCTGCTCCTCCCCCAGCCCCACCACCCAGCCCCCAGTTAAAACCACCACCAGACCTCCCCACCCCCCTTACAGGCAAATAGGTCACTCATGACCTATGTGTGACAGCTTGAACTGCAGATGTCAGGCCCCCCCCTCCTCGTGCTTCTTGCCTCTATGTCCTTAGTGCCAAATAATCCTAGGGAAGATCCCCTCTATGTGCTGTGTATCTACAGAGAAGACAAAAAAAAATCCCCCCATCCTCCCTTCTGCTCCTTTAATTCAGCCAGATACTGTTGAGCCTTAATCTAAGAATAAAACATTCTAACGTGCCCTTTAACAATAATCTTAGGCCATGCTGGGTACAATAAGTAAGCCTCGTGCCCGAGGCTCTGAAGAGGAGCAATTAGCTGTCTCAACCTCCACCGTTTTTCGACAGTAACGTGGCAGAAATCGGGGTGGGCAAAGAATGTAACCCCATCAAATGAGCGTCTAGCCTCTGGTTTTGCCTTGTCCATAATCTGTTGCCTGAGAAGGAAATTACCGACATAGACAAGAATTGCCCGGGGTTTTACAACCTGAGATGCCCCATAGGTTTTTTTTGGGGTCAATGGAAAGCGGTGGGCTCTTTGTACCTCATTCTCCCAACTCCAGGTCGTCATCTCGGGAAAGGCCCCCTTCATTAAATTGATAACAAACGACCTAACATCTTGCCCTTCAACCCCTTCCGCAACCCCCAAAAGTCTAATGTTATTCGACCTCTGGCGGTTCTCAAAGTCCTCCAGCTTCCATTGGATATCCTCTGTCACCTTTTCCTGTGCCTCCTTAAACGAGTTACACCTACTGACATCCTCTTCCAATCTCTCTGTTCTTTCCTCAACGTGGGCAACCCTATCAGTCATAACTTCGTACAACTTATTCATTTTCCTCATAGAGCTCTTAATTTTCTTTGCTGCTTGTTTAGCTCTCCGACTCTCTATCCTGGCTTCACCCTGCATTTGCTTCAGGGTAGTATAAAGGATGTCTAGCCTGGGGTGGGCTACTTGCATTGTTCTGTCCCGGCTGGACATCAGCTCCCCCACTCTCGTGGTAAAGTTGCGATGTCGGAGAATAGTCCCAAAAGAGTTTCTTATTAGCCCTGGCATTTAATGGACTAAGAGGAGGTTTAGATTTAGATTTTGTCCTTCTCTTCTGTTGGAAATCCCTATGAGTCGCAGGCGCCTTCTGGACTGACGAACTTACTGCAGAGTCAGAGCTGCTGGAAAGGCTTCCTTCACTAGACAACAGGGAGTCCGTATCCTCGTTAAGGGAAAAAAAACATTCCCCATCTGGCGTGCCAGGATTTCCCTCATTCTGTGTCAGCCCATGCACCTGTCTCGCAGCCCCCACTTCACCAGGTGCAGTAGAGATTCCCAGAGGTGTCACATCAATGCTACTCACGGTGTCTCTTGGGAGATTTTCACCCTCACCGGCGGATCTTGCATCTGACTCTGGGTTAGAACCAACCATTTTGCTTCTAATCTCCCCTGATGTGGTTGGATTCGTGCCCCCATCAGCAAGCTTGCCTCCTTCAGAATTCTGCTTGTCTTGAAGCTCGAGTGATGGCCCCGTAAACAGAGCGCTTGAGTTATCCGGCTTCTTGCGGGGAAGTGTCTGCAAATATTTTACCATCGGTTGCCCAGCAACCGCGCTTTCAGCGTCCTCAGGCCGCACAGCTCCCGGCTCGCTTTCACCCATTCCTGACGTCTTTGTGGAGAAGGACTTTTGCAAGGTAGACTGCTGCAATACCGATTCCTTAGGGTCCCTGGATTTGACCCCTCTGTGCCAGTTTTTGTTACTGCCGATTTGTGTATAGCTCCCAAGTCTTTCCCAACGCTGAATACCACTCCGCTGCTGCCATTGCCTCGCGGCTCATCAGGTTTTTTGCTGATTCCTCTCCGGGGCTGTGTCAGACCTCCCTTTCTAGGAGTCGAAGCTGCTGGATCCTTTAGTGCTTCCTTTACGCCACCATTCTCATGCTGATTTTTCTGGGCATTAGCTTCCTTCAGCTGTTTAACCCCCTTAGATGCCGTGCCGATCTTGCCTCTCAGCCGCTGCAGCCACCTAGAAAGCCGATCCGGATAATAATGATGTATCAGGGTTGCCGTTATGCGAAGTAACCACTGGAGCAGGGAAGAGTCCTGAGCCCAGGAAACTAACTAAAGATTTACTTGGAACAGGACCTCCAGCATTCCTCACAGCATAGTTAGAGCCAGGGGAGGGGGGGAGAGAGAAACTGCCACCTCTCGTTGCAGTCAGTCAGCGGCCATATTGCCCTCCTGGTTTGTGGTTCCTGCTTACACAGGGTGCCAAGGTTGCATACATTCTCAGTCTGAAACTGACAAGGAGAGGTTATCTTGGGACGTTAGTAAGGTGGGCCCTTAAATGGGCTTGTTACTGCCCGTGGGAGACACCTCTGACCCCCTAAAGAAAGGAATAATGACAATCAACACAAGATTATGGTCTCGACTTACTGTCCAGTGAGTAATTCAATTTATAAAATCATGAGACATTGGCCGTTTTACATAAAAAGTGTAAGAGAATTTGTGGTTAGAGCATAAATCACAGCATCAGTCTGGGGGCTGTCATCTGTAATAGGACACTTCAGGTGTGGGAAATGTTAACCTTGTAAGTTCACTGGTGACATCGTCATTGAGGTAGATACAAGGAAGATACAACTACTGTCTCACTCGAATTGCAATAGCAAGAATGTTACATGGGGGATAATATGTCCAAGGGACCTAATGTACACTGGGCAAACCCTGCAGATGGTAAAACAAAGGGGCAGATTTATGTCAGACTTGCGCCACGTTTACGCCGCCATTGCGTGACGTAACGGCGCGGAAATGTGGCGCATCCCTGTGACCTATTTACAACGTGACGCATCTAGGCAGATGCGTCACGTTGTAAAGCCCTGCGCCACATGAAACCTGCGTTAGGTTTCATGTGGGCGTTCTGTCGCAGGGTGGGCGTTCCCTCGTAGGAAAACCCCGTAAAATAGACGCAGTAAAATCTACAAGATTTCACGGAGTCAGTTTTACGACGCCGCTGCTGCGTCAAATCCTTAAGTTATGTATGGGTGGCCTCTGTACATTGCAGGAGTTGCGTCGCACTTGCAACGCTACTCCAGCAATGCGCCGCCCGTACACCACAAGATGCGTCACGCATCTGCCCTTCCTTGCACCATGGTGCGCCGCATTGTAAATGCGGCGCATCTGTGGTGCCGCAAGGAGGGAATTGCGTGATGCATCAGTTCTGGCGCATCCCTGCTGATTTGCAGAGATGCGCCAGAACTCATAAATCTGCCCCAAAGAATCTGCCAACATGGAAGTCACATATGGTGCTAGGTCTAAGGGGCACCACTGGTGAAGCACCTAATGGAAGCCCAACATACAGAGGACAATCTACGATGGTATGTGTTGAAACACATGTTGTGAAACCAGCTCTACAAGGAAGCAACCTAAAAGGGCTGCTCGCACCCAGAGAATGCAGGCGGATGGACTGCCTGAAAAGCACAGAAATTGGACTGAGAGGTGTGATTGCTTCTTTAACTGAACTGCACCGATCTGGATGGATTGATAGAGTTCTGGGCACTGAATAGCTATCACATGATGTATATTCTTTACTATTATCTACAGGCATACACTAAGTCAGTACCATACATCAATACCATTATGGCCTTACTATAATATGGAAATAATGATTGAGTGATTAAAACATATGTGAGATATTACATTTACATCATACACACTCTATGTTTTCAAAACGAATGATAGTACTAATTGGAAAAATGTTTCCTTTCCCATTCTGTGTCTGCCCCCCTCTTCCTCTCTGTTATTCCAGGTGCAAATTATTCCTACATATGATGGCTGCCGGATGTTGAGGGTTGGTCTAGTGTATGGATGAGCAGGAGATGGGAGCAAAGGCGCTCTTTCCCAGTCTTTATTGTTTGCCACTGGCATACGAATGGATTATTGACATCGCTCTGTTTTATGATCCAGCAAATTAGAATCCTAGACGTTGATTTCTCTAATTCATTCGAAGACTATGTGAGAGAAACAACTTTATTTTTAAGCTAGTCGGAGTTAAGGGGCTGATACATCGATAAATAATCACGCTTGAGTTCCCAAAGACGTGCAGTTACATAGCTATGATTCAGTGAGTATAAATGTCTATAACCCATGGCTACAATGCTTTAAATTACACCTGCACAGGATTGGGATACTGTATAGCATGAGAATTATCATGTACACATTTAGCAGTTACACACCGAATAGTGTTTCTGATGTGTACAGATTTGAATAACAAACCAAGTTTGACCGAGATATATTGAGTAACAAGCATTGGCATAGCCAATAGGTCTCGCCTTTGAGACCTTATAAGTGCTTAACCATGCAACCGTTGATGTTGTTGCACCAAGGATATTGTGCTGCATTTCTAAATACTTATAAGGTCCCAAAAGCAAGACCTATTGGGTTTGCCAATGCTTGTTTTTTTAAAGCTATCTTATTCACAAATGGAGGCCACATTTTTATTTTGGTTCTCTGGCCCAGCACGACAGATGATATAACAGTTAGAATAGTCATCAAAGAGGCAGATTGAAGTCTGCGTGACACTGAGGGGTGCATTATTAAAATATCGCTCATCTAATAAGTATTTTAACAAACTGGACCAGGAGCCATACTATTCAATCTCCAACATTTGTTGGCAAAAAAAGATTATCAAGCACACACAAGGTGATGGGAGGAATTCTTACAAATGGCTAGGGCAGTTGATCTCTAATCTAGGAAACCGGGTTCGAGTCTCAGCAATGACGCGCAACATCTTGTGATTCAAGGCAAATCACTTACTATCCCCGTGCCTACAAAAAATGAATGTCCCCTTGTTTAACGCAACTGGTGCTCAGATACATTCGAGTCAAGTTTGCGTTCTATAAAACTAAGGGGAAAAAATAATAAGTGCTGCAGCAATATTTATATATTATTTGAATTATCTGTAAATCTGTAGGACAAAAAGCGATGACGGCGCATTTCACTGAGATCTAAAAAGTGATTCCATACGTTTTTTTTCTGTTAAGATTGTAAAGACCAATTAGCTAACTCAGAACACCATTAGTCACAATTTTGTGTTCGTTTTTAAACACATCCAAAGTCTGTTCTGTACAGTTCTTGAGTATATCCAACGCGTCACGGCAAGCCAACTCAAGTTGTGGCACTTCGTAGGGCGAGCTGGTAGAGCAAAAGGCACGTTCTCAGAATTTGCAAATGCAGCTATGGTGTTGTTAGCTGGTGAATGCAATCCATTCTCAGCTTCCTCCTTCTGTCCCTGCCTGCAGTCAGTAAGACGGATCACTGGTATAGAAACTGCTCTCAGTTTAATGACGCATTTCAACACGCACGCACTTTCAAATGTCAGTTTACCAAGGGGCCAGACCTTGAAATGAAAAATACTAACGTCCTTGTCAATGTTGAAGAATATAGCATGCAACGGAAAAACGACAGAGCCTAAGATTGGACGCAAATCCGCTGAATTTAATGTTTCGTTAACTACAAGCGTTCATGCAAAAAGCCACCACAGGTAACTACTGGTGAGTGAGCAGGGCCACTAACAAGCAATGCCACACAAGCATGCAGGAAGAGGCTGAACGCAAGAGGGTATACAGTCATAATATCGTGTAAAAAATATATAATAGCATTAATATTGAGTTAAAAATATAGAATGGACAAAATATCGAATTGACAAAATATAGACAACAAAAATATCGAATGGACAGAATATAGACTACAAAAATATCGAATTTGATGTAAGTAAGTGTAACCAAAGGATAATGTGTACTAATTGGACTGGTGGTGACCGTTGTCCACCGTCATCTCAGTATATAATTATGAATCCTTTATTTCCGACTTTTTCCTACCTATGTACAAGGTTTACCTCTGTCCTTGGACATGATGTGATGTCTCTTTCGCCTCTTCCCGGTCTTAAAGGCCTAAGCTAGAGGGGCTCCATCTTATCTCTGCACTGACTCTCTGAGGTGCTTGTAGGTCAGAGGTATTCCTTTAGTTTTAACTTGTTGTTCGCTAGTTAGAAACCGGTGAAGACCGGCTCTTATCGGAGGAATGTGCTTATTTCCTGGGCTCCAGACGTAACAGCAGCTGGCCACTGTGGGTGCGTAGGGAGCGCAGGGCTTGGTACAGGAATTTGATGGGAGGCAGGTTGTTGGCTGGAAATTTCCATGAAGAGAGGGCCTTCTGTATTATCGAGGTGCAGTGGAGCAGAGGGAGAGTACAGTTCCAGTAGTCACTGTAGTCATTACCAATAGTTGTCCCCATGGATGCAGCAATTGTTATGTAGCTGCAGTGGAATTTGAAGATAGCTGGTGAATGCTGAAGAAGGTGGCAGTTTTGATGTGGCATAATGGTGCAGATGTGTCCCCGTGATTGCAAAGCAGAGTCCTGAATGAACCGAAGCAACAGTGAGAGAGGGGCCAGCTCGACTGCCAAGGCTGGAATGTGCAGGACCAAGGTGGGGCATTCTTAGTTAGGGCATGATACATAACCATTTATCCTTTGCTCTTTAGGTTGTGCTTAGGTTTCCATTTGCATAAATGCTATTGCTCTTTCTACATTGTAATAAATAGACTCCAATGATTACCCATTGCATTCAAATGTTATTTCTGAGGTAGAATTAACCTTTCTTTCTAGCCAGATGCTGACATATAGAAGGATGTGTAATTCCCTTTTTACAGGTAACTGATGATAGTAGAATGTGTAGTTCATGACAAGGAATAACTTCAGATGAGAATAATGTACTGCACTCATTCAGGCACGCTGGTGGACACTTACGAGTATGCTGTCTGCAACACACACATGTACTGCACTCATTCAGGCACTTTACAACACACGCTGGTGGACACTTACGAGTATGCTATCTGCAACCCCCACATCTACTGCACTCATTCAGGCACTTTACAACACACGCTGGTGGACACTTACGAGTATCCAAATATTTGGTCTTGTCCTTCTTTCCACCGAACTGAACTGCTGCCGCCTTTTTGAAGACGTTCTTAGTAGATCTGGACAGGTGGAAGTCGGGGGACATTGTGACACCAGTTGGCAGAGAGCCGCTCTGGAGTGAAGCCCTGAATGAAACAAAAAGCAAACATTTAACAAGGATTGTAGGGAGCACACGAGGGACAAGTTGTCACTGACAAGTTAAAGCACATCGAACCTCAACACAGGAGCAAGAATGCCACAGGGGCACAGCAGATGCTGAGGGCACTCTTAGGGGAGCCATTTAATGATCACAACGATCACAAACAAATGAATCGAGACAAAGGGGGTTAGAAACATTGGTGTATAAACCCTAATTCACAGGCCCATCTGCAGAGCACATTCACCCCAAGCTGGTCTTTTGGTATAGACCACTAACTGAGTGTTTCACTAAACTTATATACATCCCAATGTATGACAGCATGTAGATCGAGGATGCAGAAAAGTGATTCGAAACCTAAATACAAGCCCGAGAGTGGTGCCCGAGAGTGAGTGAGGGCTTGCGTGAGGGATCTGTTTCCAATTATTGCTCACGTGTCTGGGCACAATAATTGTAAACAGATGTCGCCCGTGCGGGTAACAGCAAGCAATAGACCATGGGCGGTGAAAAGGCGGAACATGCACCCGCCTTTGCCAATTGCGTGCTGTATTTCTTAGAAAGACGTACGCAAAGCCCAATAGCCTGTGAGAAAAACAAAAACATGCACGAGCGTGTGGTGAGGTTTCTGAAGCCTCATACTAAAAGTCTCGCAGAGCAGCGCATGCGCGCTTCTCTAGGCTCGACCTAAAAGCCATGGCTACAATGGCACTAGGTGACCTTGTCCTCAAATGGCTACGAGAACAGATTAACAATACAGATAGTCTGTATACTTGAGAGTCAGAAGACTATGTTACAAACTGACGGTAATATTAACTTTAGGATTCAAGTGTTGATCGCTACATTTTCCACTTTGTACTCTTGCTTAGTGTAACCCAGCAGTGAAAATACTGGTGAGATTGCTCAATTTAGACTTGAGAATCAGACTCGTGTCGGACCATATCATTGGTTTCTGTGGTGTACTTGGTTTTGGATTGATACTGACATCATCCTATTATGCAATTTTTTTCAGTCCAGATGAGCCATTATTGTGGCAGTGTATCTTGATTACTTCAGCATACAGAAGGATTACCCCAACATTGTGCTATGTCACAAAACCATGAATGCATGTTACTTAGCATATTTGTTGGTGTCATTTCATTTTTTTCTTTTTATTTTTTTTTTATTATTCATCATCAGAAAATACAAATCCACACGGTTCCAACCAATTATTTCGTTCCATATACAAATTCCATTTAACAGATATACATCATTGAAAAATGTTCTCAAGTCATATAAATGTTTACACAAACAAGTTAAGATTAGTGAGAGCGAGAAACCAAAAGAAAGAATTATTATAATATTTTAGAATAGATTACCCCTCTATTCTTAATTTCCAATGCTCTACCGGTGCCCAGATCCGTTTACCTATATGCATCACTTTACGACCTTTTTTTTCATACAGAGATTTCTCCAGTGTATACATTGATAACATTCTTATCAGCCATTGGTTAAATGACGGGGGGTTAGGATCCTTCCACAGGGTTGCTATACAGAGTCGGGTTATGGCCATTGCAATAAATATAAATTCTTGATGGGGGATATCCTGCCCTTCTCTCCCAACACCCAAAATCATAATCTCATTTGTTAAGCTAATTGATATTCTTAGTTCATCCCTAAAAAAAGTTTTGATCGCCTGTATAAAAGGGTTTAATTTTGGACATGCTCAGAACATATGAATAGTATCCGCCTGTATACTTTGACATCTGGGGCAGCATATTCCAATGATTCCCCCCCATTGTGCTATTTTATATGGTGTGTAGTATAATTCATGAAAGGTTTTATAACATTGTGCTTGCAAATTAGCAATCTTGACAATAGAATTAGTAAACTGCAACGATTTTTCCCCCTCATTTCCCACTAGATTTAACTTCCTCCTCCATTTATCGAAAATTTTAATCCTATCATCTTCTTTGTGATCACTCAGCACCCCATTTAATTGTGAGATTGAGCATCCCTTCTCATTTTGAATATATTCCATCAGATCCTCTCTTTTAAAATTAGCTCCCTCAGGCAATTTCCTTTGTATTACTGACCTAATCTGCATGAATTTAAAAAAGTCTCTACGTTCTAACTTATATAATTGGCATGCCCTTTCAAATGAAATTATACCAGAATCATCTATAATGTCTCCTATAGTGCGCACCCCAGAGCTATCCCATCTTTTCATAACTTGATCATGAAACACTTTGGTGTCATTTCAAAAGCCTTTCTCCTTTTCTGACCCTTAAGGTGATCTTGTCAGTCAGTACAAGCTGTCCTGAGGAGACCAATTACAATTTTAGTTTGATTCGAATAGTTGACATTGTCTTAGGGATTGTCCATGATCAATTTATTCTAAATACGAGTAACGAATATCAGATTAATCTGTAGATTTTAGATAAATAAGGGACAGTCCTCCTGTTTGTATATATATGCATCGTATTTTAATGTTCATACAAGTGCACCTAAGAGCACTGTGCAGTCTGTACTGTTGTAAATTACATTACCCATACTAACCAAAGGGATTTAAAAGAATAAAAGCTGTGCTTGTTTTCTGTTCTGAAAAAGTGCATTCATCACAGGTGTTCATTGATTGCGTTACACCTACATTGTTCGGGAAATAAGACCCACAGAACTATTGTCCATATGTTATATTGTACCCTGGTTCCAGTTTCAGTCATAAAGGGGTTTGTCCTGTGTTTTTTCTGCATTGCTTGACATCTTTGTACATCTGCACCTTTTTAGCAAACATTAAAAGGCACATCCTTTTCTGTGTAAATTGACACCAATACAGATTCAGAAATCAGTGTATTTTGTGGCAATATATTTTGCGCAATCCTAGTAGGTTCATTGTATTAATGGTATAAAGTATGGTCCTCTTTTACAGTTGCTTGGAAACATTGAAAGCTAAGATCACCTCGATTAAAAGCATTACCACATCTTGTGGTTTTTCCCAGAGGCAAATTTCCTCCTTCATTCTGCGTTTGAACTGAATTGTGCATTTCCATGTACTGAGCTGAAGAACTGGAAATTGGATCTATGCTCTCTGTGTAAACTTTGACAGGTATTATTTACCTTACAAAATATACATAGGGAAAACTTGTATTGGTAATTACTCGTGACAAGTGATGTTAAAGTGAAAGCACATAACCATTTGCACCTAATTTTAAGTTTTCATCAGGAATTTTAAGGAAGGCCTTATATGTTTTTCTTATGTTTCAAATTTGGCAGGTATAATTTCTCAAAATTGCTTGGCAAATGCAAAGCCAGCGCAGATGATTTTGTGAATGAAAAGCCCTGGTATTCTGGTTCCATCAAGCCCTTGCTGGTCGTGCTTCCCAGCAACTACATGGTATCAAGCATGCACCGGTATTCTTGCATATCGTACTCCCGGTCCATTAGGCTCTTTTCTGGATGAACTACAGGTAGCACTTTCAGTCCCATGCCTTAAATCTGAACATTGTCTACTCTTAGGCGACTTAAACATACACATGGACGAGGCTACAAATCCTGATACAATGAAACTCATGGAGGTCACAGCAACATTAGGACTCACACCTTTCATCCATGATTCTACGCACAATAAGGGCCATATTCTAGACCAAGTTTTTTCCACCGTTCCGATCAACGTACTTGCTCCTCAACCGGTATTATGGTCGGATCATTACTTAATCACTTTTAGCCTATCAAGCGCCCCTCCTCTTAGATCTAATCCCACTATCCCTACTAAACGTCTTTCCAGGCCTTTTCATCTGTTATCTAATGAGACGCTACTACAGGCCATGGCACGTTCACCTTGCACTTTGTCAGGTAATGTGGAAATCGATCTAGCTCGCTACACGGAATGGCTCTCAACTATATTGGCGGATCTCGTGCCCGAGAATGCCGCCAAACTCGGAAACAAACGTCCTTCCGCTCCTTGGTTCACATCTCAGCTTAGAGAAGCCCGGCAAAACTGCAAGAGAGCAGAAAGAACCTGGAGGAAAGACTACAATCCTCTTGAGAAAGAAAAGTTTAAAAACCTAACTAAATCCTACCACAAGATGATTTGGAGTGGAAAAAAATCCTATCTTGAACGTCGGATAGACGAATCTGATAATTCCTGTAAGGAAATTTTTAAAATTGTTAAGGACTTCACTTCTCCATCCCTAGGCATCTCGGCTCAGTCTCACTCAGAACTTTGGCTGAATGAACTCGCACATTATTTTGTAGACAAAATAACATCCATCCAAGCCTCTCTTGCTACTTATTCCAAACAGCCTCAGGCGGCTGATCTTGATGCCCCCTCCTCCTTACAACCCACCCTCTGGGAATTTCCACAGCTAAGCCTTGTTGCCTCATTAGACCATCTGACAGGCTTGAAATCGGGCTCTCCTTTAGATCCCTGCCCGGTCTCTTGCCTCAACAAAATAGCCCCTTTGCTAAATGGCCCCATCAATTCCATTCTCAACTCCTCATTGTCTTCTGGCATAGTCCCTCAGGCCTGGAAGAGCGCTCTCATCCTTCCATTAATAAAAAAACCAACTCTGGATCCCATCATACACGCCAACTATAGGCCTATCTCTCTCCTCCCCGCTCTGGCGAAGGTGGCGGAAAGACACGTGCACAGATCTATCTCTGATTTTATCGAGAATAACAACTTGTTGCACACTACTCAATCTGGGTTTCGTGCGAATTACAGCACAGAGACCGCGTTACTTGAAGTCACCACCGCCATTAGAGAGGTTTTAGATACTGGAGGAAAGGCCATGTTGGTCATGTTAGACCTGTCGGCGGCGTTCAACACCGTTCCCCATGATACCCTCCTAACACGACTCTGGAATTGTGGCCTCAGGGGGACAGGGTGGAACTGGCTTAAATCATTTCTAGCCAGCCGTCGACAAACGATCTGGGCGCCACCTCACTCCGCAGCTATGGCAACCCTGGAAGTGGGGGTCCCTCAGGGGTATATTCTTAGCCCCCTGCTTTTTAACATCTTTATGGCCCCCCTTGCAGAGGTTGCGGAGTCGTTTGGCGCTCAGATCGTGTCTTACGCTGACGACACCCAGCTCTTGTTTACTTATAACAAGAACGAGGTGTTCGATGGGATCCGTATCAGAGGCAGCTTAGAGGCAGTCTTTGATTGGTTCAAAAGACACGGCTTGAAATGCAACTCCGATAAATCGGAGCTGCTTTTTTTCGGATGTGTCTCTGAACCAAACTGGAAAAGTTGGTGGCCACAAGATCAGTTTCCTCCTGCCAATGCTGGTACCAGGGCTAAAAACCTAGGTATCATTGTTGACAATGAGTTAACCTTTGGGCCTCAAATTGTGTGTCTTTCGGGGAAATGCTTTGGAATCCTGCGGATGCTCAGGAAATTTCTCCCCTTGATTTCGGTGAACCATCGAAGGGTCATAGTCCAGGCACTTGTCGGGTCGCGTTTGGACTATGCAAATGCCCTCTATCTGGGACTCCCAAAATATCTGATAAGGAGACTGCAGGTAGTCCAAAATTCAGCCGCTAGGGCTATTTATGGACTCCCCAGACGAGCTAGTGCCTCTAACTTGTTGAAGGAACTGCACTGGCTCCCTATAGCCAAGAAGGTTCTCTTCAAAAGCCTGACGCTAACCTATAAGGCTCTTCATGACTCAGGCCCTAGGTATATTAGAAAGCGCCTTGCTTTTTACAAGCCGAGCAGAGCTCTGCGATCTGCCTCCTTGTCTAAAATGGTCGTTCCATCCATCAAGCGAACCAGACAAGGAGGGCGTTCCTTCCACTACCTAGCTCCGCGCGCTTGGAATGAACTTCCCATTGTTCTTAGACAGGCCCCCAGTCTGTTGTCTTTTAGAAAGGCATTAAAAACCTGGCTTTTTACTAGTTAATTTTGCTGTTCCTTTTTTTGCAGTTATGTTCCTTTCCATTAAAGGACTTCTTCGCCAAAGCGCCGGGACACTCCGACTGGAGTAGCCGTTGCGCTATAGAAGAGCCCAATTAACATAACATAACATAACATAACATAACATAACATAATGCTGAAGTACTTTGCAACCTCCCCTGCTGTCACAAAGCATGGAATCGTTACACACTGTTGCTAGCAAGTAGTAACCATATGACGAATGTAAGTGGTCATCAGTGGCTGCGGGTGATTTTCAACAGTGATGGGGCATCGAGCCGAAAGCCAAATCCAGTGGCAGGCACTGTAAGAAAGCACAAGGCCTTTATGCTCAAGTGCCAAAGCTCCCAATCATGGCTCGGTAACAGGGTTTATAGCGGGCCTTGACCGAGAGCTCTGCAATTAAGCCTGAAGGCAATGCGGGTTTTTCACAGTGCCTGTCAGTGGGTCAAAAAGCTAAAAATAAAATTAAAAATGCACCTATGAACGCTTTCTTGTCTTGATTGCAGTCAGTACGAAATCTCTTGGAGCCTCAGCCAAATCTCCTCTACGAATTTGGACGCTGCTCCCATGCTGCTGATGATGTTGTTGGCCGGTTTGGGCTGCCTTGACGCTCCAGCAGGCACTGGGGGTCTGTGCCTGCTCTCGACCCAACTGTCTAAGAAAGCTAGGTGAAGAAGTTTAAAGTGCGCAAGTCAGGCGCAAGAGAGCCAGCCAAAGTGACATGCACACTTTAAATTGGAGAGGGCACCACGCCTCCCCTGCTGCCAGTCAGCAGTAATGGCCCTGTCCTCAAATACTGCTCGAGCTTGGAGATGTGAAAAATAAAATGGTTATTCATTTATTATCATTTTATTTTTCACTTTTGCTGCACTTGCAGCAGGGGGACAATGCTCCTGTGCCCTAATTGGGGGGAATTACATGGGAGGGGGTGGAGGCCCTACAGGTCATTTCAGATCATTTGCACGTTACATCTCTAGACTATTTGCATCACTAGGATGAGGTAACATGTCCATGAATACTTCCTCCTCCGCTCCCACTGTTTTTGCAGTGCGTTGAAGTATCAAATCATCAAAAACATGTAATCAATACCAAGAGCTTAATGCAAGGGGCAGAGGAGGGCAGCAATGTATGAGATACCCCAAAAAACAAGCTGACTCCAGAAATAACCTGCTCAAAACCTGCTTGTCATCTGCCTAGAAAGATATAAAATATTTGATAGATGATCCTATTACAGTCATTATGCAGCATGCAGCGAGTAATCAGCATAAGTTAACACCCATAAAGGTCTCAAGACTAATTTTCCCAAAATACTAGTTGGGTCTTCAAATGTGTCCTCTGTTGTACTTGCTGCTCAGTCAGTGTGAGTGCGGTGTGGAATGTTGGGATGGATGATGCTGGGGAATGTTGGGTGAGTGAGATTGAAGGTTGGAAGATGGGCTGAGCAGCAGGAAAGCTGCTCCTGGTGGGGCTCACTGTACCTGGAACCATCTACCACAATAAATACCATCTTAAGTTACCCGTAGCCAGGATCTTCGTTTTCATTATTACATCCTCCCTATTACAACCAGTCGTTTTCAGCTCCCTCTACTTATTCCCTCGCCCAAGAAGGACCAGACACATACCAACTCTGTCAATGACTGACACTTTTCAAGGTCCTTTGGAAGTATTGTCCCAAGGAAGTATCTGATGTTGTTGCTACTGACACACAGAATTTAACAAAAATTAAAAATAATATAAGCAACAGGATAAGGAATATTTTTGTCACATTAACCAAACAGATCCCACAATGACCTAAGCTATGGACTAAAAGAGCCCCATAAAAAGAAAACTAGAAACTAGTTTAGATATTGTCCAAACAGAATTGCAGTTCAAGTCATTACCACGAGAAGATAACTGGGCACGTCTTAGCATTATCAAAAGTCGACGTCCTATTACTTGGGTATTATCAAGAATAGAGCTCTCTGTACGAACATCTGTATGAACACGATTAGACCATTGATCTGTATGAAGATTGGGTGTTATACACAGCCGCTCTGAGTAAGACTGCTGGTTATTTAGTGAAGATCTACGATTGAGTTTGAAGGGATTTAGGATAGGAGTTTACCCTGGGTGTTTGGAGAATAACACTCAGTGAGGCAGTGTATCTTCAAAATTAAAACTTTTAGTAAAGTAAAGAGCAGGTCTTAGTGTCATCCTGCCACACTGTCAAGAGCCAATTGTGTGAGATTATCAGGGTATTCTCAGATGAGAGTTTTGGGAGACTCTATTATCAAAGGTCAGGGGCCTGAGGAGGAGAAAGTATTCCAAAGTTTGAATCTCTTGCAAAAATTCAAAACGAGAACCATAGAATGTTTAATGTTAATGATGTCGAACCTGCTCATGCTTGCTAACCCTGCATCAACACAACCAGAAGGCCTATAAAAATACTCTTTATTGGTTATGGCTTCCATTCTTCTCTGTATGCTAATATGTCGATAGCATGATCTGATGTAACTCGCGATGCACGTTCTCGGGTACAACAACATTATATTAGCAAACAACTATGCTGAGTAGTGCACTAAAATGTGTATTCTGAGCAGTGCTTAATCTGTTTTTTTAAATATGTGCGGTCCCTCATCAGGGGGCCACTGCAACTTGGACCGCCCAATGCCCCTGCCAGCACTGCCAATAGCACTACCAACACAACTACTAACCAACTCAGAATATTTGAGGGCCCCAAAGCTATAATAATGGCTTGGGTGGCAGTTTTTATCCATCACTCATTAGTGGAGGATTTTGGATCTTTCCTGGAGAACCCCAGGAATTTCGGACGAGGCTATTCACCTCATTCAACAATCTTTTTAAATGTTATGTTTATACGAAGAGCATGTGCAGACAACTTTAGCTAATATAACTATGTCGCCCCAACATGGATTAGGAATAATTGTAAATACGAAGTGCTCAGCCAGCAGATAATATTCCTTTTATATCACAACAAACCCCATTGAAATAGGTCTCCAGTAAATCATAAAAGGGCTTCAGCAAGTTTCATTTTTTTTTCGTAATTGAAACACACCACTACATTATGGCCGACTATTTAGGTCCACCTCCGCCACATTATAAAACAGGGCCATCCAACCATGTGTTCCGTAGTTTTTCCCTCAAGTGACGGAGCCACGCTGAAAGGATCAATCACTAAAGTAAGTCGGGCTGCTGCCTCACGCACTTTTTTGCTCTAAGTTAGGATAAGGACCTTTGTCCTTCGGTCTAATTTTAAGTCTAATTTTAATTCACAAGCCAGTGCGCCATTTCTCTGAGATCATACACTAGCACCTTTAGCCAGCACTCGGGAGTCTTATTTACAAACTAGAACACAAGTTTAAGCATATTGTGAACGTACCCAGGCGTCTAAGCAAATGTTAACGTACGAGTATCCATTAGCACCTTTGTGTAATTAGCAGGCTTCCGTGAGTACATTTCGCCAGTGAGAGTGTAAGCTTTGGAAGTAACATCGTGCTGGTTCTGATGCGTTTTAACAAGCGTCAATGTGCCGGCATTTGTAAAAACTTTGTATACTCTAGCCGGCAGGAAAGCGTCTGTATAAGATTAATCGAGAACCCTTTGATGCGTCTCTAGCCAGCGTGTAGGTTCCAACATTTGTGACCACTATATCCCTCGCAAAGCATTTACGAGCTCTTTAACTAAGCCACCTTTTAAGCCCAAACATAAGAGACTTATTTCTTGAATATTGCTGGGTATAATTCAGCATACCACGGCTTGGATCTAAATAACGTCCATGGCCGTAGCTTAGTAACATACAGCCAGCGAACAAAGAATATGAATAATTAGCTGCTTTTAAGAATTATCTAGTATATATAACAATGCTAAGCAAACCCCGCTTTTCTCTTTAGGTTTGCAGTAGGACAGTGAACTACTCTCCAAAACCGAAGTGCATTTGGAAACAGGTAAGCGCTTCCTCTAATTCATGGAATACAGAATTGTTCGTCAAATGTCAATTTTAAAATCAATATATGCGGGCACCTGAACAATTAAGTCTTTTTCCCTAGACAGGCATGGTTCAATCAAATATAATAGAGATACCGTACCATCACCAATAACTGAAGTGTTCCATTGAGAGACTGAAGGTAAACAAAATTATTTAAATAAGCTGACATCATTCCGAAGTCATGACCCAGGCTCTTGTCTAAGTGATATACAGGTCTTAAACTAATGTTAAATTTACAGAGGTATACATTATGAATTATAAAAGGTCCCAGGCTGTTGTCCAAGCGATACACAGGTCTTAGACCTTTGTATATATTTACAGTGGTATACATTATGAATTAGAATAGGAGCTGAATCAAATAAGCCGATCATGATTGACTTACACAAGTCTCCAATGTAGTCAACTATCGTCTGAGTAAATTGAGATGTATAAAACTCTTCTCTGCACAGCACAATATATACTCATGATGTTATGGATGTATATACCTCATGTCCAGTGAAAGCAACTATCACAGAGTAAAGTTCTGAAAATTTGTTGAGATTTGGATCAGCATCATTTTCTGAAACAGACTATAAGAACTTCTGTATCTTGTCAAATATGTATATAAAAGAAAGATGTAAATACAGAGATATCTTTTTCTAGCACACGGGTTGAAAATTGTTAATAGAATTTGTAAAAAGGAAAGGTAACAATATGATTATTGTATCCTTCACAGGGGGTCTATCTTTATTTAAGATTGAATGTCCTGAGGATGGCCTTGAAGAGTAATCAACGATAAGGCCGAAACGTCGACACAACAGGCCACATCTCTTCTTTATGTCTGATTTAGTTCAACACAACATTATCTTTTGTTACAGTGACATTGTTTGGTTGTGTTAAAACGTAATTAAGAGTGGACTTCAACGCAAGTGGATTTATAAGAACAATTTTTTTATGTCTTGTTCACTTGTACACTGCTGATTATTTTTCACTATTTTTTTTTTAACAAAATGTACCCCATGTTATAAAATTTGATACATAAACTTTTTTCAGAAAACTATTTTCCCGTGTAGAATTTTCTATAGTGAGTCGTTTTCACTTTGTCAATGCAATGAATGTGAAATCAATGGTAAAACAGGTTCTTCAATTTATTTGAGTTGATCACAAAAATCATTGACAGTTAAGCTTGATCAGTTTCCTGTTTTCAAATCATCCTTTAATTTAATATACACCAAAAAAAACCCTTGCAAGCAATTTGTATTTACTATATCTCAGCCCAGGCTCGCAAGGGTATATTGGGTCACCCACCTTGTACATCAATGTGGACATGGCATACAGAACCGCACTACCAGGGGTCTCCCTTCTGTTCCAGCTTTTACTTTTCTGCTACATTTCTACCTCTCCCTGCCTTTGGAAAAAGACAAATAGACTGCGGGAGTAGGAATAATTCACTATCCGCTTGCTTTACGACAAATTGGATTTAAGATGAAGGATGTCTGGGAGAATAACCTTCGCACCGTGCCCATTCCGCAGAAGACATATGTATGCCCCCGCCCGCTTCCCATCCTAATAAAGTTAGCCAACAATACGTGCATCTGTTGTGGTCGTTGTTGGCCGCAGTTTTATTAGGATTGTACACATACTGGTTATACATTTGTCATTTGCGAACTGCTGTAGGTTGCTCATAAATCATACATGTCATAAACCATCCTGAGCCGCTTCTGGGCCAATACTCTTGTGGTACCTATCAGTTCGTAAATGTCACACCAAAACCAGTTCCTTTGGTTAGTCCTTGGTAGTCCTCTTTGTTGGTTATTTCTGGGATCACCATTTGGTTGATCACCCACGCCCTCTGCATGTAGTGGAGGGTAGCTTCTCTTTCTGGAGTTAGGCCCCCAGCTCGCTACCTTTTGCGCCCTGCTGTCCGGCCGGGTCTGGGCCGCGAGCACCGTCTCCTTTTGCTAGTCCCCTCCTTGGCGCGGCCACCTCACCCTGCCGTGCGGCATCCAAAAGTGAGTGGCCCTCATCCTACACACCCCCGTCGGTGTGTTTCCTTAGCCAATCCTTGTACCAATTTCCGCCATGCCGCAGGGAGGCTATCGTCTTTCTGCGGCCCCCCCCTCACGCAAGCCAAGGTGTTTTTTTTGTTGTTTTTTTTATGTGCAACCTGCGAGAGCCATTGCGCCCCACAAGTTGGCCCAAAACACTTGCATCCCTCCGCCAGAGAGATGTACCCTGTCTGGCCCGTATAGTTCCGGGCATCCTGGGTGGATGAAGCCATGTCTGATGGATTCCAATCCGTTGGTCTTGCAGAATTTGTGCATTGCAATGTTCAGTTTTCTCCTGGCATTATCCACCGCCTTATTAGAATCTGCGCCCCTCCACTGCCTCCTGCTGACCATCTCGGACCATATGATCGTTGTGCCTCCGAACCATGTGGCTGCCCTGGTGAGGTCCGTCTGGATGGCCTGCCCCAATGCTTTGGGCCCCATTTGGGCCAGGTCGTTGCCGCCGAGGTGGATGATCAGGACGTCTGGATGCCACGCTGAGTCTGCCAGTAGGTTGTGGAGCATTGCTGGCAGGTGATTCCATTTCATCCCTGGCTGCCCCAGCCAGCGGATGCATGTCGCTTTGGGCCTGCCCGCCATCCTGTGACCCAACTGCTGCCACCATGTCTCCATCCTGGACATGAAAGAATGTCCCACTACTCATACCAGCTGGAGGCGTCTACCTGCTGAAAAAGCAATTGGGAAATTGTCTGCAGTCATGGGCGAGTGAGGGAGGTGTTCTCTGGCACCATGCCGTGCGGCATCCCAAAGTGACTGTCCCCCCCTCCTGCCTGTTCTGTCTACAAGAGCTGAAGCCGGATGTACGTCTTGTAGGCCTGGGACCGCCATCTTCCAACGGCCTGAATTCTTTCCTCCGGCATGCCATGCTGCGATGCTGAGGTGGCTGCGCCGATTCTAAATGAGTGGGAAGCAAAGGACTCTGGGTGGAGCCCGGCCTTCGCGAGGCCCTGGCGCATTATTGCAGTGAATTGGAACTTGCTTAGGTTGCTCCCATCTAGGGGTTTGAAGAGCGGTCCTTCACCCGCCGGGCGGGCCACCATGTATTTCACCAGACAGCATACCGCGCAAAACCTGGTATCCGGAATGCATTGTAACCGTATAACCGTGCCCTTTCCTGCCCTGTCACTTTTTGACTTTCTTAAGCGTATCTTGACTGCCTTTCTCAAGGGCCCGATGTCGGTGGCCTGGAGGCACCATTGGGCCCGGCCCCGTTTGTTAGGTGCCACCAACTCGCTGATGCGAAAGGCGCCGAAGAATGCCGAGGTAAATGCTACAGTTGAAGCTCGAAGCTGTCCTTTGTGACCCATACTAATGTTTCCAGTAGCTGGCCCAGTTTATTAAAATAAATGGGGCGCCTGGTGTCTGCCCTTACCCATTCAGCTCTTCTCCACACTTTAAGTGCTGCCTTGAGGTATAGGGACGCTGTGGGATCCTCCACTGTGTGGATCTTAGTGAAATGGGCTATGGCTGACAAATGGGCCTGCTCCCATGACCTTGTCCTTTTGTTATTAAATGCCCACTGTATAAATGTCCCCACCGCTGTCTGTGTCCTAGCCCTGTCGCTCAGTGACTGTATGCCCCCAATCTTCATCACTGTGGCTGCATACTTCTTGTACCTTCTAGTTGCCTCTGGAGTGCGTGGTTTACCAGTGCAGACAGGTCTATCCCCCCAGGTCCCACAGATATGCCGGAAAAGGGGTCATCTCCTTGTCTGCCCTTGGCACCAGCTCTCTGAATCGTTTCATCTGAGATTGTGAAAGGGCGTCTGCCTCTGAGTTCTCCACCCCTGGCACATGGCGAGCCTTCAGCTCCGGATTCCCCTCCACCTGTAATTTAATCAACTATCGCATTAGCCTCAACGTGTCAGGGCACCTCGCTGCACCTTTGTCAATGGCCTGTACTACCCCTTTGTTGTCTGACCACAGAGTCAGCTTCATGTTTCTTAGCTCATGCATCCATATTGTCAATGCTCCTATTATTGGAAAAAGCTCTAAATATGTGATGTTACCAGTGACGCCTCACCTGTGCCACTCTCCGGCCACTGGTTCGCGCACCATCTTTTTCCAAGGATTGCCCCGAATCCCAAGCTTCCCGCAGCATCTGTGAAAAGGGCTATCTGTCTGGCTGCCACCCAACCCTCTCTCCATATCAGGATGCCATTGAAGTTTTGGAGGAAATCAGCCGGATGTAGTGGTGTTTGTGGGTGGTGTTTGTGGGTGATGCCTGATGTCAGCTGTGCCAAGCGCCTGGCGAAACCCCTCCCGGCGGGGATGACCCTGGCCGCGAAATTGAGCTTCCCAATCAGCCTTTGCAATTCGCGAAGTGTCGCCTTGACACGGCCACACAAGTTCCTGACCTCCTCCCAGAAGTCTTTTACCTTTTCTTCAGGCAGCCTGGCCGTCCCGGCTATTGAGTCTAGTTCTATGCAATAGAACGTATGTCTTGTGGTTGGGCCCGTCGTCTTTTCCGCTGCTAAGGGAACCCCCAGTATTCCAGCCAGTTCTTTAAATGCAGCCAGGGTGCCCCCACTTGTGGAGGACCCTGCGGGGCTTGTACTCATGAAGTCATCTAAATATTGAAGTTTCCCGCCCCCTGGGTGTCTGTTGTGTAGGGCCCATTCTAGAAAGGTGGCAAACTGCTCGAAGTAGGCGCATGATATGGCGCACCCCATAGGCATTGCTTTGTCCACAAATAGGCCCCCCTTCCATTGGAAGCCCAACAGGTGAAAGCTGTAGGGGTGAACGGGTAAGAGGCGGAATGCGAATTCAATATCCACCTTGGCCATCAATGCCCCCTTTCCTGCTGCCTTTACTAGGTCAATTGCATCCTCAACTGATGCGTAGCCCACTGAACAAGCATCCGTGGCAATCCCGTCATTCACGGAGGATCCCTCCGGGAATGAGAGGTGGTGGATGAGTCTAAATTGGCCTGGCTCTTTCTTGGGGACCACACCTAGAGGGGAGAACACTATACCCTTGTTCAAATGCGATGGGAGGGGGCCCTCAACTCTGCCCAGTGATTTTTCTTTTGCCAGTTTGGCGCGCACCACCTCGGGGAGTTGAATTGCGGATTTTAGATTGTTGGCCCTCTCTAGCGGTAGCGGACCCGTGAATGGGATCACAAATCTTTCCTCAAAGCCTTCCATTAGTACAGTGGCGTCTGCTCTATTAGGGTATTTGTTCGTTAGTTTGCACAGCTGTTGTGTATTAATTGGGGATCTGGCCAGCTGGCAATCTTGCAGGTCCATCAACTCCCCCCCACCCGTTGTCTTGCATCTACTGCTTCCTTTTCTTATCTTTTTTGTCATTTTTTGGCTCGCGCTTGCTCCGACATGCCACCGCTGGGTGCCCTCGACCGCAACTTGAGCATGTGTGTTGGAATTTGCAGGCGGGGCCCCACGAGCAGTCCCCAGCATCGTATTTCCAGCAAATGGCCGTGGCTCCCTTAGGGGACATGGGTTTCCCTTCGCTGTGTTTTGCCCTGTGAAATGACCTGCCACTTCCCTTGTGGTAGGAGCTCTGAAAGGACTGGTCGCTTTTTCTCATCCACGCTTTTACCTCTTTGGCCACTAGTATCTAATGTATAAAGCCTGACACATCCTCCTCATTCCACTCCATTTCAGGGTGTCTTTGCATCTTAAGCCTGAAACCCTTGTCATATTCCAGCCAGGCATCCCTAGGAAACTGCCTCTGTGTCCAGTGAATATTGGCCTCGTAGAGCCATAAATCTGCAGCGCAGCGCGGGAATCTCTCCACTATGATGCAGGCCATAATTCTAAATGCATCAAGCCAATTGTCAAAGTTCCTCTCTTTCCTGGCGCTCTCCCTTCTGTCCTCATCCTTCTTGTCGCAAGCTGTGAGGTCTAGCCCCTCAAGCTGGATCTCAAGCAGGGAGAAAATATCTATAAATTCTTTACGCCATATTCTCTCTTTGACTGCCAGGGGGATTAGACAAGTCAAACCGGTGGCTCTTGTGGTTAACGACGCCGGGCCAGGGGGCGGTCTGGTGTATGGATCAGGAACAGGACCCTCGTGTGCTGTGGTACCTGCAGTATTATTGTACCCCCATGCTGCCACTGGAGATCCCTGCTCACCCTGTTCAGTTTGCCCTATGTGTCCCTGTACACTCGCCTGTCGCGCCCAGCCTGGGTCCAGTAGGTATCAAGGCAGACCTGATGTCTCCTCTGCGCGCTGCTCTTCTGACCCTTCTGCCCCATGCCCTGTACCTTTCAGCAACATAGGAGCCATTGATTTTAGACACTCTTTCACAATCTTGGTAATATGCTCACCATTTGCTATATGGCTGGAAGCTTCGCTGTGGTCCTCTGCCCTTGCTGGCAAGCCCCCGGTCGCCGGTCTCTCCTCTGGGTCCTCTTCCTGGGGGCTTTCTTCTGTGGCGTGGTCCTGCGTTTTTTGGGCGATGAAGGGCCTTGTCATCCCTTCGTGGGCCATCGCCTCCAGCCTGCTCCAGGTGTGGCTGCAGCCAGCTGTTGCCGCGAACCGCCGATACTTCGCGGATACGCTTGAGTAGCTCCGTGAGCTCCTCTGGCTGACCCTCAGCCATAACTCCTGGCGGGGTGCTGCCACCTTTGGATGCACCAAGAGCTATTATGGGTAGATTAATCTGTGCCTGGTACGCTGTTTAAAACACCGGTCCCTGTGCCAGCTGCTGATCGTTAGCTCTCCTTATCTCTTCTATGTCCGTCGATCAGCAGCTGTGATGGCTGTTTTGTAGCCGAGCCGTCGGCCCGTGCTTTCCCTCTTTGGAGAGCAGTAAGGATCCCTTATTCCTGCCCACCGTCGATGCTCTGGCCTGCTCGTGTGCTCCCCCACGATCGAGCAGCTGCTCGCGGCGCTGGGCGCAGCTCCTGGCGGCGCGGGTCTGACAGAAGGCCTGTGACTGTGTCCTCACTCGCAGCTGTTGTTGGTGGGGGGGAGGCTATTCTCAGAGGGCTCTCAGCTGCTCGCCAGCGATGTCCGCCTTTCATGTGGCCTCGCTGCCTGATTCCGTGCTGTGCCTCAACCTTAGGCCTTGCCAACAGGCCGACGCTTCTGTAGGCTCGTAGGGGCTTCACATGGGACTCCTGTTCATTCTGCAGCTGCCGTTGTTGGCGGGCGAGCGAGGACCTAATCCCTGGCACTGAGGAGCTATTGGGCTCTCTCGGGACTCCGGCCCGTTCAGGCTTCTCGGCGCGGCGCTCTGGGCCCGTCGGCCACCTCCAAATAGCAGACAGCCGGTGTATCGGAATTCGATAGATGTGGTGCGTCGCGCACCTCGCTGCCCCCCCCTGAGCCGAGCTACCCGCCGTAGCGAGACAAAGCGATGGAAGCTCAGGGTTAAGATCTCGGTACTGTGGGTAGGTCGGGCGACTTCGGTGTAACGATGGTGATGGAGCAAGTATTCGCACGTTACGCGACTTGCTTGTATTCAAGAACCTCAAATAACCGTAAATTTGTAATCAATCTGTTTGTCTTACTAATATTGCACATTTTACACTACACGGGGTGTTCCAGTGAAGCTTGCCTATGTGTTTACTAACACTAATACGCTTGACTCTAAAATGGCCGCTGCTTGGCGGGAATTCAGACTGCGCATGCGTCGATCATAACCACGTGATGTCACGCATTGGCAGTTCTGGTGGGAATTTGTTGCTCATGCGCAATGCACTTAAAGATGGCTGCTTTGTTTTCTCATATGCTTCGAGCTTGCATTGCAGCTTTTGCAAAGCTGTTTGTTCTGCACTTAGCCTAATGCAATAGTTATTATAAATTAAGGGGTATAGTAAAGCAATTTCATGGTATACAGTGTAACCTTTTATTCTGTGTTTCTAAATTGTTTTCGCTTACTTTTCATGTATCGTATTCTTTGGGCCTGGGAGGCGCTTGCTACTCCATCTTGAAGAGCCCGTATGGTACTTGTCATGTGATGAGGGAAATGAACTCTGCAGCAGTGGAACCCAGCCAGCTGGCAGCCGAAGCCAAAATGCTCCTGGGAATCGACCTGTTACCCAGCAAGACGAAGCTGACTTGTTCCTGAATTCGCAACATTTGTAATACACTGCTGTGTACCCTATTGTTCTCTGTAAAACATATGCCATGGGAAGTTAGAATTTAAGGGGTGGGCACGAAAATGAATATTAAGCCTGAGAAAGTCTAAAATGAAGGTGGTGTGATGACATAACCTTCTCCTTTGTCCAATCAGAAATTGGGGATCCTTTCACTTGCAACATTGGGGGGTGGTACACTGACCGGAAAACAGTATAACTAGCCTAGGTTTAGCTAGAGAAATTGTCCGACTTGTCCGAATAGCTGACCTGTCACTGACCCAACGAACCCAATAGGTGATTGATACAGAGAGCTGCGGAGCACACTGTCCCTATTTCCACAGACTCAGTCGGGGTTAGGGAAACCTTAAGTGCTGGCAAAGCACTTTGTTGGGAGATTCGAGAACCCAATAGGGGTTATTGGCAGATTCCTTGCAGAGAGGGAGTAGCACAGGCGTTGCAACTGAAGCTGCGGGTGTTGGTCGTACCCTTTGGTGAACCCGGTCCTGATCCATATCCTGGGGTTATCCTGTCCTGACTGTCCATGAGCTGTACCTGCTCGCCTACTGGCAACCTAAGTCCTTGAGGGTCCTTTCCCACCTTTCCCAACTGACCCGTGGCCAGGGTTAGTCTTCAATCTATCCTAGGTAAATATAATTCTGTGTGGGTTTTGATTTTCTAAACTTTCCTTCCTATCCTCCTAAATAAAGCATAATTGCATACGTCCTTTTACTCTGCCTATCCATAAATGAGATTTTCATGTTTTTTTGTCTATTAGCATGTTCCACTTTCTACCTACCTTTAGTCAAATGCAGAATCGTTTGCATATATAGTTTGTTCCATTCTTACCCTCCCTATAGAGAATAAGCACATCTGGATAAATCAAATTGCATAAGTTTCATTTCCTTGAACCGTTAGTGAATTTCGAAAGTCCACTTTGATTAGTATGTTCCTTTTCTTTACCCGCCTTTAGTGAAGTTGTGAAAGTCTGTTGATCTAAATTAGCGTGTTCCATATTTTCCCTTCCCTTTTACTTTTCAATTTCTAAATGATTCCTACTCTCATTCATAGCTATACGATATTTCTAATTCTAGTTATAGATAGTTTGATCTGTGTAAATTTTATGCTCATGGCATATGATGATGACGATGATTAGATAAAGGTGTTTAAAACTTCTTGAGTCTGTGGTCATTATAAAGAGTATAAACATTATTCAATGGTATATGGTATTGTATTGTCAACTTACTCCCACAGCTAGCTCCCTGATCCATTGTGATCATAGGTACCTGTTTCAAGGATTGGTAAGTCAGGTACACGGAAACAAACAGATGTGAACTGAATTGCTGATAATAGTGTGTAGGTTACCTGATTAAAGTATAGTGAAAATATTTTTATAGGCCCAAGTGTGCATATTTGGTAAACATAGTTAGTCGGGTGACCTGCGCGCTCAATCAGTAATTTTCTGGTAGCAGTAGTATGGTTAGGGACTAGTTAAGATAGGTAGATAGGTTAAATGTTTATAAACTGTGTAAAATAATAATTGCTGCTAAAATTTTATTACTGCTAAAAGTATCGATCGATCGAATATAAAATTGCTTTGAAATGTTATGAAATGTTTTTTAAAATGTTTTGATGAAATGCTGCTATATTGATATATGTATTAACAAACTCGTTAGTGATTGTTTTATGTTTGTCTGGAATCCCCGGGGTCAGAATAGCGGGTGATGAGGAGAATCCACCTCGCATTGAGGTCAGTGGCTCGAGGAAAATTAGTGTATGGTTAGGCAGAACTGGAAGCGCTAATTAGGGTTTTCTGTATGAATAGTTGAATAAATGATAGCAAAGAGTTCGCTGGCAAAACTTCTATTGTGATATAACCTAGTAAGGGTCACACGGGAGGAGTAGCAGGTTCGTCTAAGCTTGATTGACAGCATAAGAGTTTGCTAGTGAAACTTTAGACTTAGTATATATCCCGAAAAGAAGTAGATGAGTCAAAGAAGTAGCAGGTTCTCTAATGCTTGTGTGAAGGATAGGCAGAAGGGATCTATCCGCAGTATATGAAAAGTACACAGAAGAGGTTTACTTGCAGTGAAACAAATCTTTCTTCTAGACACTCGAGTACAGTGGCGAATGTTATACGTTGTAAATTAAATAGAGCACTTGCACTTTAAGAAAGAAATCAGGATTCCGTTACCTTGTGAAGGAGGGAGTCAGTCGCGGAGCTGCACTGACGACACTCTGTGCCGCGCTGGTATTGGTCGAAACAGCGGGTGTTTAACGGAGCTGGTATTGTAAAGGAGGGGTGAGCGAAGAAGCGTGAGAACCTGTCTCACGAAAAGGCAGCGCACCCATTGGTCGAAATTATTTGCAAACCCAGAGTTGATTGGTTGTTGAAATTTACAAGACGCGCTAGCATTGGAAGAAAAATAGTAAACAGGAGTACGTACTTCACGCACAAACTAGGTTTACGAAGTATATGTGGTATCCAGAATTTTTACCTGATCCGAAATACTTAGGTTATGGTAAGGAACATATGTTAAAAGGCAGACCTTATAATATGTACGGAAGCAAGAGAAAAATTACTCTCGTAGACAAAGTTAAAAATTACTTCAAGAAGGATAAACCCATCAAAACTAGAGAGGGTATAATCATTCCACCACCCAATACTCCCGCATCATTCATGTTATTTGACAAAGGGTATCATACCTGTGTATGGCTGGTAAATTGGGTGGAATATATCAAAGATGACGGAGTTTTAGCATTCCCTCTAGAAAGTACCTTTAATGGTAGAATTTTGTTTAATTTGAGGACCAGAATGAATGATTTACATCCCAGACCCAGATTGACGCAATATGAGGCTTTAGAAGAATGGGAGATTGAGGCCTTTGAGAGAGATAGACCTAGAATTGACAAGGGAATAAGCAAATGGCATCCGAAAATGCATGAAGAAGCAAAAGAGAAAAAAATGAAGCAGTGGAGACAGAACATGATGATAGAAGGACTGTTCCCAGTACTTACTGTAGACAAACCCGTAGGAGGAAAAAGGACAGAGAAAACCAGACACTTAATGACTGCTGGTGATTCTGAGGATGAATACCTAGAGGATTTATTAATGAAAAATCCACCGCCACATAATGAGGAGTCTAGGTCCCTGAGAACAAAAAATCCATTCTTTAGGCCTCCCTGTAATAGAAGGGCAAGTGCATCTGATCCGACAGGTCCAGGTTATAGGCCTAGCAGTAATGAGGGGTTGAGCATGTCCGATCCGACTGTTCCATATTATAGGCCGTCTTTTGGTGAGGGACCAAGTATGACAAATCCGACTGCACCAAATCTTTACCCTCCTTTAATTCCACAAGTAATACATGAAACCTCCATGGAAAAGGTTTTACAGGAACGAGAAAGAGAAGCTCTAGTTAAACAGAGAAATGAACTCATCCAGAAGATATCCCAGTTAAATTCAAGTCCTGAAGCTCTGACAATTCCAGTAACTATTGGGCCAGTTGTTCCTCTATACAGGGATAAACAGGTTAGCCCAAAGACTCCAGTTATTACTCCAGCTGTGGTGCAGCCAAGAAAAGAGCCCTTAATAGTTGATGACCAGGCAAGTGAATGCGAGTCTGTAATTTCCCTAATGGATTTGCCCATAAGGGAACCAGAAGGCAGTTCACAGAGAAAGAACACTCAGACTAGTGCAAGAGATGTCCAGATAGAGTCATCTTCAGGTACCAGAAGTGCCACATTAGTGACTCCGGAAGAAATAGATCGATAGACCCAAGAATTAGAGAAAATAAATCCTCAGCCAAAACCATTAGATATTTACAAATTAAGAATAGAATTGGAAGAACTGATGGCTGGGAATTTGGGACTAGACAGGCTGAACACTCTTAGTGAGGAAGAATTACTATTCCTTTGCAAAAGTATTACCAGAAACACCAGAGTGTTCCATGAGAAACTAATGGACACACCAGCTAACATGAGAATAGACGTCAGCAGATCTAAAGTGTTGCAAAAGCCCTACAGAGCAGAGTTTTCTGACAAAGATTTAGAAAACATGAACGTGTCAGGGAAAAAAGGTTCAGATAAAGGAATTATTGAATCTGGGGGAGACTTAGAAAAATGGAAAGCCAGGTGGGCAAAGAAAAAGGAAGACAGTAGATCCAGACAAGTGACTTCTGAATATGTCCTAAAAGAAGCTGACAAGGCAGAAACATTGTATCCTATGCGAGAAGTGCCAGGTGGAGGATATGTACATGTGCCATGGTCCCGACAGGATATTGTGTCATTCACGAATGATTTCCCAAAATTACGAGAAAAACCTGTAGAATGGTACAGACAGGTTGAGAGATTTATTAAAGTTCAAAAGTGCCTCCTGAAAGATCTAGATGGGTTGTTTGACATTGTAGTTCCCGTAGATTTATGGACAGAATGTAAAATTGCTGTTGATTGGCCAAGTGAAGAATATGCCAGAGACCCAAAGACAGGAGCTCCTTCGGGAGAAGTAATGAGGAAATACAACCAGGTAATACTGTACTTGAAAGGAAAGGTGCCTGCAAAAGAAACTGATTGGACCCGCATAGATAGAACTACTCAAAAACGTGATGAAACTGTACATTCATATTATGAACGTTTGTTACAAGTGTTCAAAACATACAGTGGGTTAGATAACATTGAAATGAAGGACATGACGCTCTTCATTTATCGATTCGTGTTAGGATTAAGACCTGAGATTTCTCAGTGGATCAAAGATAATAAAATCTGTTGGCAAGCAAAACCTATTGATGAAGTCTCGAAGTATGCCAAATATTGTGAAGATGAGCTGGAAAATAAACGCAAAGAATTAAAAGAAAAAGTTATGTGGGCACAAGTAAAATTAGCAGAGCGCCAAGAACAACAGTTAAATAAAATGAATAATACCCAGAATCAAGGCCCTGGGGGTGGAGGAAAGCCCAGAGTAAAAATGAGCCGAGAAGAGGCTCAAAAAAAGTTCCCTGCCACGGGTGCGGAAAGATAGGGCACTGGAGGGACGAGTGTAAGGCTGTGCAGAGTGATAATGTGCAAATTAATGATTTAAATCCACAGGTGCAGAATGAGGGACCACCAAAGACACAGCAACAGGTAAAACAGCAACAGTTGCATTGTGCACCTAGGCCAAACTATAGGAGCAAAGCACAACAGGGTGAGGAAGCAGAGGTTTGGGAAGGAAGGGAGGATAGAAATGCAGCAACTTCGCAATTCCTATTGAATGATACATTCCTCTGTGATGAACCTTACTGACCGTGACTGAGGGGGGAGACGATTAGTGCGTGCTTGGCGCCTCCTTGCCGGTGGACCAGTCAGGGCCATACATTGAAGGAAATGATGTCACCTTTCTGTTGGACACTGGCGCTACGCGTTCTACTGTGAGAACAGCAGATGTTCCAAACCTACCCCTCTCGGGAGAAGCAATCCAAGTAGTGGGTGTTTCTAATCAATTAATTAGTACCCCAGTTACTGAGCCCATGGAGATTACAATAGGGAATTTTAAAGAAATGCATAGATTCATTGTCTGTGATTCAAGTCCTTTGAATTTACTAGGACGAGATTTGCTGTGCAAAATGAACTGCACCATCTTTTGCACACCAAAAGCCGTGGAAATTCAGACCCCAGATGAAGACGGAATTTACAAATTAATGTTAATAAGGCCTGACTCAGAAATCAAAAGACTGACAATACAAGACTTACCTGAAGAACTCCAACAGACAGTGAAACCAGAAGTATGGGATTTTACTGGAAAAGATGTAGGAATAATGGCAAATGTTGACCCAATTAAAATCTCCATAAAAGAAGATGCAGTTTACCCGAACACTAAACAGTATAAAATGAGTGCAGAAGTAAAAGCAGGGGTTGCCATTGAAATAAAAAGATTGCTAGAAGCAAACATTATACAAGAAGTGATGAGCAGTCCTTGTAATTCGCCCATAATTGAAATCAAGAAACCTAGTGGAAAGTACAGGGTAGTGCAGAACCTGCGCAAGGTAAATAAAATTGTTGTTCCTTGCTTTCCTATTGTTCCAAACCCTGCAGTGATTTTGTACCACATTCCATGGAATGCTGGATGGTTTACCATCATTGACCTATGTCACACATTCTTTTCAATTCCATTGCATCCAGACAGCAAATTTCTTTTCTCATTTGAATTCGACAGTCATGTGTACGTCTGGAATCGTCCCTCAGGGGTACACAGAGAGTCCTTAGATTTTCAATCAGATTCTGAAAAAGTGCCTTGAATCCTTGGTCTTACCTGGAGAATCAGTCCTAGTGCAATACATAGACGACCTCTTGGTGGCGTCTAAAAGTCGGAAAGACTGTGTTGTTGACACCATTGCCTTACTGAACCAATTAGGTGAAGGAGGGCATAAAGTATCACCAGACAAATTACAGTTCTGCACCTCCTCAGTGAAATATCTGGGACACCAGATAGAGAGAGGTATCAGGAAAGTGACCACAGAAAGATTAGAATAATTCGAAACATGGAACTGCCAAATACCCAGAAAGAAATCAGAATGTTTCTTGGAGTTGTAGGATACTGTAGGCAGTGGATTGTGGGATTTGCAGTCTTAGCAAAACCATTGATAAAAATGACAAAGAAAGGAGCAAAAGACCCAGTGGAGTGGGATTAGGAAAGCATGTCAGCTTTTACAAAGTTACGAGAATGTCTGTTTACAGCTCCGGCATTGGGAATGCCTGATTACTCGAAAGAGTTTGCTCTGTTTTGTGACACACGAGACAATTGTGCACTTTCAATCCTAACCCAAGTGCATGGTTTGACTAGACGTCCAGTGGCATATTTTTCTGCTACTTTGGATCCAGTGGCTGCTGGATTGCCTGGATGCCTGAAAGCAGTGGCTGCAACTTGCATGAGTCTTGAACAGAGTGAATCAATCATTATGGGACATCCTGTAACTGTGTATGTTCCACATGCAGTTGTAATCTTACTGACCAGAACTAAAACCCAGTATCTCACACCTAGTCGGCTGAGTAAGTATGAGAGAATTCTAGTGGGTGCAGCAAATGTAACCATTACTCGATGTAACATACGGAATCCAGCTACCCTATTACCAAATTCACTCATTGCAGAAGTAAAGGGAGAGGTTGAGCATGATTGCCTTGACCTGACTGAGTTCAGTACAAAACCACGCCCAGACATCAAGGAAATGCCCCTGACTGTTGAAGATTTCAAGCTGTTTGTAGATGGCTCATGTCTGAGACATGCGGATGGAGGCCTAAGTGCTGCCTATGCCGTGTGTACATTAAGAGGTCCAGTAGAAGCATCCTATTTGTTTGGAGTTAAGTCTGCACAAGTAGACGAATTAGTTGCATTGGCAAAAGTCTGTAAAATTGGGAAAAATAAGAGAATAACCATATACACGGATAGCCAGTATGGTTATGGGGTTGTGCATGAATTCGGCCAATTGTGGCTGCAAAGAGAGTTCCTGACTTCTTCAGGTCCTCCTATCAGAAATGGAAATTTTGTGCAAGAACTACTGGAAGCAATCCAGTTACCAAAAGAATTGGCAGTGGTCAAGTGTGCTGCTCACAAATCTGGCGATGACAATGTGACAGGAGGTAATCGATATGCTGACCAACAGGCCCAACATTGTGCAAAACATAAAATATCGATCAATACCAAATTGGGGGTAGGCGGAAACAGCTGCCAACTTATGGTGTTTGAAGATGTACAAACATGGGAATAACTGAGAGATTTGCAGAATGCAGCAGGACCAAAAGAAAAGAGAAGGTGGAGAAAATTTGGTTGTCAACGAAGGAATGAGGATGGTGTCATTGTTTATATTGATGATATGCCTGTGTTGTCAGACAGCTTGCTTGTTGCTATGGCTAGATTGATACATGGAGCTACACATTTAGGAAGAGATGCAATGGTCCGTGTCTTAAGACAGACATGGTTCAATTCGAAATTCAGAAACATAGCAGAGGCCCTCTACCAGAGGTGTTTGATATGTCAACAATTCAATCCTGGAAAGAAAACAGTAGTTTTACCTGGTAAAATTGGAAAAGCAGCAGGTCCTTTTATAAGATTACAAATTGACTTTATTCAGTTACCCCCCTGTCGAGGAATGAAGTACGTCCTCGTCATTGTTTGCCTATTTTCAAAATGGGTAGAAGCTTATCCTGCACGAAAAAACGATAGCATCACTGTAGCTAAATTGTTACTGAGGGAACTGATACCTAGGTACGGTTTTCCAGTCACAATTGAATCAGACAGAGGTGGGCATTTTCAGAATAAAATAATAGGCCAAATCTGTGAAGCATTCAAAATTACACAAAAACTACACTGTGCATATCGCCCAGAAGCTTCTGTAGTGGTAGAACAACTGAATGGCACTATCAAGTCAAGATTGGGAAAAATGGGTGAATCTACTGGAATGGAATGGATAGACGCTTTGCCCCTTGTCTTGATGGGACTCAGAAGTATTCTGGATCGGAAGACAGGCCTGAGCCCCCAAGAAATTCTGATGGGAAGAGTAATGAGGCAAGCATGGGTGCCAGGACACAAACTGATAAACATTTCTGATGATTTGGTGCTAGAGTACGGCAAGCAACTGGGTGACCAAATGCGTTCTATCTCTCACCAGATTGGGGAAGACGCAGTTGCCAGGCCAGCAACTCCAGCCCATGATTTGAACCCTGGTGATTGGGTTGTAATTAAGAAACACACTCGGAAGAGTTGCCTTGCACCGAAGTGGGGAAAGAAAAGACAAGTGATTCATGTTACCACAACAGCGGTGAAGTGTGCGGGTGTGCCACGGTGGATCCATGCCAGCCATACGAAAAAGGTGACAGAAGACGAAGAAACTGAGGCTGAGGGTTGTGCAGCTGAGGGGTCTCCAGACGTTGGTACTGAAGTAGCTGAAGAAGAACAACCGAGCACCAGTCAAGATGATTGGGTCCCAGTAATCGACCTGACACTCGACCCAATAAGAACCAGAAGACAAACCTACTTAGATAGAGAGTGGGATAGTGAGGACGAGACAGGAATAGAAGAAGATAATCAGATCATCGAAATCCAAATCAAATCTGATGAAGAGGAAGGTCAGATAGGGACAGAACACGTTATCAACACACCTCCAAAAACTCCTGAGCCTGAAAAGGGACAGATAGAAAATAGGGCAGAAGTTCAAGCAGAAAAAGATCAAAAGTTCGAAGTGCTTGAACAGGATCAGATAGAGCTAAACGTTCAGGAAATAGAAGTTGAAACAACCAAAAGTCAAAATCAGCATACACCTGAACAAGGCCAGTTTAGTAACCAGGCAGAAGAAACCGAAATAAGACCTGGAACTAGTCAGACAGAAAGGGTAGAAGAAGACATTGAAGCAGATGTGCCACAACTAAACGAAAATAAAAGAGCCTTTGAAGAGGGCCAAAGCACAGTTTCATTTAAAATATTCAAGAAAAAAGACAAGCTACCTAGATATGTAAAAAGACTAAGATTAAGACTGAAAACTGACAAAGAACTTGAGCAAGAAAACCAAGACGCCAGTAAATCTGAATGGACTTATCTGGTGTTGGAGGAATTTGAAAATCTTGATATAAGTGATGAAAGTGATGAAGAACTGATTGCTGACCAGACTACCGAAGAAGAGGAACCAACCTGAACGTTACCCTGTGTAAGTAACCTGTGCAAAGTTACAAAGAGGGGTTGAAAAAACTTCTTTTAAGGAAAAATGTCTGATTCCACTGTGAATGGAAGAACTAGACGCAATTGTAAAACATGCTGCCAAGTATGTGTATGTAGTATAGCCTTGGTACTTATATTATGGATAGGACTAACAATTACTATTCCTTACATGATGAGTAAAGATACTAATTTGTACCCTACTACGATAGTGACAAAGGACACAGATAGCTGCAAACGAAAGAGACACCGCAAACTGTAGAAAGACCTGAGAAAGCACTTAGCCTTAGACAAACTAGAATGGATTTAGATACACCAGATGGGGAAGGACTACATTATCACAGAATCAAGAATAAAACTCATTTAAATGTATTTGCAAACCTATTAGTACACTATGTAGCAGCAATGGAAATAGAGGACTCTTACGTCTGTATGAAGCTACCTACTTCAGTAGCTGAGGGTCTGACCTATCATCATTTACCACTAACCTATGGAATTTCCTGTAGTATTTTAGCTAGTTTGTTCTATAAAAGAGGACCTTTACAGTACTATTACTCTAACTCAGACGTGATATTTTCTGAACTTCCTATACGTGGAAATCTGAATCCTGTACATACTAAGAGTGATGTAACACGCTATATGGGAGAATACTTTCTAACCATAGGTACAATAGATTTAGGTGAAGAACATAGAGATAACTTAACATGCTCATTACATGAACAAGAGAAAATGTTTCTAAATATGGCAGAGAAAAGAAGAGAAAGTATCCAAAGAAAAGCGAATGATAAAAGACAGAAAACTCCTAAGTGGGCTGAAACCATGGGGAGCACCTCAAATGGTGGAGCAAACGCTGCGTTGTTACTGGATTTCGAAAAGAAAGGGAAACTTTGTCTTCACAGAGAAAAGACTAGTTATTATAATAACATATTCATTGGTTCCAGTGAATGCGAACACAATTACAAGGTAATTGGAGGTTGGGGTTTCAAAAATGGGTCAGAACCTGTGTTTCCCGGAATTTATTACATATGTGGAAACACACCTTATTTCAAATTGCCGGATCACTAGTATGGAAGCTGTTATTTTGGAATTGTCTTCCCAAAGATATACCATGTGAATGAAGTCGCTGGAAGCAATGAAAACACTAATGGATTAGTACGTAGTAAAAGAGAAAGAGTAGGAGAAATAATGGGTGATATATTTAGTGCATTGATACCTGCAGTGGGAGTGACTCTGAATACACACAGAATCTGAAAATTATCTACAGTAGTAGATCGGTTATCAACTGACACTGCAGCAGGTTTCCGGATGGTCAATACCGAAATGGTTGCGATCAGATCTAAGGTTTTACAGAATAGACTTGCTCTTGACACTTTATTAGCAAAAGAGGGCGGAGTCTGTAGAATGTTGAAAGCGGAACATTGTTGCACTTACATTCCTGACAAAAGTGTTGAAATTAAGAAATATGTGAGAAACATAACAAATTTGGAAAAAGAGCTCAAATCACTGGAGGTTGACAGTGCCTGGAAGAGACTAACTGATGGTCTCTCCTCTGTAGGTAATTGGTTTTCTAACCTAGGTAAAAGTCTTGTGAGTAAAATACTGATGCCAATAGCAGGAATAGGTTTAATTGTGCTAATTATAGTCATTTGCTGTAATGTCGAAAACACAAAAAGAAGTATGCTCTGAATAAGAGAGGAATGAAACGGAATGTTGATGAACTTGAATTAGAAGAGCTTTGATTAGTATGTTTCCTTTCTTTACCCGCCTTTAGTAAAGTTGTGAAAGTCTGTTAATCTAAAATAGCGTGTTCCTTATTTCTCCTTCCCTCTAATTTTCAATTTCTAAATGATTCTTACCCTCATTCATAGCTATACGATATTTCTAATTCTAATTATAGACAGTTTGATCTGTGTAAATCTGTGGCTCATGGCATATGATGATGATAATTAGATAAAGGTTTTCAAAACTTCTTGAGTCTGTGGTCATTATAAAGCGTACAAACATTATTCAATTGTATATGGTATTGTGTTGTCTACTTACTCCACAGCTAGCTCCTTGATCCATTGTGATCTTAGGTACCTGTTTCGAGGATTGGTAAGTCAGGTACACAGGAATAAAACAGAAAGGAACTGAATTGCTGATAGTAGTGTGTAGGTTACCTGATTAAAGCGTAATGAAAATATTTCTATGGGCCCAAGTGTGCTTTATTTGGTAATAAAGTTAGTCGGGTGACCTGCTCGCTCTATCAATATCACCCGAGGTAACAGGTATGTAGACTCAACTGCAAAATACTGCGCAAAGAATCTTCAATCGGGACAGGGAAACGGAGCAGGTTACGAGTTCTTTAATGCTAACCACAGTAGATGAGACTTGTCAGGAAGTGAGGCAAATGCAGGAAGAAGCAGATGAGGAAGAGAAAAATGTTTGGTTAAAAGCAGGATGCAGACAAAGAGAGGAAGATGAAATCTGGGTTTACAAAGATGAAAGACCAGTAATGCCCGATAGCATGATTTCAAACATGGCCCGAATGTATCATGGTTAAGCTCATGTTGGAAGAGATGCCATGGTTCGTCAATTTAGACAAACGTGGTATAATCCGAAATTCAGGATGATTGCTGAAAGTTTGTGCCAGAGATGTCTAGTATGTCAGCAATTCAATCCAAACCGAAAAACAATTGTCATCTAGGAACCATAGGACGGGAGCGAGGTCCATTTACACGAATTCAGATGGATTTCATTGAACTACCACCTTGTAACAGAATGAACTTATGCAAATGATCTGTGAAGCACTGGACATTCGTCAGAAACTGCATTGTGCTTACAGACCTGAGGCTTCAGGGGTAGTTGAACAAGTGAATGGAAAGATAAAAGGTAGAATTGCAAAAATGTGTTTGGCAACAGGACTGAAGTGGCCAGACGCCTTACCACTTGTTTTGATGACATTGAGAAGTATCCCTGACAGAAAGACTGGATTGAGTCCACATGAGATTTTGATGGGCCGATCGATGAGACAAGCATTTGTACCAGTTGATAAAATGTTGACAATTAATGATGACATCATACTGGATTACTGCAAACACCTGTCTGACATGGTGACTTCTGTGTTCCATCAGGTGGGAACTGAATCAAACACAAAAGAGAAAAATCCAGCTCATGATCTAATCCCTGGAGATTGGGTATGGATCAAAGTCCATCGCAGAAGAAACTGTTTGGTGCCTCGCTGGCAGAGACCAAGACAGGTCATATTGGTCAGCACCACTGCAGTCAGATGTGCTGGAGTGAAGAGATGAGTGCATGCAAGCCATACCATCCGTGTGCCTGAACCTGAAAATCCAAAAGAAGGTGGAAGCACAACTGACTCTGAAGGTGAACAAGAAAGAAGTCCAGATACTGAAGATCGACAAGAACGTCGACATCTGGAGGTATCAGAGGCTAGTTCTGCATCTGAAGGTGAAGGAGAAACTGTCGAAATACCGAATTCTGAAGATCAATCTGAAGATTGAGAATTGGTAGAGACTGACACCAGTAAGGACACTGAGCAAGGTAAAGATAAAACTGGTGGTCAAGAAAATACTGAAGAACAGTCTGAAAGCTCTGGAAGCAGGAACAAAAGTCCTGACACTGGAAAAGAGGAAATAACTCATGATAAAGATGAGATTCCAAGTACCATCTATGGAGATGTTCCTAACAGAGTGAAAGAACTGTCAGAAGAGAAAACTGAATTTGAAAAGGAAAAAGACATTGTAAAGGTTGTCATAAATGAAACTGTCGAAGAGACTGAAAGTGAAACTGACAACAGTGCAGATGAAACTCCATTAAGAAAGAGTTCAAGAAAAAGGGCTTGGAGAGTGGAACATAACACCATGGAGCCCAAGACAAAAAAAGTTGTAAAGGAGATAATTGGCCAAAAGAGACTGATGGATTGAGATTTAAGCTGGTTAACAAAGCAAGAAAACTAGAAGATCAAGTAAATGAAATAACCAGTCAAAAGGAGTCATTGGGAAAAAGAATAGAAGTGGTTCAAAGGCCAAAAAGAGTGAGAAGACCAAAACAGAAGTATAAATCACCTGAATGGTCCTATATTGTTCTACCGCCAATTGAAGAAGTAAACAGTAGCCAAGAGAACTTAACTTCTCCAAAGACAAAAGAGAAAAGTGAGTAATGGACTAAATCACGGTGAAAGGAGATAATTGCTCAAAGGTATAAGGTAAAGATAAAACCTGAGATCCTGATTAGAAGGACATTGTAAGTTGAAGGCAAAAGCGTATAGGTGACAAAAGGTCGAAGAAAAATTGTTAGAAAAATCGCTGTGTAAAAAACAGAAAAATGTCAAGTAACAACCATAAAACGAAATGTTCTATTTTTAGAAAATGGTGTAGATCATGTGTAATATGTACAGGATTACTAATATCGATATGGATAATCTTAGCTATTGTCATTTCTTTCCAGGATAACTTAGTGAAGTCGAAACATAATGTGAGTTTGATGGAGCAAGGATTCGCACGTAAAGCGACTTGCTCTTACTCAAGAACCTCGCCTAACTTGTAATCATATTAATTCAACCTGTCCGTCATTTATTTCGCCTTTTTCCCCCAACACGTGGGTGTCCCTAGGAGGCTTGCCTATGTGTCTTTTCCATAATAACAAAGCTTGCACTACTGAATGGCCGCTTCGCAGAAATCCAGTCTGCGCATGCGTCGGCCATACCCACATGATGTGACGCACTCGCATTTTGGAGGGATATTGTTGCTCATGCGCATTGTCGCTAAATATGGCCGCTTGTGTTTAACCATGCTCTCTGCTAGCTCCTGCTGCTTTTGCATATCTGTCTTTTTCGCACTAACTTTAATGCTATAGATATTATAAAGTAAGGGGTACAGTGAAGCATTACCTGGTATACAGTGTATTCATTTTGTCTGTGTTTCTAATTTGTTTTCGCTTACTTTTCATGTATTACACATCCATGGGCCTGGGTCGGGAGATTGAATCCATTTTGAAGCCTGTAAGCTCCCCGCACACGTGATGAGGGAAAAACCCAACTGCGCAGAAGCAGAACTCAGCCAGCAGGCTCCTGAAGCAAGATGCGCCTGGGAACCTGCCTAGGTCATGGGAGAAGATGCTGCTATCTACCTAAATTTTGCTACAATGTTTCTATATTCTGTATACTCTCATTGTTTTCCATATTTCTATGCCTGGGAACGTGAACGCAAGGGGCGGGTATGAAAAATTAAATATTCATTGTGGGAACGCAGAATTATAGGTGGTAACCATGACATAACCACCTCTCCTGACCAATCATAATTTGGGACTTTGTCACTTGCAACATTTGTGGGTGGTCTAGGGGTCCCAAAACAGTATAACTAGTCTAGTTTAGCTTAGAAAAATTGTCCGACTTGTCCGAGTAGCAGACCTGTCACTGACCCTACGAACTCTATAGGTGATTGATACAGAGCACTGCGGAGCACTCTGTCCGTACTTTCCACAAACTCCAAGGGGTGGAAAGTAGTCCTAAGTGCTGGCGGAGCACTTTGCTGGGAGATTCGAAAACCCAATCGGGGTTATTGGCGGATTCCGTGCAGAGAGGGGGTAACGCAGGCGTTGCATCCGAGGCTGCAGGTGTTGGTCGTGCCCTTTGGTGAGTCCAGTCCTGACCCAAATCCTGAGGGGTATCCTGTCCTGACTGTCCGTGAGCTGTACCGGCTCACCTTCTGGTATTCCTGAATCCTTGAAGGTCCTGTCCCCGATCTTGTCCCAACTGACCCGTGGCCAGGGTTAGTCTTCATTCCCGTCCTAGGTAAATATTTTATGTGGGTGTCCGTCTGACTATACTCTTACCTTTCCTCTTCATAATAAAGCACTCTTGCCTGTGGTATTTCCCTATCACCTTTTGAAAGTAACTTTTATGCAATTGTGTAGTAGTAATGTTCCACTTTTTCCCTTTCCTTTAGGATATTATTAAAACTGACTGCTTACTTTAGCTTGTTCCATTATCACTTCCCTTTAGTATGGTTGCTGTGAACTTAGTAAGAATAGCGTAAGGTTTAGGAATTTGTTTAAATATTAGTGCACATAGTAGGTCCTTCTCACGTCCCCTGTCTTAGTTTAAATTCGTGCTGAATAGCTTGTTCCCCAATGCTCATACACTGTAGTGTTCCCAATTACTCTAATGGTACTTGCCCTAATCCATAGTTACATTGTGGCTTTAATTCTGATTATCGATGTACTGATTTGTATCTGCCTCATTATCCTGGCATATTCATTCTAAAATTTCTTTATATAAACTTTGAAAACCCATCAGGTGTCTGTGGTCATTATACATTATAAAGTGTGGAAAATTGTACTAAGTGTATAAAAGTTCTACTCCTTTTAGGAATCTTGTTGCCTATCCACTGCTAGCTCCTGATCCATCAGGAGTAATGTGCCTGTGGTAAGTCAGGTACATGAATAGTAAGTGGTGTGAGAGTCACCCCCCGAATTACTCATAGTAGCGTGGAAAGGTTTCACCCGGTTCATGCAAAACACTGTCATCACATGCACTCCAGGGCCCAGTGCCTGGAAATTTGGTAAACTAGTGACCCGGGTGACCTGCACGCTCTATCAAGTTCAAGTGGACAGAATGTGAAATCAGAGCCTAATAAGCAGCATGTATATAGACCGGAAATGCATCAGGATAGGTCTATTAGCGATTTTACCAAAAACACATTTTCTAGATTGTTATTTGAATATGCCAGCGATTGTTATGTTTGTGTAAAATTGCCTACATCTGTTTCAGAAGGGGTGACATATCACCATCTTCCACTTACATATTGGTGTGACGTGTAGTGTGATTGCAAGCCTGTTTTATCAAATTTTGTATAAGAAGAGACAACACTGTGTATCAATCAATCAAGAAATTTGTATAGCGTGCTACTCACCCGGAGGGTCTCAAGGCGCTTGGGGGAAGGGGGTTTGCTACTGCTCGAACAGCCAGGTCTTGAGTTGCTTCCTGAAGGAGAGGTGGTCTTGGGTCTGACGGAGATGGATGGGGAGGGAGTTCCATGTCTTGGCTGCCAGGTAGGAGAAGGATCTTCCTCCCACGGTGGCTCTTCAGATGCGTGGAACGGCAGCGAGGGCGTGGCTGGTCGATCGAAGCTGGCGGGTGGGAGAGTAGAAGGTCAGGCGGTTGTTGAGGTACCTGGGGCCCAGGTCGTGGAGAGCCTTGTGTGCGTGGGTGAGGAGTAGGAACGTGATTCTCTTGTTGACGGGGAACCAGTGCAGGTCTCTCAGGTGTCCGGAGATGTGGCTTTGGATGTCCAGGATGAGTCGTGCAGAGGCGTTCTGGATGCGTTGGTAGTCTTTTCTGTAGTTTGGCTGTGGTTCCGGTGTAGAGGGTGTTTCCGTAGTCCAGTCGGCTGGTGACAAGTGCCTGTGGGACCGTCTTCCTGGTTTCGGTGGGGATCCAACGGAAGATCTTACAGAGCATGCGTATGATGTTGAAGTATGAAGATGAGATGGCGTTGACTTGTCTGGTCATCGAGAGGGAGGAGTCCAGGATGAAGCCCAGGTTGCGTGCGTGGTCCGTGGGTTTGGGTGCGCTGCCCAGGGCCGGGGGCCAGCAGGAGTCGTTCCAGGCGGAGGGAGATGGTCCCAGGATGAGGACTTCCGTCTTGTCTGAGTTCAGTTTCAGGCGGCTGTTCGTCATCCACTCGGCTACGTCTTTCATCCCTTCGTGTAGGTTGGTTCTGGCGGTGGCTGGGTCGTTGGTGAGGGAGAGGATCAGCTGGGTATCGGCGGCATAGGAGATGATGTTGAGGTTGTGTTGGCGTGCGATGGCCGCGAGGGGGCTCATGCAGATGTTGAAGAGGGTGGGGCTGAGTGATGATCCTTGTGGTACGCCGCAGATGACTTCGGTGGCCTCAGATCTGAACGGGGGGAGGCGGACTCTCTGTGTTCTTCCGGCGAGGAACGAGATGATCCACTCCAGAGCCTTCTCTTGGATGCCGATGTTGCTGAGGCGTTGTACTAGGGTGCGGTGGCAGACAGTGTCGAGCGCTGCGGAGAGGTCCAGGAGGATGAGGGCAGCTCTTTCCCCGTTGTCGAGCAGGGCTCGGATGTAGTCAGTGGCGGCGATGAGGGCGGTCTCGATGCTCTGGTTGGCTCGGAAGCCGGACCTCGAGTGGTCGAGGGATCCGTTCGTCTCGAGGCAGGCGGCAAGCTGTCTTTTGACGGTTTTCTCGATGACTTTGGCAGGAAAGGGGAGGAGCGAGATGGGGCGGTAGTTCTTGAGGTCGGTGAGGTCAGCTGATGGTTTCTTCAGGAGGGCGCTGAGTTTGGCAGGCTTCCACCTCTCCGGGAAGGTGGCGGTGTTGAAGGAGCAGTTGATGACGTCTCGGAGTTGAGGTGCGATGATGGAGGCGGCCTTGTTGAAGATGTGGTGGGGGCATGGGTCGGTTGGTGATCCGGAGTGGATGGTGTTCATCGTGTGGGTGGTGTCTTCGGTGCTGATCGGGGTCCAGGCCCGAAGGGTGGTGGTGGTGGGGGGCGTCAGTTCGGTAGTTGGGTGCGTGGTCTGTGCGCCGAAGCTGTTGTGTATGTCGGCGATCTTGTTGTGGAAGAACGAGGCGAGTGAGTCGCAGAGTTCTTGCGAGGGGCTGATGTCGTTGGTTCCGGCGCTGGGGTTGGAGAGCTCTTTGACTATGCTGAAGAGTTCTTTGCTGTTGTGTGAGTTGTTGTCTAGTCGTTCCTTGAATGCTGTCTTCTTGGTGGTGTGGATCAGCTGGTGGTGAGTGCGGGTGGCGTGCTTGAGGGAAGTCATGTTGTCTGTAGACGGGTCTTTGCGCCAGGCTTTCTCGAGGGAGCGGCAGTTCTTCTTGGAGTTCTTGAGGTCGTCGTTGACCCAGGAAGCCTTCTTGCTGCCAGGCCTGCTGGGATGGTTTTTCAGGGGTGCGAGGTAGTCAGCGCAGGTGGAGATCCACTGGTTGAGGTTGTCGGCTGCTTGGTTGGGGTCGGTTGATCTGGCGGGAGGATTCTGGTTCAGGGATGTGGAGAGCTGGTCGGTGGTGATCTTGTTCCAGCTCCTACGGGGAACCTGTTGCCGGTGACGGTGAGTCGTGGTCCTTCTGAAGCTAAAGTGGACGCAGCTGTGGTCTGTCCAGTGGAGTCCGGTAGAGTGGCTGAAGGAGATGTCCTTGCTGGAGGAGAAGACGAGGTCAAGTGTGTGTCCGGCGTAGTGGGTGGGGGTGTTCACCAGTTGCTTGAGTCAGAGGTTGGCGAGGTTGTCCAGCAGGGTGGTGGTGTTGTTGTCATTGTTGTTCTCCAGGTGTATGACAATTACTTTGTGGGAGCAAGTCAATGTGAAGACACCTATAGAATCTTGGGGTTGGGGATTTAAAGGGGGAAAAGATCCAGTTTTTCCTGGAATATATTTTATATGTGGGAACAGAGCTTACTATAGATTCCCGGACCACTGGTATGGGACTTGCTACGTGGATCTGGTCTTTCCTAAAATCTTTCATGTAGATAGGGGCACTAATGGAATACATGAGATAGGTAAACCTTTAAGTTGTAGAAAAAGAGAGTCGTAGAAAAAGAGAGAGTGTAATAGAAATAATAGGTGATATTTTTGGAGCACTGATACCAGCAGAGTGGAATTTCGTTCAATGCAAACAGAATTCGAAAATTATCAACGATAGTAGATCATTTGTCAACAGACACAGCAGGATGATTCTTAATGGTGAATAAAGAAATGGTTGCTGAGAGCTATGGTGATGCAAAATCGTCTTGCTCTTGATATCATTTTAGCAAAAGAAGGAGTCGCATGTGGAATTTTAAAGGTACAACACTGTTGCACCTACATTCCAGATAAAAGTCAAAATATTGAAAAGTACATTACAAACATTACAGAGTTGCACAAAGAAATTGAACCACTGGAGGTTGAACGACTTGGTAAAAGTCTTTCAGCAGTTAAACTTTGGTTTCAAGAAATAGGTAGTCCAATTATAGGTAAGATACTAATTCCAGTAACAATAATAGTATTAGTGACTTTGATGATAAGATTATGTTGCATATATGGAAAAAGAAGGAATGTTAGAAAATCGATAAAGAAGGCGATTCAAGAAAGACGAGAAAGGGAAAGAGAAAACTGTAATATAGAGATGGAGGAATTTCGAGAAAAGGTTTTTAAAGAAACCAAAGAAAAGGATACAAAAGTATAAGCTATACGAATCTGGTTCACTCGAAACATGTTTTGTTAAAATTTAGCAAAATATTAGGAGATGTTTGGTGATAAAATCACCTGAGGAGGGAGTTGATGGAGCAAGGTTGAAAAACAAAATTTTGTACACCCCTCGTGAAGTCATTTCCTCATAACTGTAACCTTTATTAATTGTGTGAAGTGAAAACATTAACCAACACTGTATAGAATGCACACACATATACAAGTGGGAATACTGATTTGCTTGTATGGCGAAAATATAACTAACTAATCAGTGTTGTTGTCATGATGTGAATTAATGCAAAGCTTTAAATAAACCAAAAACGGCATAAATGTGCTTTTTGTGCATGTATTGGTGGCAGAAACCGAAGGATATGTGAGTATAAAATGCATCTATGGTGCTTGATTGCTAGGTAACAACTAATAGGGAAACCCTAGTATGAGGGGAGGTAAACAGAAGGGCTATAGTTCCATATTTAACGTTGTTTTGTGTTTGTTTCTATGATAGTTCCCATTTAAGCCTGTGAGGTCTAGTGAAAATATGGCTGCTCTAGTAACTGTGAATAGATGATGAACCGAGCATGCGCAAACCCAAGTCCGAGTTGAATGCAAGCTGTTTGTGCATGGACAAAGACAGTTCAAGGTCAATATGCCCTGGAAGTCCTGATGACTGCCAAGAGGACGGACGTTTGAGTTACTGAACGTGAGAACATTACGAGGAGTTGCAAATGGAGGATGTGACTAGGCCAAAGACTTTCTTAAACAAAGGACCCTTTAAAAATTAGCTGACATAACGGAATCGAATGTCAGAATGATGAGGTGATGCTCATCCACCCCAAATTCGTCCAATCAGAAACCGAGTTTGTGTTGGTAGTTAATTTTTAGATAGATAAAGTTAGTGAAATAGTGTATAAAAACCCTGATTTTATTTGAAATTATGCTCCTCTTCGATTTCTTCCCGAGATGCTGTCGGACTGCTGATTTTCCTGTGATGTAAGATTTTCTGAAATAAATGTCTATTTCTCTGAATGAAAATTGAGCCTTAGACGAGGGTATTAGTTAGGGAAATTAGGAGAAAATGGATTTTGGGAACTATCTGCTTTTGCTAACTTTTTTGCGTTCTGAACCTAAATAATAATGTCTATTTCTTAATTTTTGAAATAAAATGAACATAACAGTTTGAGATAAAACGTTTTCCTTAAAGGTTATTTTGAATAAAAGAAATTAATAAAGTGGATAAAATGTCAGACATGCTAAAGTTTGCTTTTAATAAAAATTAGATAAATGGAGTATTAAGCTGGTCTTGTATTTTCCTACACCTAATTTTTTACTAGCAGATTCATCGACCATTAAGGTGGTGTGTCTGAATAAAATGTCTTGTTAATGGACCATAGTAAAACTCATTTAAACTGCAGGTGTAAATAGTATAAATATTTAGTTTTGATTTAGACACTCCGCCATGATACAGCAGCTCTCCTTTGAATTTCACCAATCCATGAAGTAGGATGTAAATGTTTTGGAGAAACTCGCAGTGTTATGGGCCCCACTGATGAGTAGATGTATGATTTGGTACTTCAAGGAAAGGTGATATGGTTTTAGGAAATATTTCCGGAGTAGCGCTGCATCATTGCCCCGGCCCCCCTCAGCCGCTGTTGCCCCGGCCCCTCCCAGCCGCTGTTGCCCTGGCCCCTCTCAACCGCAGTTGCCCCGGACCCTCTCAGCAGCTGTTGCCCCGGACCCTGTTGCCATGGCGCCTCTCCACGCAGTTGCCAAGATCTCTCTCAGCTGTTGTTGTCCTGGCCCCTCTCAGCCTCGGTTTGCCCTCACCTCTCAGCTGCTGTTTCTAGTCATTTCTAGTCATAGGTACCTCATCCTCTAACAACCAAAGCTGCCCTAGCCTCTAATAACCAGATCTGGACCAGGCTTTATCAGAGAGCCCTGTCCTGGCTTCTCGTAACCAAGTCTGTCCTAGTATGCCCAGGTCTCTCTACACCAGTGCTCCTGGCCTTCCTCATCCAACTTTGAACTGGTTTCTGTGATACAATGTTGCTTTGCCATTGCCCTCAGCCACTATTACCCTGGCCTCTCTCTCAGCAGGTATTGCCCTGCCCTCTTTCAACTAGTGCTGCCCTGGTCTCTCTCAACCAGTGTTGCCTGGGCCTCTCTCAGCCAGTATTTCCCTAGCTTCTTCTAACACGTGCCATCTTTGCCTCACTCACCAAATTCTCTAGCCTGTCTGGTATGTGCTGTCTTGTCTCTACCAAAGTATGCTATTTCCGCCTTTTTTTAAAAAAACGTCACCCCCCCCTTTCAATAGATGCCACTCTGGTCTTTGGCATAATGTACCACCCTACCCTCTAACAAGTGCCTCCATGGCTTCTCCTAAAATACACCACCTGGCTCCTCCCTATATGTGCCACCTGGCCTGCCTCATGTTGTGACGCTTGGCACTTTCCATTCTAGTCTCTTCCTACAAGTAGTACTCATGCTTTTCAGTTTCCCTTTATCTATTGTCTCCCTGTTTCCTACTTTATGGTAAATCTTATTGTCTGCCTGTTTGGTTTTGTGTGCGCCCTTTCAACCTTTACCTTCTTTTCCTACGCTCTAATCCCAGCACTCTGCTTTTCTAGCATCTCTCCTCCTCCTTTATGTTCTCTTTAGTTCTATCATCCACTCTGTCCTTCCATCATGCCTTCCATCTCCCATACTTCATTTATCCTTCAGGTATATTCTCCTACCTTCACTCCTTACCTCCTTTTTGCCATTTCTTCTTCTTATCATACTTGCTTTCCAACAAGCAGTAGCTCCAAACTCTTCCTTAGAGTCCCTACATTTAGACTACTCTCTATGATTGAATGCCCATTGTATCACCCAGGCCCCAAGCTATGGAATGACCTTCCCCTTGATCTTGTACAACTCTGCATTCAAAAGAGGTCTTAAGCGTTTCCTGTTTTGTTGCTCTTTTGTATTTTGTTGTTGTTCGCATTTTGTCTGTTTTTCTTTGTAGATTTTTAGTACCATGAGAAAACAGGGTATTTATAAGTCAACAATTGAATTCTATTTATCACTCAATCCCATCCTTTGTACACTGAATTTTCTACTTTTATTCACTTCTTAATGCTCACGTACTGCACCACCTGCTTTCTCTGCAATGGCTCCTTTCTATTGTAATGCTATTCACTAACACTCAGATCTCTGTCACCTCTTTTCCACAGTGCTCTCCACACCATCTTGCCTCTTTTGTCCACCGCTTGTTTCTTTATTTCCCTTCTTCTCAACTTACTTGCCTCATTACTTTCAGCCTAAAATAAGACGATTCCCCTTAACACTGTTGCCAGTGAATGGCCCTGTTGGTTCTTTTAGATGTGACATGGGTGTTTGTGTCTTAAGGTGTGTAATATTTATGTTTTTTTGCTTTTTGCAGGACTTTCTATCGTGTTGAAGCTGTTTGGGACAGCTCACTGCATAATTCTCTTCTTCTCAACCGGGTGAGACCATATGGAGAGAAAATCTACATGACTGTCAGCATACCTCGAGATACGTTCATAATGATGTCAACATATTTTGTTGTGAGAGTAAGGTGCTGTAGGTGTACCTTAATGCAAATACACAAGCGTGAGTAAACCCAGCACCCTTGAGCATGTTGCCATGCAGAATGCGAAGTGTACCAGAGCTGTAATTAATACTGCTTCAAGATTTGTTCTGTCCGGCAGTAACTGCTGTTGGGTAATACACAACCTACGCTGTTTGGTAATAGTTTGATGTTGCCTTGAGGCAGTTCCTACATTATTCCTGGAATGTTATGAACATTTGTAATTTTTTAAGCGGATATTCAGGCAGTGATAGGCTTCCGATATCATTGTGTAGAACAGGCTGTTCTCGATCAAAGGAATTTCTTGGATATTCTATAAGAACAAACAATCTCCACCCAATGCTTCGGATCCTGGACCACGTTTTAAATTGTAAAGATTTTTTATTAAACCATACGTAATATTTTCTAGCCTACTTTGTTTTTTGTGCGGGTAAATGTTAATGGATATTATACATCATATTTTACAGTGAAAAAGTGTTTTTCTATTCCTCTCTGACAAAGAGAGTCAGTGGGAAATATGATTCTGCTTCTTTCTGGATTTGAGCTAGGATCCCTGGATACTGTTTTCTTTTTCTGTATTTTTCACACCTGGATTTGGTTTCTAAAAAGAACATTTGGGTTCACTTGCCATCTTTCGAGATCACCCATTGTTTGTTTTAATTTTTCAAGGTTGTTTACATTGGGCTTAGCTTCTTCTCGCATGTCTCTTCACCACTATGGTGGCTCTTTCTGTCGAATGGCCTTCATGTTTTTCAAACAAAATCATAAAAATACAAACCCAGACTGTGTGTTGCTTTTCTTCAGCACTCCTGTTCCACAAGAGTTTGTATCCCAGACTCCATCTCTGTAACAACTAATGTGGCCTGATTAAGCCATTCAGCCTCCACCGAGAAATGCTTCAAATACCGGTATCACCAATTCTGTCAGCCCTTCTTCCATCTTATTTCAACTCCCTTTGCTGATGGACCAGCATCACAGTTCTCCTGTTTGCTCTGCCCACTGGAGGTCAAGGGAGCTTACACAATAACATGGACTAATAAACTGACACTTGTCTGGGGCAGAACTCTCAACCATCACTTGAGTTGGTACATAATAGGCTCTCTCAATTAGATAATGGGACATACTGTAAGGTGACCATTAGAGCAGCCAAAAAGTTCAGTATTAATACAATCATGCCGCTGAAGACAACAAAGACAATATTCATTTCATTTTAACCCCAGGCACCAAGCTAGACAATTAATGTGTTTGGCGCTGGCATTTTATACCGCACCACAGATTCCTTTCTGACTCAAATTTGAGACAGAGCCGCAAAGAAGTGTCAAGAGAAGCAAATATTAGTCTCTATACTGGACTCGCTCTTTGTAGGAGAGAATCTGCCACCAGACTTTCTTGCTGCCTCTGCAGTGCAGAAGACGTTTAATGCAATGAGGGTGACTTCAGATGCCCACTCCCAACAAATGGAGCCAAAAGATGAACATAGAGGAGAAAAACAGCTGTAGTTGTCTATAAGTCTCTGAACTGACAGCTTTGCTGCCATTTGAGACAGATAAGACCATGTGCCATGGGATTCCTTGGACCAATTTTCAAACTTACTACCAAGGCATCAGGTTGATAATTTCTGAAGAGAATTGAAGTACCCCAAAGAAGGTTTCTGCTGTAGGGCTTGGCCCTCTTTGCAGGGTCACCCCAACCTTTTTGCCCTTTTCCCTCCATTTTTTCTGAATTCGTTTTCAGGACTCTGTGCACTTTACCACTGCTGCTGTGCTTTTGCTCACTCTCTTAAAACATGGTTAAGGTGGCTTAAACCTAATCGAAATATTTCATTTACTTGTAAGTCCCTTTGTAGAGTGGTATACCGTATACCCAGGGATTGTAAATTAAAAGCTGCTACTGGGCCTGCATCACTTAATGTTCCACCCACTTCAGTAGCCTCTTAAAACTTGTCCCAGGCTAGCCATTGCAGCCTGAATGGAGTTTTAAACTCCCATGTCGACTAGGCAAGGAAACCCCCTTGTCGAGCCTTAAGCTCCCCTTTTATTACATATAAGTTGTCCCTAAGTAGCCCATAGGGCAGGGTGCCTGGTAATTAAAAGGTTGGAAATGTACTTTGAAGTTTTACATGTCCTGGTAGTGAAAAACACTTGTTTTTCACTACTGTAAGGCCCACTCCTTTTATAGGAAAACATTGAAGATTCTCTATTACATTTAATAAGCTTTAATTTCCAATTGGTAGCTGTGTCATATCTGATAGACTTCTAGCCACAGATTCCTTACCTTAGAATTATCCCCAGGTGTGAGACTGGATCTCAACATTGTTCGTGAGCAGTACCTCTGTGTGCCGGTAGGTGGCATTGTTCAGAGCCACGTGGTTCTGCCTGCACCGGAAGTGACATGCATGGTGACCATATAGGTGCCACCCCAGCACGCTGATGTCAGTTCTTTTCTTTCCGCACCAGTTAGTGCAGATCCAGAGAAAGCAACCCCAAATCATTTTTGGACTGACCCTTTTAAAACTTTTTCTGAAGTGATTTTTCCTAGACTTATAACCTGGTGTGGCAGGGATGTTAGGGATGTTCACAAGGAAGGCCATATATGGAAGCCTTGCAGCGCCTGTCACCAGCAAATGTTGGTTATTGACCATCACGTCTGCCTCTGGTGTCTTGAGCGCAGCCACAACGCCAAGACCTGCGTTGATTGTCACGCCATGCACTCACTCCCAGAATACCTCTAGGCCATGGAGACGTTCCACCCACTCAGTACAGATTCTGCATTTGGTCCACATGTGCTCTGACTTACCAAGGCCATTTGCAACACCTCAATAACTTCATAAGTTTAACTGGGCCCTTGACTGCATTTTTGGTTCTCTGGTTCCTTTGGAGCACCTTTGAGCCTTATGGATCCGAGGTGGCCCCCAGTCCAGGTTACTGCCAGTGGATCCGTCCCCTACTGAGCCACTTGACCTCACTTCGAGAATGGCCCCATCACCGAGCCTGACTCTGCCTTAGACGCTGCAACCAACGACGCCACCCTGGGCCTCAACGCTGGACCGAGTTCAGTACCAGAGCACTTTTATTGGGAGTCCGAAATTCAATTCGCACCCCACAGCCCTCCACAAGGTTATACATAGCATGCCTGTATTCTTTTCCAGAATCTGAAACCTCCCTACCTCCTGATAATACGGACATGAACCCTATGATGGGGAGACCATTGTTTTGGTTTTTATTTGATGCCAATGGCCTTAACAACTCTTGAGATATTGGCCTTTCTTCGCCCCACCAGGCTATGGCATAGAAGAGTCCATCTCCTTTGTCACAGTGATTAGGAGGGCGACAGCAGTTTTAGACTTAACCCTGCCAATGGCAGAAGTAAAAATAAATGCCCTGACTGAGGTGCTCAATCCAGGCCTAACAAGCCAAGAACCTCTTCTTCTGTTTAATGAGGCCCTTGCTGGCATGCTGGTGGGCACCTGGCCCATGCCGGGATCTTTCCTCGTGGTAAATTGATTAATAGCAAAACGGCATAGACCCGCACCTGGGAGTCCAGACTTTCAGTTCAAAGACCCAACTACTGAGAGCTTTGTGGCACAGGCATCTTCTCGTTGACATAACACTAATGCCTTCCCCACAACCCCCCCAAAAGACCATCAAAGTGCATGGAGACATTTGCAAGCGTATGGTTTCTTCCAACAGCCTTGCCCTCAGGTCCATCAATACTAATTGCCTCCCGGGCAGGTACGTGCATGCACTGTGGGACAAAGTGATGCCAGCTGTTCCATAAGAAATACGACCAACCCTACAATCTTGGATGGTCAGGACACAGTAAACTACTCTACCTGATCTGACCTGGATAGGACTAACTGTATGGGTATGTGCAAACAAAACAGGTGATGGACCGAATGTGGATCAATGTCACACATTCATCCCAGTCCAAAGATCTGGGCTCAAATCCATCGTTTTTTTGCACTCCACACCACCCTGGGTTAGACAATGGTAATATGCAAATCAGCTCTGACCCTGTGCCCCATGGGAACAGTCCAGTCCGAACTACAAAAGCCATGTCCTTCCCAGAACGGAATCAAGCATCCGAGGACCGGACCGGTTTCGAGGTAACACCTCTCATCAGCCCGGCTAGCTTGACTCCAGTGGTGTGGAGTGCCTGGGACCCACGTCTGAGCATCCCCAGCGCACTTATGGCGGTATTTGCAAACAAAACAGGTGATGGACCGAATGTGGATCAATGTCACACATTCATCCCAGTCCAAAGATCTGGGCTCAAATCCATCGTTTTTTTGCACTCCACACCACCCTGGGTTAGACAATGGTAATATGCAAATCAGCTCTGACCCTGTGCCCCATGGGAACAGTCCAGTCCGAACTACAAAAGCCATGTCCTTCCCAGAACGGAATCAAGCATCCGAGGACCGGACCGGTATCGAGGTAACACCTCTCATCAGCCCGGCTAGCTTGACTCCAGTGGTGTGGAGTGCCTGGGACCCACGTCTGAGCATCCCCAGCGCACTTATGGCGGTATTTGCAAACAAAACAGGTGATGGACCGAATGTGGATCAATGTCACACATTCATCCCAGTCCGAAGATCTGGGCTCAAATCCATCGTTTTTTTGCACTCCACACCACCCTGGGTTAGACAATGGTAATATGCAAATCAGCTCTGACCCTGTGCCCCATGGGAACAGTCCAGTCCGAACTACAAAAGCCATGTCCTTCCCAGAACGGAATCAAGCATCCGAGGACCGGACCGGTTTCGAGGTAACACCTCTCATCAGCCCGGCTAGCTTGACTCCAGTGGTGTAGAGTGCCTGGGACCCACGTCTGAGCATCCCCAGCGCACTTATGGCGGTATTTGCAAACAAAACAGGTGATGGACCGAATGTGGATCAATGTCACACATTCATCCCAGTCCAAATATCTGGGCTCAAATCCATCGTTTTTTTGCACTCCACACCACCCTGGGTTAGACAATGGTAATATGCAAATCAGCTCTGACCCTGTGCCCCATGGGAACAGTCCAGTCCGAACTACAAAAGCCATGTCCTTCCCAGAACGGAACTGGGGGAATGTGTGACATTGATCCACATTCGGTCCATCACTTGTTGTTTTTGTAACTGTATGGGTATGGCAGTTCGAACCAGTGTGGTGCTTTGGCACCATGCCTGTATTTGCTCCACGGACCTCACTTCCGATGTCTAACAATACCTAATGGACTTGCCCAGCAACATTTTTACGCTGTTTGGAGCGAAGGCGGACTCTGCCCTGGAAAGACTTAAAGAGAGCAAGGGCATGACTAGCTGCCTAAGAGGGCAGTTGCACCTTAGTGAGGCTCTGGATCCAGGCCAGCAGATCATTTTTAATCCGCCCGTGGACATTCTACGCATCAGCAGTGGTGACAGCATAAAAGCAGCGTAAATTGATGCAGCATCAGCTGTGATCAACATCCTGAATCAGGGCAGCCATAAGAGCCACATCCTGGTGTGGTGTAAAGGCCGCGAGAGAGTCGGTGCAGCCTGGTGGCGGACCTCGGGGGCAGTGTCCTGGACTAAAGCCTTAAATGCCTGGCCCTGCGCCACTTTACTTGTGGTGAGCCTTGACGGTCTCTTCTAATTTCTCCTAGGATCGAGGACCGAGGTAGATGTTGAGGAGGCAGGGATACAGGCCGGACTGGAGTATGGAAGTGCTTGGACAAGACCCGTGGCATCAGGCCCTGGGTCTGGGGGTCGAGGACTTGTGAATCTAAACTGGCCTGCACTGTTCACTGGTTCTAGTCCCTGGCCCTTGGGCCTCCCTGTGGGTAACATTCCTGCTTGCTGACGGGTGTGAGCTGGTGGGCCGCCCTTCCGCCAAAGTTAACTGGCAGACAGAGGACTGTGCGAGTGCAGACGTGTGGGCCGTACACAAACATCAGAAAGGAACATTGTTAGGGTAGACAATGAAGGGCCCTGCATCGTTCCCTGGTTGCATGAGCCAATAACTGAATTAATCAGCACAAGTGCTATACACGTGTTTGTGCCACCAGCAAGTTAGTGTACACAATGTCATTTCTTGGGTTTTGCAGGTGAGCACTTGAGAATTCACCTTAAGGCCTGGTAAAGGCTGCACAACCTACTGGATCTCATTCCAGTTTCCAAGGAGAGTGTTGTATGGCATTCTAGATTCTAGATTCCGAATGGATTTTCCCAATTCATGCCCTTATATAGGTACGATTCACGTTGCCCTTATATAGGCATAGAAATCAAGCCCTTATTTAGGCATAGCCCATGCAACCCAAATACAGACATGGCTACTTCCATCCGTTCACCAAACGTCACAACAATTTCTTGGAAAACCAGCTTAAGCCGTTAGGGACTTCCCCTTTGCTTGAATATAGATTTCTCCAAGAACTCAGTTACTTTACAATGAACAACTATTCCCTAGGTGTTCATTCATGACGTTCATATGCCCGACTTTACGTCAAACATTGCATTCCTAAACACCTTCAAGATATAAATATACCTTCGCTTGCTATGGCAAAGCACGGTTGTTTGGTACAGTTCGACGACCTACTTGCCAGACGCAGCTCGCTACAGCAAGTGCCCAAGGAAGTCGACTCTCCAGCTGACGCACTGATCAGGAAGCTGCCCTCCTCACACGAGAAATCCAGCTCCAGTGTTTCTGACTCCCGATGCGGGGTGTTTGGAAGTCGAGTCCCGAGACAGAGATACCAGACCTCCCTCATACTAAGGTATGGAGCTGATTAGAACCTAAAGAAACCTTTGGTAGATTCTTGGCAAAACTAAACCTATGCTAGAGACCATACTTACTTCTTCCCTCGTACTAGACTTAGGTTAGGTACATTGGGGTAGGCGTATTTTAGAAGCACCAGTTGAGTATTTTAACCTGTGTTATTTATGTATGTATTTTTATATGGCTTAGAAACCATACAATGCTCTTACAGTATTATTTCATATTACTGTTTACACTGTACGCATTATACTTTGCATCCTGCCTAACGATTGTAGCAGTTCACCTCTCTTGCATGAGAAAGAAGACTGTTCAATAAACCCTTTTTATTGAAACGCCCGTCTCTCTATTTGTGTGCACCCTCTGTAGAAACGAAGCATGCACGATTGACTGAGTGAAATACTTATCTATTGTTTCCATGACTCTGAAGATAGTTATTCCAGTCCTAGGGAAACAAAGTTTCCCTAGGACTGGTTGTCAGAAACTAATCCCTTCTTGTGTATTCGAGAAAGTTTCTAGTGACCTCTGAGCTTGCTGGCACTCACTATTAAGTTTAGTATATTCGATAGAGACCTACTGACCTAAGTCCTACGTCACATCTATAGGATATACTATTCTAATGCGCAGAGCCTATTGGGAATAGGCTATTCCCTATTGGGAATATAGGAACTACCCTACAAGAGGTGTGGTGGGTCATCCTTAAGGCCCTTGCTGTCAGTTGTATAGTTGCACTTCTGATCATAACGGGTCTAGTTGCAGGCTGAGGTGCTCACGCCTACCTTCGCATTGAACTGCACAGTGTTGACAACTGTGATTGGGTGCCTGGCGGACCCTAATCCTGAGCTACCTGTTCAGTAAGGGTCCGCCTGGTTCACTTTGCCACCAGCTATGACAGTCATATGGTGGCATGGGCGGATTGGTACCCTTGGGCCGGTGCAGTCATGTGCATTTCTGAGTGCCGGTGTCCCAACAGCTGAACAAGATCAATAGGAAGAAATTTGACGACAAATGCAGCAGCCTCATGTCGAAAGGCACTTATAGAGGTTATGGCCCAGGAAGGTTCCTCAAGAGAATACATTGTATCCTCCTAGCCCACGAGCTATGCTACAGAGACTGCAGACAAACTAGATCTCATTCTTGCAGCAATATGTGATGAATGTGCTGCTCTGAAACTGGAAACTATTGTACAGGGCCCAGCACAATGAGTCCCCACAGCTAGTGCTGTAGACCATGAGTGACACTTTAACTTATTGGTTCTAGGTATCCCAGGTATCATACACTAGAGACGTACAAGTAAAGTAATGTATGCCAATTGGAAATGAGCCAATCAACTATGTACCTTTTCAAGGGTCTGGGCACATGCATTGAATCCTGATTAGAAGGGCTCGGACATTTCAGAGCCATTACACCAGTGCCTAGTATTGACCAGTGGGGCCAGAAAGTGGGGTGAAATCTGATACTCCAGCCAGATCTGGTCCATTCAGACCAGAATGGGTTTATCCGAAGACCCAACATCTCTTGAGTAGAGATGGCTCTACTCAGTCATGGAGGAGGTACCGCTTTTGGCCACCATAAGTGTGGCAGGGTATGCTCAGATGTGAGTCCCTTGCTCACTTTGCCACTGGATTCAAGCAAGCCGGGCTGAAGACGGCTGGAATGCCATAAACCGGTCCTCGGAAGCTTGTTTCCGGTCCAGGGAAGACATGGTTTGGCAGTTCGGGCTGGACTGTTCCCATGAGGCACAGGGTCAGACTGATTTGCATATAGCCATGTCTGAACTGGGGTGGCAGAGTAGGCTAAAGAACGGTGATGGATTAAACCCAGATCTTTTGACTGGGCGTGAGTGTTTGATTGATTCAGATGCTCCGTCCATCACCACCCCCTTTTGTACTGCTTTTGGCCACCATAAGTGTGGCAGGGTATGCTCAGACGTGAGTCGCTTGCTCACTTTGCCACTGGATTCAAGCAAGCCGGGCTGAAGACGGCTGGAATGCCAGAAACCGGTCCTCGGAAGCTTGTTTCCGGTCCAGGGAAGACATTGCTTGGCAGTTCGGGCTGGACTGTTCCCATGAGGCACAAGGTCAGACTGATTTGCATATAGCCATGTCTGAACTGGGGTGGCAGAGTGGGCTAAAGAACGGTGATGGATTAAACCAGATCTTTTGACTGGGCGTGAGTGTTTGATTGATTCAGATGCTCCGTCCATTACCACCCCCTTTTGTACCGCTTTTGGCCACCATAAGTGTGGCAGGGTATGCTCAGACGTGAGTCCCTTGCTCACTTTGCCACTGGATTCAAGCAAGCCGGGCTGAAGACGGCTGGAATGCCAGAAACCGGTCCTCGGAAGCTTGTTTCCGGTCCAGGGAAGACATGGCTTGGCAGTACGGGCTGGACTGTTCCCATGAGGCACAGGGTCAGACTGATTTGCATATAGCCATGTCTGAACTGGGGTGGCAGAGTGGGCTAAAGAACGGTGATGGATTAAACCAGATCTTTTGACTGGGCGTGAGTGTTTGATTGATTCAGATGCTCCGTCCATCACCACCCCCTTTTATACCGCTTTTGGCCACCATAAGTGTGGCAGGGTATGCTCAGACGTGAGTCCCTTGCTCACTTTGCCACTGGATTCAAGCAAGCCGGGCTGAAGACGGCTGGAATGCCAGAAACCGGTCCTCGGAAGCTTGTTTCCGGTCCAGGGAAGACATGGCTTGGCAGTACGGGCTGGACTGTTCCCATGAGGCACAGGGTCAGACTTATTTGCATATAGCCATGTCTGAACTGGGGTGGCAGAGTGGGCTAAAGAACGGTGATGGATTAAACCAGATCTTTTGACTGGGCGTGAGTGTTTGATTGATTCAGATGCTCCGTCCATCACCACCCCCTTTTGTACCGCTTTTGGCCACCATAAGTGTGGCAGGGTATGCTCAGACGTGAGTCCCTTGCTCACTTTGCCACTGGATTCAAGCAAGCCGGGCTGAAGACGCCTGGAATGCCAGAAACCGGTCCTCGGAAGCTTGTTTCCGGTCCAGGGAAGATATGGCTTGGCAGTTCGGGTTGGACTGTTCCCATGAGGCACAGGGTCAGACTGATTTGCATATAGCCATGTCTGAACTGGGGTGGCAGAGTGGGCTAAAGAACGGTGATGGATTAAACCCAGATCTTTTGACTGGGTGTGAGTGTTTGATTGATTCAGATGCTCCGTCCATCACCACCCCCTTTTGTACCGCTTTTGGCCACCATAAGTGTGGCAGGGTATGCTCAGACGCGAGGCCCTTGCTCACTTTGCCACTGGATTCAAGCAAGCCGGGCTGAAGACGGCTGGAATGCCAGAAACCGGTCCTCGGAAGCTTGTTTCCGGTCCAGGGAAGACATGGCTTGGCAGTTCGGGCTGGACTGTTCCCATGAGGCACAGGGTCAGACTGATTTGCATATAGCCATGTCTGAACTGGGGTGGCAGAGTGGGCTAAAGAAAGGTGATGGATTAAACCCAGATCTTTTGACTGGGTGTGAGTGTTTGATTGATTCAGATGCTCCGTCCATCACCACCCCCTTTTGTACCGCTGGACAGCCCAAACGGCATGCCCGTCCCTTGATTTAGACCAGGCGTTTTACTTCATAAATTGGGACTATATATTCCGGGCACTTCAATGCTTTGGATTCGGCCCGCAGATTGTGGACTGGATGCAAATGACATATACCAACCCCACTGCAAAATACTGGCCAACATATATCTGGCCCCCTACCCGGTAGCCTGGGGCACCTATCGGGATGCCCCTTCTCTAGTCTGATATTTGCTGCGTCTCCTAAGCAGTTTATGGCCAGGGTGCGGCAGCAGGGCCAGGTGTGGGTAATCGTCTGGGAGATCAAATGCAAATAATTTCTGTATACGCGGACATGTAATTTTTTTATCTGAACGCCTGTATGCTAACTTATCCCCTTTGACAGGTTTAATGGAGGATTTTAGTGGACTATCTGGGCTTAAAGTCAATTTGAACAAATCCCTTATATTCCCCTTAAGGGCAAATCTCCCAGAGTGAAGTATTCAAATAGGTGCTGGCACCATATTCTGGGCCCCCGGATGTTTAAATATATAGACATTTAGATATATCACAAACAAGCGGACCTTCTTGAGGGCAACCTGGGTAGGGCCATTAGATAACTGCAATCTCAGATCTCATTTTGGACCAATCTTCCAATATGATGATAAGTCTTATAGCCCCATCTAAAATTGTGATGTTAACCCATCGTTTTTTTTTAACCATCCTCCCAGTTCTTCTTACCCCTCAAACGCTTCGCGAGTTTGACTCCCTTTTATGGGTTAGGATATGGGCTAAGGGAAGGAGAAGGCTTGGGCTGTCCGAACTAAGGCCATGGGTGGCGGCATTAAAGTGCCAGATTTCACCCCAAATTACTTGGAGCAACTCCAGTCGTTAGCATCTTGGTTGGCTGATCATCATCAATGGGAAACAGAGTTCACATGCGCTTAGTTATGAGAAGGGCGCCTCCATGGTCTCCTATTCCCTGGTGCAGCCCATCGCGGTTCTCACTCACTTCTACTGCACACAGTGCTGGGTTGCTTGCAGCAGGAAGCTCTTCTACTCATGGGACTACCTGTTGGCTGCAGTATACTCACTTCTTCTGCCCTATTGGTATGGGAGGATGCTGGAGTTACAACGTTTAGGAACATATTATCAAACGGAGCCCTTTTAAGTTTTCCAGAGCTACAAGAATCTCACTTCTTGCATAGTGGATATTTTTTGTGCAACAGTGCTATTAGGCAGGCACTAATTATTCATTCTGATATTAGAGAGAGAGTTGGCCTAACGACTAGGGCGCTCGACCTCGGACCTGTGGAACTGGGTTCGAGTGTCGGTAACGACGCTAAAACATCCTGTGATTCTGGGCAAATCGCTTAATCTCCCAGTGCCTAACAAAAATGAATGTGTGTCCTCATGTAATGTAACTGGTGCTATGTAAAGTGCTCTGATACCCGATTTGGATTCGGGTCAAGTTCACGCTATATAAAACTCTGCAAAAAAAAAAAGCCAATAACCTGCCACCAATCCCCTCCTTCACACTTTGTTCCCAGTATGACAAGGTAATGTATGGTTACCTGGTTCTATAAGGCGCTTCAGCAAGACCCCCAAGTGGCCTTGGCATAGCTCTCTTGGTCTAGCTCAGCCTGTTCTGTGGTTCCCTCAACATACTCGGCCCTTTCTTGGCTAGGGCAGGGCACACCAGCAGAGGCAACGTCAGTATGTAACTCAACTGCAACATACCTCCCTGACCTTTCGGTGTAGAGGCCAGAGATCAAGCACACCGCTCCCAGTCCCCCAGGGGCAACGTTGTGCCCAAACCCCAGCCCACCCCTCCTTTAGATGCCTAAAAACCAGCTTAATTTACTCTTGACAGCACACGAATGCCCGATGGGAGGCCAAATCACCTTTTACCTCGCCAAGTGGAAGAGTGTCACAGCTGACCAATAATTGCTCCAGATTTTAGAACACAGTTAGTCCCTCCCCTTACTGTTGCATTCTCTGGATATGCCACCCACACCGCAACACCTACCCAGAAGACCACTTGTCCATACTAGCCATGGGTTCCATAAAAAGGGTGACGGCATCAGAGATCGAGATTGGCTGTTACTCCTGTTACTTTCTGGTGCCGAAAAGGATGGAGACCTTTGTCTGAGCCTCGATCTGTTCCCTTTCAAAATTTTCCTCTAGAAGGACAAGTTCAAAATGCTCCCATTTTCCCAAGTTCTGTTTGCCCTGGACCCAGGAGACTGGATGGTGGCATTGGAATTGCAGGATGCCTATTTCCACTTCCACGTCCTACAGTCCCACAAATCCTACCTGCAGATTCAGGTAGGCCAGTGCACCTCGGGTGTTTACAAAGGTGATGGTGGTGGTGGGGGTGGTGGTTGCAGCCCATCTGCGGAGGTTTGGAATACTATACAAAACTAAGTGAGAATAGGAGTTGTGCCTCCATTTGCCAACTCAACCCATCAGGTGCTCGAGGTGAAATTAAGAACAACTTTTCAGTGCCCACCATTAAAAAAAATAATTTATTGGCATTTTATTAACATAATGTATACAACAAGGTAAATATTATCTATTGTTATCCTGCTTGACACTTGAAATACAGCTCACAAAGTCATTAATTAACAGTGTTCATACATATCAACTTCTAGTAGTGATTGCACACAGGATCTCCGTTAAGTGTAAAATAACTATTTCCATTGGGGTCGATAAGGTTAATGATTATATCAGTACATATAACTTTATTAATGTGTTTTTATAGAAAGTGATGTGCATTTTCCCTTCTAGGGCTCTGACAGCCTGGTAGGGAGTGTTGTACGGCCATATAATGTTCCTATTGGAGAATTGTAGCGTACTAGTAACAGATAGTACATAAACCATTTAAAAACTAAGAACAACGGTAGCTCAGGTTGGGAGCAACATAAAGGTTTTCGGGGGCATATGTGAGCGGAGGACGTCGAATTGTATTCCAGATAGGCCCAAATAAGGGGCATACCAATTACAACCGTGTGGTATTGTAGCACATCTTTCTGGAAGAGAGAGGAACCAAGAAAAACTGAGAAAAGAGAAGCGAGGGAGTAGGGCTCGGGGGGAGAAGGAAAGGGAAGCCCCCCCAAGATGAAGGGGCACTTAGCGAGAGCCTAAAGCGTCTCCCAGCTCCTCCGAGAGCTATCCACATCCGTCTCTGCCAGCCCCAGTGCGTCAGCATGCAGGGGTTGCACTGTCTTTATCGGAGCTATTAGTTTGACTCTGATGTTCCCAAATATATAAAGCATCCTTCCATAAATCTGCAATCGGGTGTTGGTGCAGGCCCTTTAATTCCTCTCTGCGATGTGCCCTATCTTCAGAGCCAGCCCACATTGTCACCTACTGCGTCCAAATGCTAGTCTGTGGCCCGAGGCTTGTTTCCATGTCACTGCTATGCATCTCCGGGCCAGCGCCAAGGCCAAGTCCATTAACCGATTGCACACTTTTGGGCGGGCGTGAGCATTAACCAAGCAGGCATGTTGCTGGTGTTAACTGCAAAGTACGCACTATTGCGGCGTTAATTTTGGACAGCACTGCCCGCCAAAAGGCCTGTAGCTTGTCAACTCCAGGTCATGTGCAGAATTTTCAGTATCCACCATCTTGAAGATGGTGGGACTCAACCAATCAGGGCTAGGACTATGCCGCCCTTCCACAGGAGGGTGGCATGATATAGGGTGTAGGCACCCCAGGTAAGCAGGGCTTGAAAAATTCCCTTGTCCACTTGCATTGTTGAGCAAGATTTAATACCTTCGCAGTGTGCACTAACTACCGTGGGATCTTACTACAGGCCATCAACGACAAAGGTATGAATGATTGGCTGTACGCCTTCAACCCACTGCTCGCTGGCACTATAAGGTGAGATAAATGCTTCTGATGTAGTCTTCTAACCGCAGATTCCTCACGTTGTGAGTATGCCCTGACACCTGACTGGATGTGGAGATTTTTCTCAGCATTGTTCCTGCATACTGGTAAGAGTCGGTTTCATCCTGACCTGGAAGTTACCATGGATTCCTATCCATAAACCACACAGTTCATTTTTATCGACGCCTTCGTACCCGGAGTTCGCTCCCTCAACTTTTTTGCCAAGTTTTCGTTTTCCTCAAACGTTTTCTCACAGTGTGCAAGCACATATGTCCCCTCTGAAAGACTACAGGGTTTAAAACTTGCAGGGACAGTTAAAAGCAGATACCTGTGACAGATTCCTACCATGTAGGTATCCATTGGCTTCGCACAACTCCAAATCTGTGCTCAGATGAATCCAAAGGTGATGCGGGACTGGGAAGCCAAGCTCTATGTCAATGAACATGTTTGAATAACGCATAAGGACTGGTCTTGGTCCACATAAGAAGTCAAACCACAACTCTCCATCCTCATGCCACTCTCGTCAGAAGTCACATGGGCATCAAAGTGCGTCATGATCTTGCACCTGGTCCCCTACTGAGGAACCGATTTCACAGCTTATACTGGTGAGTCCCAAATTTCAAGGTGCAATTGGGACACTACAACAAGTTGAGCTCTTTAAGGAAGTTATGTTGCTCTTCTTTGGTGCCCTTCCAGTTCCCTTTAAGGCCATAAGGGTCCAATGATACCTCCAGGTGGGCTATTGTTGGTGGATCATTCCTCTGCACCATCAGCCCTTCTTGACTCAACTGCAGGGTCTGCCACGATTCCAGAGCCGATGCCCAACCCAACTTTGAATCCCTGCGTCAAGATCTTTGATGACCCCTTGCTCTTCTAAACCGCTGACACCCGAGGAAGAACCCATTGTTTTATTGGATTTGGAAGCAAGTCTGCACGATCTTGACCGAAAGTGTGCCCTCCACAACCTTGGGCACAGCAGATCTAGCTTTATTCTGACTCCGATAGAACCTTGCCTTTACCTAGAACGCTCCACATTCCTTTTGTTTTAGACTCAGAACACATTCCACATTACTGGGGTGATGAATCCCAGTACTATGATGAGGACAATCTTATTATGAGACTTCAGAACATCAGTGGGATAGACACTTACTCAGCTGCTCGGTTAAACCCTTCCCCCACTCTCCCATCCACAGAGGAAGCAGCTTTTTTTACTGTGGTTATAAGATGTGCTGGAGAATTTTTTAAGGTGCAACTTCCATCTGTTGAAGTAAAGAAATATGTTCGGAGGGAAGTCCTACAACCTGGACAGACTTTCATAGAACCACCTCTCTCTTTTAATGAAGTCCTGACACACACTGATAAGTACCACACCTGGCTCTGATCCACTAGTCAACACAGGGTGCAGAGGATACATACCTCGAGGCCCTGCTTTCAACACAGGTTGCACAACATATATACCCGACGCTCTTTTCCTTAGGCAACACCCTATGCCTGAAAGCTTGGTGGTCCAGGTGTCAATGAGTTGGCTCAACCCTAGCTCATTTCCTACTATGCCTCCTGATAAGGAATCAAAACTTATGGAGGCATTCGGGAAAAGGATGCTCTCCTCAGCTAGATTCGCTCCCTGCTCAGTAAATTCCTGGGACAACACTGACATGCATTGTGGGATATGGAAAGTGAGATCTTGTCGACAGTACATGAAGAATTCTGTGGCAACCTTTTGAAGATTATCCAAGATGATCAAGACGTAGTGAAGTAAGTCATCCGCTCTGGGCTGGTCACCACTGGCTACTTGGGAAGTGTAGTTAGTACTAGCATGGTGCTTCGGTTCTGCTGTTGGATAAAATCCACAGGATTCTCAAATGATATTTATGCGTCACTGATGGACATGCCATTTGATGGTAACTTTCTATTTAGAGAAAAGGCAGACTCTATCATGGAGCTCTTCAAGGAAAGCAAGGACACGGAGTGCTCCCTCTGCCTTTCTTCACCCATGTGGGAGTATCCCCAACAGTTTCACCCCTTTCAAGGCTTTGGAAGAGTCTTGGTGCAAAGACACCACCAATTCCGTCTCTAGAGCAACAGAACTAACCAGTACATTCAAAGCCAGGGATCTAGCCAACAACCTCCAACCCCTCCGGGTTAACACACTGCTCGGTCGCCTACTTCTCCATGCTACCTTCACTAAGTCGCTATACTTGCTCTCATGAGCACTTGGCTACCCTGTTAGAAGTAGGATGAGTTAGGTGTTTAAAATAGTTCAGATAGGATATGCCCTAGCATTTCTTTCAGACCCACTGCATTTTGCAACAGAGGGGAGCTCAGAGGATCATTTGTCCATTTTGAGGCATAAGGTAATGGCAAAGGTGCCCTAGGGAGGGTCCCGGCAGCAGAAATAGGGACTGGATGTTACTCCCATTATTTTCTAGTTCCAAAGAGGCCAGCCCAACTCCTCATATCTGGGAGTCTGTTTCCACTGGTTCTCTGCCGGCGGTTCCATCCCCTATTGAGCCCCATGGATCCAGACCGGTGACGGTCGTACCGGCTCGACCTTCCCTGGCACCGGTCCTGATGCTGACCGGAGGGGCATCGTCCACTCGCCAACTGAAGCCATGCCTTCCACGCTAGAACCTGAACCCTCTTCTTATGGGCAGGGAGTCAAGGATAATTAGGGGGATTGCAGGACCCTAAAGAATACCAGCCCCTAGACCGCAACATGGACTGTTGTGAGGAATTGGCTTACACCAGCAGACTGGACACCTCTCCAGATACTGGCATGATTCTCCCATTTAATGAAGCCCTCGTGGACAATCCTGCTGGGGACTTGGTCCAAACCCTGCACTGGGCCTCCTATGAACAATACGATTGCCCACTCCCCACCCAAGGAGACCACCAACTTTCTCATACAACACCCTACCCCAGAGTCCTTGGTGGTCCAAGCCTCCACCTCCTGTGTAAATTCTGGTGCATTCCCTATCACCCCATCGGATAGGGACTCAAAGAGGCTGCCTGGCACTGTAGTCCAAACACTGAGTGCCTTTTGGGCTGTTACTGCCATGCCCTGTGGGATTTGATTGCAAAGGTGCTAGCCTTGGTCTCAGAAGACGCACAGGCCATACTTTCCCAAGCTATATCTGAAAGGAGAGATGCAGCGAAGTTCACGATTTGATGTGGACTGAACATGACCGACTAGCTGGGCAGAGCGGCTTCTTCATCAGTGGCCTTACCCCACGCTTGGCTGAGAACAACTGTCTTTTTTGGAGATATCCTTGCGTCACTTATGGGCATGCTCTTTGATGGCTCCTGTCTCTTTGGAGACAAGGAAGACTCAATGCTGGAGCACTTCAAGGTAGCTGAGCTATGGCCAGGTTCGCGGTCCTTTCCATGGCCTCTTGCCAACCCCAGGCTGCCTTTTGCTCCTTTCGTAGCCACAGAGGAGGCCTCCAGCTGCATCATTTTTTTTTTTTGGTCTATAAAGTTCTTTAAATTTTTATTTTATTTTCTTTATTGATTTTCAGAATAATACCGGTACAATTCGTAAAAAATGGAAAATTAAGAGAATCATAGAGAACTAAAAACAAGAAAACATTGCATTTGCCAAATAAGCCATAGCACACAAAATTAAGGGATTGCAGAGAACATTGACAGCTCCAAAATTGCAAAAAGGGCCATGGTCCGTAACAAGTAGAAGTAAATCCAACAGCACAAATGACATGACAATAAATATAGCTTTCGCACAGTGCATACCATGTACCAGAACATAACTCAATGAGTGTCATATTGGCCCCTTTGATCGTTGTACCTTTAATTTGAGTCAACTTCGGTGACAGAGTTGACTACCGCACCTGTATCATCCACCCGCCCGGGGACCAAATCTATGAATGGCCCCCAGATGTCTTAAGGCCTAGAGGCTGGCAGCATTAGTTCATAGAACGTGGCCAACGGTGTTTGCCCATAAGTGACCTCCCTGATCCAGTTTTTAATAGTTGGTTTCCTCTTACTACCCCACAGCAGGGCTACCCGACGCTTGGCGAAAAGGAGCAGCATTGCATGTAGTTTACGTTTTTTGACATGTGTGTCTTTAACATATCCCAACAAGCCCAATAATGGAGAGGGAGACAGTGCGATCTCCAAAATCTGGTTTATAGCTACAAATATCCCAACTCAATAATCAGTAAGGACCGGGCAGTCCCATGCCATGTGCAAAAAGGAGGCTGCAGCCACCCCGCATTGCCAGCAACAGTCATCTTCCCTTAGCCCCATTTTATGTAAACCAACAGGTGTTCTATAATAACGATGTCAAAACTTAAAATGAATACGTCTGAGCTTATAATTGGTCGTCGGGGGACACTATATCAGCAACCCATTTCTGCCGAGCATGGGAGGCAGTCGCTGGGGCGTCACGTTGCATTGTCGTTTATAGCCTGTAGATAAGCTTGCTTGGGGACGGAGATCGCAAAGTGTTATCCAAAGCGTTTAATGGAGCTGGCTGAGAGGGAAATTCTCTATGTAAGCCTTACAGGCAGCCCTGAGTTTGTGATATAAGAAAGCCTCGCCAAAGGGCACTGTTTGTCCTTCCTCTGCATCTGGTGGGCCTCTAAACGACCCCTCTGGGTACAGGTCTGCAAATGTATAAAGAGACAACCGTTTCCCCACCTTGCCATTGATCTCGTCCTGAACATTGGGCAGCATGGGATTTTGTGCGAGGGGAATAGAGGAAGCATACAGAACCTTTGCACCTGCCCTTCTTCGCAGTCCATCCCAGGCCCATCTTAGGGTCTCGGTGTGACAATATCCTCTCTGGGCCTCTGAAAGGTCTGATAAATGGCCACTCTGAGAGGAACAGGCGCCACTACATCCACCTCCACTGCTACGTGAGGTTGAAAAGGCATTGGGTGCACCCAGTAATGCAGGAATTGTGCCTGCGCACATAGGGCAAACAGTCTCATATCTGGTGCACCCAGCCCGCCTTGAGCAGTGGGAAGCGACAGAAGGTCCCATGACACCCTCGCTTGCCCATTCGCCCAAACCAAAGAAATCAATAAGGATTGCAATGGTTTGAAGAAAGGTCATGTGATTATAAGTAACCCTGGGCGGAGTTGGCGGAGTGGGGCTTCGCGGAGCTACGCGAAGTGGGCGAGAAACTACACCCACCTCCGCACTCTGCGTAGCCCCACTCCGCAAACACCACTGGCCGCCAGCCCCGCCACCCGCCTCCCTCCCGCCCTCCCTAAATACTTAAAATTAAAGGAGTCAAATCATTTAAAACGCACTTACCTTGCCCGCCGCTGCCCGCCGGTCCCCGGGGCTCGCTATCTTCCGTCTTCCGTCTTCCTTACTAATGCGCATGCGCGTGCTCCTTAGCTGGAGCATTTGCGCGCCTAATAAAAACCACATAACATAACATAACATAACATAACATGCGCATTTCTCACGAGAAAATGTGCATGCGCGGCCGCCCGCGCATGCGCATTAGTAAGGAAGTCGGAAGACGGAAGATAGCAAGCCCCGGGGACCGGTGGGCAGCGGCGGGCAAGGTAAGTGCGTTTTAAATGATTTGATTCCTTTAATTGAAAGTATTTAGGGAGGGCGGGAGGGAGGCGGGTGGCGGCCAGCTACGCTCCGTCTGCGGAGCGTGCGTAGTGCCGCCTGGCTACGCCCGCTCCGCAAAATGCGGAGTAGGCGGCACTACGCACACTCCGTGCACGGAGCGTAGCTGGCCGCCCACCCCTAATTATAAGTGGTAAGTTTACAAAAAGATACAAAAATTTAGGCAAAACAATAATTTTCACCAATGCAATTTTCCCCGCAAGTGATAAATGGAGTTTGGACCATAAGGCGACCTTATCTTCCAGCCAAGCTATGGTCCTGCCATAATTCAGATTCCAAACATCTTGTACGTTCCTGCTAATACAGACCCCCAAATATTTCACCTGTTCCTGTTCCCATTTCAATGGAAACTCCAAGGTCACTACCTTGGTGTTGTCAGTTAAGGGGAAAATCACAGACTTTGCCCAATTTATGGACACTCCAGAGAGTCCGCCAAACCTGATGAATTCACGCAGCACTATGTCAAGGTTCCGTTCAGGGTTAATAATGTACAATGTAATATCGTCGCGTATAGTGAAATTAACAGACTGCGCGCGCTAAAGCCAATACCCTTATCAGTGTGGTGTTGTCTGATGCATGCAGCTAAGGGCTTCATAGCGAAAGCGAAAAACAAAGGCGATAACGGACACCCCTGTCTCGTGCCACGCGTTATCGGAAAAGGGTCAGACACCATGTTGTTTACCCGCACCCTGGCCATTGGTGCTGTATATAACAGTTTAATCCCTTGAAGCAACAAGGGGTCGAACGCCATACGTTCACGAATTTTAAATAAGTACGACCATTCAAGCGAATCGAAGGCCTTTGTCGCATCTAGGAATATCACAGCGGCCTGTACATCGGGATGTAAATAATGCAAAGCAGAGAAAACCGTTCTAAGGTTATGTGAAGTTGATCTCCCGGGGATAAACCCCGATTGATCGGGCAAGGCGATAATAGGTAGCAGAGGCTGCAGCCTGTTCGCTATCAGTTTCGCCTGAATCTTTACATCGACGTTGATGAGTGACAAGGGCCTATAAGAGTCCAAATTGGTGTCCGGCTTGCCCGGCTTTAGCAAGATGACAATCATTGCTTCGCACATAGAGAGAGGCAGTATGCCAGTGTCATGCGCTTCCCTATAGACCGCGAGGAGCCTAGGAGCCAATATCTCCACATATGTTTTATAGAAAGCGGTCGTAAGACCGTCGGGGCCAGGGGCTTAATCGAGGGGTAGGCTATTAATGACATCTGTTACATCCTCGACAGTGAAGGGTAGGTGCATATATTCTCTATGAATGTCATTGAACCAGACCAAGGCCAGGGAGTCCAAAAACTCTGTCAATCCCTCTGGACACTCATTGTGTGTAGAAGTGTATAGGTGGGCGTAGAAGGAAGACAACTCCTCCAGAATAGGAAGGGGCACCCTGACCGTGTTTTCCTCCCTATCCACTAGCTCAGGTACATAGGCCATGGAGCGAGGGGGCCCAAGCATGCCAGCCAGGGCCTGTCCCCCTCACCATACCGACGCGCCTCGGCATATTTTCCCAAAAATGTCACTTCCCTCTGGGCCTCCTCATCATATTCCAGCAATTTGACCTTAAGTTCAGCCAGGAGAGCTACATCACCATCTATAGTGATTTTCGTTTCCAATTCTTTAATCTGTACCTCTAAGGTGGACAGTGTATTTCTAATAGCTTTGAGTACACCCGCCTGTCTGGATATACATTATCCCCTCATAATCACCTTAAACGCCTCCCACAGCGAGGCCTCAGAGTCAACAGATCCCATGTTGTTTACAAAATAATCTTCAATATCTGAGCGAATCTCCTCCCTAAACGCCTCATCCAGAAGCGCGTTCTGTGAGATTCTCCATGAGAACGGGCCTGGCACGGTATCAGGGAGAGATAGTGTCAACAAACAAGGTGAATGGTCAGAGATGGTCCTTGACAAATGTTTAGCATTTACCACCCAACTGGCAATGTCTCTAGACATTAACCAATAGTCCAAACGAGACCAGACCCAGTGATGTTCAGAAAAACATGTGCCCTCTTTAGCCAGCGCGTTGCGGAGGCGCCAGATGTCTACCATGTCTTCATCGTCAAGGAGAGAATTCAACACCCTACTGGACCCAGGGTGATGCGACCTTGCTGTACCCTGTCTATCCAAGTCATCATTTAGGATGGCATTAAAGTCGCCCCCCCCCTACAGCACCGTGGTGCAGCCAGTAGCCCTAACCTTAGCCCAGAGATCTTGAAAGAAGTTAGGGGAGTCAGTGTTAGGCCAATAAACTGCCACAATGGACACAAGATTCCCCCCCAGGTATCCCAGCAAAAGAACATAACGACTGTCTGGATCAGTGTGAAGTTCCTTTTCTCTCCAATCTAAATCCCTCTTTGTCAATACCACCACTCCCCTAGAATAATTAGAATATACTGACGCATATACTGCGCCCCAGCATCTATGGTGGAGTTTTCTAGAGGAATGAGATCTCAAGCGCGTCTCCTGCAATAAGCAGAGATCAATATTATGTCTGGTGAGGTATGCATGTACCAGCCTAGCCTTTCTGTTGTCGTTCAGACCACGGATTTTCCATGTTAGGCAGTTCATTTGTGTCACGTGTGCAACTGTGAAAACATAAATGTGCTAATGTTATACCCTGACCATTGAGTGTGTGTCACTATCTCAGCAGCAATCAACATTTCTCTGACTGGCAATGCATAGAAAGAACAGTAGACTCCCCCCCCCACATCAACCCCCCAATTAGGTTGAAGCATGACCCCCCCCCACCCAAGGACCAACACCCAACATGCTGGAGGGAAATTTCCCATGAGGACGAAAGAGAGCCGGCCAACTTCCCTACCGTAGAGGGGTGGCCAAGATACTGCAAGGGGCGGAAACCCGCAACCTGGCAAAGCAAAAATATAGAGCGAGCACACCTCGAATAAAGTACAACAGAACTTAGCCTGAAGAGACATTTAAACTGTAGCCCACCTCTTCCACCCCTTGTAGGTCAACAAACCTAGCAAATGATCTGACGTGATCTACAACATTGAAAAGCAAGGAGAAAAGGAAATAATTAAGATTAACAGAGCACAGCCTCAACAGTGATTTGACACAGCTGAGTACCAATTATGGGTTAGTGAAGGTAAGTCGGCAATAGGAGGACTAGTAGAGCATGACAGCCATATATCAGAACAGTAATCGTCACACCTAAGACCAACCAATGATCAAATTACAAGAAGGTAGGAGCAACAATATGGAATAATGAGGAAACAGTGCCATTTGCTAATTGCAAAACCAACCAGTCTCTAAACCATCAGTCATTGTCACTTAGCTGTGTTGAAGCAGCAGCGTCAGGTCTGGGACCGGATTTACCACGCCTTCCGCCCACGTGTTTGGCAAATTTCAGGGCAGATTTGGCGGCCGTGAAAAAAATTGCTGAGCCATCATGTGATACTTTAAGTTTGGCAGGGTAAAGGAAGGAATAAGGGATCTGTGCTTGGAGTAGGATCTTCTTTGCCGGTAGAAATTCGCATCTGGCCGCCTGGACCGCAGGGGTGAAACCCGGGTAGAATGCAATCTTGTTTCCCTGGTGCGCTATTGTCCCCATAGCACGTGCTTGACGTAGAATCGCATCCCGGTCCTGGTAATTCAATAGTCTGGCCAAAATTGGCCGTGGAGAGGCTCCAACTGGTGGCTTCGCCCCTAGAGTGCGGTGAGCCCTCTCCACCGCGAATACCGGCGACACATATGCAGCAAATAGATCTCACAGCAGGTCCGCGACAAAGGACTCCATTTTCGTAATCGCTGTCGTTTCTTGAATCCCCGTCGTTTCTTGAATCCCCATAATACGCAGGTTATTTCGGCGCGATCTGGCCTCTAAATCTTCGTTCTTGGCCCTGATCACAGACAGGATACGATCCATTTGCGATAATTGGTCCTTAGTCTCCACCTGGAATTCATGGAAATCTGACTGTTTATTCTCTATGACATCTAGCCTATGCTCGTGGACCCCCACTTGGGTTTTCACTGACTCCATCTGAGATGTTAGATTGTTCAACTTGTCATCAATAGTTCGCAAACTCGATCGCATTTCTAGCATAAGTGAGCGAATGTCCTCACCCTGATCGCCTTGGTGTCCCCCAGTTGCTCCACCGGCTGACTGTTCAGAGTCAGCATGCCTGATAGAGCGGCGCTGTTCAAAGTTTATTTTAGGATGTTTGGCGTCTAGTTTACCCATGACTAGGATCGCGTGTCTTCAACTGCAAGCACTTGGAGAACACCACAGGTAGTCACTCCGACAGATCAGCAAGGCCAGGCCCCTATGACTGCACAGGTGGCAGCTCCGTGCCCAAGCAGCCCGTGCGCACTGCGATGCTCAATCCCACGTGCGGTGACAACTCCCAGACCAATGCTGCAAATATCGACAGCTTGGGCACCCCAGGAGTAGAAGCGGCTGCAAATTAGGATGTATGCGGGCCAATCCCCAACCTCGACAAAGCAGACTTCCTCCCCGCTGTAGTAACTAAGTCAAGTAGGGAGGAGCGGGCCGCCCCTCATCCGCCCGAGGTATACCGCCAAAGCCCGACCCGGCCCTCGAGTTCAGCGCGCAGCCCGGACCCAGGAAGAGCAGGCAAAATTGTAGCCAGTGCAGCCGGTGTACAAGTCAGCAGTAGGACAAATCGAAACAGAGATGCTGGCTTGTCATGTAGTTCCTACAAATCTATGTAGGATCTGCGCATTTCGACAACATAAACTAAGGGATTGGTGTCCAGACTGATTCCAGACACCCCCAATGGATATGTTTGTCTGTAGACCAGCTCGCTCACAGTGCCGCTATAAGCCCCACAACTTTACCAAGGAGCTCATAGTTTTTGGAAACTATCGAACATGACAACCCTATCCTCAAGGGATGTCAGGCCACAGTATGCTGGAATGTCTGCGTGCAAGGACCTCAGCGTCACGCGTCAGCATGGAAGTCTTTTCTCCTCCTCTTTGCCCAGTGAAGATGTAGTGCTTAAATACCCGAAAGGTACCCTCAGGGTTTCTACCTAGAAGTGTACTATGGACATGTTGGGCAAGGATGACAACAGTGGTGACCCTTATTCAGAGTTATTAAGCAGAAGATGGTAATCCTGCTGCGATACTGAGAAACCTCATTCATAATAAATAAGGCTAGTTTTTGGAGAAAACCACATGACATTTATGTAGCACCTAACTAGGAAAAGGTCAGTGCAAGACTCGGTATGTAATACAATGGTAGGACAGATGGAGAGAAAAAAAGGGTCGTGCAAATAACTAGGCCTATATTGGTGTATATTGGGGTTTATAACAGGCTCTGCAGTGGGGCCTAAAGTTCCAGTGGGCACAGCTTCATAGAAATTTCTGCAACATGGCCCGAATCTCGGAGGGAACTGCAAAAGATCTGCAGTAGCGGTTAACAAACTGCGGTTGGGTGAGTGGCAGAACCCTGTCCCTTACCTAACGGATCTCACAGAGGTGACAGATGCATCACTCCTGGTATGGGGTGGCTATCTGGGAGAGGTGGAGATCACAGGCTTTTGGTCTCTCTGTCAAAATTCGGATTCAAAATCAACCTTCTGGCGCTCAGGGCGATCCGGCTGGCATTAAAAGGCTTTCTACCCTCCATGAAGGGAAGGCTAGTGCAAGTGTTGATGGACAACACCACCGCCACGTGGTACTGCAACAAACAGGGAGGGTTGGGGTCATAGACCTTTTGTCAAGAGGCCTGCGTCTTTGGACATGGCTGGAACAGCAGGACATTTCCCTGGTGGTTCAACACCTGGCGGTCTCTCTGAATGCCAGGGCTCACGAACTCAGCCGAAGATGCCTAGTGAATCATGAATGACTTATCCATCCGGAGGTGAAGCAAGGTCTCTTTCTACACTAGGGAGAGCTTTGGTTAGATCTGTTCGTCACTGCCGAGAATGCTCAATGTCAGCAGTTCTGTGCCCTGGAGTTTCCAAGGCGGGTCTTGCTCGGACATGCTTTTTGTCTTCTCTGGAGCTCAGGTCTTCTGGACACCTTTCTGCCCATTCCACTCCTGCCCAGAGTTCTGAAGAAGATCAGGAACAACCGGACCAAGTCATCTTTGTGGCTTCAAACTGGGCTCAAAGAGTTTGGTATCCTGAGCTGTTGAGCATTGCTATCTATCCTCCGACCAGGCTGCCACTTCAGGAGATGTTCTGTGAGCAACAGGGGAGGGTTCTCCACCCGAACGTGTCAGCGCTCCGCCTTCATGTGTGAAGTGGCGGCAGCAGTTGATAGCTTTTCACCTTCCTTCTGAAGTCAGCAATGTTATCTTGGCTGCCTGGCGTCCCCCCACCAAGATGGTATACACCTGCCGCTGTGGTAAGTTTGTGGTATGGTGTGCAGAGACACAGGTTGACCCTCTTTCTATTCTGCTCTCTTAGGTCCTTCTCTTTATCCTTTTCCTTGCCCGGCAGGGCTCTCCTCTGGGCACCTTCAAGGGCTATCTTTCTGCTATTTAATCCTTTCAGCGGTTGTTTGATGAGCCCTCCCTCTTCAAATCCCCTATTGTGCATAGGCTCTTGAAAGGTTTCCTCCTTCCCCCTTCATCATGCCTCAGTGAGACCTTAATCAAACCCTGACGTTCTTGATGTGTGCTCTTTTTGAGCCCTTGCACAACTGTCCTCTTAGGCTGCTTACTATCAAGACGGCCTTCCTAGTGGCAATAACATCTTACTGAAGGGTCAGTAATCTTCAGTCTTTGTCATCTATGCCTCCATATCTGAAGATCTACTCTGACAAGCTGGTTCTTCGCACTAGAGCTTCCTTTCTGCCGAAAGTGGTTACTCCTTTTCATATAGGCCAGTCCATAATCATGCCTACTTTTTACGCTCTGCCACGTCGCTCTAAAGAAGAGGAGCGACTCCCCCGACTGGACCCACAAGATTGTTGTGCTACCTTGACCGGGCAAGAGGGTTCCGGCTAGACGACCAACTCTTCGTGGGGGTATGACGGAATGAAGAAGGGAAAGGCCATGCAGACCGGACCATCTCCCGATGGATCATGCTCTGCATTAGGATCTGCTACCCATTGGCCAAGAAGCAACCACCCTGAGGGCGTGCATGCTCATTCCGACAGAGCCATGGTTGCAACCACTGCGTTAGTATGTGGAGTCCCGGACATCTGCCAGGCAGAAACATGGGTCGCTTTACATATGTTCTGAAAACACTACTGTTTGTGCAGTCAGGTCAGTCAGGACGGGCTCTTTCCTGCAGGACATTTTAGTGTGAAATTATTTTGCAGACCCACTTCGGAGAAGGTGTTGCTTGGATATCTATCCTAAGGAAAGGATTCTGCTGCTAGAAGTCTTTATCAGATGAACGCCTTATCTGCAGAGACTCTATCTAGCTGCAGATTCCTTAACAACCCACCCATCCTCCGTTCTCTGTGAAACTGATTTATCAGCACAAGGTTTTCAACCTTTCTGGGCCCTTGTTTTTCACGCCAGTGGTGATTGTTCTTTGCGGCTCCACGCTCCTGGTGTGGAAAGTCACCTAAAGAACCTGACGTCAGCACGCTGGGGTGGTGCCTATATGGGCACTGCGTACGTTACTTTCAGCGTGCACAGCTCCAGTGCTGGGGGGCAGTGCGCGGGGCTGAACGACACCACTGATCGGCGCACAGAGGTAGTGCTCATGAAAAAAATCCAAATCCAGTCTAATGCCGGGGGATAATTCTAAGGTAAGGAACCTACGGCTAACTAGAGTCTCAACTAAATAAGGTGTTACCAAAGGTAAGTAACTTGTTCTTCAGTCACAGACTTAAAGATAGATAACAATCAGCACTGTATAAATTACCCCTCACTTATTTTCTAAACAATGCATCGTAGTTGCTTGTGAGTTGGTGTCTTGTGCAAAGTCGTAACCCCCCACACTTGAAAAACCTTGTATCAATAGTAATCTGATTTGACCTAAACAATACATCTGTATAAAATGGCTATCTCCAAAACATCCAGCATAAAATACATTACAATAGAAATATTAAAGCATTACAACAGGCGCGCCCACACTTCCAAATGACAAAAAACCTTGTATAAGTAGACATCAGATAATTACTAAACAATATATCCTACCTGGGAGCTGGAAGTGACTAACGCTGTGTTGGGGAGCCATCCACACGTCTTGCTCAACCAGGGACTGTCCTCAGCGTTTCTGCCTGCCGCTGCCCGCTGCCCCTTGCCGCACCCGCTTCGCGGGTGCCGCTTCGCGGACCAAGGAGGGTCTGAACAACTTGGAGGCGCTGGGCTTCTGAAGGCGCCGGGAGCAACACCAAACCGGCGTTGGCGCTGTAGCAGGGACTCGAAGATCCAGGAGTCCCTGCTCACACAGCTGCGCGAGCGGACGCGCCCACCACCAGCCACGCCCCCCGCCTGGCCAGTCTGAAAAAGGCGCGTGTCTCCAGTGCTCCCCGGGATCCTACCTGGGAGCTGGAAGTGACTAACGCTGTGTTGGGGAGCCATCCACACGTCTTGCTCAACCAGGGACTGTCCTCAGCGTTTCTGCCTGCTGCTGCCCCTTGCCGCACCCGCTTCGTGGGTGCCGCTTCGCGGACCAAGGAGGGTCTGAACAACTTGGAGGCGCTGGGCTTCTGAAGGCGCCAGGAGCAACACCAAACCGGCGTTGGCGCTGTAGCAGGGACTCGAAGATCCAGGAGTCCCTGCTCACACAGCTGCGCGAGCGGACGCGCCCACCACCAGCCACGCCCCCCGCCTGGCCAGTCTGAAAAAGGCGCGTGTCTCCAGTGCTCCCCGGGATCCTACCTGGGAGCTGGAAGTGACTAACGCTGTTTTGGGGAGCCATCCACACGTCTTGCTCAACTAGGGACTGTCCTCAGCGTTTCTGCCTGCCGCTGCCCCTTGCCGCACCCGCTTCGCGGGTGCCGCTTCGCGGACCAAGGAGGGTCTGAACAACTTGGAGGCGCTGGGCTTCTGAAGGCGCCGGGAGCAACACCAAACCGGCGTTGGCGCTGTAGCAGGGACTCGAAGATCCAGGAGTCCCTGCTCACACAGCTGCGCGAGCGGACGCACCCACCACCAGCCACGCCCCCCGCCTGGCCAGTCTGAAAAAGGCGCCTGTCTCCAGTGCTCCCCGGGATCCTACCTGGGAGCTGGAAGTGACTAACGCTGTGTTGGGGAGCCATCCACACGTCTTGCTCAACCAGGGACTGTCCTCAGCGTTTCTGCCTGCCGCTGCCCCTTGCCGCACCCGCTTCGCGGGTGCCGCTTCGCGGACCAAGGAGGGTCTGAACAACTTGGAGGCGCTGGGCTTCTGAAGGCGCCGGGAGCAACACCAAACCGGCGTTGGCGCTGTAGCAGGGACTCGAAGATCCAGGAGTCCCTGCTCACACAGCTGCGCGAGCGGACGCGCCCACCACCAGCCACGCCCCCCGCCTGGCCAGTCTGAAAAAGGCGCGTGTCTCCAGTGCTCCCCGGGATCCTACCTGGGAGCTGGAAGTGACTAACGCTGTGTTGGGGAGCCATCCACACGTCTTGCTCAACCAGGGACTGTCCTCAGCGTTTCTGCCTGCCGCTGCCCCTTGCCGCACCCGCTTCGCGGGTGCCGCTTCGCGGACCAAGGAGGGTCTGAACAACTTGGAGGCGCTGGGCTTCTGAAGGCGCCGGGAGCAACACCAAACCGGCGTTGGCGCTGTAGCAGGGACTCGAAGATCCAGGAGTCCCTGCTCACACAGCTGCGCGAGCGGACGCGCCTACCACCAGCCACGCCCCCCGCCTGCAACGCTCTCTGATTAACGCGCTGCCAAGCGCTCCGCGGGACGCGAGCGGGACGCCGAGCGAAGCCCGAGCAAAGGGCGGGCCGTCTGTGGCCGTCAGGGGCTGACAGAGGCTGGGCTGGGCCCCGTCCCTTTCCTCTTACTAACCCCGACGTCTCACGCTTGGTGCCTGCTGCCCCTCTGTTGCTCAAACCATGTCTACACGCTCTGGTAAGCCTCTCAGGGGTGAGGTCGAAAGGGGATCTAATGTCGCAAGCCCTGTCATAGGGTCAATGGACCGTTTCATTACCAGGGTAGCGGCGGTGATTGAAAAGGAGATCGCCATGTCTGAGCGGCGTCTATCTGAAGTATACCTCCCCGCAAGACGTTCATCATTGGGGGCAGTCGCCCAGTCGCTCACACCAGACATTACCCGGGTTCAAGCAGGTACCCCCCCTAGTATGGTCAGTGCTCCTTCAGAACCCCTCCATCTGACTGGTATTGAGCAAAATATAGATAGGCTGGAAACTCTGGCCGCTCTTCTTCCTATAGTCACATTGGATGACGGTGGCCCTAGTAACCGTTCCACATCACTACCACCTATTCCGTCAAGTGATGTCATTGGAGATCCCGAGTCCACAAATTCCCCTGCACCCACCAAAGTTGTACCAGATGGAAAGCTAGTTGGGGCTTCACCTATCACCGTGACTCTTGATACTAGGCAGGAGTTTCCTCTCGTAGGTAAAAAATTGCGCAAACATAAGAAGGGTAGGTTAGTGAGACAGGCCGCTCTCTACCAAAGAGTAAGGAAGTCTCCTCTACCTAACACAAGAACTACAAGGGGTGCCCCTATGCTGAATGAAACCGACACAGAAGGGGATGCACTGTTTTCTCCCAAGGGCCCTCTCACAACCAAGGTCTCAAAGCGAGCTGACTTAGTAGCGGTCGAAAATATTCTGGAGAAGGTATATACCCTCTTGAAACCGTTACTAACTCAAGTGAAGGGCCTAGGGGAGAGGATTGACAAACTAGAGCAGTCAACTCTGGATGGGTTACACTCACTCAAAACAACAATCAAACAAGCAACTAGAGTGACTGTAAATAATGATGTGGGTGCAAAAGGGAATGATCTAGCAGCGCAGAAAGGCCCTAAGCCCCCAACAACCCAAAATAAACCTGCTCCTAATAATCCAGTAATCCCAACTGCTAAATCTCCTCCCCATCTGAAACCAGGTCCAAGCCACAAGGGAATCCCAACACACAAAGAGCCTGAGAAAAATAAGCCAAAATCTCTTCCTCAAAAACAGCAACAGTCAACTGATGGTAATAAGGAAGTCCAACAAAAATTAGAAGGTAGCAGTAAACCCAGCGGCCCAACGACTAGGAAAGCCCCCAGGCCTGCAACACAATGCTCTGCCCCAACTATCTCCCCACAGGCCCCCAGTATCCCCCCACGACGGACCCCCCCAATTAATCTCCCACCAGACTGTCAACCATTTGTTGCTGTCATGGTTAATGTGCCTTCCCTAAAGGATGGTCAGTTGGAAAACCATCAATCACTCAAGAACAAGTGTATACACTGGCTGAAGGCAAATAAACCAATCCCCCTGGGTATGGACGGCATTATTCTAAGTGTCCGTAGAGTGGGATGGGTAGGGCAAGGGAAAAAAATGCTGGAGGGAGACTGTGTAATTATAAACTTCCAAGATTACAGAGTGGTGCCATCCATCTGTTCTCCTATTAAAAATATGGGGGCCCCGGGGGTTAAACTGGTAGACCTCTCATATTTTTACCCTAGGCACCTTGTTAGCCCAAATAGAGGAAGTGAAAGTTCTCATAATTCTGGCCAAAACTGGGCCGGGGCTGTAGGAGGCGATAGGGAGAAACAAATGTGGGCAACTGGCCCCTGCTGACTGGAATCGGCGAGAAGAGCAGAACAAGTAGAAGCACCGCCCACCCAAATAAACTTTGTAAGTGGAATGGGAGACCCTATAATAACTCCACAAGATCCCTGCTCCCCTCGGATACATAGGGGGAGCCCTATAGATAGGGGCTTCCAAGCGCCCAGCGACCATCCAGCTGTGACGGACCTAGTTTTTAAGGTTTTCAGCTGGAACGTCGCAGGGATTGCTGGAAAACTGGCCCTCCCAGACTTTACTGCATGGGTTGATAAGCACTCCTTGTGCCTCTTCCAGGAAACCTGGAGCCTGATACCGGTCCATAGGGTGGGTTTTTCCTCATACTCCACTCCTGCGCGGGTCTCGGAATCCGGGAGAGGCCGCCCAGCGGGCGGCCTTCTTATTTGGGTCGCGGCTTCTCTAAACTGTAGAGTAGTGGACTATCCCACAGGTTCCCCGGACATACAAAATATTACCCTTATAGACCAAAGGGGAAGAATTGTCTTAAACATCTTTAATGTGTATGCTCGGGGTACAAAGGGTGGGAGAAAGTCGCCTGTAATAGCTCTCCTCGAGACCTTGTTAAACAATACCCCCCATAAGACCCGCACCCTGGTTGTAGGTGATATGAACTGCACGTTCGAGCCTTTGGGCTCGGACGTTTCTATCGACCAGGATGAGGAGGATGCTAGGTGGGGGATCCCGGCCCTGGACATCGCACCGATTAAAAGGTGGACAGAAGTGGCGCTCCAAATATACTCCCTTACTCTTGAATTTAATCTACGGGCAGCGAATGGGAGGACATCCTTGGATAGGGGGGGTGCACATACCTACAACAGACCAGGGCACACCTCTAGGCTGGATTATGTCCTAATAGACGTGTGCTTATGGCCTTATGTAAGGGACATGCAGGTGGTCCCTTCGACAGAAAGCGATCACAACCCTCTCTCCCTAGAAATGGAACAATGGTGGCAACCCCTAAGGAAGGCCAACATTAAAGAGGCACTCGTACCACTAGATGAATCTGAAGTCTCCCCATGTGGTAGAAGAATTAAATGGGCGAAACTGGTCCTATCCGAGGCGAAGGTTGGGGAAATTCAATCCCATTTAAACCACGCGGTAATATCTCTGGAATCCTCGCTAGAAGGGGTGGGTAAAGTGAGTGGGTTATTTCTCTCCCTGATTGAAGCCCTAACCAACGTGTTTACCCTGCACCCTAAAAAGCCGGGCAATACAGGAACAAAAAAATCTGTTGAGGGGTGGTATACCCAAGCATGCAGGACCCATAGGGCAAAGCTAGTTGAGGCAGTTAAATCTAAACCCCAAAGTGTGATCCAGGAAGCTAGGAAGGCTTACAAAAAGACCCTTAGTTTGGCTAGAAGGGAGTGGGAAGAAAATTACTGGGAAGACCTACTCCAGGCTAGCAAAATTAGGGACTCAGGGGTGTTTTGGAATCTCATAAGGAAACGGAGCAAATCCGATGCAGCCATGAGACCCTGCAGCATCCCACCTCAAAGTTGGGCAAAACACTTTGGGTCTCTATACCTCCCACCAGAAGGGGAACTGTCTGTGGGGATGGATCTCACACTAGCAATCGAACCTCATGCCTATGACCTCTTCACTCCCTTAGAGATTGAGGGGGTTATAGGCTGGGTGGCACCACGCAAGGCACCGGGCCCGGACGGCCTTCCGGGTGATTTGATGAGGGCTTACCCAGCGGAATGGGGAAGGATCATAGCAGCTCTCCTAAATGATATTATGAGGGGAGGAGTAGTACCAGAATCTTGGAAAGTAGCGGTGGTTGTCCCCATTTATAAAAAAGGGTGCAGGGAAACCCCGGGAAACTATCGCCCAATAAGTCTGATAGACTCCACCCAAAAGATAGCTGGCAAAGCTATCCTTGGTAGGATCCTCCATTGGGTGGAGGAGAACAAAATCCTATCAGACTTTCAGGCAGGTTTCCGGGCTGGTATGGGGACTATAGAGCAGGTGTTTAGGTTGTCCCTCCTGGGGTGGAAGGTGGTGGAGCTGGGCAAGGGTAGTCTTTACTTAGCCTTTATAGACTTGAAGACTGCCTTTGATCTAGTTCCCCGGGAAGAGCTCTGGAGGGTCCTTTGTGAGTTGGGGCTACCACCTTACATCTTGTCCCTTCTCATAAGCCTTCATGCCCACACTTTTGCACAGGTCCGCTGGGGTAATAACGGAGAGCTCACGGAAAAAATACCAGTGTCTAGGGGCGTAAGACAGGGTTGCGTCCTGGCACCCACCCTATTCTCGTTATATCTGAATGGGGTGGTAAAACACCTTCAACAAGAACCAGCTGACGCCCCCTGTCTTGGAGGTGTCCGTATCCCAACCCTGCTTTTTGCGGACGACACGCTCCTGATTTCGAAGACCCCACAAGGACTACAGAAACTTCTAACACGATTCCAAGAGTTCTGTGCTGCAAAAGGGCTAATAATAAATGTGGACAAAACAAAATACCTAGTTGTTAATCCACCTAAAAAATTGGGCAGCCCACCTACACTCAACTCTATTCCCCTGGAGAAAGTAGCCGAATTTGACTACCTTGGCATTCGGATTACGGACAGGATGACTTGGGCTAACCACATTGAAAAAATGGTCCTTAACCACAGGAGAGTAGGAGGAGCTCTCTTGAGGGAATACAGGGCCTCAACTAGGAGATCATTTTCCCCAGTACTCGACATCTACAAGGCCAAAGTAGCGACATCAGCCTTGTATGGGGCAGAACTGTGGGGCCACTGCCGTCTGGATGCCCTAGTTACTGCTGAGAGCAAGCTATTAAAATCCTTCATCGCTGTTCCTCCGAGCACACCGTCAGTACCTGTGAGGATGGACATGGGATGTAAAAATATTAAAGATCAGGCCCAGCTTCGCCCGCTCCTGTTATGGACACGGATCTGGAGGTGCGAAGAATTAAAATCCTATGCTGATGCCCTGAGAGACATAATGAGCCAGGGGGGTTGGGCCAAGATAAAATGGTTAAAGGACACCAAAAAGCTGTTGGAGAATATAGGACTAGGGGATTGTTGGTCATCCCGCTCAGCCCCTCCAAAAGAAGTTGTCAAGGCGCTTTTTTGGAAATGGACTGCTGAGCGTCTAATCTCTAGCTCCAATCACTGCAGGTCCACTGCCACCTTTTTACAAATTAAAGACACTGTGACCATTGAACCTTACTTGGACTTGATTACTCTCCCCTTTGACCGTGCTCTTTACTTTAAATTTAGAGTTGGTTCCCTCCCGCTAGGTGCCCTGGTATCGAAATGGTCAACAGCGGATCGCACTTCTCCCAACTGTGCATGTTGCCCGAGTAAGATTGAGTCTATTGCGCACGTTTTATTTGAATGTCCGGATTATGCAAGGCCTAGGAGCTCTTGGCTGAAACCACTCTGCCGTAACATGGGCACACGCAGTCATTTGGTAGCCTTGCGTATCCTAAGTACGGACACTTCCCCCCCCATAGTCTGTGGAATAGCTAAATTTTTAAAGCAGTTTTGGCTCATTCGATCTAAGAGATTGTCAGTAGCTGTTTAATCCTTGTTTTAGCTAATTTATTAACGGACTTTATATCCTTTTATCACTTTTTAATATTTTTATATTTCTTACTGACTTCTTATGGCATAAATTTTTTGTATACTGTATTGATTGTATTATGAATGTGCTTATAAGATATCTCTGCATATCGAATAAAAGCTTATGACTGACTGATATATCTATGTGAAACGGATGTCTCCAAAAATACAGCATAAAATCTGTTACAATGAAAGTAAATTGACCTTCTCTGAAGGTCAATTTCCTCTTCTACAGCCTTTAATATGTGTTATGCCCCAAAACTGTATATCTTTAAGGTCCGCCATATCATGACCAGCATTGAAATGCTCTTTAATCAACAATTTATCATCCCTATTTTTAATCAATATCACATGTTCCTGCCATCTGATTTCCCCCTTTTTATTGTGGACCCAATATAGAACTTTTTACAGATATATTGAAACAGAAAAATACAATCTTTTGTTTTGCAGTTCATGAATGATTCTGTGCTGTATTCCTTTAGAGAGAATTGAGAATGCAAAAAATCTGGATTACTTTCAAAACATATTTACATCTAATACAACCCTGGCATCTAGAACAGCCTTTCAGCTCTTTCAACAAACTCTCAGATGCTGGACTTCCCAGCACCGACAAAATCATTCTTGGTGTTTCAGGCACCAGGAACAGACTCACCTTGCCGTTCCTGAATGCAATGTTTGGCATTTTCAACAGGCCCTCACACCCTTCCGGCACTACAACAACTTTCAGCCTCTCCATGATCATGGCATATTGCACAGGTCCGGTAGCACCATCGCTTGCTCCACCCATCACATGTGCGCACAGCATCGCAGTTCAGTTAGTAGCCCTGCTACCAAAGCCACCCGCTGCCACCTCCACCTCCACCTCTGTCAGACCATGAACTCTGATCCATCGGCTCCGCCTATGGAGCCACCTCCTCAAAAGATGTCTAGGAGAGAGGCGCAAAGGCTTATAGAAGAAGATTATAGGGAAAGAATGCATAATATTTTTGGCATGAACTTCGACCCCTTGGACCTGTGCCCACAGGATGATAAAGAGGGGGAAATCCTTATGATTTTCCCAGCCTGCCCTCTGGCAGTGGCCTGGATACTTAACCAGAGTTGGTAATGGAATTTCCTGCGAGGCCTCTTACCCCAGGGATTCTATCAGGTCACTTTATATTAAGGAAAGTAGCTGAGGTTCTAGACCGGCAGCTAGATCTGGACATGTATCCGGACAGTGGTTCTGCTGCCATCCAACCCCTAATCTGAGCTCTTATTGCCCTTCATTGAGGCCTTGGTGGAACCTATCCTAGTGGCCTGGGAGAAGCCATCTTCTACACCTACCGTTAATAGGTTAGAGGCCATAATGTGAGGTCTCACTCCTGGTGACCCATAATTTCTCTCTGTGCACTCTTATCCAAAGAGAGTGTGTTAATTCAGGCATCCTACTCGTCAGGACTGGTGCAGAGCACTTCCCTCACTTCCTTCAGCGAGATAAGCATGGAGGAAGAAGACCTTCTCAGCTAGCAGCATGGCCGTAAGTAGTGGAACGCTAATTGCGTTTTCGCCTGCTACATTCACAGCGTGTGGTACATGGCTCAAGTGATAGTGTTTCATGTTCAAGAAGATAATCGGGCACATTTTCAAGGCATTCTGAATGTTTGGCAGCATACTTCAAGGCACATCGACTCTGCCCTATATTCTGTGGCAAAAGCAGTGGGTACTTCAATCACTATCAGATGCCACGCCTCGCTCAGGACCTCTGGCTTTTCAACAGATATGCATTCGAATTTGTTGGAGCTTGTTTGTTTGTAGAAAAAGCTGATGCTGCCTTGGAAGATTTAAAGCCTGCAAGGCAAATGCACGTTCTTTGGATCTTCAGCAACTTCAAGCCCAGTTTTGTCACTTTGAAGTGTTTCTCCTTTTGGTAGAGACAGCCCTATCAGCCACAGATATAACAGCCCTAAAATATACTGGCCTGCCAATACAAGGGTATAGGCAGAGGTGAGGGCCATAGATCCCTCCAGCAAGCCTCCTCCTCTTCCAAACCTGTCCACTAGGAATGCAGTCTTAGAGGTCTACTCCAACCACATTTGGAGCATGTGAGAGGGAGAGTGTTCTTATTGCTTCGGACCAGTAGGCCCTTAAGATAGTGGAAAGAGGTTACACCCCTTCCCTTCCTTCAGGCTCCACTCTTATATCCCTCTCCTTCCTCCTCTGCTCCAGACCACCTTGCAATCCTCCTGCAGAGAGGAGCAGTGGAGTTAGTGAAACAAAAGGAAAAAGGACAAGGATGCTAGTTTCGTTATTTCTTTGTGCCGAGTAAGGATGACAGTCTGCGTCCAATCCTGGGCCTCCAGGAGTTGAACTTCTTTCTCGAAAGGAGACGTTCAAAATGCTGACCCAACCCCAAGTGTTCCTAGTGTTCAACGCTGGAGCCTGGATGCTGTCACTTGACCTGCAAGGTGTGCATTTTCATATCCCCATTCTGCTGTCGCATCTGAAGTATGTACGTTTTGTGGTGGGTTCTAAGCTTTACTAGTTTTCAGTACTCCACTTGTGGCTCACATCAGGAAGTTGAGCTTCCCTATTTTCCCGTACCTAGTTCACTGGCGAATCAAAATTTCACCTGAAGCCTTCCCAACAACTCCAGTTAGTAGGGTCATAGGATTGCTGACATTCAGAAAATTATCCCCTCCTTCTAACAGGGTGCAACAGTTCCAGTCCTGAGGATTCCTTGGTCTGCAAGCTTCTGGCATTCTCCTTGTCATGCATGCATGTTGGCGATAGAGCGCGCAGGTCACCCGGGTCACAAGTTTACCAATTTTTCCCACGCACTGGGCCCTGACGTGAGTAAAACGAGGACTGAGTTTGCGTGAACCGGGTGATTTCTTGCACGCCACTATGAGTAATTCGGGGGGTGATTCTTACACCACTTACAATTCATGGACCTGACTTGCCACAGGCACATTACTCCCGACGGATCAGGAGCTAGCAGTGGACAGGTGACAGGTTTCCTAGGAAAGAATATATTCTATAAACCAAAATACATTTATCCACTTCATGTACTGTAAAATGACCACAGACACCTGATGAGTTTTCAAGGCTTTATAAAAAAGATTTTAGAATGCATATGTAAAAATAACAAGCCAAATGCACAGTAACACATCTATCAGTAAAAACCAAAGCCACAATATAGCTATAGATTAGGGTAAGTACCAGTAGAATATTTGGGAACACTATAGGATATGAGCATTTAGTGAACACGCTATTCAACAAAAGTTTAAACTAAGGCGAGGGACATGAACAGAACCTAGAATGTATATTTAAGCTAGGCTACTTATGCTATTCTTACTAAGTTCACTGCAACCATGCTAAAGGAAAGGGGAAAAACTGGAACACACTAATAAAATATGACAGCTTTGATAATCTCCTACAGGTGGGGAGAGAAGTGGAACAATTCTAATAAACAATTGCATATAATTTGCATTTCAAGGTGATAGGGCAATATCACAGGCAAGAGTGCTTTATTAAGGAAAAGAAGAGAAAGTGAGAGAAAGACGCAAACCCACAGAGTAATATTTACCTAATTAGGAATGAAGACTAACCCTGGCCACGGGTCAGTTTGGAAGGACGGGGACAAGGACCCTCAGAAAAGGAATGCCAGAATGCGAGCAGGTACAGCTCACGGGCAGTCAGGACAGGATACCCCTCAGGTTTGGGTCAGGACTGGGCTCACCAAGGTACGACCAACACCCACAGCTTTGGATGCAACGCCTGCGTTACCCCTCTCTGCAAGTAATCCGCCAGTAACCCCGATTGGGTTTTCGAATTTCCCCAGCAAAGTGCTTCGCCAGCACTTAAGACTATTTCCACCCCTAGGAGTTTGTGGAAAGTATGGACAGAGTGCTCCGCAGCACTCTAGATTGAGCACCTATAGAGTTCGTAGGGTCAGTGACAGGTCTGCTACTCGGACAAGTCGGACAATTTTCCTAAGCTACACTAGGGCAATTATACTGTTTGGGGACCCTTAGACCACCCACCAATGTTGCAAGTGACAGTTTCGTACATTATGATTGGTCAGGAGAGGTGACCTGGTCATTGTCACCTCCTAGAATTCAGAGTTCCCATCATAATTATGCAAATTTGCACACCCGCCCCTTGGGTTCACGTTCCCAGGCATAGGAATACAGCAAGACAATACAGTACATAGTAGGTAGCAACAGTGTTGCTTCTTTCAAGGTAAGATTTAGTCTCTCGGAGAAGTTTTCTCAGGCGCAATGGGCTTCAGGAGCCAGCTGGCTTGTTTTAGCTTCTGCGCAGTGAGGTTTCTCTCAGGTCACATGACAGTTCTCAGAGGAGCTTCATAATGGCGTTGCTCATGTTTTACCGGCCCCCCAGAGATGCGATACATGAAAAGTAAGCGAGAACAAATTAGAATCATACAAAAAAATGATCACACTGTATACCGTGATAGATCAAAACACACCCCTTATTTTATAACAGCAATAGTATTAAAGTTTAGTGCGAAAAGACAGATAGGCGAAAGCAGCGGTAGCAAGCAGAGAGCATGGTGAGGCACAAGCGGCCATTTTAGCATCAATGCGCATGAGCAATACAATCCCTCCAAAATGCAAGTGCGTCACATCACATGGGTATGACCGACGCATGCGCAGACTGGATTTCTGCAAAGCAGCCATTTCCTTAGTGCAAGCATTGTGAGGATGAAAAGACACACAGGCAAGCCTCTCGGGAACGCCCGCGTGTTGGGGAAAATGCTAAATATAAGACGGACAGTTGGATTAATATGATTATACGTTAGGCGAGGTTCATGAGTGTGAGCAAGTCGCTTTACGTGCGAATCCTTGCTCCATCAGGCACATAAGGGCCCTGCAGAGGTGTTTCTGCAGACAGTGGGTACAGTATGGGGGAGACCTATCTGACTCCATTGTGATCTTCTGCAGCACTATGGCAGAAGTGGCTGGGTCGGGGAATGAGGCAAACCTCAGCTGCAGGATGGCCTTCACTCCCCCTCCCACTGTGACTAAGGTTGTGACGAATGTCTCACTTTAGATTGGAGAGCTCATCTGGAAGATCTGAGCATGAGAGTCCTCTGGTCTCCAGAAGAACAGGTTCTTCACATCAACTTGTTGGAACTGTAAGCGAATAGGCTGGCACACAAGGCCTTCCTCCCCTCCTTCCAAGGCCGGTCTGTCCAGATCATGACAGCAATGTGGTACGTCGACCAGCAAGGGGGAGTATGGTGTCACCTCCTTTGTCTGGAAGCATTGAGACTTTGGTCTTGGGCACACTGCCAAGGGTCCTGGGTAATAATCAATCACCTACTGGGGTCTCTGAATGTCAGAGCCAAAAGCCTGACCTGGTGTTACCCAGCTGATCATGAGTGACGACTTCTGAACGAGGTAGTTCAAGACATCTTTGCCCAGTGGGGCACTCCTCCGGTGGACCGGTTCACCTTCTTGGACAGTGTCACTGCCAACAATTCTGTTTGCGCCAGTATTTGTTGAGGGAAGCATTGGGGGATATGTTTCAGTTGAAATGGAGTTTTCCACTGCACTATTCTTTTCCCCCATACCCTTTGTTCCTCGAGTTCTGAGGAAGGTACAAAAAACCGGGCCCAAGTCATTTTCATCACCTTAGATTGGCCAAGAAAGTTGTGGTATGCAGACATTCTGCTCTTCTCCCCACGTCTCCCACTCAAGCTGCCACTCAGATTGGACCTCCTCTCCCAGTCGGAGGGTATGGTACTGCACCCCAGTCTCCAAGGACTCCACCTACATGCCTGAAGATTGCACAGTGACAAAAGAGCTCCTTTCAGCTGTCACAGGAAGTGGTTGACATCATTCTTTTGGCACGTCACCCCTCATCAAAATCGGCTTACTCTGGCAGATGGGGTCATTTTGATGCATGGTGCACGGACAACAGTGTTAGCTCTTTGGAGGCCAAGTTAACCCAGGTTCTACAATGAGCTCTCCCCCTTGCCCAGAGGGGTTGTGCAATTGGTACTATTAATGGATATTTATTGGCATTGTCGGTATACCTCTTTCTGCCAGACCAGCCGCCTGTCTTCAAATCACCCATTGTGATGAGTTTTCTGAAGGAATGAACAAATCTGTATCCTCCTACCCCATTTGTTGTTCCCCAGTGGAACCTTAATTTAGTGTTAACTCAGTTTTTCTATTAGCAATAACTTCAGCCTGATGGGTGAGGGAGTCGCAGGCACTTAGGGCCAGATGTACAACCCGTTTTTCCATGCGCAAAGGGGTTTTCGAACCCATTTGCGCATGCAAAAACATATTGGGCCATGCACATAGCCTATTTAGCGAATCACAATTTTTTTCCGACTCGCTCAAATAGGTTTTGCAACCCGCTATTTAGAAGGGGCATTCCCTTCCAAATAGCAAGTCTCAAAACAATGTAGTAATGTTTTGCGACTGAAATTGCGGTCATAAAATACTCGAAATTACCACCTACTTCAAGTAGGTGGTAATGCACTTGCAAATGGGAAGGGGTCCCCAAGGGGACCCCTTCCCATTTGCAAATGCATGCGAAATAATTTGTTAAGGGCAGACAGTGGTTCCAGGGACCAATGTCTGCCCTTAAAAAATTAAACTAAAACGTTTCATTTGTTTTAAGTTTCATTATTATTTTTTTTTAAATGCTTCGTTTTCCCTTAAGGAAAATGGGCTTCATTAAAAAAAAAAAACTGCTTTATTAAAAAGCAGTCACAGACATGGTGGTCTGCTGAGCCCAGTAGGTCACCATCCCTGGGAGGGCTGGCATTCACACTGGGCTCGCAAATTGCGAGAGGTTCATTAATATTAATGAGCCTCGCAATTTGCGACCCCCATTGGGAATCGCAAAACAGTGTAAACACACTGTTGTACATTTCATTTAGTGCCTCCCAATTTGCGACTTGTAATGTCTCGCAAAATGCGAGGCACTAAATGAAAGGGTCGTACATCTGGCCCCTAGTTCCTGTCCACCTTTCACATCCTTTTACCCTGGCTAGTTGATGTTGATAAACAGGGCTGCTTTCCTGCCCAAGGTGAGGTTACTCCATTCCATCTGAGTTAGTTCTAACCATTCCAACCTTCTATGCACTGCTTTATCCCACAGAGAAGGAGCGGTTGCATAGACTGGATTCTAGACAGGCAGTCAACTACTGCCTGGACCGTGCAAAGGACACACAACTGGATGACGAGCTCTTTGTAGGGTACTGAGATACCAAGAAACGCAAAGATGTGCAGAAAAGGAATCTTTCAAGGTGGATTATACTATACATTAAGGCCTGCTATGTGCTGGTCAAGAAGCAACCTCCAGAAAGAATCAAGGCCCATTCTATCAGGGCCAAAGCCACACTCCTGCCCTTGCTGGAAGAGTTCAAATTGCAGAGATATGCAAGGCATCCAAGTGGGCACCTTTGAACACATTCATCAAGCATTACTGCCTGGATTAGGAGGTGCGTAGGGATGGTAATTTTGCCAGATCCATCTACCCTCCTCCTAGCTGGGTATGGCTATAGAATATTTTCTACAGGTGATGAATCTCCAGGTAGAATTATCTATCAGTAGAAAAAGTTATTTACCTGCGGTACCAGTCAATCTGGTGGATACTCTACCTACAGTCTCTTCACTAATGCGTCTGCCTCCCCGCTGGATGGATAGTCGTAAGGATGTATTTTGGCACTGCACTACTCTGTCAATATAAACAAGTCCTCTCACCTCAAAGGCTGTAAAAAACAAGAAGGAAAATGGCATTGTTGGGCCGAAGTCAGCGTAATATTGATCTGGCAACATCATCTGACACCACTCCTGGCAACGATATGAAGCCAGGCCTCCGTACCAGCGGCGTGTGAGCTTTGAAGTTTAGGGATCCAGTTTTACACCTGGAAATATTCAACAGGTGAAGAATTTGCAGGTAGATAGTGTACCCACCAGAAAAACTGTTACTGTATTAAGCAGCTTTTTCTTATTGCTCTAACGTCCTCACTGTTGGCTTTCACCAGAGCACTCAAACATTGGTATTTGCCAGTACATACTGCCCGAATAAGCACTTTCTGCCAATTATTTCCTAATGTTAGAGCCCCAATCACTGTGGCGGTTGGTGACCCTCAAAAATGCAGGGTCGTCGAGCCAGTGGCAGGCACTGAGATAAATCACAATGCCTTTAGGCTCACATTCCAAAGCTCATTAACAGATTTTAAAACAGCCGTGACTGAGAACTCTAGAATTAAGACTAAGGCAATGCAGGGTTCTCACAGTGCCTATCAGTGGGCCAAAAAAGAACAAATTTAAAAATGTACTCACCAACGTTTCCTCATCACCTCAAATCCTCCTGGAGCCTCAGCCAACCCTCGTCAAATCCCAATGCTGCTTTCATGCTACAAATGAGCAGCATTAGAGCAGTGACAGGATTGGCTGGACTCCAGCAGGCATAGGGGGCCTGTGCTTGCTCTCAACCCAGCTGTCTAAGACAGCTAGGTGTAGAGGGTTACACTGCACGTCAGGCTGGCCGTCACAAGACAGCCAGCCAAAGAGACATGCGGATGGTAAACTGGGGGAGTGAACGCCACTCAATGCTGCCAGTCAGCAGCAGCCTCACCCCTAAACACTGCTCGGGCTGAGAGCTGTGGAAAATAAAATGGCTATTCATTTTATTACCGTTTTCTTTTGCTGCACTGGCAGCAGGGGGGCGACACTCTTCTGGGCTAATGGAGGGGCTGCGCTGCCCTCTCCTCAATCTGGTACCCCTGCTGGCATCAGTTTTGGAGCCTGATGTGTTATCTGCATTTAGATCAATACATTCTTTAAATTAACCAGTAATAGTGAGAAGTGTGGTCTGTTATTTTGCTCTCATGTCCTTTTTTTTTCTTTTTGCAGGTCAAAACTTGCCCGGAGGCGCACTGGACCCATGAAGTACTGTCAAGCCTACAACTCCTTCATTATGACGCTACTGCTCTCCTCCCACACTCCTGACTCCCTTTGTAATTCTTCATGGTTTCTCTTGTCTGTAAAACCTGTGGCGTTGTCTCTCTGCTCTCACCCTGTTCATATGAGCGGAGGTGCTTTAATCGTAGCATTTCACCAAACCAAACAAGATTAGAAGAACAAACAAAAAATCCTTATCCACTCCCTGTAGCTTTTCATTTTTGTTAAAGATATCTCTGCATTCCTGGCCCACTTTGTTCCGGCTTCATAAAACTGTTTGTATCTTCAGTGGAGTTTTTATTTTTTAAGATTTTTATCTAGAACCAAGATTCTTTTATTTTTCTCCATCTCCCTCTCCGGCACCCACATCACCATGTTCAAACTTATAAACATATTTGTTTCAATCTGTACTGCTTGGTTTCACAACTTGTGGGTGTCTTGTCAAATGTTGGTGCACTGGATGCTATGCTAGTGATGCAGCATTTTTTGGGTGACTGGAAAACATGTTGGGAGATTGCTATCATGTTGGGGGGGGGGGCATGAGAACTATGTCGGTAACACGGGCATCCCTTAGGTGTCGTATTGGAGGTCTGAGTATCATGGTGGAAGTTTCCATGTCAGGCAGGGGCCCAGAGCACCAGGTATGGTCGAACCCACACATGTGTTACCAAGACACCCTCCGAAAGGCATTAAAATAGCCTCATGGCAGCAACTAACAATTAGTCTTATCTACATCCTCTTTTGCTATACTGAATTATTGTGTGTGCACTCTTATAAAAGTTTTTCGTAAGATGGTCAGAGCAAAATCATCTGCTTCCTGCCAAGGTCCTGTGGCAGTGTTTGCTGTGTTGAGTTTATGATAGGGTGATTTCAGTAGCGTGCAGTGCACAGGACCACTGGTCTTTCTTATCTGCGATACTGGCACATTTGGTGACTAGTAAGTGTCCAGCTATACACTCCTTAACTTACTGGTTTACTGACCAAATCTTTACTTCTCCTTCTTAAATTTGGAATACAACGCTTATCATGGTGGGTGGGAGATAACATGATGCCTCAAGGGACCTGAATGTGTCTTCAGGGGTTCGGAGATGTGTGCCAACCATACCCATTTTCAGTTCAACCTCGGACCAGGTCTCTCCCTTCACAGCAAATATTCTGTCCTTTATGCTCATGGAATTGCACATGTGCTTACCCATGTACCAGCGTTGCAGGCATGATGAAGAGAGTGAGAGAGCTAGAGAGAGAAACATTTCACCATTAGTTCCAGTATATCCAATATAATCCATTACGTAGTCTAAGAGCCCCCATATTATTCCTACTGACTTTTAGCCCTGCTGCCATTAACCCCTGTATTTCATATTCCCCTACCTGCCTCATATTTTATTTCCCTAAGACATTTTATATTATATGCCCCACTACTTCCTCATATAGGGCATGGCATTTACTAGTTCTTGAGGGTTTGTGAATATATTTTTGAGTGCAAATGCATGCTTTTAACTGGGAAACGTAAGAAAATCATGACAAATTAACTTCAAGCGGTCGCACTCTCATTTATAGGACAGGGTGCTTTTATGCAGCTCACTAATTCATTCCATCTTAATGACACCTATCGCTGTGCCACATACCATCGCACATACTCCCCCTTCCAAACATCTCTCAAACTCTCTTACCTTCCAAAAGCAAATTCACCACCTATCTCTCTTTTTGCATTTATGCCCCCAGGCTCTATTGTTTTGAAATGCAAAGTGACGTCATCTTCGGAACATTTGAGAATGCACATTAATAACAAGGGTCTTTACACATGAGAGCTGAAATAAGCGAACACTACACAAAATCCAGAATCGGAATGATCAAAGCGTTGGCTGCTCAACAAAACATCCACTTTATAACCAAGACCTTCCGAGGGTGGTGAAGGGAAACACTCCTTTCATGCTAAGGGTTGTTTGAGGTTTCCCCTCATTGGGTTTTCTGTCCCTGCTCCGCTTCCGTCCTTCTGTACAGAAGTATTCTGGGAGCGTGGTACTAAGAAAGTGCCACTGACGTCCAATGTGCTGTATTTGCTTCTGCTTTAAATCTTGTTTTTGTGATCTTTGATTCTCTAGACCAGTGAGTGGCCCTGCCTAGTGGTGTCCTCTGTCTCAGCCTCCTTTGACACACACAGACTCAGATATGCACAGAGATCTCTTGAGGAGAGCACCCTATCACTCTCATAGTCCTTTTTCTCTTGCTAGTAGCACATCCTGTGACAGGTGGTTGTAGGTCTGTTGCAGAATAGTAAAGGCCCATTTAATGTGTGCTTCTAGAATTGAAAAACAATTGTATTTGCTTTGAGACGAGCTGCTACTGGTTTTGGTTGAGCAGGATGCGGTGGAGATGTGTGCTCAGAGAGCTTTCCAGGAATATGTAAGTTAGTGATGAAGGAGGAATAAGTGAGACTTCAGGTACCTGAATAAACAGATTGGTAGCAGAATATTCTTCTTGGATTCTGTAGGCAAGCACAGTATTTAAAAGTGTTAGAATGTGGAAAAGAGAGGCAGAAAAACAAGGCGACATTTCATGAGTTTAGCATGGATCGTCATACAGCAGGTACACTACTATAGGGCATTTTTGGACCTGCGGTGTGATTGACAGTGGGGGCACCTCCGAGACTGGAAATATTCACTTTAGCTGTTCATGGCTTGAATTTGCGCATCAAGGTTTAATCTTTTTTTTTTAACAATACAGAGCTAGAGGTGAGAAGATTTCATCTAGGTTCAAATGTGAGCAAGACCCAGAGAACAAATTCATATTGCATCTGTATCTGCATCCTCCTCTCACCACCAGCGCTGGTGGTGAGAGGAGGATTTCCCTATTGCAGCACTTGCTACTTTCCCTGTTTTGCCGAGCTTGCTGGGGCGAGGTCCTGAATCGTAGCGCTCGGACTGGAGTAGCGCTTCCAGGCACTGACGACCTCACCTGGGGGACTGCATATCCCAGCACGCCCTCTGGCCCCGCACACCTGGGACGGACCAGCGACACGCCCACAGCCGCAGGCGCCTACAAACAACCTCGCCGCACCCGCTAGCGCGGGTGCCGCAGCGCTGGTGGTGAGAGGAGGATTTCCCTATTGCAGCACTTGCTACTTTCGCTGTTTTGCCGAGCTTGCTGGGGCGAGGTCCTGAATCGTAGCGCTCGGACTAGAGTAGCGCTTCCAGGCACTGACGACCTCACCTGGGGGACTGCATATCCCAGCACGCCCTCTGGCCTCGCACACCTGGGACGGACCAGCAACACGCCCACAGCCACAGGCGCCATATAACTGTTATACTTTACCGCGTCGCGGGAGCGTGCGGGAGCGCCCAGTGCTAAGCCCGGGCAAAGGGCGGGCCCTCTGTGGCCCTCAGTGGCAGAAGTAGGCTGGGCTGGGCCCACTTATTAACATTTATTTTTTTAAACATATCTATTTCGTATCCATTCAAGCCCTTATAGACCTTGGCAATTGCCTCAATATTTGTAGTTTGATTGATGCGCTTCATTTGCTTCGCCTTTTTTAAACGTTGAGCATATTTAAAATCGTTTTCTGGCATTGTGTATTGTTTCACCTTCTTTGTGGCATAGTCTGAAATATGACTGCAAAAAAGCTTCAATCTGGGAGATTGTTGGGGGGAAGATCCTCTGCTAAGACAAGATCCAACCCCCTGCGAAACAAGGACGCCTCAACTCTCCAATTGAAGGGCCAAAGCCAGATATTTCAGTTGTGGAAGAAAACGGTGGATAAGGTGCCCCCGGAAAAGATTGTTTCTAATAAGGGCGCTTGTTCAACTCCCTTGCATGACTTAGTGCCTAATCAGGTAAAGAAGGAGACGGAATTGGGAAATCTGAATTTAAGCTTACATTCTAGTTTGGGTGTTTTATCTTCTCTCCCAAAAATTTCTGAGAATGATAAGTGTTCAGCCCCTAACCTGGATAATTTACATCAAACTAAGGATCCATTAACATCCGAAAACTCTATTCCCAACGTCTCGTTAGGCCATTCCAAGTTGAGGGAGGTTATTAACGGGGATTCTCAGCCTTTGGATATTGACTTAGAGTTGTGTGGACGCTACTTGGTAGATGAGTCTAGGAAATTACTAGAGGTTATAAAGACCCCGATTGGCGCTACCCCCTCTGGTTTACATCTTTATAGTAGCACTCCATCCCTCAAATCCCAAGATTTTTCTTTTCAGACTAACATGTCAAAGAGTCCGATGCTCAATATAACGGGGATTGAGGTCATTAATGCTCCTAGTTCAAATTCATCTGAGAAACCTATTTCAGAATCCCTGATTTCCTTGGAACATTTGTTATCTTCAATTCTAACGTTATTGAGTAAATTTGTGGGCAGTACAGATTGTGTATTAGAATCTGTCACCCAAATCTTAAAGGTTTTATTATCGAAAACTCCAGAAAAGAATTGTGGTATGGATTCTTGTACTATCCTACTCCCTGAAAAAATACCAGCTAATGCATCTTGTTCGCCATCTGAGAATATACTAGTTGCTCCTGTTATGAAAGAATTATGTCCAGTTTTTAAAACGTCTGCTTATAATTGTATAAAAGATTTTGAACCAGGTATTGTTATAGATGAAAAAAGTGTTGTATTGTCAGATGCCAATGTAGAAAAGGTACTATTTCCCATTTTTGATCCAGAATTCAAGGGGATGGAGGTTGAGGAGAAAGTGGGAAAACAAAAAAAGAGTAAAGGAAAAAAGAGGAAGCCTCTCCGTGGATTTAAAAAGAGGAGGCAGAGACAAATAATTTTTGAGGACTCCCAAGCTTGCCATAACTCTTCCCCTGTTAAGGTTGAGATCGACAATGGGATCTCGAGACATGATTCAAATATTTTGTTATTCAATACTGTGGTTCCTCCTGTTAAAATCGATGAAATTACCACCAATTGTTCTAATCCAATTTCAGGAGAACTGGACGTAGAAAAAGAAAGGCCGATGGTCCACTTTCCTGTAGTGTAAATAAGAAAATCAGTTCCTGTGGTATCAACCATTCTTAACCCCACTGCCCCTTCTTTCCATACATTGGCAGAAGGGGCAGTTCCTGTTCAAAACTTTTCTAATAATACGGTGGAAACCCGTACAGATTCACTGATTTTAGATTTTCTCCCACTATTTGATCTTGATTTGGTATTGAATAGAACTTTATTGTTGAAATGCTTTAAGGACATAGAGTGCCTGAAACTACTTCAATCAAATGATATCGACTTAGTAACGATATTAGGAACAGGGTCCATGTCATTTATTAGGGTAAGGTTCCATTCCAAGTTGATAGTGAATCTTATACTAAATCAAGCAGAAATTTTCCAGAGTCAGGGGATTGATGTGGTGCCCTTTTTAGCTACATGTGTTAATATCCACTATGAGAACGGCCATCAACGGGTCCTGGGTCAAGCCGGTTCTTCTCAGTCTTTCGAAGACTTAAAGATTCGTGTCTCAAAAACAAAAAGGCTAGTTACACATGTTATCCCCGCACCAATGACAATAAATAGGGGTATAATTGAGAATGAACAGCAATGGAACTGGTTACCTGGTGCCTTGTCGTCCAAGGTGACAGACAATCCAAAATTGTTTTCTCACCTTTAGCAGCTCTTTCACTGTTCTTTCCTGGAATGCCGCTGGCTTTAACAACAACCCTGAAAAATTACAGTTCCTCTCTTCCTTGAATGCCAGTGTAATTTACATCCAGGAAACTTGGTGCGTTGACAAATTGAATGTAGGGAGAGATTACTTTGTGTTGGAGGTGGCAGCCACCCCTTCCAGTAGAGGACATGCAAAAGGGGGAATTGCGTGCCGACTGACCAATAGAATAAAGTGGAGTTTTTCCCACTACGTAGACCCCAGTAATCTTTTCCAGGTAGTGACTCTTTTCAATTTAGATAATATGGGAGAAAAACACCCCTTTGTGATAATAAACGCCTATATACCGCCAGACGATCATTTTAATATTTTATTAAAACAAGTTTTTGTTTTTATTAAACAAATTAAGGAGACAGTTCCTTCACCCAACTTTTTGTTAGTAGGAGATTTAAATTGCAAAGTCTCCAACCTCCGCCTAGAGCTTTTTAGAAATAAAGCAAAAGAGGAGGCTCTGTTGATTCCCCAAGCCCTTTTTCCAGGAAATATAAAAACAAATAAACGGGGTAAACTACTGTTAGAAGAATTGTACATTACGAAGGGGCTCATAGCTAACGGTAGGCTTCCGTCTGATGTCCCCGCAAATTACACACATAGTTCCTCCCAAAGTAAATCAATTCTGGACTACGTAATTGTTGATCACTGTATTTTTTCTCTTTTAAGGGACTTGGTTGTTGTAGAATCAACCTTCAGTGATCATAATGTTATTATGTTAACACTTTCAGTGGATCCTCCTAATTCTGACCCTTGGTCGCTTAATTGTGACATGGTCACCTTTAAAAAAAAAAACAGGCAGATGTTTCTGGGATTTTAAAGCCATGAAGGGTTTGGAGCCTATCCTTGAAAAAACTTTAACTAACCTAGATAATTGGCAGGGGTTGGAACTATCCTCTTTTGAGGCTCTTATGAAGGAGATTATCTCTGCAGTAAAAAAATCTAATTTAATTAGAAGAAAGATCTCCCTCCCTAAAGCAGTTATTACCCTCAATAAGGAAATAAATAAGTTGGTGAGGGAGCAATATATATGTGGATCAGCAGAGAGATCTCAGAAAATATCTCTCCTCAAAAGAAGGAGAAGTAGGGTAAAGAAAAAAATGAAAAAAGAAAAGGAGGACTCCCTATGCATTGGTTTGCGGGAGGCTGCTGTCCAAGGAAAATCTAGACAGTTTTGGACTCTCATTGGGGAGGGTTGTGGTACGAGAGTGCGCCTCCTCCCAATTCCTATCTCGGAACAAACCTGGGTAGACTACATTTCAAATTTATATGCCAAGAATGACCTGCGAGTGGAACTTAGGGGAATTGGTGAAGATATTAATTCCACAATTGAGTCCCCTTCTGAATCATCCATAGAACTGGCTATCAAGGATATGCGTCCATCAGGAGCTATGGGACCGGATGAACTCCCGATATCAGTCCTGAAACAAGATCCAGTATCCTGGAGTAAAATTCTGTTCCCTCTATTCAGGATCTGCTTCATTAAAAAAACTATCCCATCTTCTTGGAAGGGGAGCATTTTGGTGCCCATGTTCAAAAAGGGTGATAGAAATCTTCCCAATAACTATCGACAAATAGCCGTTTTAGACGCTATTGGGAAGGTTTTCTCTAAATGCTTATTGTCCTTGATTAATGATTGGGTGGTTCTAAATCAAATTTTGCCACTAGAAATAACAGGCTTTCGCAAGGGGCATGGAACTCTGGATAATCTCTCCGCCCTTCATATTATTACTGATAAATACATAAGGGTACGTGGGGGAAGAGTGTATGTGGCCTTTATAGACTTCTCCACAGCATTCGATAAGGTTGATCGCCCTCTGCTGTGGAGAAAGCTATCCGCTTTGGGTATGCCCCCTCAATTGCTAGATATGACCCAGGCGCTACATACAGACACATGGTGTCAAGTTTTTCAAGGAGGAGATAGGGGATTATCTAAGATCATTCCTTCAATTAATGGCCTTAAGCAGGGTTGCCTCCTTGCCCCACTGCTTTTCTCACTATATATTGCAGATCTACCCGCCTCACTTTCCTCTTGTGACAGTATAGCCGCAGTCTTGGGCGGAAAGCACATTTCATGTCTGTTATATGCGGATGATATGTTAATAATGGATCTTATGCCTAAAGGTCGTGCCAAACGCCTCCATGCTTTACACTTGTATGCAGAAAGCCATTATCTAAAAATCAATGCAGCAAAGAGTAAAATTATGTGTATTTCAGGCCGGAAAAAACATAAGTTTGAGAGCTTTGTCTGGTCTGTGGGAGGTGACAAACTTGAGGTGGTAAAGAGTTATGTTTTCTTAGGAAAATTTATCTCAGACACTCTAAGTGATGAATCCCATATCGACAACAATGCCCGGAAAGCCTTATCCCAAGGGAGAAGCTTAAGTGCATTGTACTCGGCAATGGGAAGAAGGTATTTTTCTTATTTATTGGAGGTCTTCCGGGCAAAAATTCCTTCTACCCTCTTGTATGGATTGGAATTGGTCGACCCAAAGCATTGGGATTTTTTAACTGGGTTGAAGGAAAATTGTTAAGAAGCGTAACCTCCATTAATTCCGCCTGCTCAGTGGCCGCTTGCAGACTTGAGTTTGGCCTGCGCAGCAGTTGGGTGCAGGGCCTGGCAGCTGTAGTACGTTGTGTCGCAAGCTTAGCCAGAGGAGAAGCGGGGACTATGAGAATCCTTTTAAAGGCGGAATTATTGGGAAGTTTAAGAGAATATTCCCTAATTGTTAAAAATTTTAGTAAGGCTCTATCGCTTCTGCAGTTGGAGGAGAGTACCCTCTTTTCCTTATCCGCAGCCCAGTTAAAGTCTGTCTTGAAAGAGGCCTCCTGGGACCATAGCTACAGATTTGACAGCGACTCGATTCTTGTTAAGAAAGGAGTTAATCCCCTTACTGACTCATTTGCAAGAAAATTTGTGCAACCTTATGTCACTTGGAATTTGCCCCACGGCGTCGGGAGATTCTGGTTGCTCCTGAGGCAGGACTTGCTACCTCTAAATAATTTTCTGTTTAAATGGTACGGAGTCCCTGCAATCTGCGACTTTTGTCACTTGTCCACTCAAGACCGAATGCATGTACTTTTTATATGTCCAGTGCTGCGTCCATTTCGTCGTAAATGGTTAAGGCAAATATGCTTGCAAATGGATATTTTAAATGCTAATTCTTTTATGTTTGCTTTGCCTTATATAACCCCCCAAATGAGAGATTCTGTTTTAACATTTTTAATTTTTTTTTAATGCTTTTTAGCTATTTATTGAAGGCTTGCCTATGAAGTATGTATCTATGAATTATTTTGTATTGCGGTAATTGTTGTAAACTGTCTTTCTGGTAATGAATGGAGTTTTGTATTGTGTGTTTCTTTTATGTGGACCTCTATGGAGTTCCAAAACATAATAAAGATTGAACTTTTAACTTTGATATTGCATCTGTAGGTTTATAAAAAAAAAAAAAAAGGAGAGGACTGAATATTAAGAGCCAGCCTAATAGTCTTTCTCTGCCATCAAATTCCAGGTTTCTATGCTATGCGCTTTGTAGGCACAGCTTCCTAGATCTCGGAGTGGAACAGTAGAAGCAGAAAACCAATATCTTGAAGATAGTTTATTATTTAGCACGCATATATTTCACATAATGTTCAGGAATCATGCATACATTTGGCATTGATCGTATTATCAGCAATGTTTGTAGCCTGAGAGAGTCTGATTTCGCAGTTCATTTTCCATTACATTGTAGCACGTCGGGGCCAAAAATACAACTGAGCATGTGTTCTGAAACTGGTTCTGTACAGCCTTCAATGCATGCACAGGGGAAAGCGATGCCACCAGGTCTACAGAGCATATGTTGTTAGTCCCATATCAGGGCTAACCAACCCACCAAAATATATATCGAGAGAAAAATGGGCCAGCCCATTTTGGTGTCTGTTAAGTAATATGCTATTAAGCACTCCAAATGACCGGACCATGGCCTGATGTGTTTGACACCACAGATAATATGTCAAGAGATATGGGACAAGGCCCTCCAAATCAACAAGGACATGTTCCGATATGAATACAGCGTTTTCAACAATCAGTCACTGGGGTTGAGTCGAATTACAAGGTCAATCAACCAAGCCACTGAAAATTGCTTGTCACAAGGGGCCACCTAACCAATGAGAATGTATTCTCAGTTAGATGTAAGATCCAGTCAATGTGTATGGAGCCAAAAAAGGACAATCCAACTTGAGGAGTTTCCAGAAACAGATGCAGACCTATCCATTGGGCTTCTTATTCTACACTGAAATGGAGGAACCAGCCAACTCACTGAGCATGTTTCTGAAACTGGGTACCAGGGACCAATCATCCCATGACCATCTTCCGGAACAGGATGCCAGGGGCCAGCCAACCCACTGACTATGTTTCCAAAGCGGATGTGCCACAGGCCAGATATCCCACAACCTAATTTCCAGAGCTGTATGCCAGAGGCCAACCATCCTACTGAGCATGATTCTGGATCTGTATGCCAGGGGCCAAACAACATGCTGAGCAAGTTTTCAGAATTTGGTGTAAGGTTCCTTCCAAATCCCATGAGCATGTCTGTCTGGAGACAATGTAAGTATGTAAGGGGGAAATAGTTTGAAATTCTACTTGGATTTGGCATTTTCCTTGGTGGTGCCATTCCTTTCCCCAGTCTCAGCATGTCACATTTTAGTAGTACATCTGACAGTCTAAACATCATTGCCTACTGAAGCTTGTTAACTGAGTCCTACTAACCTTAAATGCAGTTATAAATTAGAGGTACAGTTGAATTCAGCACTCTGTTTTCAAGACCTGTGGAATATTGCCTTGTTTTAATGCTATAAAGTAGTTAGGTGAAATCTTCTTTTAGGCTCAAGCTTTCAGTTTATATATCCTCTGCTAGCTTCATTCCTTATTTGTTACCCATGTACCCAGCAGAATAATGCTCTGCCAATGCACCGTTTTCTTTCACACCACCCCATTTCCTTTCAAACCATGGTGTTTTCTTTTCTTGTTTTCTGCACGAATATTATCTGCTCTCATGTGGTCTCTGTTAGGTCGTTTCCAATTCAAGCCAATGAATGACAGACTTTAGGAGTGAGGGTCTTGCAAGGGCATATTTATAAAACCTATCGACTTTTAACCTCTGTAACATAGATAGCTACTGTTTTATTCTACGAAGGACAAGTCTCTGAAATAGTGTGCAGGGCTTATCAGTACTTCTGTGTAACAGTAGGTGGCTGAATGTTTGTTATAGTGAACTGAAGGAGATTAATCTAGATCTCTTTTCCCCATTATCTGACAGGCAAAGGTATCCATGGCAATTCTTGTGGATTTTTTTCAAAGCATCCCTGTTGGCCAATAAAGCAGCCAACTCTCTCTTTTAAGGCCTTGAATTTTAGATGCCGCTTGTCACTTTTCAACTCACAAAACAATCTTGGCTATTTTGTTTTTATAATGCTGTGGTGATATATGCATATACTGTAGAGGTACTCACTTTGCCACTGGATTCAAGCAAGCCGGGCTGAAGACGGCTGAAATGCCAGAAACCGGTCCTCGGTAGCTTGTTCCCGTTCCAGGGAAGGCATGGCTTGGCAGTTCGTGCTGGACTGTTCCCATGAGGCACAGGGTCAGACTGATTTGCATATGGCCATGTCTGAACTGGGGTGGCAGAGTGGGGTAAAGTATGGTGATGGATTAAGCCCAGATCAGTTGACTGGGGGTGAGTGCTTGTATTGTCAACGCTCAGACCATCATTTCCTTTGGTTTTTCTTTGTTCGCCATAAGTTGGCAGGGTATGCTCAGACGTGAGTCCCTTGCTCACTTTGCCACTGGATTCAAGCAAGCCGGGCTGAAGACCTCTGAAATGCCAGAAACTGGTCCTTGGTAGCTTGTTTCCGGTCCAGGGAAGGCATGGCTTGGCAGTTCGGGCTGGACTGTTCCCATGAGGCACAGGGTCAGACTGATTTGCAAATGGCCATGTCTGAACTGGGGTGGCAGAGTGGACTAAAGAACGGTGATGTATTAAACCCAGATCAGTTGACTGGGGGTGAGTGCTTGTATTGTCAACACTCCGTCCATCATTTCCTTTGGTTTTTCTTTGTTCGCCATAAGTTGGCAGGGTATGCTCAGACGTGAGTCCCTTGCTCACTTTGCCACTGAATTCAAGCAAGCCGGGCTGAAGACGGCTGAAATGCCAGAAACTGGTCCTCGGTAGCTTGTTTCCGGTCCAGGGAAGGCATGGCTTGGCAGTTCGGGCTGGACTGTTCCCATGAGGCACAGGGTCAGACTGATTTGCATATGGCCATGTCTGAACTGGGGTGGCAGAGTGGGGTAAAGTATGGTGATGGATTAAACCCAGATCAGTTGACTGGGGGTGAGTGCTTGTATTGTCAACGCTCCGTCCATCATTTCCTTTGGTTTTTCTTTGTTCGCCATAAGTTGGCAGGGTAAGCTCAGACGAGAGTTCTTTGCTCACTTTGCCACTGGATTCAAGCAAGCCGGGCTGAAGACGGCTGAAATGCCAGAAACTGGTCCTCGGTAGCTTGTTTCCGGTCCAGGGAAGGCATGGCTTGGCAGTTCCGGCTGGACTGTTCCCATGAGGCACAGGGTCAGACTGATTTGCATATGGCCATGTCTGAACTGGGGTGGCAGAGTGGGGTAAAGTATGGTGATGGATTAAACCCAGATCAGTTGACTGGGGTGAGTGCTTGTATTGTCAACGCTCCGACCCTCATTTCCTTTGGTTTTTCTTTGTTCGCCATAAGTTGGCAGGGTATGCTCAGACGTGAGTCCCTTGCTCACTTTGCCACTGGATTCAAGCAAGCCGGGCTGAAGACGGCTGAAATGCCAGAAACTGGTCCTCGGTAGCTTGTTTCCGGTCCAGGGAAGGCATGGCTTGGCAGTTCGGGCTGGACTGTTCCCATGAGGCACAGGGTCAGACTGATTTGCAAATGGCCATGTCTGAACTGGGGTGGCAGAGTGGACTAAAGAACGGTGATGTATTAAACCCAGATCAGTTGACTGGGGGTGAGTGCTTGTATTGTCAACACTCCGTCCATCATTTCCTTTGGTTTTTCTTTGTTCGCCATAAGTTGGCAGGGTATGCTCAGACGTGAGTCCCTTGCTCACTTTGCCACTGAATTCAAGCAAGCCGGGCTGAAGACGGCTGAAATGCCAGAAACTGGTCCTCGGTAGCTTGTTTCCGGTCCAGGGAAGGCATGGCTTGGCAGTTCGGGCTGGACTGTTCCCATGAGGCACAGGGTCAGACTGATTTGCATATGGCCATGTCTGAACTGGGGTGGCAGAGTGGGGTAAAGTATGGTGATGGATTAAACCCAGATCAGTTGACTGGGGGTGAGTGCTTGTATTGTCAACGCTCCGTCCATCATTTCCTTTGGTTTTTCTTTGTTCGCCATAAGTTGGCAGGGTAAGCTCAGACGAGAGTCCTTTGCTCACTTTGCCACTGGATTCAAGCAAGCCGGGCTGAAGACGGCTGAAATGCCAGAAACTGGTCCTTGGTAGCTTGTTTCCGGTCCAGGGAAGGCATGGCTTGGCAGTTCGGGCTGGACTGTTCCCATGAGGCACAGGGTCAGACTGATTTGCATATGGCCATGTCTGAACTGGGGTGGCAGAGTGGGCTAAAGAACGATGATGGATTAAACCCATATCAGTTGAATGGGGGTGAGTGCTTGTATTGTCAACGCTCTGTCCATCATTTCCTATGGTTTTTCTTTGTTCACTGCACAAACCCATAAAGAGGTCAAAACCCCCATGACCTTGCTGTTTTACAGGATCAGTATACCGTCCAATAAAGATAATTAATTGCTTCTTATTACATTTGTTAATAAAGCATTTGAATTAAATTGGAAAAACACAGTGGCCTGAAGTTGAAACTCTCAATTGATTTCGAAACTAAATGCACTTAAACCATGTCAGTACATTCTGATATGGTCGGAGTGCTTGGGTGTGGTTTGGTGACGTGCAACTCTTCATCAGCCTACACTGATACCTGACGGGGGCTATAATTAACTATAATTCCAGCAAGCATTTTAGTTTCTCTCATAGCCCACATCAATGGTTCTAAAGCCAAAATAAAGTGAAGCAGTGATCGTGAGCAGTCCTGCTGAGTAATTCTATATAATTTTATTGGATTTGATGTGTTACTTTTAACCAAAAGTGTACTGAATCAGGAGTTAAAAGTAGCATCCTTATAATGTTGATAAAACAAGTAGGTGTGTAAAATGTATAATATGATGTACAGATGCAACAACAATACATTTAATTTTGTTCAGAGATCCCTAAAATATGTTCTGCCTAAGGCCTCAGCAATTGAATACCCAAGACCATCACATTTCCAAAATCATTCATGAAATCTAAGTGGATTCCGTATGTGAAATTTGGCAATATTTCTCTCTCTCTACAACCCCCTCTCTCTCTCTACACCCCCCTCTCTCTCTCTCTACACCCCCCTCTCTCTACACCCCCCTCTCTCTACACCCCCTCTCTCTACACCCCCCTCTCTCTACACTCCCTCTCGCTACACCCCCCTCACTCTACACCCCCTGACTCAACACCCCCTCACTCTACACCTCCCTCACTCTACACCCCCCTCACTCTACGCCCCCCTCACTCTACGCCCCCCTCACTCTACGCCCCCTCTCTCTACACCCCCTTTCTCTACACCCCCCTCTCTCTACACCCCTCTATCTCTACACCCCTCTCTCTCTACACCCCTCACTCTATCTATCGCCCTCACTCTATCTATCGCCCTCAGTCTATCGCCCTCACTCTATCTATCTATCACCCTCAGTCTATCGCCCTCACTCTATCTATCTATCGCCCTCAGTCTATCGCCCTCACTCTATCTATCTATCGCCCTCACTCTATCTATCTATCGCCCTCACTCTATCGCCCTCACTCTATCGCCCTCACTCTATCGATCTATCGCACTCACTCTATCGCATCACCACAGCATCACCCGGCATCACCACAGCATCACCCGGCACCACCACAGCATCACTCGGCACCACCACAGCATCACTCAGGGTTACCACAACATCACTATGCGCTACCACAGCATCACTGAACGCCAAAGCATCACTCGTCGCCACCACAATATCACTCAGCGCCACCACAGCATCAATATGTGCAACCATTCAACAACAACTGGTTCAAATACGTTCTCTCAATGTTTCAACCTTTATTACAAATGTCACAAAAAGATGTTAATATTTCACTTCTGTTCTTGGATTTTCGTCACAATAAAATTCACTGAACATAATCTTACAAACGTTATTTACAAAAGTTTAAGCTATTGCCATTATAAATTACAATAACTTTTATTAAACATTAATTATTAAAAAAAATAAAAGCCATTGTTATTTGTAATATCAATACATCTAAGTCCCGTAAATACAACACATATTGCATTTCAAATGCTATAGGGGTCACATTTGCGAAAGTTAAAACTATTGGCACTGTAAATAACAAAGCTATTAATTTAGCTGTGTTCAAAACCAACATATAAATACAAAATGTGTCATTTACAATACCAATGGCTCATACTTTCCTAATGCGAGACCTATTGCATTGCAAATGCTTGTTTTCATTGTGTCCCACTCTTGTGCCTGATGTGCATTCTCCACGTACTTCATTGTAACGTAGTAACCACCATTAACTAATCATATGAAGAGGAAATAAGATATTTGTTCCACATGCCATTCCTGAACCCCCAACTTGCTCATAATTAAAGTGAGTTTGAGCTGCCTTCATGTGTTCCCCAGAGTGTATGGTCTCTCAACAGAAGAGTGCATGGAACTTCTTCTATACTTTGCAGTTTTTTGGTTATATAATGCAGAACTGCATACCTTAAATCTGGACTTATTTTAGGGGGTTGGGATTCGGGAATAAATGCACGGTATCACACCTTCTCGGTGCAAGGTTAATGCAGTGCTGCATGCTGTTGGGGCGCCAACCAATGTGTTAAATATGAACCTTCCAAGTGGTTAAGTCCATATATACAGCTGTGTCTGGTGTTACAAGGTGGTGAGAGGTAGCATACATTTTGGCATCAAACTCCTCAGATCTACCTGGTAATCCTGATTGAATTCTTTCAAATAGGAGGATCTAGGTGAAGGCTGGAATGGTCTTTGAAGAAATATCTTTATGAAGTTATATAGGGGTTATTTGATAAGTCAGTGCTATTTACCTTTGGTAAGGAGGAATGAATATCAAACTGGCTGTTTGATTCTGATGGAATTTACCCCACTCTACTGCTTTTTTGGTGACTGCACTCAAACATACAGGGCACTAATCCTTTAGTCAATGGGAACGTCTGGGCATTATATAGGTCTAATGAGCACTTCTGAGGTGTGTACCGCATATCGTATCATTTAATGCATATATTTAACTTCCCAGCTCCATTTCCATGTTTTATTTTGTAAATATATGATGTTTGGGGATTGAGTATACGAAATGTAAATATATTTCATGTATTTGTACTAATTCTAAACCATTTGCTGTATAGCATAGGTGTGCAATGCAGATTTGATCTAACTGTGTATGGTAACCTTGCACCACTCAACGGTTAATGAACAAGTTAAGCCAATAAAGGATCCACCAGTGCATTAGCAGTTTATCCCTTTGTCTGGGCTCTTTTTTTCTGCTTGTCTAAACGAAGATGATGTAATGTTTATCTGAAGGGGGCTGGGTCATACAAGGTTGTCACAATAACCCTGACTGTGTAAATTATTGAAATTTGTGTTCATTATGTGCACTATTACTATATTGGATATTTTGGAAATTCAACATTATTTCCCACTTTTTGATAGAGATTTCTAACCACAGATTCCTCACCTTGTGAATTTGCCCAGGTGTCAGACTTTACCTGGAGATTTTGCTAGCAATTTCACTGCGCATTGGTAGGTGAGTGGTGCGGCTCAGCGTTGAATCTGTCGTGGCCCACATATGACATTTGGGGACACTTATGTGTGCGACCTCTGCATTTTGACATCAGCTCCTTTCTTTCTCCTCCTTTGAACGTGTATCCAGAGCTTTTTCAGTACTGTCATTCTGACAGTCTTGTTTCCTTCTAAAACTTGCCAGTGGGCAGTATTTCTCAAATAAAAAAAAACAGGTTTTAAGTAGTATCACAACTGTTATCGTCCAAAGTTAGTGATTGACACCCACAATGTCCCACAACTCTGCCTCATGAGACTGCTGCAGTAAAATGAAGCTTAAGGCTATTCGTGAGCACGAACCAAAACTCGCCATTGCCGAACTTCACAATCAAAGCTGAGGAAGTGATCTAGGTTGGAGCCAAGAGTGTGGATAAGCTCTCGCTTCTTAGACAGCTCCTGTGATCGATTGTAATTGAGGCCACAAGTTTCAGGTAAGTTGAAAAAAGCCAAGAAACAGAAGACATCCAGGCATGGGTCTTCATTGCCTGCCACCCTCACAACTCAGATTTGCGTGACTCCCCGGGCAAATCTAAGCTTCAAAGTCTGTCCTCCAGGTCGGAACCGATTGCAGCACCTGCCCGGATGCACCCTGAATACCCCTGGCCATCAGGAACACCACAACAGGTCCAAGATCTGAAACAGGCTATAGACACTATTTTTGGTGACCCATCAGATCCCTCTGGCACACCTTCAGTCCCCAAGGATCCATGGGTACTTCCAGTTGCGTTACGTCCAGCAGAACACCCAGATTCTAACTGTACCCCTCGAATCAAGAGTGGCCTCTTCCTCAAGTTCAGCTCCACCAACTCCAGTGGCGCACTTGATGCCATCCACAGCGCCAGGTCTGATGTCACACTCTGCACAACATTGATTCAGACATCGACACAAGTACCGATGTCGGAAACAGAACCAATAGTTTTATTAGACTCCTAATCACATTCTCTTCTGCCCAGACCTCAAGAATCTGCCCAACCTGAACCTTACACATACACCCCCTACTATAATGATGACAAAATATGACAAAGGCAACATATTTCATGACAGACCAGAGTACTCTTATTTGCTCGCCAGTGTGGTGCGTCGTCGCTACAACTGGATTCACTCCACTGTCTTTTCTTCAGACGTCCAGCAATCCTTGATGGGCATGCCCATCGACTGCTCTTGGCTGTTTGGAGCGAATTCTGACTCAGCCTTAGAAAGGGATAAAGAGAGCTAGTCCACTGCTTGCTCCCTAGGCCTAGTCCTTCGAGGTCTCCAAGTTCATAAAATGTAGCTTAGATAGAGGCAATAAGGCAGTCATCATCCTTTAGGATCTGTCAGCTGCTTTTGACACTATGTCTTATCCTGTTGGAACGTCTGGAGGCAGTCAGGTTGAAGAGTAGAGCCAACCTATGAATAAAATCCTTTTTATCAGATCGAGCTCAGGCGGTCGTACCCCCACCCTCCTCCCCCAGGTTTTAAGATATGCCTCATGGCTCAGACTTTAGCCCCACTCTGTTTAAGTTCTACATGGCACCTTTGGCCAAGGTGGTACAACCTTGAGGTTTTAATATGATCTAGTACACCAATGACACAGAACTTTTGCTCTCCTTCTAGCAGGTGAATGACCCAATGGTGGAATGTTTCCAGGGTTTCCTTACCAATGTAACTAGTTGGATGCAACAGAGCTATCTTAAGTTGAACTCCAATAAACTGGAAGTTCTAGTATTTAGACAACCGTCTTTTTTTTTATCTCCTGAGGCTATGACCAAAAGACCTCGGAGATCCCCCTACTCCAACTGCAGTGGTGAGAAACCTTGTGGTAAAATTTAATAAAAATCTTGAGGAAACAGAAATTTTTAGGTAGTCAGTGTGTCCCCCCACTCGCACCCTATCCATGCACCCGTGCCCCATGTATGTCATGTAATTCCCTTCCCGTGTCTGCTATGATAATGCCTCTGCATTTCCGTCTAATGTTAGCATGTCAGTTAGTGAGCCCTCCATGTATAAAGTACCGATTCCGCATTAAGTCCTACGTTTCCAATGCATTTACATGGTGCACTTTTAAATACCGCAAAGCACACGTTTCTCCACGTTTTTCTGGCCCAGTTGAGCCAGGCCCTGAATTGAGGCTCCGAGCCTCTTCTGTCTCAGAAAGCTGCAGTTTAGGTATGCATCCCTGGCCTCTACCTTACTTCCTGCCCAGCCGAGCGGTGCCGGGCTCGGCCTGGCCTGCCTGCCAAGACGGCATTTGTCCTACAGTTATCTGTTCAGCCACCGCAAAAACACATTCCAGTCTAGTGAAATAGGTAAACATATTCCCGTCTGCAGAGCAAAGGGCCCTGCCTTCCTGTCTCCTTGCAAGTAATTTAATGCACCCGTTACCATGGTAGGCCCATGGCCCCCGTACATTGCACAAAGACACATATGCACGCCCTAGCATTCAGTATTGAACGGCCTCTGCCCGAGAGACCTTTTACTTCAGACGATACATCCTCCAAACACAAGATATCAGATATGCTATAGGTGCAGGTCGTTCTGACATCCCAGACACCAGACTCCTCTACTAGTGCTAAAGTCAAGCCCCCAGCTCTCCCCAGTTACACGTCAATACCACGTCATGTTCAGTTGCACGCGCATGTATGGTAAAGGTTTCTGCTGACCCTGCAAACTTTTCTTTTTGCATCCACCCACTTATGACGCTTCTGTGACTCATCTGGTACACACCTCCGTGTACGCCTCCTTACACGCCTTCTTTTACGCCCATGTGTTCTTATCTCTCTCTTTTCACTTGTTACGCCTACTGTATTCATTGCAATTGTACAGTTTTACTATATATAATGTGTGATGTTAATAAAACGTTAGATATCCCTTCCTGAACCTTAGTGGCGATGGAACCCGATTCTCAGTGACTCGAGTCAACTTAATTAAAGCCCGTATGACTCAGATACCACTGCCTCTCATTTTTTTTGAGCTATCCTTATTGTAATTTAATGTATAGAAAAATAGTCCCGGTAATTTTATTTACCACATAATCTGGTGCCCGAATAGGGACCCCTCCCCTTCCCCACGCGCCGGCGATGTAACGCAGGCCCCTGACCCCTTCTACAGCCGTGACGGACTCCTTTCTGTGCCCACTCGTGGGTTTTCCTGCTAAACTCCCTCAGGCCCACGGAGGAGACAGAGACTGCGACCAGGCATCCAGACGAGGCGGTGAGGAAGGCGGAGAGTCCCGACCAGAGCCCATGCCGAGAGAGCAAGGTCCGAGGTATCCGGAGGCCCACCTGTTCCAAGGCGCATGCGTAGTAGTAGCAGTCCGAAGCCGTAGCAGTCCAGTCCATTCCAGTATCGAGTTTCCGAGGCCTTCAGTTTTGCTTCCCGGTGAGTACCGTTGTTGGGAACGCATATAGACGGGTTCATTTATTTGTGCCCGGTCCAGATGGGTCTGGGTACACAGACCCGGTCCAGACGTGTCCATCTAGGTGGATACGGTATGACGTGTCTCTTTATGGGACCGGTATGTCTGTACTGTTTTAGCAGTGCATCCAGTAATTCAGTATTCTAGTATTGTCTTTCGAAATATTCAGAATTGTGTTATTCTATGTACCAGGTAGTATCTGTCCAAAATGTTTTAATGTGTTTAGTGTCGTGGTGTGAATGATTGTTTGCAATTTATTACTGTGTTTATTGTGTTCACGTTCAAGTAAGTTCAAACATGCCGTTGTTTTCGAAATTACGTCAGATAAGAACCAGGAAAGGGATACTCGAAGAAGCAGTTCCCGTCCCTCCTAAGGATACTCCCGGACATTTTATGTACCATAAACATGGCTTAGATGCCATACTGTACTTAGACTTATGGGTTGACTACACCAAAGATCTGGAAGAGAAATATAGATGGCCTGTCTCAGGGACATGGTATGCTGAGTGCATCATGAGAGTAGAGGAAGCACTGTGGAAAAAGAAAGCCAGACAATCCCAGAAAGATGCCATAGAATTGTGGCGTAAAGAAGCGCATAGAAGAACAGAGAAAGAATTCAGGAAAGCAGAGAAAAATAGAGAATCAGCAGAGAAGGCACAGGAAAAGGAATTACTAGAAGAAGGTGAACGAGTTAGAGCAGAACAATTAGATAGACAAAGAAATGCCCTTATTAAAGGCATGTACCCCCTTCTCGCCGAGGGCCTACCTAAGGCGACTCCGGAAGTACCCAGTAATTTGCCGCCACCACTGGTCCCAACTAAACTCCGTCATAAACAGACCGCAGCGGACATTTTCCTTTCTTCCTATTTAGATGACGCTGCTCCAGAGTATGTAAATGTAAATGTACCACCTACTAATCCTCCTCCTCAGCCCCCTGTTAATAATACGACTTCCCCCATCGTTCCTCCGGTTACCAACCCCCCTCCCAATCCTTTTCACTCAGCACCTGTAGTTCAGGATCAACCTGCCATACCAGTGACAACGTTACCAGTAGCTACACTACCTGCTACACTACCAGCAACAGCACAGCCAGTAATAGTCGATGCAGGTCTAGGCGATCACAATTTAGGAGCAGCGGGAGGAGGACCCCCTCTCACCCCGCCTCAAGTAAAACGAACATCACTAAGAGAACTAGCATTACAGCGCACGCCAAAAGCAGCTACATACGCAGCCCTTAAACAGTACCTTACTGATTGCATATATGATCCAGTACCAGGCGAAGATCAAATGCTTGTATATTCATTACGTGTACGACGCGTTACAAACTATTTGAGCATTCTACCAGACATGAGGGAACATCTAGACAACATATATCATTTTATTAGAACGGGGGAGAGACCAGAAAGTATTCACGAGGCCATGGCACACAGGAAAGTGGAGATCCAAAATATGATCTTACAGTTTTTGATAAATTGTTTGATAAGGGAACAAGACCAGCCAGGTAAAAATAAAGATGAGATGAAAGTCCTGATAAAATGGAGTGACAACATAGCTGATGGTAAACATAGTAAACAGAGTTGTATAGAAGCCATGTACAGAAAGATTCGTAAAGAAATCCTTGACATACACGAGAGGGAACGAGCAGAGAGAGAAGCTGAGAAAGTGGATGATGAAGTCTCAGAAGACAATGATATAGAAATCGAGAACCCGGATAAAATACAGTACGTAGGTAGGGCGAGACCCTTCGATAGACCTATACGCCCAGAATGTAAGAAACGTTTTCTTTCTCCCATACCAGAACAATGTTCTCTTGAACATCTATTCCAAGCCACTGATAAAGTACTGAAACAACGAGTAGGTTATAGCAAACTTAGTACCATGCATGAACAGGAACTAGCCCGGTCAGCAGTACAATGGGCTGGCAATACTAGTGTATATAAAGATGACATAGTAGTGCAAACATTTTTGAATCTTCCCGCGGAAGAACAGCGATTAGCTGGTATGTATATGATTCAACATCTCATTACATTGTACGAAAGTCAGCATTCTGATCCAGGTCCCCTATATAATATATTAGACGAGTTACTCCTAGGAAGATGGAGAGGCCTAGGTACCGATTTAATTAATGTCATTCTAGAACAGCAACACAAATTCAGAACTTTCCTGACTCCACATTTTGTTCCTGTTCCACACCAAGAAAGGAAGACTTTTCACATAGACAGACAGAATCCTTTACGTGAGGTTCATCCCGTTAGAGATAATGGAGGTACACTTCATCGAGTATACGTTTACACACCCTTGACGAAAATGGAATTATTGGAAATGAAAAAATGAGTGCCCTGTCACGATAAAGATCCAGCAGGGTTCCACCGTGAATTAAAGGACATGCTCCGCATGGGAGAGTATACATATGCTGATACACTTAAAATGTTAAAAGTTCTGTTACCTGCTGGCATTTACGAAAAACGTAAAGAAAAAGAATGGGAAGTGGGAGAGAAAAAGATTAGTTGGGCAGAATTAGAGAAGGAGGATAATACACGAGTCCCTGGTACTGGCCTCGGGACTAAAGCTAAAGAATTACCAGAATTATTAATACAGGTCTTGCCGATGTTATTGACTACTAAAAAGGAAGATTGGGATGCTATTTCTGCCTGCAAACAGAAACAAGATGAAGACACTAGCGATTTCTATTCTAGATTCGAAAAATGTTTCATTATAAATAGTGGCCTAAAACAATTAGTGAATCATATCCACATCTTTTTGTGACCAAATTAGTAGAGAATTCTTTACCGCAGGTTAAAAATAGAGTACTAAAGGTTGAGAGTACCTGGCAAGCTAATACCCCTTCCCAAATGTTACAAATGTTACAGTACCATCAGAACCGAATTAGAGAGGAGCAGGAACACGAAAAGAGACGTATGAAAGACACGAAAATGAAAGTATTAGTTGCCCAAACGGTTCCGGCAGCTGATGGTCAGAAAAAAGGCGCGCCACCTGTAAAAGGGACGTGCAACTATTGTAAACAGCCAGGTCACTATATAAATGAATGTGCCGTCCTGAAACACAATATATCTACAGGCAAGACGAAAGAAAGACCGCGTCCTCCTAGACAGGAACACATTCCGCAGAACACGCAACCTCCTCAGAATACCCAACAGACAGTAGCCGTGCCCCAGCCCATAGCTGCCACACAACAAGTTACACAGCAAATGTACCAGTATGCTCAGTCAGATTACCCGGATTATCAACAGTATTCATGAAACAGCCTAGAGAGGGAGGTTGGCTTGCCCCTAATCGAGGTTCCTGTAGATCAAGAGGGTCCCTATGTACATAGTCAGGTATTAGGGAAAGACAGAAAATTTTTGATTGACACAGGGGCGAGCAGAACTACCATCAGTCATGACGAGGTTCCAGGGGCACCCCTCTCAGGCTCACGAAATATTTCCCTGGGATTTTCAGGAAAGCCTATTGTTAACGAAGTGTCAAAGCCAGTTTCCCTAGAAGTTGGTCCATTGTCCCGTACTACAGACTTGTTACTTACGAAATCATGTCCAGAAAACTTGCTTGGTATAAAAACGTTGAAAGAACTAGGAGCAGTAATTTGTTGTTCTCCGGAAGGAGTGAGATTGTTTTTACGTGATTTTAAAGGACATTATGTGTTGAGAGATTTTGATCCAAGATTGCAGAATGTACCACAGCATTTATGGGCAGAAGGTCCGACTGATGTAGGTTGCATGCACATTACACCATACCGTGTTACCCTCAAACAAGGAGTTGTACTGCCCCGAATCCGACAATACAAGTTACCACCTGAGGCTGTAGTTGCCTTACTGAAAATTATTGACGAACTCATTGCACAAGGAGTGGTTTTAGAAACTGACTCCAATGTATGTAATTCTCCTATCATTTCGATTCTTAAACAAACTGACCCGAATGCACCACCGGTCTATAGACTGGTGATCGACCTTCGAGAATTGAACAAATGCATAATACCTCAGTACCCAGCGGTACCAGACATTTCTTCTTTATTGACTGCCATTGATTCCGAAGCTGCGTTCTTCACTGTAATTGATCTCAAGAACGCCTTCTTTAGTGTTCCCATCCATCCGGAAAGCCAGTATCTTTTCGGATTCTGTTTAAATGGCCGAAGCTTCAAATTTGCACGTGCTCCTCAAGGGTTCACAGAAAGCCCCAGTATTTATAGTCAAGCTCTGAAACGACAACTAGACAGTATTCACATGCCTACTGACACTGCCCTACTCCAGTATGTTGATGATCTATTGATTACAGCACGGACAGAACGAGACTGCGAACGTGCATCACTGACAGTCTTATATTTCCTGGCCGAAAAGGGGCATAAAGTGTCCCCTTCGAAGCTACAGTTCTGTTCCCAGCAAGTGGTATACCTTGGGCACTTGCTGTCCAAGAGGGGTAGACAACTGACACCAGACCACATTCAGTTAATTGCACATCTTCCACAGCCCAGGACACAAAAGGAAGTACGAGCCTTCATTGGCCTCACTTCTTACTGCCGACAATGGATTCCTCAGTATGCATATCTAGCCAAACCACTCATACAGTTGACAACACAGGAGGCAGCGACTTCGACTGTCCTCCCTTGGACTCAGGAACATACACTTGCTTTTGATGAATTGAAGAAAGCCCTATGTCAAGCACCTGTTTTAGCGACACCATGTTACAGCAAACCTTTTACACTTTTTGTCACTGAACGCGATGGCACAGCATTATCTGTTCTCACACAAGATCAGGCAGGAAAACATAAGCCTTGTGCTTATTTTTCTAGTACATTGGATCCAGTAGCCCAGGCATTGCCTGCGTGCCTAAAGTCAGTTGCAGCAACACCTCTAGCAATCAGACAAAGCGACTCCATAGTGTTAGGACATCCCCTGACAGTACAGGTTCCACACTCCGTGGAAGTTCTCTTAAACAGGACACAGACACAACACCTGACCATAGCAAGACTGACAGGATATGAACTGACATTATTCCAGCCACACATAGAGATCAGACGTTGCAACGTATTAAATCCTGCTACACTGTTACCCTCGATTACAGCAGACCCTACGCCGCATGACTGTGTGGAAGTCATTAACACAATGACGAAACCGAGACAAGACTTGACAGACATTGCATTGCCCGACCCAGACCTGACACTTTATGTGGATGGTTCATGTATGAGAACAAACACAGGAGAGTTAGTGGCCGCATATGCAGTGACCACTGAAACTGAAGTCATAGAAACACATCGTATTGACACCTTGTCTGCTCAAGCAGCAGAGCTCATCGCTCTGACCCAAGCCTGCATACGAGCCAAGAACCTGAAAGTAAACATATACACAGATTCACAGTACGCATTCGGAGTCGTTCACGACTTCGGTGTCCTCTGGCAAGAAAGACTTCTCATGGAGCTAAGATACAGCATGGTCCCCTCATTCAAGCTCTGTTAGATGCAATACACTTGCCAAAAGCCATAGCCATCATGAAGTGCAAAGCACATACGAAAGTTACTGACACTATTTCCCAGGGTAACGACCTGGCAGATCGAACAGCCAAGTTTACAGCCCAGACTCATACAGCCATTCCAGCTAACACGAAAAAGACTGAAGTAACTCCACTGACCTGACGAATTGCATGACAGTCAGGGATCCCACACAAGATGTACCCGACATACAGACACATGCCACTCCGGACGAAATCAAGAAATGGACTGAACAAGGAGGGGTCCAGACAGATCAGGGATGGATGACAAAGGGGAAAGCCACATGGTTTCTCCCGACTCTATGGTTCAAGTTATCATTAATACAGCACATAGTCCAGCACATTTAGGAGAAAAAGTCATGTTAGACAGCATACAGAACATTCGGTCCAACAAACATTTACGTGCAGCAGCAAAACAGAAAGTACGTACCTGTATGATCTGTTGTCAGTTCAATCCAGGCAAAGGCATTCCCATGGAACAAGGTGGATTTCATCCTCCTGACCACCCTTTTGAAGTCCTCCAGATGGATTATATCCAGATGGACCGATGTCTAGGATTCAAGTATGTCCTCGTAGTTGTATGTGCCCTATCCAGATGGACAGAAGCGTACCCAGTCCCAGATTACACTGCCGTGACCACTGCCAAACAGTTGGTCCGTGAATTCTTCCCGCGATACGGCTTGCCCCGTGTCATGTACTCAGATAATGGACAGCCATTCTCTTCTGAACTCATGAAACAGGTATCTCTCCTGTTAGGGTACCAGTGGAAGTTCCATTGCGTACTAAATCCAGAGGCAGCTGGCCTTGTAGAGAGACACAATCAGACTCTGAAAACACGACTAGCAAAGATCTGTGCAGAAAAAGGCGTAGATTGGATGGTAGCCTTGCCGGTTGCCCTCTTTTACTTGCGTATGGTTGCCCATTCCAGAACCGGACTATCTCCTTATGAGGTTGTCTTCGGTAGACCCCCGAATATTTGGGGTACACCTATGCCTAGGAAAATAACTGACGTTGACAGTAATATGCTGACAGATTACCTGGCTTCCTTGATGTCTGCACTACTCTCTTGTCATTCGCAGGTTGCCGCCGCCTTTCCAGACAACACCCAGGTTAAGGATCACTCCATTGTCCCTGGTGATATCGTGCTTGTAAGAAATTTCGACAGGACAAGCCCCCTGGAGCCGCGTTGGAAGACACCGAAACTTGTTTTGTTAACAACGAGGACAGCAATAAAGGTGGAAGGACGTAAGGGCTGGATACATGCCCATCACGTCAAACGCTTCCACGGACTTGGCTCAGATTCCAAAGACTGTTTCGCGAAGGTTTCTGAGAACATTTCTGATAACGACACTAAACTCCCTTTGTTAGAGAAAACTCCGCAGCAGGAGTATAAAGCCAAACTACGGTCTAGTAAGTCAGGCAGCGTTTAATTGTTTAAGTCCCCCTCGGGTGAAGCGGTTAGACAGGTTCCTGACATGTATGAGATAGACCCAAATAGTCAGAGAGATAGGCGTAATGAAATGAAAAAGAAATATTGCAAAAAACCTACGCAGCAGATGTATTATCACTTTGATTATTATGTTTTTTCTGAGTATATCGATTATATGTATGAGCTTGACGCTACATGTTTTCTTTCCTCCTCTTGGTTCACATGTACATTCTTCTTTCAATGACACTATAGGGCACACATTCAGTGACCTGCCACCTCACGAATTATCCTATCGACTAGCACTGCGCAACAACACTTTTATCCGTATGTTACACCACTCTCATCAGACCAGCAATGTCACGAATTGCTGGGTATGCGGCCGACTCCCACCTTACCAGAAAATGAAGGGAGCTCTGCCCCTCTTTCCTTATCCGTTTTCACACAATGGTTCGTGCGGAGCATGGTTTGCTTTAATGTCATCACTAGGCAGTAAGTCCACAGTTTCCCAGAGCAATTGGATATGGGGGAACCTGAATACAGTTATGAATAAAGCCTGTTTCCCAGACAAGGACGGTCTTCCCCAAAGGACAGGGACCGATCTAGAAAATGAAGTGCATGATTTAGGTAATTTTTCCCTTAACCTCATGATTCTGAATGTCCAGTCTGAGACTAATTCAGACGTGCCGTTTATAACAGTTTTACCAGTGAAAGGTGAATTATGCGTTAGAAAGAATGGTTCAGTACATCTAGGACACAGTGATTGTAATACTGTGGTCGAATTCAGTGATAAAGGAAAATCTACTTTCAAAGCTTCCCGCCATTCTTATTTTATTTGTGGTCAGACAGCTTATGTACGTCTGCCCTTAGATTGGGGTGGAACATGTTATATTGCGTTCCTATTGCCACCTGTTTTCCTAGCCCCATCTAATTATCACCGAGATTCCCATCTCGTACATATAAGACATAAGAGGGAGATCGAGTCCCCAATTGTCGATCAGACTGAGACAGCGTGGGAGCAATATACAGATTTCAATAAAGGATTCTTTTTCTTTGTGGGTCCTGTCCAAAACAGTAAACTAATACGCAAATTAACCAGAACTTTGGAAGCAGTAGGTAACCTGACTGAAGAGCAGTCTGCTATGAGACTTGCTGTTCTTCAAAACCGCCTTGTTCTTGACGTCATCTTGGCCGATAGGGGCGGAGCTTGTAGAGTGATCGGCTCCAGTTGTTGTGTGTTTATTCCAAATAACGCACCATCAGTGTATACAGCAATAACAAGGCTCCATAAAATAGCTTATCAAATACACCAGAATCCTGGCACCTAGACTTGGTCCGGTTGGCTCTGGAGTGTGATATCAGCCTGGGGATGGAAAGTACTGTCATTTCTAGGAATAATATTGCTCATATTATTCAGTTGTCTCTGTCTGCAATGTGGGCCAGCGATTTGCGGCTTGTGCGCCACTGCTTGCATTCCCCATTCACGTTCACGTTCCCGTGCTCGAATGGCCCGAATGAAAAAAGACGAGCAAATGATGTTATACGAACAAATAGATGGTCTCATGAAAATAGATATATCCTGAAGGGCACAGTAGGGGCCAAGGAGGGAATGAGGAAACAGAAATTTTTAGGTAGTCAGTGTGTCCCCCCACTCGCACCCTATCCATGCTCCCGTGCCCCATGTATGTCATGTAATTCCCTTCCCGTGTCTGCTATGATAATGCCTCTGCATTTCCGTCTAATGTTAGCATGTCAGTTAGTGAGCCCTCCATGTATAAAGTACCGATTCCGCATTAAGGCCTACGTTTCCAATGCATTTACATGGTGCACTTTTAAATACCGCAAAGCACACGTTTCTCCACGTTTTTCTGGCCCAGTTGAGCCAGGCCCTGAATTGAGGCTCCGAGCCTCTTCTGTCTCAGAAAGCTGCAGTTTAGGTATGCATCCCTGACCTCTACCTTACTTCCTGCCCAGCCGAGCGGTGCCCGGCTCGGCCTGGCCTGCCTGCCAAGACGGCATTTTTCCTACAGTTATCTGTTCAGCCTCCACAAAAACACATTCCAGTCTAGTGAAATAGGTAAACATATTCCCGCCTGCAGAGCAAAGGACCCTGCCTTCCTGTCTCCTTGCAAGTAATTTAATGCACCCGTTACCATGGTAGGCCCATGGCCCCCGTACATTGCACAAAGACACATATGCACCCCCTAGCATTCAGTATTGAACGGCCTCTGCCCGAGAGACCTTTTACTTCAGACGATACATCCTCCAAACACAAGATATCAGATATGCTATAGGTGCAGGTCGTTCTGACATCCCAGACACCAGACTCCTCTACTAGTGCTAAAGTCAAGCCCCCAGCTCTCCCCAGTTACACGTCAATACCACGTCATGTTCAGTTGCGCGCGCATGTATGGTAAAGGTTTCTGCTGACCCTGCAAACTTTTCTTTTTGCATCCACCCACTTATGACGCTTCTGTGACTCATCTGGTACACACCTCCGTGTACGCCTCCTTACACGCCTTCTTTTACGCCCATGTGCTCTTATCTCTCTCTTTTCACTTGTTACGCCTACTGTATTCATTGCAATTGTACAGTTTTAGTATATATAATGTGTGATGTTAATAAAACGTTAGATATCCCTTCCTGAACCTTAGTGGCGATGGAACCCGATTCTCAGTGACTCGAGTCAACTTAATTAAAGCCCGTATGACTCAGATACCACGGACTCTGCCTCTCATTTTTTTTTAGCTATCCTTATTGTCATTTAATGTATAGAAAAATAGTCCCGGTAATTTTATTTACCACAATCTCCCCGTGAAACCACAAATCCGAAAGATTACTGAAACTTGTTTTGGGGTACTCAAGTCTTGACAAAATACTTTAAAATTCTTACCTGCTTACAAAAGGAAGCCTATCATTCAAACACTGGTGATCTCCTGGTTGGATTATTCCAACTCTTTTTACTTGTGGATCCCCACAAGGTTTCTAAACAAACTACAGCTGGTGCATAACCTGGCAGCTCGCATAACTTTATATTGCCCAAGAGGACAGTGTATAGGGCCCAGACTAAAGAAGCTCCATTGGTTACTGGTGAACAAAAGAGTTATTTTTAAGGTTATGTTGATTACCACCAGAGCCCTTCATAAAAAGGGGCCTCTCTATCTTTGCAGGAAATTAAGCAAATGTATTGACTGTAGAGATATGAGCTTCTCCAATCAAGGACTTCTTTCCATTACCAGAGTGTGGCAGGCCAGTAGAGGTGGTAATTCGTTTTGCCTTCTGGCAAAGAGGCTGTCGAATGGTCTGTCTAAAGAGTTAAGGGACACCGGTTTAGAAGTTAAGTTCAAAAAAGATCTGAAAAACATTTTTTTAAGGATGTTTAGTCTCAGGCAAGGTTTTGCCTGCTAGCAGCAGTGGAATGCTTCCTTGGTGACTAGCACTCATTACAACGCATGTGTTTTGTACACATGCCATTAAAACGCAAGTCGTTACAATGACGCGTTGTTACATTGCATGCCATTAAAATGCAAGTAGTTACAACGACGCGTTGTTACATTGCATGCCATTACAAGGCAAGTTGTTACAGCGATGTTACCCCCTAATTACTATACCCCTACAGCAAGTCGTAACGACTTGCGTTGTAATTCCATGCGATGTAACAACGCGTTGTTGTAACGACTTGCGTTGTAATGGCATGCGATGTATCGCATGCGTTGTAAACTATATTTTCCTTTCTTGGTAGCAGCTGTTAGTGCTTTAGAAGTAGCATTTTATTAATTCATTAAGCCTGTTCTTCTGCTATCCCGGCAATTTTGCCCCTTTCAAGGCTGTGGCAAGGGATAACAACAGAGGCAACACCAATACCTACCTCCACAGCAACAGATCATCTCAGTCCTTTCAGGAAGAAGCTGGGGACCAGGCCGACAAAATACAGTCCCCAAAGGACAATCTGCTACACATACCCGAGCTGCCCCTCCACTCTCTGCAGCCGCTTTAGAACCATTTTAATTTGCCTTTGGCGGCACACAATCAACTGGTTGGAGGTTACATCCCCTTTCACCTCCAGGGAGGAGCAATGGGCACACCAGATCGTGCAACAGGGCTGCTCCACACGTTTCCTGTTCCACTCAGTGGATATGCCTGTAACACCACAACACCTTCTGGGGACCACTTTTTCATACTCCAACAAGCAGTTCAGGCTCTTTCAGCAAAGGGAATGATAAAAAAGGATGGAGGTGTTCGGGCCTTTGTAAATCTTCACCCTCTGAAATTCTTCCTCTGGAAGGACAAGTTCAGAATGCTCATGGTGGCCAAGGTTCCCTCTGTCCTAGATCCAGGAGACTGTACGGTGACGTTGGATTGTAGGGCACCTATTTTTCTACATTCCCATTGCTACCTGCAGTGTAAGGAACAAGAGAACTTTCTGTTCTTGGTGCTCCCCTTTGGCCTTGCCAGTGCACCTCAGTGTTCACGAAGGTGATGACTGCAGCTAAACTGTGGAGGTTGTGGGTATCAGTCTTCCCATACCTCAGTGACTAGCTCCTGAAGGAAGGCTTGCTTCAAGCAGTTGTACGCCACCTCCAGACAACAGCCGACCTGTTGACATCATCCAACTTTTCTATCAATATGCCGAAGTCACACGTGACCTCTTCACAATGGCTCCCCTTCATCGGAGCCACCCTGGATATGGTGCTCTTCCAAGCATTTCCTCCACTTCAGCGAGTCCAGTACGATCAGGCTATGACCTTGATGTTTCAAACCTTGACCTGGGTCTTAGTGAGAGTGGCTCCAAGGCTTCTGGGCCTCTTGGTCTCCTGCATCCTGTTTAAGACCACACCAGGTGGCATGTGCAGGCCCTGCAGTGGGATCTGAATTCTCAGTGGGCTCACCTTGAGTCCGTCCATCCAGTTGTCAAAGGAGACTGAGAAAGGCCTGCAGTAGTGGCTGTTTTAGTAGAAGCTGTTGTCAGGGTTGGGTGGCGGGATGGGGTGGGGGAGACACACGACAACAAAAACAAATAAAATAATAACTTGCATGCTCCCAGAATCCCCTGCGGACAATCCTTATGCTGCTTGAGAGCAGAGTCACATGAAAGCAGCGACAAGATTGGCTTAAGCGCCCTAGATTAGCACTCCCAGAGAGACTGGGAGCTAGTGCCTGCTGTCTCCAACCCGGCAAGGTAGCTCAGGTTGGAGCCCGCTTCAGTTTGCATGTCAGTTTGACCATCCTGAGACAGCCGGCCGAACGCGCTCCTCGGACTTAGTGGCCTCCCTGGCCTCAAGAGCTGACTGATAATCACTGTGGTATCGTAGGCTGACATTCATCATAGCGCAATATAGCGCTGAACCTCGCATTACGATTTTAATCTGCTTCGAAGCGCAACTTTAGCTTAATTGAATCTGCTGCCGCCTTTAGCATTGTGCATTGTGTGCTGCTTTGAACATTGATTTATTGAAGCTACCGCCGCCATTAGCATTTTAGATTCGTGCTGCATTGTATGCTTTGCTGTTAATTGCATCTTCCTCAGCCCCAGTTTCACTTTCCCAGGATCCATTTTGTTGTGTTTGTTTTGCCTTCCTTTGGCCCGCCTACCCTCCCCGATACCGCCTCCGAGCTGACCCGCCCACGCTCCGCCCCCCCCACTCGCCATTTATGTCAGATGTCCCAACGCGCAGCGTCCACGCGCTACGGCCGCGCCGAAGTTGCACCAAAGGTAAGCCCGTCTACGCCCGTCCGCGCCTGGACCGCGCCCAGCGCCAGACCCCCTGGCCCCCGTACCACCCACCCCTCCCGCATTACTTACGATGCCACCACCCTCCTAGCCCTTAACCCCGGCCGTCCCCCCAACTGCGTCCAAGCCGCTCCTGGACACATCCATGGACCCTTCTCTTGCAACTCCTGCAAGTTTGACGGCACCAAGACCAACTCCTCATCAACGAACACACAACAGATATCCGACACCAACCACCTAAAATGCATCCTGCTCAACACCCGCTCGGTCCACAGGCACGCCATCGACCTCTGGAATCTACTAGACACCATCTCCCCGGACGTCGCCTTCCTAACAGAAACATGTATGAACGCCTCATCAGCCCCAGACATCACCATTGCCATTCCGGAAGGCTACAAGATCATCCGTAAGGACCGCACCGACCAAACAGGAGGATGCATCGCTATCGTCCATAAGAACTCCATCCGCATCTCAACCAGCTCAGACGTCATCCTTGCCAGCGCCGAACACCTTCACTTCCAGATCCACATCGACCCCAAGACCACACTTAGAGGCACCCTCCTCTACCGGCCTCCTGGACCCCGTGCACAATTCAGTGACGACATCACTGACTTTATCACCCCACACGCACTCCCCTCTGAGGAATACATCCTATTGGGAGACCTCAATTTTCACCTGGAAAAGAGCAACGACAGCAGCGCCACCACCCTTCTGGACAATCTCGCCAACCTCGGACTCAAACATCTTGTCACTACCCCCACCCACACTGCAGGTCACACACTCGACCCTATCTTCACCTCCAGCAAACATGTCTCATTCAATCACACCACAGCTCTTCATTGGACGGACCACAGCTGCGTTCACTTTATCTACAATAAGACCACAATCCACAACCATCCTCAACCCACTCTGCGAAGAAACTGGAACAAAATCACCATCGACCAGATCTCCTCATCGCTTCTTCTTAACCCCCCCGCCCACTCCTCAAACCCCGACCAAGCAGCCATTAACCTCACCCAATGGCTATCCAACAGCGCCGACATCCTAGCACCGTTGAAAAAACGTCAAATCAAACTAGGCAGCAAAAATGCCTTCTGGTTCAACGATGATCTTAAGAAATCCAAGAAACTCTGTCGCTCCCTCGAGAAGACCTGGAAAAAAGACCCAAACACCAGCACCAGGGACGCCTTCAAAAACGCCACCCGCATACCCCACCAACTAATCCGATCTGCCAAGAAAGCCGCATTCAAAGACCGACTAGATAACAACGCCCACAACAGCAAGGAATTATTCAACATCGTCAAAGAATTTACCAACCCATCAGCCAACTCCAACGACATCACCCCCTCTCAAGCCCTCTGCGACTCCCTAGCTTCATTCTTCCACAACAAAATCGCAGACATCCACAACAGCTTCAACAACCGTCCCGGAGACCAACCCACCCAACCTTCTGCAGGTCCTTCACCCCCCTTGAACATCCTTAATGACTGGAACCCTATCTCCACTGAGGATCCCCAACTGACCCATGCCCTCACCACATCTTCAACAAAGCAGACTCCATCATAGCACCACACCTCCGAGATGTCATCAACTGCTCCCTCAACTCCGCCACCTTCCCGGAAAGCTGGAAACACGCAGAACTCAGCGCCCTTCTGAAAAAACCCACAGCTGACCCCACCGAACTAAAAAACTACCGCCCCATCTCGCTTCTTCCATTCCCGGCCAAAGTTATCGAGAAAGCTGTCAACAACCAGCTCTCCACCTTCCTCGAAACCAACAAATCCCTCGACTCCTCACAGTCCGGCTTCCGAGCCAAACACAGCACTGAAACCGCCCTCGTCGCAGCAACAGACGACATTCGAACCCTACTAGACAATGGAGACACAGTCGCCCTCATCCTCCTCGACCTATCCGCGGCCTTCGACACAGTCTGTCATAGCACCCTTTTACAGCGCCTCAGAAACGTCGGAATCCAAGGAAAAGCACTGGAATGGATCACCTCGTTCCTCACCGGAAGAACCCAGAGAGTCCGCCTCCCTCCATTCAAGTTAGAGGCCACTGATGTCATCTGCGGCGTGCCACAAGGATCGTCACTCAGCCCCACCCTCTTCAACGTATACATGAGCCCCCTTGCGGCCTTCGCTCGCCAACACAACCTCAACATCATCTCCTACGCTGATGACACTCAACTGATCCTCTCACTCACCAAAGACACTAACACCGCCAAAACCAACTTACACGAAGGAATGAAAGAAGTAGCCGAGTGGATGAAGCACAGCCGTCTGAAACTGAACTCAGACAAAACAGAAGTCCTCATCTTAGGCACCTCCCCCTCCGCCTGGGATGACTCTTGGTGGCCAGAGGCCCTTGGAAAAGCACCCATCCCGACGGACCACGCACGGAACCTGAGCGTCATCCTGGACTCCTCACTCTCGATGACCAGACAAGTCAACGCCGTTTCATCTTCTTGCTTCAACATTCTTCGCATGCTCAAAAAAACATTTCGCTGGATCCCCACCGAAACTAGAAAAATGGTCACCCACGCACTGGTCACGAGCCGCCTGAACTACGGAAACACCCTATACGCATGGACCACCGCAAAACTCCAGAAAAAACTCCAAAGCATCCAGAACGCTCCAGCCAGGCTCATACTAGACATCCCGCGTAAAGAACACATCTCTGGTCACCTGAAAAACCTCCACTGGCTCCCCGTAAATAAGAGGATTACTTTCCGCCTCCTAACCCACGCACACAAAGCACTTTACGAACTCGGACCCGAATGCCTCAACACACGACTGTCCTTCTACACCCCCTCCCGCCAACTACGATCCTCCAACCAAGCCCTTGCCACTGTACCTCGCATCAACAAAATCACCATGGGAGGTAGATCCTTCTCCTACCTGGCAGCTAAAACCTGGAACTCACTTCCCACTCACCTTCGCCTTATACAGAACCACCTAGCATTCAGAAAGCAACTTAAAACTTGGATATTCGACAAGTAATTCCCCACCCTTCTCCAAGCGCCTTGAGACCCTATGGGTATGTAGCGCGCTATATAAATCTCTTGACTTGACTTGAGTGAATGCAACTGGACGTGCGGCAGACCAACCTCCCTACAGAACCCAAAACTGAGAGCTGTGATGGATGTATTGTTGATGGCTTGTCTACTAGAAACTTCTAGCGCCAGATTCCTTACCTTATAATATACCCAGCATCAGACTGGATTAGGTGGCTGCGCTTGGGTAGGTGGTGCCATTTGGCTTGGCATTAGCGTTCAAATCCATGTCTGAAGTGACATGCGCAGTACCTATATAGGCGCACTCTAGTGTGCTAATGTCAGTGCTTTCCTTTCTGCACCAGATAGCACTGATCCGGTCTGAACTACCCCTCAGTCACATTTTGACTGGCCTTTTTTCGATGTTTTGTAGAACTTTTTCAGAATTTTCTCCTTGTGTGTGATTATGTCTCCCGAGAAGCCATCTTGTTTCAAACCATGTGGGCCCCCCTTTGTGTGGTTGTGGTGTGTGGAGCAGATACACATAAACAACAAGAGAGTTAGGGTTATTGGGTCACTCCTCTACCCCTCAGAAATTACAATATAACAACAACGTAAGAGTGACGAAGGGTGCAGAGACCAACAAGAAAAATTAATTGTGCTTGGCAACCGTATGTACAATTACACTCAGGAAATATCTTAAATGTCACAAAACAAGGTGAATCAAGTGAAAAAAGAAAAAACTTTATTTCTTAAAAGAACCCTCACTCACCAACCTGGTTGGTGACATGCTTCATCATCGGGTTCCCACTGGGGAGACCGAATGTCCCCCCCAGTGTGCTTCAACGCCTGACTTACAGCGAATCTGTTTTTTTCGTGAAAAGGTGGAGAAGCGTGGCTCAATGGTTAGAGCGGCAGACCCTGATGCAGAGGTCTTGCCCGGGACCAGGGTTCAATTCCCGCCTCGGCGGCTCTTGGACTCAATTTCCCCGGACCTGATAATTCTTGCCTTGGTGACTAGTCTAATCATGGGTCCCACTCTGTGACTCTGGGCAATAGCTTGTTTAATCTCCACAATAGCCCCAGCAGCGCTGTGGATGCCTGGCTTCACCTTGGGGGTGCCCAGGAGTGGACATTTCACAGTAAAGCCAGGATGGGTTCCACAGCGGTATGAATACATCGCTACGAGGCCTCGGTGTAGAAGTGCGCTATATAAATACTCTACATTTACATTTAAAGTGGTGATAGTGTAATTGATTTAAAAGATGACCGACTGTACCCTGTATCAACTTTAATACTGATCCGGTCCGAACTACCCCTCAGTCCCAATTTGACTGGCCTTTTTTCGATGTTTTGTCAAACTTTTTGAGAATTTTCTCCTTGTGTGTGATTATGTCTCCCAAGAAGCCATCTGGTTTCAAACATTGGGGGCCTGTCATAGACAAATGTCGGTGACAGACCCACACTTTGGAGTCGATAAGGATCGCGGACGGAAACGTGTTGCGTCCGCCAAGGAAGCGGCCAAGTTACTCCAGACCGCACCGCGGATAAACCTCTGTAGCAATTAGGATACAAATGGGACGAAAGTACGACCGCAGCGGACGGACCTCAGCAAACACCGTCCACGGCGAACAGAGTACACCTGAGACCGCCGCAAGCGGACGGAACCGATGAAACACCGCCCGCCGCGTACGCACATGACCGCGGGAATAGCCACATCTACCGCTATACCTGCGGAGGCTCCGTGTCCGCGATTAGGATAATGCCGCCTGTACCCCGGTACGCACCTCAATCCACGGCCACAGCGGAAACAATGCAACGAGAAACGGTGCTTCTCAGAGGAAGGCCAACACGAACAACATCCCTACCGTCGAACCAATGACAAAAAGTGTGACGGAAGTTAATAGCAAACACATGAAACAGGAGTACCACCCACCTGAAACACCAACACCACTCAAAAGCCACAATGACACCCCCCAAGTACCTACTAATTCACACTAGTCAACACACCCACCTAGCACCTGACTGCCAACAACCATTGGAACACGACCACGACACAGACTATAAAATGACTCCCACCCACTACCACAATCCTTTGCATCACAGCATAGCTGCTAGCTAGAGGCCCAAGACGACCGACAGCACACACCAATTGAACACATACAACCACCACCCAAACACACCCACCACACAAACACCCACCACACCATTCCTACACACCACACACCTGCACCTCCCAACTCACTCAACCCACACCCTGAGTACCACACACCATGGCACCCAAGAAAAACCCAAAATTCACAGAGACCGAGTTGAAGGTAATGGTGGATGAAATCATCTGTGTTGAACCCCACATATTCGGGGCACTAGTCCAGCAGACCACCGTGTCTCACAAAAATCACATGTGGGACAGGATCGTAAGTAGGGTGAATGCGTCAGGGACCGTGCCAAGGACAAAGCACGAGAAACAGAGGCGGTGGCATGACCTGAAAACCAGGGTCAAAGGGATCCGTGCCAAAAACCATCTACGAGCACAGCACACTGGCGGCGGCACACCCCCGAGGGCCCATACCCTACACTGATTGGGAGGAAAAGGTGCTGGGCATACTGCATCCAGAGAGTCTGGAAGGAATTGAGGAAGGAGAAGAGGCTGGTAAGTACAAGCCAAGCACCACGAGCACTACGACATGGTCTGCCTCACACAGCTCAGAAGACACATCTCCCAGGCCCGAACCCATGCATGTGGTCCACATACTCACCAAAATGTCAACGACTCCGAACTGGCCCCCATGTCCACAGGGAGGGCGGTGGTGGTGGGTGGGGAGTGTGAGAGGTCACTACTACAACTCCCAACAGGCCCCTATGTCCACAGGGAGGGCGGTGGTGGTGTGTGGTGTGTGTGAGAGGTCACTACTACAACTCCCAACAGGCCCCCATGTCCACAGGGAGGGCGGTGGTAGTGGGTGGGGTGTCTGAAAGGTCACTATTACAACTCCCAACAGGCCCCCATGTCCACAGGGAGGGCGGTGGTGGTGGGTGGGGAGTGTGAGAGGTCACAACTACAACTCCCAAAAGGTCTCCATGTCCACAGGGAGGGCGGTGGTGGTGGGTGGGGTGTCTGAGAGGTGGGTGGGTGTGTGCGACAGGACACTGAAATGTTAATAATTTGAAATAAACATGTAATGTCCACAGTACTGATCAGCACAATCTTGTCCCACAGGTGATCGAAATCTCACTGGTGAAACCAGCAACTGGCCGCAAGACTCGCCTCACACACATCCAGGACTCTCAGGGGACGATGACACAGCCAGCTCCGGTGCGGAGTATGGAGCGGACCCGAGCACACTGCCAGGGCCATCTGGCTCACAGGAAATCCCATCCCCGACAATCGTCGCCTGTGTAACTCCTGCAACACCGGCCACAGTGAGCTGCAGAGCCACCACCACCACCAGTACCATCACTCCTGCTTGTGCCACCCTGCCTAACCCACCGCATGACGCAGGGCCATCACCATCCCAGCCAAGCAGGGAGAGTGGGCGTGAAAGGAGAGAGCCGAGGCCACATCAGCCAAGCAGGAGTTCCACACACCGTCGAGCTGGGGAAGCACACCCACCCCTTCCTGTCGCTGAGTCACTGCAAGCCCTAGCCCGAGTCCAGACTTCCTACGAGCATGGCCAGGAACAGGCAGATCGTGCCCACCAGGACTCGGTTGACAACACAAACATGTTGCGGTCCATTGACTGCCAGCTTGGCCAAATAGTGGACATCATGGGCCAGCAGGCAACACTGTGGAGGGAATGGTTAGCCCGCAACACCCCCACACCCCCTCAACCAAGTGTTCAGACGCCACAGGCAGCAACACCACCGCCACCTGTGCCCCTGGCGACGGATGTGGCCCCTGAGCAACCTGCTCCCCAAGCTGACTCCGTTCCGGCTCCAAGACGGAGGGGCCGTCCAAGACTGGAAGTGGGTGAGAGCAGTGGGGATGCTCCATCCACACGCTCCAAGAGGGGCCGACAATGACTCTGACACTGCCTGAGCCTGCTATTCACCCTGCAAAGTATCCTGTCCCACATAGCCAATCATTGGCACAGGTCTGCTGGACTAGCCAGACATCACCCAATGTGGTGTCAGCACGGACATTTCATCTGCCATTACCTTCAACTCACACTCCCTCACCCCACACTTACTTGTAAATATTCACCAGCACCAATGCACAACCAGTAAATAAATTCAACTTACACACTCAATGATGTGTAGCCTCCATGTTTATTCACATGATTGTCTCAGAAACAGACGTTACTAGGTGCAGGGATCCAAGTCGTACATAATCATGCCGCTGTAGGAGTGACCTAGGGAAAATCAGAGACAGCAAACACATGCCAGGAAACTGAATCACACCCATCACAACACCCTGCAGTGCAACATTCCACAAACCACACTCATCACTAAATCATTGGATGAGAGGACACACATCATGGAGACTTGCATGTCCAAAGAAATAAACACACACACACATGCAAACATCACATAGCACAACACCCAGCTGATGCACACCACATCCACACAACACCAGCAAACATACATAAGGCATTGTCAACCCGCACAAGAGGTAGTCACTCACATTCATGGGAAGTAGCGATCAATGAGCTGCGCCTCTGGTCCACACCTTCCTCCTCACCACTATCCTCATCAGTCGACATGGGTGGGATGGGAGGCCGAGGAACTTGTTGGTCTTCAGGGTCCAAGAGCAGTTCAATGTTATTGCGCAAGGCCAGGTTCTGGAGCATGCAGCAGGCAATCACGATCCTGCATACTTTGCCTGGTGAGTAAGGCAGGGCCCCTCCGGTCTTATCCAGGCACCGAAACCTAGACTTCAGCAGTCCAAAAGTACGTTCAACCACTCTACGTGTCCTTCCATGGGCATCATTGTATCGCATTTCACCCGCTGTAGTTGGATTACGTATGGGACTCAGCAGCCAAGGCCTGTTTGGGTACGCCGAGTCGCCTATGTAGGGGGATGAGAGACAGAAATATCACAACCAGAATTGGTGGGTACCCCATGCCACACAGATATCCCAACTGTCCCCACAGCATACTCACCAACAAGCCACGCACGTTCTGGACGCAGATTTGCCATCAGTTGGGGGACAATGCTGCTCCGCATGATGTGAGTGTCATGCGCAGAGCCTGGAAATCTTGCACACACATGGGATATGATGTTGTCGGCCAGGCACACCACCTGCACGTTGAGGGAATGGAAGTGCTTCTGATTCCTATACACCTGCTCACGTGCCCGTGGTGGAATGAGAGCGATATATGTGCCATCAATGGAACCCACTACGTGTGGTATCTGGCCCAGTGCATAGAGGTCTGCTTTGACTGCTGCAAACTCTGCCGGCCGTGGGAAATGGATGTAGTCATCCTTGTACAGCATCATGGCTTTTAGAACATCCCGAAGTACCATGCTGAACATGGACTGTGACATCCCCTCGGCATGTCCAACTGTGTACTGAAAGGTGCCAGTTGCAAAGAAGTATAGTGCCGCCATCACCTTTTCTGTGGGTGTAATGGAACCTGAATAGGTTCTTCGTTGCTGCAGGTGAGGAGACGATTGGTCTACAAGCTCCATCAATCTACATCGATCCAGACGGAATTTCCTGATCACCTCCTCGTCAACCATATCCTCCAGCACAGTGTATGGGCGATGGACATTTGGAGCCCTCCTGTGTGGGAGTAGATGGAATGGAAGTCAATTCACAAACAACGCATGGCTGTGCAACTCAATCACGTCATCCAACTCTACCAACAAGAAAAATGTTGTGGACAATTGTCATATGTATGACATCTCTGATTGTCACTACAACACGGAGTGCCGTATGAATAATGTGCAGCCACTAGCAACATGATGTGTGTCAACATCTGCAATGCAACTTAGTCTCATGTCAACATTACTGCCAACAAGACATGTGTCATGACCCAAATGTGTATAAGCCTCATCACAGACACACATGCAAGCACACAAACGATAATGATACACACACACCATGTCATCATGCACCAAAGACAACACCAAAAATGGTGAACATACGGACATTACATGCATGGTGACAAAACAGGCAACACACATACACTGAATGCATGTGTACCCCCACCATTGTTATTACCACATATTAACCACACACTGACAACAGATTCAGAATGTGGCGATACAGCCGTGATGTACTGTGTAGATGTGAAGAAGTTGAAACGTCTGTAGGGAAATACCCGACGTCAACACATCGACATGCACATGTGTTGCACATTGTGTGCACACCGATGGGCATAGTATGAACACACATGAAATACAGCATGACATATGAAGTTTCGCAATCACGCTCACAACCCTCATAACGCAACTGCAGACTATACACCACGGTGCAGCTTCCGAAAATATACAATCCTGGGCCGGGCTGGGCCAGCCGGTGTACGGTGGATGATGCAATGAGACTGTAAGGGAGGTCATGAACTGCCATGTCCATTGACATCATCTGAAGGATGTGTTGGCCTGCACCTCCCCCGCGGTATACGTGCACCGCCATGGTGGCGCCAGTGATTGAACATGGTTGCAAAAGAAGCATCCGTCCCGGAAGCTTGCACATGTGGTTGCCGATGTGTGACCGTGACGGTCCGTGCACATGCAGCCAATGGGAAGAGGGAACGCGGTCCGCGTATGCCCAATCGAAAGTAGCGGAAGCAGTGCACCGCAACACCAGGGCCAGTCATTGGCCCTTTTACAAACACGCATCCAGGGTTGACCAATTGCTGCCGACGTATGCCACTGACATGGGCTCAGGGCCCTATATATGTGTGATTTCCCAAAGCACACATTCAACGCTGTGAACCAGTGCTGCCTGTGACCATCACCTCGACCTCCTGCTGCTGAGCTGACCACCGACTACTGCCTGTGACCATCACCTCGACCTCCTGCTGCTGAGCTGACCACCGACTTCTGCCTGTGACCATCACCTTGACCTCCTGCTGCTGAGCTGACCACCGACTGCTGCCTGTGACCATCACCTCGACCTCCTGCTACTGAGCTGACCACCGACTGCTGCCTGTGACCATCACCTCGACCTCCTGCTGCTGAGCTGACCACTGACTGCTGCCTGTGACCATCACCTCGACCTCCTGCTGCTGAGCTGACCACCGACTGCTGCCTGTGACAATCCCCTCGACCTCCTGCTGCTGAGCTGACCACCGACTGCTGCTGTAGTGCCACAGTCCAGGATCTTGCCATGCAGAGAGTGCGAGAGATCCGGTCTCGTCCCTTCACCGCCGCGGAACTAGATGTTCTCGTGGGCGGTGTGCTCAGCCACTACGAACAGCTGTACGGTGCACCCGGACAGGTGGTAAGTGCAGTGGTATACATGTTGTTGGCCCTGAGGTGGTCAGTGGCTCCTGTCTTATGTCGGGCTGCCGGTGTGCTGTGGGACCTTGACAAGTGTTGTGCAGGGCATGGCTGGATGTAGATACGTCTATCTAAGTAGTATGTGCATGTCATACTGTTCACTAACGTTATCCTCTTGTCTCCCATCATGGTAGGTGAAGCTGCACCTTCGCAAGGCCGTGTGGAGGAGCATAGCACGTGATGTACGGGCAGTGGGGGTGTGCAATAGACGACACACACACTGCCACAAACGCTGGGACGACATTTCCAGGCTGAGCAAGAATGTAGCGGAGATGACACTGGGGATGATTCCAAGAACGCCACGTCTGGCCCAACACTCCATGACCCCTCTCATGCACCGTATCATTGCTGTGACGCATCCTGACCAGACCGACCGTCTGAGTGTGGATCAACAGCAAACTAGCGGTAAGCAGACTGTCTGTGTATGTTACTTGGGAGTGCAATGCATGTATTGGTGCTCAGACACAGTAGTGACTTCCGTGGTGCGTATGTATCGCAGCAATGCCATGTTGGTGCCATTGGCGGAGTGTAATTTGACATCCAGGTCCGGCATGTTGACACGCCACTTGCTTAGTAGTTGAGTGTTGAAGCACATGCCGTAGAGGTCTGTGGACCCATGGCAAGACATGTGTGCAGATCTACATGCTCCCGCTATGTCCGCATGCTGTACATGTTTCACGGCCACCACCGGTTATTTCATGTGAGGATGACTGGTAGGGGTGGGCCGTGTGCAGTATGGTGGCTAGATGTGTTTTGGAAGCAATGGAATTAGGGATTTCGTGTCCTTCTGTACCTGAGTGTGCCCATTACTTTCACCTCTTTTATGTGCATTTCAGCTTTGGCAGAGGGCACTCAGCCACAGACGGCAGAGATAAGTGGTGGCAATGCATCCGGATCTGACTTCACGCACACGCAGACTGACACAGAAGAGGGCAGCCCCGGAGAGGGGGACAGGACCGTCCCTGAGGACTCGCATGTCGAGACACCATCGTCCTCATCTTCCGACAGTGTCAGTGAGTCAGCACTGTTGTCACAGACTGGGAGTGGGCAATCAACACCTTCGGTCGGGACACAGCACACAGGGCCCACACTGCCGCCACCTGTACCAAGTACTGCTCATGCACGCAAAATTAGGGGGAGCAGAGTGGCCTTCGGTGCAGGCACCGCTGCCCCTGCCCCGGTGACCCAAAATGCACTTTGTGCTGAGGCTGTTGATCTGCTGCGACAGCTGTGTGTGGGTCAGACCAATATGATCAATGCATTCCAAGACCACGATAGGAAGTTGGGGCAGGTGGTGGCATTCATGGAAGGGATGCATGGCGATGTTGCTGGTCTACACAGGACAGTTCAGTCATTGGCAAGCAGTGTGTCGTCTGCCATTGTACAGTCGCATGGACAGGGTGCTACTTCTGTTCCCACATCTACACCACTGGATGTCTCAGAGGGGAGTGAATATTCTGACCAGGACTCTACAGGTTATTGCACTAGAAGCAGCCACAGAGAGCACGTCAGGGCACGGAGGGCACAGAAACCCTCCCCTAGGTCAGCAAAATCTGTTCACAAAGACAACGTCAGATACACTGGAGTTCACACACAGGATCCACAAGTGGTGTTGGGGAAATGCCTTCACATGCTACACAGGCATCCCACACAAAAGGTACTCCCAAGGCAAGTGATACTCACAAGTCCATGGACACTCCCTTGGACAAGGACAGTCCAAAGACGAAGACACCTCTGAAGAGCAGGGACACTCCCAATGACAGGGACACTACTAAGGAAGGGGCCACTCCCAAGGGCAGGGACAAGGACTGTCCAAAGACTAAGGCACATCAAAAGAGCAGGGACACTCCCAAGGACAGGGACAGTACTAAGGAAGGTGCCACTACCAAGGGCAGGGACAAGGACTGTCCAAAGACAAAGGCACCTCTAAAGAGCAGGGACACTCCCAAGGACAGGGACACTACTAAGGAAGGGGCCACTCCCAAGGGCAGGGACAAGGACTGTCCAAAGACAAGGGCACATCAAAAGAGCACGGACACTCCCAAGGACAGGGACACTACTAAGGATTGGGCCGCTCCCAAGGGCAGGGACACACACAGGGAGAAGGTGTCTTCTGGAGACAGGTACACCACAGACAACAAGTCTGCTGCCAGGAACAGGGCACCGTCCAGGGAACAGGGAAAGTCCATAGACAACACTCCTCCTACGGACAAGGCACATCCAAGGGACAAGGCTTCTCCCATAGACACTGGCGCAATCAAGGACAGGCATAAATCACCCCTGGCTGCACTGAGGCTGATGTTGTTGAAGGAACGGAAAACAGATGTCTCCGTGGCGGAGTACCCCCATACCTCCACTCCCATCCTGGCCCGTCAGAAGCTGAGGAAGGAGCCACCTGTTGTTGCATCCCCCATTACACATGATGCTGAGTCCAGGCGGCAGGCACACAGCAAACGACAAGCAGGGTCCAGCACGTCCCCAGAGAGCAGAGCCCCAGCAGCAGATGCTCCACCTTTAGTGGGTGATGTTTCATTGGAGTCCGCACCACTTGCCAGTCCTGTCATGTCCAGGGTGACCTCACATATCCCAAAGAAACGTAGACACACACCATTGACACCTGGCCACACCGATGTGGCTCAAGGACAGCTATCCCCAGCTCCCAGAGCCACCCTGCCACCTGGCCCATACAGCCCTGTGACTCTTCAATCTGGTGTTCTCAGTGGCGCATCATAGGTTCACTCTCAGTTGTCAGATAGTGGCACTGTGTCTGTTGTCTGCTGTCATGCATCATGTTGTGGCACTGTCTCAGTTGTGCCCTCTCCTGTTTCTGGTGCTGGCAGTGTGTCTGGGTCGATGGCACATGTGTCGGTCACTAGAGCTGTGGCTGTGTGTCACACTTCTGGTTCTGGTGCTGGCAGTCTGTCTGGGTCTATGGCTCATGTGTCAGTCACTAGAGCTGTGGCTGTGTCACACACTCCTATGTCTGGTGCTGGCAGTCTGTCTGGGTCTATGGCTCATGTGTCAGTCACTAGAGCTGTGGCGGTGTGTCACACTCCTGGTTCTGGTGCTGGCAGTGTGTCTGGGTCTGCGGCTCATGTGTCAGTCACTAGGGCTGTGGCTGTGTCTCACACTCCAGTTTCTGGTGCTACCACTGTCTCAGGGGCAGGTACTTCAGGCAGTCCAAGTGCTCCGTGATGTGCGGTGTGTTTGAATTCACTCACATCTATTTGGAGTTAGTGTGTATATTGTCCATGTAAACGACTTTGGCATTGTCCCGGTCCTTGTGAGGGGTACCTTGCACCACGTACTTGTGCGCCTCTGATGTACCTGTTTGATGCCATGGACTGTTGATGCACTTAGCCCCTCTCATGTACTGCCTCTGATGTACCTGCTCTGTTGGCCACAATGCCCTGTTGCTGTTCTGATACTGCAGTCTGCTCTCATGTGCTGCCTCTGATGTCCATGCTCTATTGGCCACAATGCCCTGTTGCTGTTCTAATACTGCTGTCTGCCCTCATGTGCTGCCTCTGATGTACCTGCTCTGTTGGCCACAATGCCCTGTTGCTGTTCTGATACTGCTGTCTGCCCTCATGTGCTGCCTCTGATGCACCTGTTCAGTGCAATGGACTGTTGATGCACTTAGCCCCACTCATGTGCTGCCTCTGATGTCCCTGCTCTGTTGGCCACAATGCCCTGTTGCTGTTCTGATACTGCAGTCTGCTCTCATGTGCTGCCTCTGATGTCCATGCTCTATTGGCCACAATGCCCTGTTGCTGTTCTGATACTGCTGTCTGCCCTCATGTGCTGCCTCTGATGTACCTGCTCTGTTGGCCATAATGCCCTGTTGCTGTTCTGATACTGCAGGCTGCTCTCATGTGCTGCCTCTGATGTACCTGCTCTGTTGGCCACAATGCCCTGTTGCTGTTCTCTGATACTGCTGTCTGCCCTCATGTGCTGCCTCTGATGTACCTGCTCTGTTGGCCACAATGCCCTGTTGCTGTTCTGATACTGCTGTCTGCCCTCATGTGCTGCCTCTGATGTACCTGCTCTGTTGGCCACAATGCCCTGTTGCTGTTCCGATACTGCTGTCTGCCCTCATGTGCTGCCTCTGATGTACCTGTTCAGTGCAATGGACTGTTGATGCACTTAGCCCCTCTTATGTGCTGCCTCTGATGTACCTGCTCTGTTGGCCACAATGCCCTGTTGCTGTTCTGATACTGCTGTCTGCCTCATGTGCTGCCTCTGATGTACCTGTTCAGTGCAATGGACTGTTAATGCACTTAGGCCCTCTCATGTGCTGCCTCTGATGTACCTGTTCGATGCCATGAACTGTTGATGCACTTAGCCCCTCTCATGTTCTGCCTCTGATGTACCTGTTCGATGCCATGGACTGTTGATGCACTTAGCCCCTCTCATGTGCTGCCTCTGATGTCCCTGCTCTGTTGGCCACAATGCCCTGTTGCTGTTCTGATACTGCAGTCTGCTCTCATGTGCTGCCTCTGATGTACCTGCTCTGTTGGCCACAAATCCCATGCTCAAGCATACACTGTGATTATACCCCTATTATGTGTAATAAAGCAAGTCAATCCTGTGTCGTGGTTTGTAGTTGTCATTCCTGCTTGTGTACTCCAGTAGTGTATTTGTATTTGCTTCAAATCAGTGGTTTCTGAAACATGACACTCCCCCTCCCAACGTCACGACCCTGGAAGGTACTCCCCTCCAGACAGCGAATGGTTAGTAGCGTACCTGCGTCGTCGTCCATAGTGGGCCAAGACTTGCACATGGTGGATCGCGAAGAGTATCGGGTAAGCGTGTAGTGCTGGGTCCATGACGGCGAGCAGCTTGTGGTGGGTATCTCTGCTATGTATGGTATCTTCGCTGTGGGGAATCCGCCGTGTTCAGGCAGGTTGTTTTTCCGCAGCGGTTTTATGTGTATTTTCCGCCATCTTGATTTGGGGGACGGCCGTAGCTTCAGTCCGTACGGCGGAGTCTCTGGATTGGTTACATCCACCGCGTGGTCAGGTGTAGGCGGGCGGCGGTGCGTGCTCTTCCGTCGCAGACGGAATTTTGACACTCTTTCCTAGCCTGAAATGGCAGACGGAGCGACCGCGGGAGGCGGACACAGAAACGGCTTTTTCCGCATACTCCAGGGCTGCGGTCGCACTTCCGTCCGCCATCATAATGAGCCCCTTTGTGTGGTTGTGGTGAGTGGAGCAGAACCATGACTTTAAGACCTGCAAGTACTGCTCACCATGCATCCCAAGGCGCTGGGCTCCTTGCTCTCCGATGTCAGTCGACTCTGCAAAGCACTTGAGGTCCTGTTCGTGGAGCCATTCTCGGCGGTTGTCATCGCTGCACTCCAGGGTCATTGGGGAAGTCCCACAAGCAATGGAAGTCGAAAGGCTGGTCGGCTTTGCCACGTCTGGCAAAGACTTCCAAGAGAGATGCAGTGGCATCGGTACTCCAGGCCCTATGAGCGGGCAGAGCCTGAACCCTGGTCTGCCCTGCACTTCCCCGACTTTACCAAATCCGGAGCGACCCCTGCCCAGATAAAGGAGTTTTGTGAGTCCAAGCGCCTCACATTTGGGTGTCCCGGACCCTCTGGGGCACCTTTGGGCCTCATGAGCGTCAGAGGGGCCCCTACTGGATCCATGCCAGCGGGTTCGCACAGCTTGTGTCTGGCTCCATGGATCCCTTGCTGGATCTGGAGGGGCCTCTGGTGAGACCGAGTTCTTCCTCGGCATCCACTACAGTCCTGACACTCCTGCTTTGACTCCATTGTTGTTCCGGGACACAGCCGGAGGGGGGTCTTCCGACACCAACTGGGTCCACAGCAGAGCCAGAACCTTATTTGTTTGATAGGCCTGAAGAGGGAGATGAATGGGAGGGGTCTATGGTTACCAATTCCCATAGGAGGATCAGCAACAGGACAACTAGTACGAGAATCTGGCAGAGGCCAGTATAATGGTCCAAGCCTCCATGACCACTCCACTGGATAGGGAATCCAAGAGGCGGGATAACGTTGGCAAGAGAATGTTCTCTTCCGCTAGCCTAACACAGCGGTCTGTGACTACTGTGGGCCTACTGGGCTGTTTGTTATACCCACACGATATGGGACTTGGTTATGCAAGTGCTCCCAATGCAGCCTCTCTTGGCCAAGAAATCCAAAGAGAGGATGCCTGCATCAGAAGTACATCCTGGTTGTTATTCCCAATACTTTATGCTGCCAAATAAGGACAGAGGACTTTGTCCTATCATAGATCTGTGCCTTCTCAACCTTTTCGTGAAAAGGAGACGTTCAAGATGCTCACGCTTGCCCACATTCTGTCTGACCTCGACCCGGGAGACTGGATGGTAGCATTGGATTTCCTGGACGCATATTTCCACATCCTTGTTCTGCATGTTAACGTTACCTGCAGTTCACGATATGCCAATGGCACATTCAGTTTCCATGTTCCCTTTTGGCCTTCGCATTGCCCCTCGGGTATTCGCAAAAGTGGTGCCGGTGGTTGCAGCTTATCAGCGGATGTTCGAGGTCTTTCCCTACCTCGACAATTGGCTGTCGAAGACAGTAGACTCCCACCTCCAAAGTACGGTGACCCTCCTGCACTCACTGGGATTCACTATCAACAGGCCGAAGTCACACCTGACTCCCTCTCAGACGCTTCCTTTCATATGATCTGTTCTGGACACAGAGCAGTTTTAAGCCTATCCTCCCAAGCGGCAAGTCCAGGACATTCGGCCTCTATCCTGGATTTCAGTGAGACTGATTTTCAGGCTGTTGTAAATCATGGCATTCTGCTGTTTACTCGTGCCCTTTCGCAAATGCAGGCTCTGTAGTGGGACCTGAAATCCCAGAGGACACAGCATCAGGGGAATCTCTCCGACATGGTCCAGATCTCGGAGGGAACTGCAAAATATCTGCAGTGGTGGCTAACGAACTACAATTGGATCAGTGGCAGACCCCTCTCCCTTCCCCAAGAAGACAACATAGTAGTGACAAATGCGCAACTCCTGGGATGGGGTGGCCTCTGGGAAAGGGGAAGATCAGAGGATTCTGGTTTCTAGTGGAATCCATTCTCCATATCCATTTGCTTGGCATTAAAATCCTTTCTTCCTTAAATCAAGTAAAAGTTGGTTCAGGTGTTATCGTACAATATCACCGCCATGTGGTATACAAAAAATAGGGCAGGGTGAGGTCATGGACCTTATGTCAAGAGGCCCTATGTCTCTGGATGTGGCTGGAACAGCAGGACATTTCCCTGGTGGTTCAACACCTGGCAGGTTCTCTAAACACCATGGCAGACAAACTCAGCCGTCCATTACTTGCGGATCGCGAATGGTGTCTCTATCCGGAGGTGGCAAAAGGTCTCTTCCAGCAGTGAGGTGAGGCTTCCTTCAGCACCACCGAGAGCGTGCAATATCAGCCGTTTTGCACACAGGAGTTTCCAAGGTGACGTTAGCTTGGATGACACTTCAACTCGAGTTGAGTTCCAGACTCCTGTAAACCTTTGCACCAATACCACTCCTGCCCAGAGTTCTCAAGAGTATCAGGACAGACGGCAGCCAAGTAGCCATTGTGGCTCCGGATTGGGCACGGAGGGTCTGGTATCCCAAGCTGCTGACCATGACCATTGGTCCTCCATTGAGGCTGCTCCTTTGAGAGGATCTTCTTTTGCAGCAACAGGGGAGGGTTCTGCACCCAAATATGCACACCCTCCATCTTCATGCGTGGAGATTAAGTGGCAACAGTTCACAGCTTTCGACCTTCCTCCCAAAGTTTATAATGTTATCCAGGTGTCCCTCCAGCAAGTCGGCATACGCCTGGTGTTGGTACAAGTTTGTGTCATGGTGTGCTTCCCACAATGTTTACCCCCTTTGTTCACCTGTATCTCAGGTTCTATTGTTTGCATTGTCCTTGACCCCACAGTTAAGGGTTATCCCTCTCCCATCTATGCACTTTTGCAGTGCCGGTCATACCTTCTCTCTTTAAGCCACTTGTGGCTAGGTTCTTTAGAGGCCTGCAGCATGTTTCCCCTTGCGTCATTCATCATGCCTCAGTGAGACCTCAACCTGGTCCTCACCTTTCTCATGTGTGCACAATTCAAGACTCCACACAATTGTCCTCTTAGACTCTGGACAATAAAAACTGCCTTTTTAGTGCCCATAATATTGGCCAAAAGGGTCAGCAAATTTCAGGCACTCTCTGCACAATCTCCCAATACCACCTTCTATCCAGACATACCAGTTGCCCGGACACAGGCTTCCTTCCTTCTGAACGTGGGCTTTACCGCACACATTCACCAAGCACTAGTGCCTAGATGGTCAGGTCCATCGTGATCGTCACTTAGCCAGTTTGGTCCAGCAGGACTTTCTAATTTATTTGGCTTCGCAGTCCCACCTCCAGGGAAGTATTGCTTGAGTATCTATTCTAAGGTAATTTGCGGCTAGACGTCTCTTTCAGATGAACAAGTTACTTAGCTTCAATAATGCCTTATCTGGGAAACACTATCCACACGCAGATTCCTTATCAATCCCCCCCCCCCCCCCCCCCCCCCCTCTGTGCACTGATTACAGTATAAGGGGGACCCTTCTCAGGGCCTTAGTTTGTCAAACCAGGGGTCAGTGCTCATCAAGGCTCCACGCTCCTGGCGTAGAAAGTTGCGAAAGTAACTGACGTCAGTGCACCGAGGTGGCGCTTATATAGTTACCGTGCTCATCACAAAGGGACTCTGGTCTCTTGTGGAGACTCTCCTCCACATTAATTTGTTGAAATTGCATGAGATTTGCTTGCCACGAACGTCGTTTCTCCCGATCATTAAAGGGAAGTGGGTATACGTTCTTACTGACAACACTGCAGCCATGTGGTACTGCAACAATCACAACAGTTTGTGATCATGGGTCCTCTTGAAGTAGCTGCACGGTCATAACATCTCCCTGATCTCAGGGTGATGGGCAACTCAGGGCATCTCCCTGGTCGCTCAGTACCTGGCAGGACCGGCAGGATAAATGCCTGGATGGGTGAACTCAGCAATGTTGCCTAGCAGATCACGTGTGGCAATTACAATAGTAGGTGGCTCAAGGCATCTTCCAGCAATAAGGAGAATCCTTGCACGATCAACAGAGAATCTGTAGTGTCCAAGATGTTGTGCACTGAAGTTCCCAAATTAGCTCTCTCTGAAATGCATTCCACCTACATTGGGGATTAAAACTCCTGCATGCCATTCCACCCCTACCCCTCCTGCAAGAGTACTGAACAGGATCAAGAAGCACTGAGCCCAAGTCATCCTAGTGGCTCTGGACTGGCAGAGGAGAGTGTAGTACCCGGAACCTCTAGCCATGAGCACAGGTCTTCCAATCCGGCTGCCCCTTCAAGAGGACCTCCTGTCGCAGGAGTCTTGCACCCGAGCCGGCACAATCTACACCTCCATGCAATGAGGTAGAGTGTTAACAGCTGAACTATTTTGACCACCCTTTCAAAATGGTTGGTGTCATCTTGGAAGCCGAGCATCCATCCATTAGCACTGCTTACGCAGGATGCTAGGAGAGGTTTCTTTTCTGGTGTTACTCACTTTTGTTTGTTTAAATTGCTTTATTGGTTCTTTAACATAAAATGCCATGCAGATACATGTAGATTTTGAGCTTAGGCGCCAGGGCGCAAACATCACAGGTGACAACAATTTAGGCAACAGTTTGATGTATAGTATTGAATTCAGCCCGCAACGACTACAGCATGAGCTTTTGCCAGTGTGTGTTGCAGGGCATATGGAGATTGGATGCTGTGTTTTACATCAGTAGCATGACCTGATTAGTATGGCACTTGGAGGGAAAGAGGTAGGAACTAGGGTCAGGGGATAACAACGTTAGCTGTTGCTCAACTCATGTCTGTGTCGCTTCTCATCACTCCCCCACCGCCTGTGCGGGGATGTATGACGTTACAACGCGTTATTTTACAACGTAGACCGTTACATCGCAATTTTTACAACGCAGCAACATTTACAACGCATACCATTACAACGCAAGAGATTACATAGCAGATGCTATTACAGCGCATGCCATTACAACGTAAGTATAGGTAAGTATATTATTTTACTTAAAAATGAAATTGAAATATATATAATAAATTAAATTATTTAAAAATAATTCATTTGTACTTATATATATTTTAAAAACTAGTTTATTTTTAAAAGAACTATTATTATTATTATTAAAGAACTATAAAAATAAATTAAATTAATCATTTTTTTTTATAAATTATTATAAATTATTTATTTAAAAACTGAACCCTAAAAATACCCCTGTACCTCAAAACCCAATAATTATTATTATTAAAGAACTATAATAATAAATTAAATTAATCACATTTTTTTTATAAATTAATATAAATTATTTATTTAAAAACTGAACCCTAAAAATACCCCTGTACCCCAAAAACCAAACCCAGCCCTAAAACCTAAAAATACCCCTGTACCCCAAAACCCAAACCCAGCCCTAAAACCTAAAAATACCCCTGTACCCCAAAACCCAAACCCAGCCCTAAAACCTAAAAATACCCCTGAACCCCAAAACCCAAACCCAGCCCTAAAACCTAAAAATACCCCTGTACCCCAAAACCCAAACCCAGCCCTAAAACCTAAAAATACCCCTGTACCCCAAAACCCAGACCCAGCCCTAAAACCTAAAAATACCCCTGTACCCCAAACCCCAAACCCCAAACCCAGCCCTAAAACCTAAAAATACCCCTGTACCCCAAAAATCAAACCCAGCCCTAAAACCTAAAAATACCCCTGTACCCCAAAACCCAAACCCAGCCCTAAAACCTAAAAATACCCCTGTACCCCAAAACCCAAACCCAGCCCTAAAACCTAAAAATACCCCTGTACCCCAAAACCCAAACCCAGCCCTAAAACCTAAAAATACCCCTGTACCCCAAAACCCAAACCCAGCCCTAAAACCTAAAAATACCCCTGTACCCCAAAAATCAAACCCAGCCCTAAAACCTAAAAATACCCCTGTACCCCAAAACCCAAACCCAGCCCTAAAACCTAAAAATACCCATGTACACCAAAACATATACCACAGTACCCCAAAACATATACTCCTATACTCATACTTATTTTTTAAAATTACTTAAATTAATATATCTAATTTATAAAATAAAAAAACATAAATTAATATATTTATTTATTATTATTATTAATTAAATAAATTAAATAATATAAAAAATATATATATACTAACCTATGCTTACGTTGTAATGGCATGCGTTGTAATAGCATCTGCTATGTAATGTCATGCGTTGTAAAGGCATGCGATGTAATGGATCCAGCGTTGTAAAAGTTGCGTTGTAATAGAAGTGCGTTGTAAAAGTTGCGATGTAACGGTGCAATACCCCTGTGCGGTCCACAAAGACGTAGGATCAATAGGTTACATTGCTACTCATACCTCTGGATTATGATTAGGGGGGTGGATGTAGGGATAGGAGGAAGGGAAAGTAGAACAGAGCAATAGCCCATCCATTGAGTGTCCCCACCGCAGACGCTATTGCGTCGCCACTGCTGCTGAAAAGTCTACACCTGCTGTAGGGGGCTGGGGCTCGCCCACTGGCTGCCAGCTGCTTAGGAAGTCCTGCTGTATCAAATCCTAGTCAGTCCAATCGGAATATTAAGTAACCCCATTGTGTCTTTTCGATGCAAAGCAATGCTTTAGACTTGTGCCCAGACTGTTTGCGAGCGGGACCATACCAGCACGGGGGGAGTGGGGGTGGCCTCCGAGCGTTGCCATAGTTTGGCAATTAAGCTCCTAGCTCCAAATCTATAAACCTAGACTCTACCTTGTTTCTTTCAATCTACGAAAGAGTCCCAGAAGACACACATCCCAGGTGCCCCTCACTGCTCGCACAGTGACGTCAGCCAATCGGGTTGTAACATTGCGCCAATAATAGGGTGCTGGACATCCCCATTGAAGATGGATGAGGTCCACATCTATCAGTCTACATCTGGGGCAGCAAGCATCTATGCGCCTGAAATACCTGTTGATCTTAGCCAGGTCCAGGTAAGCTCTCTGCATTATGTAATACCGAATTATACGGAATTAAGAATTTCTGGGGATTTGGATAGGCCCCTCCAGTATGGTCGCCCACTCGCTGTCTGTGCACGGGCGAGCCAAATCCGCGTCCCAGCCTTGTCGAGAGGCGTCAATGGGTGTGTTGTGTGCGCGCAGTGAGTTGGCAAGCAACTTTGTGAGATGTCTCCCTGTGCCCATGATGTGTATCTGTTGGACTGTGAGATGTGAATCGGGTTCCTGTGACATCCCCCCACAGATTGCGGAGCGCTGCAAGTAGCAAGGTGTAAAGTAGGAACTGACCCCTTGGTAATCCATTGCCATCTGCTAGAGTATCGAAGGGTGCCACCAGTTCATCCTAATACAGATCATCCAGAATCTGCAGGCCCGCTTTCTGCCTGGCGGAGAGTTCCGCCTTGGTGGTGGCTCGGCCATCTCTCAGCGGGGGCCTGCAGCGCCAGCACTAGCGCACATTGGATGACAGGGCTCGTTGAGACATAGGCTGCGACGGACGCACCTGTACGCCACCTTCAACATCATCTAGACGGGCGCCCCACCTCTTCTCCTGGGATTAAAGAGCGCTAGAACCGTCGTGAGTGTGCCCATACTGGCGAGAGCGTGGCCGTGTCCTCGAGATTCGGCCCACTGGCCCACCTAGACACCCACTGTAGCTGTACCGCAAGATAGTGGAGAAGTGTGGCTCACTGGTTAGAGGAGGCAGACCTGGAAGCAGAGGTCAGCCTGGGACCAGGGTTCAATTCCCGGCTCGGCGGGGTCTTGAGTCCTAAAAATGTCCATGGACTTGACAATTCTCGCTCCGGTGCCTACTCGATTCACGGGTTCACACTCTGCGACTCTGGGCAATAGCTTGCTTAATCTCCACAACGGCCCCTCACGGCGGGATGCCTGGCTTTCACCTTGCGGATACCCTCCCGGGGTTATCTCACAGGGGAATACCAGGACGGGTTCCCTAAGCAAGCGCTTAGAAACCGCTCGGTGATTTGCGCTATATAAATTCCTGTACATTTACATTTACATAGTAGTGCTCCATGTTGGGCTATGCAAGGCGTCTCTGGCCAGCTGGTAACTACAGCTTGGTCAACACAACCCTGCACCCTGACCCATTCCATTTGAACTCACTCATGACTCATTCAAAGGAGCAGAAGATAGGAGACCGGATATATATTGGCAGGTGATATATATTTGCAGGTGAAGAAGTACAGTAACTGGGGCAGTACCGCCATTTCAGGCAGCGCAATACGGCCCATGACGGTCAGGGGCAGACTCCCCCAGAAGAGCATTTGCGACTTAACGTCTGTCATGTCCCGCAATAGGTTCCCCTCTAGCATATCCACTGGCTGATTATATACTCTTACCTCAAGATACAGAAAAACAGTAGGTTGCCTTTCACAGTCGTGTCATTAATCACTAATGTGCGGTCGGAGCAAGTCGGATTGAACGGGTATAGACAGGATTTCGCCCAGTTGATCTGAGACGCAAAATCATTGAAGATTCATGCCAGGGCAGCAGGTGTCCCCCTTATGTCCTGAATGTACAGGAGCAGATCATCCACAAATTAGGAAATCGCATGTGTCCCATCAACCCAAGGGAATACCCCATTCCACTCCAACCCGGCGGATAGCCTCCGTGAGTGGCTATTGGCCAGCAAGAAGAGCAAGGGTGACAGCGGGCATGCTTACCTGGTGCCATGACTAATGGACACAAGCTATGGCAGGAGGATGCCCGTCTTGACTTTGGCAGACTGGAAGGTGTATAATAGCTGCACTATGCGGAGAAAGTGAGTTCGAAACCGTAGCAGGGCAAGGCAGTGAATAGGAACTCCCACTCCAATGAGTGAAATGTCTTCTCCAAGTGAAGCACCAGGCATCCTGAGTGAGCCCAACGTAAAGCTGAGAAACTGCGCAAGTTAAGGGACATGTTTCGAGAGGGCACAAACCCATTCTGGTCAGTGTGCACCAGACGGGGCACAAGGGGGGCCAACCGGTCCACCCGTAATTTGGCCAGGATTTTATAGTCTGTATTTAGAAGCGTCAGTGGCCGGTAAGAGCCAAATAGCATGGGGTCCCTATCCGGCTTGGGCAGAGAAACAAGCAAAGCTCCACGGTGGGAGCCCACGAGGAAAGAGGCTTCAAGTGACTCCCTCTCTGGATCTGCGCTGACGGCACAGAAAGAAAAGAACTGACATCAGTGCACTGGGATGGTGCCTATACGACACAGCACACGTCACTTCCAGCGCAGACGATGTCACTTAGAGCCGAACTACGCCACCTACCGGCATGCAGGGGTACTGCTCACCAAAGGTTTCCGGATCCAGTCTGACACCTGGGAAATATTCTAAGGTAAGGAATCTGTCGCTAGAAGTCTCAATCAGATATACCCAACTTTTGTGAGCACATCTCTAGCCTTCACATTCATCATCCAAACTCCTTACATGCAACCTTCTCTACTCATGCGGCATCCAACCACACAAGGATGTTCCAGCTAGCAATCCAATAAATAAGGCAACAGCGCTCAAAGGACACACTAGTGGCACCTCTTCCAATAGCACATAACAATAACATAGCACTGGTCATTTTCAGTAGGGTGGGAAGAAAGATGCGCACAATATCTCTCTGGCTCCTGTCCTATGTGTCCATATAAGTCCGTGCACGCGTCCCGGGGAAGTGTGATGTCACCTGTGTGTTGGGCACTCTGGCAAGGAACAGCTGTACCCCACCACATATCCATGCTGGTGTGGATACTTGTTAAGATTATTGGCTACTAAATGTCTTAAACATCTCTATAGAAAGTACTTTCAATAAATTGCAAGCCAAAAGACTTCAAGTAATCTAAAGCAGAGTTTGAAGGTTTATATCCACAGCAGAGACCCACGACAGTTCCAGTAACAGTCAGGCACAGATTGAATAATGCATAACAAACATTCTGGATTACAGAATCTTGTCTACATAACATTCTTATTACAACTTGGTACACACATATACAATTAAATAACACTCTCTACATTCTCCATGGAATAGGTCAGAATCAGCTCTCAGGCAATCCACTAGAGAAAGGGCAGCTGCCTTTGAACATTCACATTGACTGCTATCAGTTCCTTTGGTAAAACGTCTGTCAAAATAACGTCCCCGACTTCTGGTCATTGCAAATAGTCTCTAAAAACAGACCAACGTTATTGTTTTAATAGAATGGGGGTGCGAGAAGTGGGACTAGGCAATCAAGAAAAAATTTTGCATTTTGGTTTAGTCTTTTGCAGGAGTATAGCACGCACAGATAGAGGACGAAAAGAAAAGGCAAAGTGTGTGGACCCTACACCATCATTACACAAATGGCCATCCTCAGGCCAAAAAATGCTCATTAACATTTATTTGTGTTTCAGCTTGGATACAGTGGAACACTGCAGTCCCACGCGCTGCCCCAGAACCATGGGCCTGAAGGGTTGACATCTGTTGCCATGGCAGCAGGTATGAGCTGTCCCATTGTGTCCTCACGAGAAGCGACCCTGAAGTTGTTCAGAATCGCTGACCTCTGCCAGCCGCAGTTCTGACTGCCTAGGTCTTACTGTTGGTGGTGATTATGGAGGAGAGCACTCAGGAGCATGCCTGCTGAAGCGGCACCATGATGTCTCTTTTTTGTGCCAGGAGCTGCTCGGATGAGCTGCTCGGATGAGCTGCTCCTGAGCTTTACCTGGTGAAGATGGATCGAGGTCAAGAGCTGGTAAGGGAGCCTCGTTCGATCCATAACAAACAGCATGGAGAAGGACAAAGTGAGCTCAAATATGTCCCAACTACAGTCTTAAGAGTACTTAACAGTCCCCGTTAGTAAAATGAGTTTATGTGACAAAAATGTCAAAATACATTAATAACCCACCTTTTTGAAGTTTGAATAAACATCACAATTTATGCTACTTTTTATGATTTACACAGCAAACACTTTAAGGACTTGGCTTGTGCATGGGCTTTAACAGCCAAGTTAAATAATTGCCTTGGCACTCCCTGTTCATATGTTGGGTCGCCCACCTCTGTTTTTAAAGGAGTCCCTTACACTGTATATAGTGGGTTACAAATGAGAGTTCTGAAGTGCTGGCTGCATGCAGGGCACGTTTTTTCGCAGTGCCTGTAAGTGGGTAAAAAAATGTGTTAAGCTTACATTATCAAACATTTGTTTATATATTATAAAATGAAGCCTTCGACACCCAAGCTCTTTACACAGATTCTCACCACAAGGTAAAGCGGATGGAATTTAGTTGTACAGAAATGCGTCCCACTGCACCAGCGGTATAGCGAGAACGGTGTATGTTGCTCTATTTTTGCAACTGAAGTGCTAAGGGGGAGTAGGAGTGTGTTTAATTGGAGCCCACTAGGAGGCAGCATTCTAGATTTAGCCAGACTACGAAGCAATCAAGACCGATGTTTCTGAGAAGTGTCATGTATCCAGCATGTACCGTTTTGTGTTTAGAAAGCTAGTTGCCTAATTTAATGTGATTAGGTAACTCACTTTATAGACACAGAACGCAAAAGTCCGGGATATGTGAATTTTATTGTTTTTTTCAGCCGGGCACAGTTTAAAATGGTCATGATGCCAAAGGCCCGGCAAGAGCCTAATGTATTTGCTGCTGCAGTGCTGTGGTCTTTACTTTAAGTTTCTAGTGTTAATTTCCTTCCGACTGCCCTGCTGGCTGTTCGAGCAGTAGCGGCACCCCGCCACCCCCAGCGCCTTGAGACCCTACGGGTATGTAGCGCGCTCTATAAATGCCATTGATTGATTGCTGCTAAAGAGAGAAAGATAGGGAAAGAAAAAAGCGGGAAAGGAAAAGATAGAACAAATCAACCGGAGAAGGAGTCCAGGACAGTGAGTGAAAGCAAGAAAGAAAAGTACAGTATCGCAGACAGAGTTACTGCACACCATCACCCTGACCTGGGGCGTTTCTGTTACTCACGAGGTGGCTGGAAGCTCCTGAAATCCTCTCACAGGCTGTATGGAATGCTCCAAACAGAATACTCGAGGCGCAGAAGCATGCGCAGTGTATTCTGTTTAGAGCACGCAGCACGTGACCCTGCCCCACAGGTTGGAACCCCTCCCCTAATGACTCAATTGAAAGCAGCCCCGGGCTGATACTGTCCACGCCCGGGGCTGCTTTAAAATCCGACGCTGCCAACACGTCATTACTGGGAGGTCCCTGAGGACCCCAAGTATTGAAGATCCGGGCTGACAGCATGTCAGCCCAAAGGCTGCTTAAATCGCTATGTTGCACCGGACAAACTGGCACATGCATAGGAGTGCCTATGAAAAACTGCATGGTCTGCCTGACGTCCGTGTTGGAGAATGGACTAGGCAGGCTAAGCTACTTGGTGCAGTTATTAAACTGTATATAGCAATTACCATCCATTTCACCAGTGTTTAGAAGGGCAGAGCCCCTCCGCCCATCCCCAGAAACCGCCACTGTGTGATTGTTCCATGGATGAAGTTGTCATGACATTCAAGGGGCAGAGCACTCTTTTACTTAATTCTTTTTGGAACAAGCATTGGAAAGGCAATCGCCTCGCATTTGTTTGAGTTAGAGCTATTGGCATTGTGATTGGCATTGTCGTTGACCTATCTGTTATAGAGTGTGAGTATGTGCTGTGTAGTGGAATTATGTGGGTTGGATTGGCTTAGTTAGTTGTGCAATTGTATGGAGTGGAATTGTGTGCCATGGGCGTCCGCAGGGGAGGGCAAGGGGGTGCGCTTGCCCCCCCCTGGGTCACCGGTCCCATTCCTTTTGGTTCGTAATGTTCAAGATTACAGCAGGCTGTTCCCCTGCAAGAAGCCCCAGGAGTTTAAATGTTCTCTCACTTGGGGCCTCTCGCACTTCTCTTTGAACTCTAGAGGCTGCAGCAGCCCCTCCCCAGCCTCGAGCAGACTTTGGACAGGCCCATTGTCATTCTGTCTGCTGCTGATCACCACATAAAGAATGACAATGGGCCGTCTGCATTAAAAGTGCCTTGAAGGCGAGTGAGGAAGGTAAAATGTTGCCCCCCCCCCTTGGAAGGCGAGTGATGAAGTTAAAAGTTTGCCCCCCCTGGAAACATTTCTGCGGACGCCCATGTTGTGTGCTGTGGAGGGGATTTGTGTTGTGGAATTATATGGCATGGTGTACTGCGGAATCAGACGCAGCCGGGACTGGGAAAACGGTGGGTCGGGCCGGGATTTGGGGGGGGGAAAGTTGACATATGACGCAATAGGGAAAATAAAATAAATAAATAAAACCACTTACTTTGCTGACTCGGTGATACGGCGAAGGCAGTGAGGGTGTGTGTGATTATGTGTGTGCTGCCCTTGGATGTGGTGGGTGTGTGTGTGTTTATGCGTGTGGTGCCCTTGGATGTAGAGGTGAGTGTTTATATGTGTGCTTTCCTTGGATGTGTGAGTGTGTGTGTGTTTATGTGTGTGCTGCCCTTGGATGCGGTGTATTTCTATGTGTGTGCTGCCCTTGGATGTGGTGAGTGTGTGTGTGTTTATGTGTGTGCTGCCCTTGGATGTGGTGTGTGTGTGTGTCTATGTGTGTGCTGCCCTTGGATGTGGGGGTGTGTGTGTATGTATTTATGCATGTGCTGCCCTTGGATGTGGTGAGTGTGTGTGTGTATTTATGTGCGTGCTGCCCTTGGATGTGGAGTGTATGTATGTGTTTATGTGTGTGCTTCCCTTGGATGTGGTGAGTGTGTGTGTGCTTGTATGTACTGCCCTTGGATATGGTGAGTCTGTGTGTGTTTATGTGTGTGCTGCCCTTGGATATGGTGAGTGTGTGCGTTTGTGTATACTGCCCTTGAATGTGGTGAGTCTGTGTGTGTCTATGTCTGTGCTGCCCTTGGATGTGGTGTGTGTGTGTCTATGTGTGTGCAACCCTTGGATGTGGTGTGTGTGTGTTTATGTGTGTGCTGGCCTTGAACGTGTGGAATGCTCTAAAGACTGGTGGAATGTAGGGCAGTTGGCACATGGGAAGGCTTACCTGTTTCCAATGTCTCCTTGGGCTCCTGGTTTATTTATTTAAAAGTTTGTATAGCGCGAACAAGACCCCGAAGGGTATGAGAGCGCTTCACAGTAATGGAAGGGGGAACAAAGAAGGGGAACGATTAGGTCAGAGAGGCTAACATGTTGAACAAATAAGATTGTACATAAATGCAAGCAAAATATTACTTAAAAAGGCAAGGCAAAACGTTACTTAATAAGTAAGGCAGAGCATCCTAGACATTAACAGTTGATAGGAAAAAAAACCAAGAAAAAAATACAAAAAAAGTGACATTTAGAGAACAGACGAGTCATGATCCAGTTAAGGCAGGAACTTGTTCATTAGGATTGTTTTTACTTTCTGTTTGAAAGCCACCGTGTCTCTATTTTCTACTTTCTATTTTCTATTATATTTCATTGACAATATTTGACTTATGTGGTTGCTGATTTTTTTTTCTTGGGAATGTTTGGGTGGAAATGAAGGGGAGGAGGTTGTTGTATTCTGCACTACTCTGTATCTCCTTTCTCCCTGCTGCTCATCCTGTGTGTGTGATGTAATCAGATTGTTCATGAATGTATGGTTTGAATGAGTGGTCAGCAGGACGCTACTCCAGGTGGGGCCTTCTTTACCATTCTTCTTGTTATGAATAAATCTACTTAACTACACATCTGGCTACTGGATTACTTAACAACAAGAGCACGGTCTTCGATGTAAAAGAGGTCCCTGGGGTAAAATAATGGATGTATTATAGAATATTACTGCCTATTATTGTGTGATGTTATGCACCCAAACCAACCGCATTTTCAATATTCAACCTTTTCTTTTGTATGATGAATTTGTCATTACCTGATCTATAGTAATCAATCAATCATTTTGTAAAGCGCACTACATACCCGCGAGGGTCTCAAGGCGCTGGGGGGACGCTACTGATCGAACAGCCAGGTCTTGAGTATCCTCCTGAAGGTCAGCAGGTCTTGCGTCTGTCGTAGGCTCAGTGGGAGGGTGTTCCATGTCTTGGCGGGGAGGTGGGAGAAGGGTCTCCTGCCAGTGGTTGTTCTTCGGATGCGCGGGACGGTGGTGAGTGAGAGGTCAGCGGAGCGTAGCTGGCAGTTGGGGATGTAGAAGGAGATCCGTCGGTTGAGTTAGGCTGGGCCGGTCTTGTGGAGTGCTTTGTGTGCATGGATGAGGAGCTTGAAGGATATCCTTTTGTTGACGGGGAGCCAGTGCAGGTTTCTCAAGTGGGGGGTGATGTGGCCATGTCGTGGTACGTCAAGGATCAGTCGTGCGAAGGCCTTTTGGATGCATTGTAGTCGTTTCATGAGTTTGGTCGGGGCTCCCGCGTAGAGGGCGTGTCCGTAGTAGAGTCTGCTGCTGATGAGGGCCTGAGTGACTGTCTTCCTTGTATCTGTCGGGATCCATCTGTAGATCTTGCGGAGCATGCAGAGGGTGTTGAAGCAGGAGGAGGATGCGGCGTTGACTTGCTTGGTCATTGAGAGCGTTGAGGCGAGGATGATTATCAGGTTGCGTGCGTGGTCGGTGGGTGTCAGGGCTACCCCCAGTACCGTCGGACACCAGGAGTCGTCCCAGGCTGAAGGGTTGGAGCTGAGGATGATGACCTGATCTTCATCCAGTCGCTGACGCTCTTGATTCCTTCGTGGCTTTGGCGGTGATGGGGTCCTTGGTGAGGGAGAGGATCAGTTGAGTGTCGTTGGCGTAGGAAATTATGTTGAGGTCGTGCTGTCGGGCGACATGTGCTAGCGGGGCCATGTAAATGTTGAACAGTGTCGGGCTGAGGGAGGATCCCTGGGGTACGCTGCAGATGATCTCGGAGGCTTTGAAACGGAATGGGGGGAGGCGTACGCTCCGGGTTCTGCCGGAGAGGAAGGAGGTGGTCCATTCCAGAGTCTTGTCTCGGATCCCTGCGGCGTGGAGGCGCACGCGTAGAGTGCGGTGGCAGACGGTGTCGAAGCCGGCGGAGAGGTCTAGGAGGATGAGTGCTGCGGTCTCACCGTTGTCCAGCATGGTCCTGATGTCGTCGGTGGTGGCAAAGAGGACAGTCTCGGTGCTGTGGTTGCTGCGGAACCCTGACTGGGAAGGGTCCAGGATTCTGTTTTCTTCAAGGTATCGGGTTAGCTGTCTGTTGACGATTTTCTCGATGACCTTGGCCCGGAAGGGGAGCAGAGAGATGGGCCGGAAGTTCTTGAGGTCTCTTGGGTCTGCCTTAGGTTTTTTGAGTAGGGCGTTGATCTCGGCATGTTTCCAGCTCTCTGGGAAGGTGGCGGTCTTGAGGAAAAGATTGATGACGTTGTGCAGATGGGGCGCGATGGAGCTGCTTGCTATGTTGAAGACGTGTTGTGGGAACGGGTCTGAAGGGGAGCCGGAGTGGATTGTGCTCATGGTCTTGATGGTGTCATCGTCACTCACGCTGGCCCAGGCTAGCAGGGAGTCGTGGTCGATGGTGTGCGTAGGGTCTGTTGTGTACTTGTCTGTTGGGGCTCTCTAGGTGTTGATGCTGTCGTGGATGTCTGCTATTTTGAGGTGGAAGAAGGTGGCGAGGGAGTCGCAGTGGGCTTGCGACGGAGGGATGTCGTTGGTGTTGGAGCTGGGGTTGGAGAGTTCCTTCACGATGTTGAAGAGCTCCTTGCTATTGTGTGCATTGTTGTCGAGGCGGTCTTTGAAGGAGGTCCTCTTGGCCGCCCTGATGAGGTGGTGGTGGTTACGGATGGCGTTCTTGTGTGCTGCGTGGCTGTACGGAGTTTGCTCACTGTGCCATTTCTTCTCTAGTTTCTGGCAGGCTTGCTTGGAAGCAAGGAGTTCTGGGGTGGACCAGCTGGCCCTCTTTCTCAATTTCTCAATTGGGTAGCCAACGCGGTGGAAAAGCATGCTCCACTAAAAACCATCTCGAAAAATAGAAAAGTGCCTTCAGCACCGTGGTACTCAGAGACCCTCAGAAAGCAAAAACAGATCTGTAGGCACGAGGAAAGAATATGGCGAAAAACTTATGACAACGTAAGTAAGGCCAAGTATAAAAACGAACTAACCACTTACAAAAAAAATGATTCAGGAGGAAAAAAAGAAATATTCTGAGCAGCAAATTGAAAAATCAAAAAATTCAAGTCGACAACTGTTTGAAGTAGTCAAGACTTTGTCAGGGAAAGTGGTAGACCTGAGCCCCCCCAATCACAGGAATTCTGCAATAATTTAGCAGGTTTCTTCTTCTCAAAAGTCAATGACATTTATTCCGAATTTTCGGTTACCTCATCCAATACCAACATGCAACCTAAACAATTAAGAAATATCCCGGACTGCTCATTTACTAAATTCAGGGACGTGACGAAGGAAGAGATAATAGATCTCATGAGACAGGTAAAAACTGGCTCATCTCTAGATCCTTGCCCCCCCAAAATTCTTATTCCAGTAAATGACTTGGTTAGTGAAGTCATCACCTCAATCTGTAACGCCATGTTCCAATCCGGCATTTTCCCAGACAAGTTAAAAAATACACTACTGAAACCCCTCCTCAAAAAGAGTGGTCTAGATAAAACAATCCTTAAAAACTACAGACCTATCGCCAGCTTGCCTTTCCTAGTCAAAATAGTGGAGAAAGTTATGAATAGCCAATTAGCCGAGTATATCGAACATAACAACCTCCTGGACGAGTCCCAGTTCGGATTTCGCAAACTACATGGAACTGAGACCGCTCTTATAAAGGCTGCCGATGACATTAGAACCATCAGGGACCAAGGAGGAACAGCGATATTGGTCCTGCTGGATCTTTCGGCAGCCTTCGACACGGTCAATCATGCTGTCCTGATTGACCGTGTCGAAGAAATGGGCATTCGCTCAATGGCCAAAGAGCTTCTGGCTTCTTTTCTGTTGAACAGAACGCAAGCAGTGACCTTGGGCGAATTTCAATCCACCGAGCTCGCCCTCCCATGTGGCGTTCCGCAAGGCTTATCCCTAAGTCCGACACTTTTTAACATCTATGTGTCGGACTTAGCTAGGGTAATCAAGAACTACCGGATGAGCCTTACCTCATACGCCGACGACACCCAATTGGTGATCGCAATTAAGAATGATGGTGAGGAAGTAGCTGCCAGCTTCCAGGAAGGTATGGTGGCTATCAAGGATTGGATGGCTGAGAATTGCTTGCGTCTCAATTCAGATAAAACGGAGGTAATGATCTTCGGGAAACTATCTCCACAATGGTCCAACACATGGTGGCCGACTCCGCTTGGAGCCCCCCCAGAACCGGTGCATAAGGTCAGGAATCTGGGAATTATTTTCGACGACAATCTCAATTTCGCCAGCCATGCCAATCAGGTAGCGTCATCTGCCTTTTACAAGCTCAAGATCATTAGAAAAATCCTGCCCTATCTACCTGAGAGTACAAGGAAAACAGTGGTGAGCTCCTTAGTACTCTCATCACTTGATTATTGCAACAGACTATTTGTAAACGCGCAGGCACGGGTGGTGGCCAAACTGCAGCTTATTCAAAATGCTGCTGCAAGGCTACTATCGGGCATCCCCAGATTTCAGTCCACCAAGCAAGCAATAAGAAACTACCATTGGTTAACGGTGAGAAATCGCATCAGATTCAAGACCTTGTGTCTCACCTTTAAAACTCTCAAGGGTCAGGGCCCAGCGTTTCTTACACAGAAACTTTGCCACTACCTTCCGAAAAGATCTCTTCGATCTGAACAGAGACTTCTACTGGTAGTGCCACGAACCAGGACGGTTAAATGGGGCGACAGATGTTTCATCAATTCCGCAGCCAAACTTTGGAACATGCTTCCAATGGAAATAAAATCGGCACCCTCGTTACTCCAATTCAGGAAACTTGTAAAAACTTGGTTATTTGACCAATAACCGTTCAGCACAAACATTCCCTAAGGTAGATACCCTGATTAATCAGAGATTGTTAGCTAAAGTCATAGCGCCAAGACACCCACGGGTATATGCTGCGCTTCATAAATTTTTAAAATAAATAAATACATTTCTGGTGTCTCTGTGGGGGGGAATCTTGAGCAGGGCGAGGGTGTGGGCGCAGTCCTCGATCCAGCGTCTGAGGCTGAGGGCAGCGTTGTCGGTGTTGGAGGGTTCGGTGGGTGGGCTGAGAGCGAGATTTACATGTAGTTGGTCTTCGGTGATTTTGCTCCAGCAGCGGCGGGGGATCTGTTGGGTGCGGTGGTGTGTGGTGGGATTCTGGAATGCAAAGTGGATGCAGCGGTGGTCGGTCCAGAGGTGTTCGGTGGTATGGCTGATGGAGAAGACGGGGTCGAGCGGGTGGCCGGCAGAGTGGGTGGGCGTTGTGATGAGTTGCTTCAGTTCGAGGTTGGAGAGGTCATTGATCAGGGTAGTGGAGCTGTTTTCGTTGTTGTTCTCAAGGTGAAAGTTCAGGTTTCCAAGGAGGATGTAGTCAGTGGAGGTCAGGGCATGCGTGCTGATGAAGTCGGCAATGAAGTCAAGGCATGCGTGCTGGTGAAGTCGGCGATGGAGTCGCTGAACTGGGGACGGGATCCGGGGGTCGGTAGACGAGGGTGCCTCTGAGGGTGGAGTTAGCGTCTGTGTGGATCTGGAAGTGCATGTGTTCGGCGGTGCTGAGCGCGCCATCGGTGCTAGTCGAGGCCCTGATGCTGTTCTTGTGGATGATGGCGATTCCTCCTCCGACTCCGTTGGTGCGGTCTCTGCTGGTGATCTTGTAGCCGTCTGGGATGGCTATGGTGATGTCAGGTGCGGAGGAGTTGTTCTACCATGTCTCTGTCAGGAAGGCGACATCTGGGGATGTTGTGCTGAGCAGGTCCCAGAGCTCGACGGCATGTTTGCGTGTGGAGCGGGTGTTCAGTAGTATATATCGGAGGTGATTGAGGTATTTCTTGGCAGGCGGTTCGTCGGCTCTGAGGTTGGTGTAGCTGCAGTTCTGGCAGATGAAGGGACCGTGTGTGCGTTTCGGGGCGGCCTTGAAGCAGGTGTGGGTCTGTCTGGAGTTGAGAGCGTGCAGAGTGCTGGTGTCGTAGTGGTGGTGGCCGTCGTGGCCGGTTTGGGGGCCAGGGGTTCTAGCGCTGGGAGCGGTCCAGGCGCCGATGGGCGCAGACGGGCTTGCCTTAGGCTCCCCTTCGCTGTGAGGAGGGGGAGCGACCTGCCTGGTGGGGTCAAGAGTCGCTTCCTTCGCTGTGAGGAGGGGGAGCGACCTACCTGGTGGGGTCAAGAGTCGCTCTCCTCACCGCGCAGCGGCCGCCCTATATGGGGAGGTGGGAGGTGGGAGGGAGGAGCAGCTGGGAGGTGGGGGCAGCAAATGGGCAGTGTGCAGTCAGGGCGTGGGGACACAGTGGCGGGGGCGGTGAGGGACGATGAAGGGAACAGAAGGCAGAAAGGGCGCAAGATCGGGGAAAAACAAGTGTCACAGAGCCAAGAGGGCACAGAAACAGGGAAAAGAGTGTCACAGAGGCAAGAGGGCACAGAAACACAGGGACAAAATGAGTGGCACAGAAGGCAAGAGGGCACAGAAACACAGGAAAAACGAGTGGCACAGAAGGCAAGAGGGCACAGAAACACAGGAAAAACGAGTGTCATAGAGGCAAAGGGCACAGGGAAAAAATGAGTGGCACAGAAGTCAAGAGGGCACAGAAACACAGGGAAAAACGAGTCGCACAGAAGGCAAGAGCGCACAGAAACACAAGAAAAACGAGTGTCATAGAGGCAAAGGGCACAGGGAAAAAATGAGTGGCACAGAAGTCAAGAGGGCACAGAAATACAGGGAAAAAACGAGTGCAACAGAAGGCAAGAGGGCATAGAGTATCAGCCCTTGTGAAAAATGGGATAAAATTGATAAAAATATATATTTTTTAAAATGCCACTGTTTAGGGGATTTTGCGGATTTCCGGAATGAAGGAGTTCCTGATCTTGGGGGCCATGCCCAAGAAGGCTCTGAGTCTTGTTTTCTTTTTGCGTAAAGTCTGCGGTTTGAGTTGCAATGAGGTAGCACTTCTGGAAGGTCTGCTACCACCTGATAATTCTAGTTTTGAGCCAGGGATCCTTTTTTTTTTAAACGGAGGGCTTTGTGCGTCAGACAAGTACTCTTTAGTTGTATTCTTGCTTTGTAGGGTAGCCACTTTAAAGATCTTAAGGCTGGGGAAATGTGCTCGTTTTTTTTGTGTCTGTGATCAGCCTAGCAGCGGCATTCAGTGTGTTTCAACTACTGGCTTTCAAGTTCCATTAACTTTGGAAGAAGAGTACCGGACCCACTTTTGTCTTCCTTGTGTCAACCCAGAACTGTCAAGGAGGAGCAGGATAAGCATAGGGTTGTTTTCAGACCTACCTCAGTGGTGGAGCCAAAAAGCTGAATCATTATGTTACCGGGTTGCATTCTTCCCTCGTGTGTGTGCAAATTCTACTGGTGAGGAAAGTGAGATATATTCACTCTGAATACAGAAGCATTCCAGAGTGCATGTTCCGGTACTAAAACAAGCCTTTTGGACTAGACAGTGCAGCACAGGAGTCTCAAAGGATCACAAAAAAGATCTTCTATTGACACTGGAATTATGCATTTTCTACATAATGATGGATATGCTGCATTTGCTACATATTCCATCATCTTCTACATAGTTTGCAGATTTTAACAAACCAAAATTGTTTCTCAGTGAAACAGATCAAAAGTCACAAAAATGCTCCCACACGAGTTGCCACTCAGTGACCAGCCCTTCTCCATGCAGTAACAGGGCATCTTTGTTTTGCTGATTGTTGCATTTATGTGGAAAACTGATATTATTTAGATGAAACCTCTAAGGGGCAGTGCTAACACTGTAAAAAAAGACAAAATGATGAAGTAACACTGCTACAAAAGAGTGGTATTAAACCACATAATATGTCTCTTCTAACCACAGAATTCAGTGAACCGTGTCTCATTATTAGTTCCTTCCCTCCAGCATAATTCAGGAAGCCCTAAGGCTTAGAGGGAATTACTCATGTGGTCGCATTTCAAGACAATATTCTTTAGTAGGAACAAGCTTGATAATGTTGCAAACATGGCAAGCAGAAAGAGTTAACCCTGATAATAGAGTAGTGTAAATTTGTTTGCCCTGAGATTGAGTCCTGGGCTATTTCACTACACATTTGGGAATTAAACCTAAACACAGTTATACTAATGCAATCCTAGATGTCTGAGCACTGGAATCTAAGGAACATTCAAATGGGCTCCTCAATTGTTTTAAAAAAAAAAACTTGAAAAAGCTATGCCACACTTGTTGACTTTTTCAGAGCCTTATTAAAGAAGAATGTAACATTTTCTAGGGGTAATTTTCTGAATGAAGCGTTTGAGATTCTCTAGAAAGAAATAGACCAGGATCTTTTCCTTCAGTCGAATGGTAGGGGTTCGGATTGCATTGTGGAGGGTGGATGGACTTTTTTATCGTACTGTCCTTGCTGGTCTTAATTGATTCCTGCCGCAGTTTGGGTGTTGACCAGCCCGACTGCCTCTGCTTTCTTCGGTTGTTGGTGCCCGACAATGCGAGCCACTGAGTTTCCGGGGTTAGCTCTCTAGCGCTAATTGAGGGTGGGCATTAAAAATCACTCTGGGGCAAACGCGCAGCGTAAGTGACGCGCTGCTGTTGGCTGCATTTTTTAGGGTCAGAATTGCTGCTTAGCTCATTTGTTTATTTGCAAACATGAATGTCTGCTCCTCAGCTTATTTGCACACACACACAACAGTTTAAATCTCGCTCTCTTTTAACTTTCTTTAACTTACTGTCCTTGCTGGTCTTAATTGATTCCTGCCGCAGTTTGGCGGTTGACCAGCCCGACTACCTCTGCTTTCTTCCGGTGGTGCCAGTCCGTGCGAGCGGGCCCACCGCGTTTCTGGGGTTAGCGCTAATTGAGAGTGGGCTTTAAAAATCACTCTGGGGTGGACGCGCCAGTGGCGCGCCAAAGGCAAACCCGACGCTGACTGCCCGTGGCTCCCTAAGTATTACTGCTTGACTGACTTTTTCCATAGATAGACTAAGGGAACTGCACACATCTGTGAGTTGTTGCACCACACTGTCCCCTTACAGTATATCTAAGAGAACATTATGCTCCCACTGTGGTTGGGTGCCAATCTTATCCTTTGAACCAAATGGTAACCCCCTGACTCAAGCTTCTCCTGTGCCCTCTAGCTTGAACAGAGCCAGGACTGAAGGTAAATTGCTTTGCCTGCTCCTCAATACCAGATCTATGCATAAGCACGCCCTCAATATATTTGAATTATTGGAAGAGGTCAGCCCGGATTTTCTATTTCTAACGGAGACTTGGCTATGTGACTCATCTAATCCTGCAGTTGATTCAGCCATTCCTAAGGGTTACCAAATGGTCCGAAAAGACCGCCCTAACTGCAGGGGTGAAGGCATAGCCATTTTTTTAAGAGCACCTATTCCGGCGTGCTTCTCCACTCAGAAGATGTTGTAGGGGCTGAAACCTTAGGTTTCCATCTGGTAATATCTCCTCATCAATCTATGGCCGGTTTACTTGTTTATAGACCACCGGGTACAGCTAGGCTGTTCAGTCAGGCTATTAGTAATACTGTTGCCCCATTGTGCTTAAATACAAATATTGCCTAATATTAGGGGACTTTATGTCCACATGAATACATTCAACGATCCTGAGGCTACTAGTTTGACGGAGGGGCTGAATATCTTCAACTTGAATCCTTGTTTCCTGTCCCCAAATCACGAAAAGGGCCATATTCTTGACCAGGTCTTTTCCACATGGGACTTAGATGTCTCTCCTCCCCGGCCACTGGTGTGGTCTAACCATTTTCTTTTAGAGTTTAGAGTCCAACGTGAGACTGCACCTTTTAACTCTCAGAGTAAGCCTCGTATGGGCAGCTTCAGACCCTACCATTGTCTCCCAACCGCTCGTTTTGAGTGGTAATGTGGAAGACAATTTTACTGTCCTGGACAACTGGCTTCTGCTTCGGGCACAGAGCTCGCCCGTCCTCCTCTCGTCCTGCCTTGACCTCTCGAGTCTCGGCTCCTTGGTTTACGCCTGGTCTTAAAGAAAGCAGAAGGACCTGCAAAAGACTCGAGAGAGCGTGGCAGAAAATATTTGAGAGTACTGAGAAAACTGAGTATAAACAAGCACTTAAACTGCACCACAAACTTATCCTCAAAGAAAAAAAATGTTTTTTTCTCATGTAGAATAGAAACTGCCGGGAATACAAATAAAGAGATTTTAAAATAGTAAAGAAATTTGCATCCCCGAATGCCGTAACGAGGTCTTTCTCCCATTCAGCACTATGGGTGGATCGGATGGCTCTATTTTTTGCGGATAAAATTAGAAAGATCCAGGACACTTTCCCTAGCTCCCATGAGGCTAATATCCAGGATAACATCCCCTCCAACCCTGACCCTCCGGAGAGCGGTCCTCTTACCTCCAAGTTTCCTCCTTTGATATTGGTAACCTCATTAAGCATTTTGAAGAACCTAAAATCAGGGGCCCCTTCTGACCCTTGCCCTGCGTCTACTTTGGCATCAATAGCTCCCTCCATTAATTCTTATTTGAACTCTATTTTGAATACCTCCCTGCAGCAGGGACTGGTTCCTGGCAAGTGGAAGGAAGTACATATTCTTCCCCTTCTAAAAAAAAAACAATTTGGATCCAGAGCTTCCCGCTAACTATAGGCCAATTTCCCTTTTGACTTTCTTTTCCAAAGTACTGGAAAAATATATTCACTCAGTTACTTCTGCCTTTTTGGAGACAAATAACATTCTGCATCAGATCCAATCTGGGTTCCGCCTGAATTTCAGCACCGAAACAGCGCTTTTGGAAATTTCGGAATCCATTAAGGACGTCTTGGATAAAGGCGGCAAGGCTATGCTGATATTGTTAGATCTCTCAGCACCCTTTGACTCCTGAAGAGACTCCAGGATGCCATCTTTAGAGGGACGGTTCTCAAGTGGTTTGCCTCTTTTCTGTCTGGGTGCCAACAAACTGTGTGGGCTCCTCCTTTTTCTGCCCTAATTCTTCCTCTCGAGGTAGGTGTACCTCAGGGCTCGGTGCTTAGCCCAACTTTATTCAATCTGTACATGTCCCTATTGGCCAGTCTTGTTGAGCCGCATGGAGCCAAAATAGTGTTGTATGCTGACAACAACCAACTCCTTTTTACATGCGACAAAGTTTCAGAGGTTAAGGGGGAAGCTATTAAGGCCTGCTTGTCTGCGGTGTTCTCCTGGCTCCAGTTCAATTAACCTAAATGTCATTCCGATAAGTCGGAGATCATTTTCTTTGGTTGCCCTTCTAACAACTTATGGCGGAACTGGTGGCCGCAGGACATGCACCCTCCAGCTAACCGAGTATCGTCTGTAAAAAACCTTGGTGTAAAAATCGAATACTCTCTGAGTATGAAGCCACAGGTCCAGACGGTGGCTGGCTAGTGCTTTTGGTTTCTGAAAATGATTAAACAGTTTCTTCCATTACTCTCCATTCCCTGCAGGAAAATTGTGGTCCAGGCCATGACTGGATCGAGGCTGGACTACGTTAACATTCTTTATCTGGGGCTTCCAGAGTATTTGCTTACCTGCCTTCAAGTAGTGCAAAATGCGGCGGCCAAAGCTATTCTTTCTCTTGGTCCCGAGACCCGAATGTCTGCTCATTTGAAGTCTCTCCATTGGCTTCCGATCAGGAAGCCGATACAGTTTAAGGCCTTGGTGCTGGCCTTTAAGGCTTTACATGGGTACGGTGCACCTTACTTGAGGAAGAGAGTGCAATTTTATCGTCCACAGCGTTCTCTTCGCTCTAGCCTGTACTCCGGTGGTGAAATATTCTCGAATTGAAGGCAGCTCTTTCTGGCTGAAAGCGGCCAAGCTATGGAATGATCTGCCACTTGCTGTGAGACTCCTTCATGATCTGCTTCCTTTCATAAAAGCCCTAAAACATGGCTGTTTCAGCAATAACGTAATACTCTGCGCTCTGCACACTTGCTCTTCCTGTCTAGTTCAGTCACACTCATCCAGCGCCCGGACACTCAGTAGAGTAGCTGTGCGCTTTATAAAACCCTGAATAACATAACATAACATGTTAGCAATACAGGCATTAGTATAGGAAGGCACTGTGGCGGTGGATGCTAGTAATACAGGCATTAATACAGGAAGGCACTGTGGGAGTAAATGCTAGTAATACAGGTATTAGTACAGAAAGGCAGGGTGGCAGTGGATGCTAGCCATACAGGCATTAGTACAGGAAAGCATGGTGACAGTGGATGCTAGCAATACAGGCATTAGTACAGGGAAGCACTGTGGCAGTGTATGATCGCAATACAGGCATTAGAACAGGAAGGCACGGTGGCAGTGGATGCTAGCAATAGAGGCATTAGTACAGGAAGGCACTGTGGCAGTGGATGCTAGCAATACAGGCCTTAGTACAGGAAAGCATGGTGGCAGTGGATGCTAGCAATACAGGCATTCGTACAGGAAGGCACAGTGGCAGTGGATGCTAGTAATACAGGCATTAGTACAGGAAGGCACGGTGGCAGTGGATGCTAGTAATACAGGCATTAGTACAGGGAAAGCATGGTGGCAGTGGTTGCTAGTAATACAGGTATTAGTAAAGGAAGGCACGATGGCAGTGGTTGCTGGTAATACAGGCATTAGTACAGGAAGGCAAGGTGGCTGTGGATGCTAGTAATACAGGCATTAGTACAGGGAGGCACTGTGGCAGCGGATGCTAGTAATACAGGCATTAGTACAGGGAGGCACTGTGGCAGTGGTTGCTAGTAATACAGGCATTAGTACATGAAGGCACGGTGGCAGTGTATGCTAGTAATACAGGCATTAGTACAGGAAGGCACTGTGGCAGTGGATGCTAGTAATACAGGCATTAGTGCTGTGTTGTGTCATCAGTAAGATCCGAATGAATAGATTATGGGACGTGGCTCTGGAACATTAGGTGGGGCTGCAACACACTATTCTGCAACCAAGAAAGGACTTCTGCCTTAAACTGGGCTATAGAACACCACCTTGTGTTTCTGGGGTGTTAAACGTTAGTCCTCTGAGCTGCTCATAAGCCTTCAGTTAGTGTATTCTCACTGGGAGGTGGAAAACGCTTACGGTAAAACTTTCCAGATTTTCCACCTGGTTATTTAAACCTGGTAATAAGAACCCTCATGCTGATTGTATGTCTAGTTCCTGCCTTTACAGAAATGGTTGAACTTCAGCATAAAGTATTGTGTTTGTGTATACATATCTATATGTACAAATGATGCGTATAAGAGAATGAGTTTAGATTTTGCTTAAAGGGATCTCTGCGGATGGGTGGAGTAAGGAAATGGAGTTGGCTGTTGCCTGTAATTTGGCAATCAGTTACTTAAAGGAGGGCTAGCCTATGGAACGCAAACTCCAAGGCGATGCATGCTTGTTTTGTACAGTTCAAGTGGATTTGGCCATGGAAGGGGGAATACTATTGAGAGGAGCTAAGATTGACTCCCCCCAGCTTGAAAATATGTACTGTGGTGTAAAGTTACGAGGGCATCTCTGTAAATCTGGGAATAAACGGAGAGTGATGGAACAATATTGGTGGGCAATTATGGATGATATGATGGACAGATGATTCTAAGTTGTGCAGAGTCAGCAACAATTCTGCCAAACTGCATTCCGCTTTGTCACAACCTATCGACTTACTGAATGGGCCTTGGCCCAAGACTGGTGTGGATATAGCTGGTCCATTTACCTTTTAGCCAAGGAAGGAGACCTGAGAATTAGTAGTAGTTATTTACTTCTCTAAGTAGCCAAAGCGGAGGTTGCGACTGATTGTGTGATCAAGTTTGTGGATGATTTGGTCTGTCGGGGGATTTTACCAGAAGACGGTGCAATCAACAGTCCACAGTCCACTTAGAGTAAAGAGGAGGAGCTTTGGAGTTGATGTGGCATTCTATACAAGAGGATCATGGCTTACCATCTAAAGGCAAATGTGTAGTAGAGCACTTTAATGAGGCCATCAATGAGTCAATTCAGTTGGATTTGAGATAACGATTGTATTGGAAAAAGCTTGAATGTCTGAATGGTGAATGTCTATGACCTGAACATAGATGATCCGGAGTTTTTCTTAAATGCTGTGGAGCAAACTTTATAAGCTGCCTTCATCTGCCATTATTTGTGGGGGGGATTTTAATGTGGTGTTGGATCACGAAATGGATCGGCATTCGAGAATAAGTGCTACTGTTAAAAAGGCTGCACAGGCTGTTCATGAAGGTATGTGTGTTTTGGGACTTACTGATGTTTGGAGGCTGCGACATCCTGGGTTACGGGAGGGAACGTGCTACTCATATACACATAACACATGGTCCCGGTTAGATTGTTGGCTAGCGACGCATGATGTCAATGCGTGGGTGTCTCGGGTATCACATCTGCCCCACCTGTCGGACCATGCGCCTGTACTGCTTGTCATGCAAATGCCTGCTTATGCTCCGGCCCCGTTTAGATGGAAGCTGCAGCCCTCGGCCTTGCTTGATCCGGTTTTTAAGGAGGGTTTAAGGGTGGCTATTGAGAATGATCTCGCTGACAATCTTGGATTGGTGAAAAGTATGGGCACTATATGGGAAGCATTTAAAGTGACTTTTCGGGGGGCATGTATAGGCATGCAGGCAGGGGTGCTGAAATCTTTGCTTAACTCCATGGGAAAAATAGAGCGTGAACTGACGTTCACAGGTGACTGAGTACAATGAGCTGGCAGATCAGAAAGTGCGACATCTATCGCGGAGAGGCAAAGCCCGATATTATGGCGAGGGTGGTAGGCTGGGGCGTGGGTTAGCTGAGAGAATTGCGGAACTGTGGGCCAAGTATTGTAATGTGCAGGGAATTACAGAGGGGGGCAAGTCCATTTCAGACACTGCTGGTGTCATTGACCCAGTAAATTCAGTACAGTAAGTGAAACATAGAGCAATCATTCATTGAAGGTCAAATAACATGCAATAAAGCAGAGGGAGGGAACAAAGTGCCCTTATCTGTTGCTGTGAGCAGCAAAGAAAGAGGATGATGGGACCACACAGAGGGTTCTTATGGACTATGGAGGTGTGGCTAATATGTGGGCATCATGGGCAATGTAGTTGTTTATACTGTTTGTAAAGAAAATATGCATTTTCATTGGCTGCTGTGTTTTGAGTAAAGATAAGAGAAACACAATCTGAAGCCTCTGGTCCTGTAATAGAATTGAGGCTGGAACTGCCAGGGACCTTCTAGAAGCTTCCAGCCTTTCTGATTTATGTAGAGCAGTAGAGATACCATGTGCTCAGACTGAGGGTGGACTGGAATGAGAGAGGACACTATGCCATGAGGTACCGCCTCATGGGCCTGTTCGCTGGCCCCTGGGCCCTTCTGTACCCCTCTGCTGTCCACAGGGCCAGTGAGAGCCTTTGCTGGAGTGAAGACTGCTGTGTCAGGAGGAGTGCCACTTTATGGGAGAGGACTGCTTCTAGGAGCTGCTGTCCTGTACTGATGAGTGCCCACTGTCTGCTGATCTTGCCCAGCCTGGCCTGCCTGCTCTGCTGCCCTAGCGCCTCATGAGTGCTATACTTTGACTGCTGCCTGCACTCCAAGGAGGTGAGAAGCGTGGGCGCTACTCCCACGGATGGGACCCCGGGAACTGTGAGTCACCTAGCGCCTGGTGAGTGCCATATTTGAAGTAACTGTGCTGCTCTGCCTGCACTCTAGCGCCTGGTGGGCACTCTTTTACTGATTACCAGAAGAGGTACACCATCTTCTGTCCCTGAAGCTTCTAGTGGGACCTAGTGCCTCGCAAGCGCTATATTCAAGGTGCAAGGGGAAGAGGAGCTGACGCCTGCAGCGCTGTGCTGTCAAAGCCCTATATTTCAATTCCCCTCCGTGTGTGCTGCATTGGGGTGCTGCCAGAGTGCCATATTCGCATTGACTGTGCTCTGCTTGCTGCCAAGGCGCTATAACTGTGCCCAGGAGAAGAGGAGCTGACGTTTGCAGTGCCGGGATTTTAAAGCACTACGAGGGAATCCCGGTGTGTGGGATTCCCCCCTGCCTGCTTGGTTGACAGCAGGCAGCTTCAAGATTGTGTACCTTTGCCCTTCATCCTTCTATTCATCCAAACTGTACCAGCGATGGTTCTGGCAGTGGCCCGTTTGGCGCTGCCCTGTAAATAATCCCCGAGTAAACTGTTACCTAGTGCCGGCTGGCACCGTTTAGATGCAACTGTGATTCCATTCTAATGTGTTGATTTTATAATACACTTACTGTTTTTCACCGAAACTGGTGTGGTCTCTTTTTGTAGTGTGCCTTGTGTGTCGCCTGTGTGTGCTGCGTGGATGCTTTACACAATGCTCCGGAGTTTGGCCCGCGCGCTCTGTACCACGCTACCCCATTTCTAACAGGCACAACGCAGTCCATACCACAAAACATCCTGACCACTGATGTTTAATAAGTGCTAAGTCCGTCTTCATGCGTCTCCTCAGGACTATTCCCTTCTCTTTACACAAATTGTTTCCACCCAAATGCACAACCAAAATGTCCGGACACCGATCCCCAACTAGCAGACCGGTAAGACACGGAATCAGCTCCTTTCAAAACATGCTCCTTTTTCTTTTCCGTAACACTTTAAACAGTTTATTAATAAAACACAGATTCTGTCCTAAATAACTTTCTTGTGCTTGCACGTACCCGCACTTCACAAAGGAGTGTCCTATAAACCAGATTTACATTTCCAACGAAAGGGGGGCCAGCAACCGAACCTGAGACGAGAAACATTGCGTGAATTTATGCACATTGCGTGAATTTATGCATTGTAACAACTGCGCTAAATTCCTTATCCCTGCTGAGCAAGTATCGCTTATAACAATCTGAGGATCACCTCCCCAAGCACATGATTTCACCCTGTCCCCACCCTCTATTGCTTGTCTCAGATGCTGCCCCAATCCGGAAAGATTGTGTCCCAATACCTGCACTGTGTATCCCCAATTCCTTCAGTGCCTTCTTCAGCACAGCTAGTAATTGGAAGGCTGTAACTCTTTTCCCTTTCGCATGCACAAAAACGGACTCCCTGATATCCTTGGATGCTGCTTGGCAGTTAAGCCCCCATCTACAAGGGCAAGTAAGCTTAGGCAATGGAGCCTACAGCAACACCCATTTCCCCTTGCCCTTTAGATACCTTTTGGACTTTTTAACCATATATTTATCCCTGCATTGCGCAAGACCACTTCTTCCCACCCAATCCCCTCCACTCCTTCTCTCCCCTGACAACTCAGACACTCTAAATGCACCAAAAAACATCCACCATCAGTGTGGAAAACAGGCATGACTCAAAGGCGTCCGTGCAAATCCTAGGCAAAGTCTGTATTACGCTGCTCAGAAACTGCCATCCCACGGGTATCCTGACCGTATTCAGCTGGCCATGCTCCCTGGCCCACCCTTCTAGCATCCTTGAGCCCAATTCACCCGCTGAAGGCAATTAACCCCAGAGCAATTTACCCATGAATGCAATTTCAGCTAATTTCCTTGCAATTGATACCCTGGGTAAGCCTTTTCCAATCATATCCAGGATAAACTGAATCTCATTGTTCCTTCGCTGTAACTCAATTGAGCGCCGCTGGGCGCCCGACAGCAAAACTCTTTCCATGCTAGATTATGGGCTATCCTAGGGTACGTATCCAGTGATCCTACCACCAGTTGTAGCATCTTGTGTTGCCTACATACCACAACTGCTGTGGCATGGATGTCGGGATCCTGTTGGCGTCCTTGGCGAACCCACAGAATCTCCCCCAAAGCAAACAAGACAAAGCATTCGCTATGCCATTGTCCACACCTGGGACATGCAGTGCTCCAAATGCTATATCATGACACAAACAACCTAGGACAAAACCGTCAGCAACTGTAACACTTGTTCATCCCTTGTTGACTGACAGTTCACAATCTCTACAACCTCCCTATTATCAACTCACCTTCCTATGCGCAAGCTGACTACCCTATAGTGTCACTGCCACAACTAAGGAGAAGAACTCCAGAAATCCATTCTGTTGGCCATTGCTCGGCAAACCACTTTCCCTGCCAGTAGAGGCCAAAACCTTTGCTGACTTCTGCTTCTGAAAATATCTGCACATCCCAAATGAGATCCCCCTCCCTTGCCAGTGTAATGCTATTGAAAGTTTGCAGAAAACGTGTCACATTCTCAAATCTTTTTTTACGCCTGCAGAGAAAGGCCCATGATGATGAGGCAATCTGTTCCCTGTTAATGCCCTCAGAAGCCTCCTGCAAAAGATTCTCCCTACTCTCATTACCGTACATGCAAAAATGAGATGCCCTAGCAAGGCCTCTATCTCTTTGACCATTACTTTTTCCTGTGCCAGCACGGCGTTAAGCAATTCCACCATTTTATCCCTTTTATCATATGGCAACCGGGCTTGCATTTTTTTTGGAGTCAATCCAATTCCAAAAAAAGACAGTGCCGTGCTGGGGCCATCGTCTTTTCGAGTGCCAATGGCACTCCCAACTTCTGTGTCAGCTCTTTGAAGTTTTCCAGGGCCTCTTGGCTCTCAGTGGAGAAAGAGGTTCCCAAAAAGAAAATCATCCAAGTAATCGGTCACTAACATGTGCCCCGTCCTTTGCGTTAAACAATTCCAGCATTTTATCACTTTTATCATCCGGCAACCGGGCTTGCATTTTTCTGGAGTCAATCTCAATTCTAAGAAAAGACAGTGCAATGCTGGTGCCCATCGCCTTTTCGGGTGCCAATGGCACTCCCAAATCCTCTGTCAGCTCTTTGAAGTTTTCCAGGGCCTCCTGGCACTCCGTGGAGCAAGAGGTTCCAACAAAGAAAAAATACATCCAAGTAATGGGTCACTAACATGTGCCCCGTCCTTTTTTAAAACAACCACTGCAGACAAGGTAATGCCTTGCCCACTTACCATTTACCATTGAAATTGATACACAGAAGATCCCAATCCTCTGGATGGACTGGAAGCAAACTGAAAGCCAATTTTATGTCGCATTTTGCCATTTCCGCCGTTGCACCCGCCGTCACTACCAGTGACATGGTCACGTCAACTGACGAGTAAAAAACATTAGCTTCCTTTCCATCGATAAAATCATTCACCGTGCACCCTTCTCGCCATGATAAACTCTGAATAAGCCTGAATTGTCCGAGTTCTATCTTTGGCACCACCCCAATTGGTGACACAATCAAGTTGTCCAGAGGCTAAACTGGGAAAGGGCCTGCCATTCTCCCTCTCCTCACCTCTTTGTCTAATTTCTCTTGCCCAACCTGTGAATGTTCTTTGCTGACTTCAAATTTTCTGACCAAAGCCTGTGTCTAGGTGCTGCATACCCCAAACGAAAACCCCACTTAGAACCCTTCCCTTAGTACTTCTGCAGCCTTCTGGTTGTCATAACTCTGTAAGACTGCCTCCAATTTGTCTGCCTTAACTGGCGTATGGGCCTTTTGTCCCAGAAAACCCGTAGCTCCCCTTGACCCTGAAAAATGCTGCTGCTGCTGCTGCTGCTGTCCCCCCGTGTTGCTCCTGCTGCTACTGCTGCCCCCTTTTCTGAAAACACCTCCTACCCCCAAAACAGTTGATCAAAGGATGTTTCTCCCCACGTTTTGAGCACTCATGGCAAAATTTGCAAAATTTGTGTATGCACAGCCCTTTATTGAAATCCCAGCTGGCCCCACATGCTCCTGGAAGCCCAATCGTGTGCTGCCATAATCCGTGTCAGGTTCCACCCATTTTTGCCTCAGTATCCCAGGCCATACTGGCCCTGAATTCCTCATTGTATTGTGCCCATTAATAACCCCCCACCCTGTGATCTGCTCTTTGCGAATGACCTCCACATACTTGAATAGAGCTACGCAGCGTTCTGGGAATTTCTCCCAGTAAACACTAATATAGATCAAGAAAGCTGCTGTACAGTTCTCTGTGGTCAGAGGAACCATTGGCCGCTTAGCCAGCTTGCTTTCCTCTTCTTGACCCTTCTTTTGCGCGCATTTCTCTGTGCAATAATTTCAGCATTTCAACTTATTCACCTTTCGATATGCGTTCTTAAGTCGCCAGCCTCAAATGTCCCCCCAAAGGCAGAGTCACTCCCATAAAATGGAGTCTCTTAATCTACAACTCTTTACTTTCAAGCTTATCTTTATTATCTCTGCTGGTTTCTTCACTTCTCAGATTTCTCTGTTGCTTTGCTAATCATGACTTGGCCGTATCCTTCTTGCCATAGGCTCTGACACTCCTCTGGACACCTGAAAAACACTCTGAGAGACATTACTCTTATCCTTCCCACCCCATCTAAATCATCTCTAAGCTTGCCTTCCTCAAGGCTTTCCTCATCGAAATCTATCTCTGTGACTTCGTGCGGCCCCTCATGGACCCATAACTCCGTGCCTCCCGGGGCGTCGACCGCACCCTCCGGTACACCCCTAAGTCCTTTGACTGCGTTCTCCTGCTGGTGTTCCATCCTGCAGACCTCTGAGGTCCATCAGGTGTTGGGGCCAGCGAGACCGCTCGGGCCTACATGTGCTGTCCGCGCCGGAATCCCCTCCACCTCCCAAACCCCAAAACCGCCCTTGCACACTCTCGCCTCGGATTGTGCACAAGGCTCTGGTGCAAGTGGGGAGAAAGGGTCCGCTCTTCAGGCATAAGATAAGCCCCTAAAACTCTCCGCTTTCCTTTTCGCCCACATAGGGGAGTTGCAGGCTGAGATGGCGGCTGCCATTTACATGAAAACTATTACTAGCTACCCAAGAAAACTATTACTAGTTACCCTGCTGCCAGCCACCAGGTCATCAATACCTAAAACGGTGGCTGGCAAATCCCCTCATAGGATTATATAAGCACTAGCGGCCCGCCCCGACGTTGTCCGGGTAAAAAAAGGCTAGGCAGCAATGGTTTTAGTATCATTGTACATTCGTCCCACATAATAAGAGACACATTTTGAAGCAGTGTCCCCAAAGGTCCGTTTTTCCGAATAGAGCATATTGAATCCCTTTCAAGGGAAACTCTTAGAAGCAGTTCAAAGGTAGAATGTGCTGTTTTCCCAGCAGTTAGCAAAGTGGCAGCTATTCCAGATGAAGCAACAGCTGGAGCCAAATTCCCAGAAGATCGAACTTTGGCAAGTATGAGGTTGATTAGGTAAGTCTTTCCTGTGCCACCGGGGGCGTCTATGAACCATAGTTTGCCTTGCTTCTTTTCAACACTATCAACTATGGTGTTGTAGGCGAGTTGTTGTTCGGGAACTAAGTTAGGCAAGTGTTGAGCAAGGTAGTTATTTAGCTCTGGAATATTGTGTGCGGTAGCGATATTGTGGTATCCAGTTAGATTAGTTCGGACCGCTGGCGGCAGGCTGAAATCTTGTAAGGACTTCTCGCTTAATAGATACAGTGAGTCTTCAATTTCTATAAGTCCTTGGTTTATGATTTCATTGTTGATAGCAGCCCGTGCCGACGTTGTCCGGGTATGAATTGCTGCCGGCAGTAGTATATTGTTGTGTAGGATTTCGTTTTGATAGCATTTCTTATCTGTGACAGGCCTGTGAAACGCTCCGATTCACAGTGCACTGCTGATTTACTTAAGAGTGCGCCTTCAGTAGTGTGTGAACTCGAGTTTCCCTACTTTATATTTCTTTGCAATATTATATAGCGCAAACTCGACAACATGGCATGAGCACAATTTACATTACAGAAGAACACATTCATTTGTGGTAGGCACGGGGAGACAAAGCGATTTGCCTGGAATCACGGGATGTTGAGCTGATGCCGAGATTCGAACGTAATAATAATAATCCACATTTGTAAAGCGCACAATCACCCGCAAGGGTCTCTAGGCGCTGGGGGCCGTCAGGAAGATTAAGTAAGCTATTGCCCAGAGTCACATGGTGCTGGGCTAATCTGCCGCCAGTGCCGGGGATCGAACCGTGATCCCCAGATTCCGGAGTCAGTTGCCCTGGCCGCGGCCCCACACCACCACAGCTCCCCAGCTCTAAAGTTCGCAATTCTAGAACTTGTGGGTGGAGGTGTGTCTAAAAGTGTATGTTGGTGCTGGCCATTAATGAGAGAGACCTGTGCATTTTTCAAATGGGTGGTGAAAAAATATGAGTATGTTGCTGGAGATGTGGGCTGCCGTCCCACCAATGTACTTACCGGGGGAGGGTAAACACCGATTATTCTGCAACTTTCTTTCCGCATACCATCACTCCGCATACTTTCATTACGAAAGTACCATGACTCCGCAATGCCTTTATAACACATGGCATTACATTTTATATGCTTTTACTACGCATACATTTACAACGAAATTTGTTGTAAATGCATGAATGGTAAAAGCATGTTTTTTTAATGTTTGGATAAGGTAAGTATGGGTATAGGGGTATATGTTTTTGGGGTACTTAGGTATATGTTTTGAGGTGTTTGGGTATTTTAAGGGTTCAGATATAGTTTTGGGTTATGGGGTACAGGGATAGTTTTAGGGTTTAGGGATAGGTATGGGTGTTGGGGTACAGGGGTATTTTTAGGGTTCAGGGCTAGGTTTCGGTTTTGGGGTATAGGGGTATTTTTAGGGTTCAGGGGTAGGTTTGGGTTTTGGGTACAGGGATATTTTAAGGGTTCAGGGCTAGGTTTGGGTTTTGGAGTATAGGGGTATTTTTAGGGTTCAGGGCTAGGTTTGGGTTTTGGGGTACAGGGGTATTTTAAGGGTTCAGATATAGTTTTGGGTTTTAGGGTATAGGGGTATTTTTAGGGTTCAGGGGTAGGTTTGGGTTTTGGGGTATAGGGGTATTTTTAGGGTTCAGGGCTAGGTTTGGGTTTTGGGGTACAGGGGTATTTTAGGGTTCAGGGCTAGGTTTGGGTTTTGGGGTACAGAGGTATTCTAGGGTTCATGGGTAGGTTTGGGTTTTGGGGTACAGGGGTATTTTTAGGGTTCAGGGCTAGGTTTGGGTTTTGGGGTACAGGGGTATTTTTAGGGTTCAGGGGTAGGTTTGGGTTTTGGGGTACAGGGGTATTTTGAGGGTTCAGGGCTAGGTTTGTGTTTTGGGGTACAGGGGTATTTTAGGGTTCAGGGGTAGGTTTGGGTTTTGGGGTACAATTGTATTTTTAGGGTTCAGGGCTAGGTTAGGTTTTGGGGTACACGGGGTATTTTTAGGGTTCAGGGGTAGGTTTGGGTTTTGGGGTACAGGGGTATTTTCAGGGTTCATGGCTAGGTTTGGGTTTTGGGGTATAGGGGTATTTTAAGGGTTCAGGGCTAGGTTTGTGTTTTGGGGTACAGGGGGCATTGTAGGGTTCAGGGGTTGGTTTGGGTTTTGGGGTACAGTTGTATTTTTAGGGTTTAGGGCTAGGGTTGGGTTTTGGGGTACAGGGGTATTTTTAGGGTTCAGGGGTAGGTTTGGGTTTTGAGGTACAGGGGTATTTATAGGGTTCAGGGCTAGGTTTGGGTTTTGGGGTACAGGGGTATTTTTAGGGTTCAGGGGTAGGTTTGGGTTTTGGGGTACAGGGGTATTTTAAGGGTTCAGGGCTAGGTTTGTGTTTTGGGGTACAGGGGTATTTTCGGGTTCAGGAGTAGGTTTGGGTTTTGGGGCACAGTGGTATTTTTAGGTTTCAGGGCTAGGTTTGGGTTTTGGGGTGCAGGGGTATTTGTAGGGTTCAGGGGTAGGTTTGGGTTTTGAGGTACAGGGTATTTATAGGGTTCAGGGCTAGGCTTGGGTTTTGGGGTATAGGGGTATTTTTAGGATTTAGGAATAGGTTTGGGTTTTGGGGTACAGGGTATATTTATAGGGTTAAGATGGGTTAGTGTTTAAGGGTGTTGGGGTATTTTAAGGAGTAAGGGTGGGCTATGATCATGGGGTGCAGGGGTATTTAAAGGGAGCAGGGTGGGATTAGCACAAAATATGAGACATGGCATGAAGGGTGGAACGTACCACACGCCCCCAGTGTTTGTCACGCCCACAGCACACGCCCACAGCACAACGCAGACACGCCCACAAGGGACTACTTTGCTGGCACGGTTCTTTTACCTTTTAAATGTATATGGTGGGCGTCTGTATAGCCTATGTCCTTCTGCTGCAACTGCCCTTTCCAACGCTGTATTGGGTGTTGTAATTGGTGCTGTGGTTCCTGAGATTACCCGCCTCAAAGGTTTGGGCTCTCTCTTTATATTATTAGTATGGATGGATAGGGCTACTTGGGCTATAATTGGGCTACAATTGGGCTACACCCTAAAAAAGGCCAAAACCACAATCTGGCCAGCCCAGACCCCTCCCAAACTAACCAGGGGACAGACCTCACTACGTTCGGCTGCCCCTACAAATCCTCCATCTCGACAAAAATTCTGCTTTACAGTGATCTGTGGTGGACCTCAAACCAAAACGGTTGCAAGGAAATAAACCACCTCAGTATTCTAGAGTTATTCCACTTATTTCGGCTCATCCATGTCAAGGGGGCATGATCTGTGTATAGAATGAGTGGGTTACCCTCCAGGTAATATCACAACTTTTTAAAAGCCAATTTAAGGGCTGAACATTTTATTTCAATGACCGGGTAACATTGTTCTCTATGGAAGAGTTTTCTGATGATGAATAGGACAGGGACTTCAAAACCTTCATTATTATATTGAGAAAGGACCGATCCTATCCCAATGTATGAGGCATCGGTCTGAAAAAGGAAGAATTTAATCAAATTTGGAGAAGCTGAGACTGGACTCAAAGTGATGGCCTGCTTCAATTCCTTAAAGACTTCTATGACTGCAGTGGAGGGTGGTTGGAGGCCCTTATTGGTCACTCCTTTTTTAGCAGATTGGTTAGGGGGTCTGCTATGTCAGAATGATGGAGTATAAACCTATAGCATTCAAGAGGACCAAGAAGGACCCTGACTTCCCATTTAATATGCGGAAAATTAGTTTTTGGTAATGACTTTCACATTTTCATCCTGGGGTTTAATGAGACCAGTACCTAAGACTTACTCCAAATACCTCACTTTCTTATATCCTGCTCTTGATTTTTTTGCATTGATATACAAGTTAGCTTTTCCCAGTTCTTGAAGGACTGCGTTATGGTGGTTAAGATGGTCTTCCAAAGTATTGCTGAAGATGACAATGTCATGCAGATAAGCGGAGGAGTAAGCTTGATGGTTCTTTAATTCTTGGTTTATTAACTAATAAAATATAGTTGGTTCAGTGAAGGCCAAAGGGCAAGACAGTAAATTGAAATAGGGTGTATAGTATAAGAAAGGCTGTCTTATTTTGGTCCTCCTTTTTAAGGGGCACTTGCCAGTATCCGTTGGTAAGGTCAATAATAGTAATATAACATGCTTTTCTTAGTTTCTCTTATCAGCTCATCAATCCTGGGGAGGGAAGACCCATTAAATTTGGATACCTCTGTTGAGCCCCCTGAAGTCAATGCAAAAATGTATAGTGCCATCTGGCTTAGGGACCAATACTCTAGGGGACGACCAATTACTTTGTGACGGTTCTATTACCCCCATCTGCAACATTTATTCAACTTCTTTCTGGATTGCCTGTCTTCTAGCAGCAGGTATCTGATATGGTTTTTATGTTTTATGAAAAAACCACCTTGTGTGGGAATGGCTTGTTCTGCTAATTGCGTTCTTCCTGGGAGATCAGAAAACAAAGAGGAAAAAGGCTGTTGTGTTTTTAACAGCCCACTCTGCAGTTATTTCTTCAAGAACTAATTGAAGTGAAGCTTCCCCAGAGTCCTAGGGGGGTTCTCCACTGCAGTCGCAGCTTGTACTTTTCAGGTAAGAGGTCCCAACCAATTCTTCAATAGATTAACATGATAATTCTGCTCTTTGTTAGGGGATATACGTAAATGATAGGAAACTTATACCTCATTTTCTAAAACCAAGAAATAAAAGAGTCCCCCTCAGAACATATAAAGACCAATAGTGGAATGAGACAGTAGTTTGTCCCTGCTACCTGGGAGGAACTGAAGAGAAAAAGGAGGGACAAAAGGCAGTACTGATCACTAGCAAGCAAGGATTTTCAAAGGACACTGAAACAAACAAATCTAAAGCAGGGGTATGGCTTTAAGCCAACATGAGAAATTACAACAGGTCTCGAATGCTCGACCTTAAAAGAGTCTTCGGAGTATCTCCATGTAGGCCTCTTATCCTGTAAGTCTCTTCATCAATCCCTACCTAGATGGTCCCATATGAATTTCTTTATTTCCTCGTATGGGGTATATCCCTGGGCATTCATTATTTGGTATGTTGCCTGGGCTTCTCTAGTCAGAAGACGGAGGAGAAAAAAAGAGCACTTTTCTCTTGGCCAAGCATAAGCCCTAGCACCTCTTTTGAAGTAGAACCATAAAGCATCAGGGTCTTCACCCACAATATGCTTTAGTAACTATAATGTGGAAGTAGAACCAAACCAGAAGTCAATTGAAACTGATCTTTATTCAAATGGTCCAACTTTGACTAGACCGCATTGCAGAATATCTCTTGGTCCACTTTGGTCGAGGACATTTGCCTCTCTAATACCCATTCTAATTTCCTCTGTACTTGTACTAATTGCTAAACCACAGTATCAATTATGTAAGAATGGAAGGCTGCCTGCTTTCTCAACCATGGGTTGCTTGGCATGTGATTGACAACAAAAGATAGTTGGCTTTCGGAAGTAGGTATTTTTTTGGACAGTTCTTTTTACCTTGATGAAATTCTCAAGTCTTCTGTTTTCTCTTTTCCTTCCTTCTAGAATGGCCGGAAGTCTGGTCCACCGGCCCCCGCGAAACAAGGAAACAAGTCGCAGGTAAGTCTATTATACTTTTTCCCAGAGTAAGGTTAATACAGGGGCCCTTATCTTTCTCTGGGTATACTACCGCTTGTGGGGTTAGTGAGGTGTGAGGGGTTCGATTTCTCTATAGTCGTGGAAGCCAAATAAAAGATAGTGCCCAAATGAGAGTAAGAAAAGAGAAACCAAATTGGAATAGAAGAAATCCTCTTCTTTTAACATACACCTGTTCTTTCTTACACGCTGGCTGATCCTTTTAGTCTGTGATGGCCCAGCTCAATTTCCAACCAGGTTGAGTGAGTAAGAGGGGTGGTTAAAGGTGGTGCTCCAGACCGGGATAACTCACCAGCCCTTTCTAAGTCTCAGAAGAGATTTCCAATTTTAACCGTGGCTTAGCAGTGTTAGGACAAGTGAAGGAATTTCATGTAGCATGCGAAACCTGATAAGAGATTAAACGAAAACCCACCCGTAATTTATGAGACTCCACCTCTCTCCTCCTTTAATACTAAAGTTCCCATGTTGGCCTTATCTTAGGCTCCAATTAGACCCTTGTGTGGTCCCTCTATCCACCAGTGTTGGAATAGTAACTGGTCACGTTCCTGGGTGAGCCACGCTCCTCCTGGTGCGTGGCTGGGTGAAGCATCCTGCCAGTGTCCCTCATGCCATTGAGAGATCCTTCCATCAGCGCCTTCATTCCCCTGGGCTCCGTGCAGCTTGTTCAGTCTCAGCTGTTCTCCCATTGTCGTGTAGTCCTCAGCATCCACACCCTTTTGGTCTCTAGGTACTCGATTTAAAGGGTGTTGGGTGAGCAGTATCGGGGAAAGACTTATCCACTTCCCGTCTTGTTGTAGCAATCAGGATAGGATTTCCTGTTGTCCCTTCAAATGATGCCTGACTTTGTCCTTTCTCTATTTCTGTGACATCCTCGAAGGCCTGAAAAAGTAAAAGGGTTTTGTGATTTGGTTTTTCAGGGGAAGCACCGGGCACGGGCCAAGACACATCATCCGGTAAGTTCTCATTGTTCAGCCCTTCACCCCCTCCATTCTGACACTACTGTAGAGTATATTTACATCCACTGTACTGGTGTACAGTGGAATGATATTGACTAGAGTGTTGTACAGTCTAGGAGCAAGTATTGGAGTTTCGTATATTGAAATAGCATACAGTTGAGGGGCATACAGTAGACTTAGGTACAGGGAAGTGGCATAAAGTGGAATAGCATACACTGGAGTGGAGTACAGTGGAGTATCATAAGGTGGAGTTGCGTACAGTTTAGTACTGCACAGTGGGCTTACGTAAAGCACGTAAAATGGCGAATGTCCAAACGGGGGTATAACCGGGCTCCAGTCCCTCCGTCTCTCAGGCTCCAAGGCTGCAGTAGGCCCCGTCACTACTCCAGGCCCCACGTGTAGGCGTACACTCCCATAGTCTCCCTGTTGAGGCCTGCAGATGGGGGAGCTTAGCACAAACCAGCCGAGCAGTGCTTGCTCTGTCATGGGCCTCTCACCGCCAGCACAGGGAGTCCCTAAATCTCTTCACTGATAAAGAGGGTGGCCCCTTCAGGGAGCTGTGACAGCCCCCGGGCCCCTTATGTGGCTTCTGGTGGTGTGCTAGCTCTAGGCCGGATCCAGGCCTCCTCCGTCCACAGCTCCGGCCCGGCCGCCACCACACTCCCGCCCAGACTCCTCCCGTGCTCCTGCTCCGATCACGAGCGCCAGCTGACCCCACTGGCTGAAGCTCTGCCGGTCGGAGGCCCCGCTGTGCGCCACGTGGATTCCTCTCTCGCCCTCCCACCAGTCATTCGGCTCCACCGGAGCGGTTTCAGCGGGACTCAGAGTCCAGGAGCGAGGTCCCCCTCAATACCAAGCTGCTGGCTGGAGGCACCTCTGCTGCTGGCCAAATCGGGTGCCCGGGAGCAGGGAGACGATGTGGAACACGTCTTACTGGCTCGCCATCTTGGCCACGCCCCCTAGCTATATAGTTTTAATCACAATTTTCCATTATTGTATGGTCAGTGTTTTGCTAACTTATGGGTTAGGGTGTTACATATTTTTTTTTTTAAAGAATTTTTATTGTTTCCAAAACCCCATACAACTTCCCTTCACATAGCTCTTGTATGACCATTACACAAATGGCCCACCAGTCTTAGTTCTTGGCATGCAAAATCAATAAGCATCATCTTTCTCCTACTATTCCCACCCCCTCACCCTCTACCCCCACCCCCGGTCAGTGAGCCCTCGCCTACTCATCCCAATCTACATTTACTGAACCACCCCATTTCTAACCTATTCATCAGGAAAAAGAAAAAAAGGGAAAAGAGAAACAGGAAGTTCTGTTGACTAAGTGTACATTTCTGGTGCCTCCGCATTAGCCCATTAGTACTACTAGCCTAGAATGTGAAAGATAGCCCCCTCCTGTGCTGCTATCAGGTATTCCATCCCCCTCCTCTCTCCTCATTGTTCTTCCACTCCCGCTCCCCTATCTTGATCTGCCTCAGCATCCTCCTCGTTCTCTTCCTCCTCTCTGGTAGATACTTGGAGTTCTGCCACCAAAGCCCCCATGCTCTCGCTGCCTCCAATGACTTGACCTTAGCAGTACGCCTAGCTAGTTGTAGGCGAAGTGTCCCTTCACTACCCGCCCAATTTAGAAAGCTTGCTCTCCACCTCTGTAAATTAGGCCCCGTTCTCGATTTCCAGTGCATGGTAAACTCCCTCTAAGCCACTATCAACCCCCAATCATAAAACTTGCTAGTGATTTTTGTGTTGGGAGTGTGTGGGAACCAAAGCAAGAGACAAGTCCCCATGTCCGCCTCCAACGTACGCCCCGTAGCCTGGTTCAAACATGCCACCACCTCTTCCCAGTAAGATCCTAACCCTATACAAGACCAGAACATATGACTAAAATCAGCTCCATCAGTATTACACCTGGGACACGGTGACTGAGATCCCCCGAAATACTGTAGGATTTTAACCGGCGTCAAATAGGCCCTATGTAGCGTAAAAAATTTAACTAATTGGAACCTGGCGTTGCGTGTACCCTTCCAGGCCCTCCTCAACAGCTGTGGCCATGTCGTCTCAGGTATGGGTTTACCGATATCCATCTACCACTTCCCCTTTAGGGTGTCCAGGGGTAGGAGCCGTTTGGTCGATAGTCACCTATACAAACACGTAATAGCTTTAAACGTACCCGCCGCCATGGTGATATACTGGCAGCCCAGTGAAGTCGGGGGTTCCAACAATCCCGTCCTCCACTGCCCCAGAATTCCCGCCACCAAGTCAGGTCAAGTCAAGTCAATAGATTTATATAGCGCGCTACATACCCAGAGGGTCTCAAGGCGCTTGAAGAAGGGTGGGGAATTACTTGTCGAATATCCACGTTTTAAGTTGCTTTCTGAATGCTAGGTGGTTCTGAGTAAGGCGAAGGTGAGTGGGAAGTGAGCTCCAGGTTTTAGCTGCCAGATAGGAGAAGGATCTACCTCCCATGGTGGTTTTGTTGATGCGAGGTACAGTGGCAAGGGCTTGGTTGGAGGATCGTAGCTGGCGGGAGGGGGTGTAGAAGGACAGTCGTGTGTTGAGGCATTCGGGTCCGATTTCGTAGAGTGCTTTGTGTGCGTGGGTTAGGAGGCGGAAAGTATCCTCTTATTGCCGGGAGCCAGTAGAGGTTTTTCAGGTGACCAGAGATGTGTTCTTTACGCGGGATGTCTAATATGAGCCTGGCTGAAGCGTTCTGGATGCGTTGGAGTTTTTTCTGGAGTTTTGCGGTGGTACCAGCGTAGAGGGTGTTTCCGTAGTCCAGGCGGCTCGTGACCAGTGCGTGGGTGACCGTTTTTCTAGTTTCGGTGGGGATCCAGCGAAATGTTTTTTTGAGCATGCGAAGAATATTGAAGCAAGATGAAGAAACGGCGTTGACTTGTCTGTTCATCGAGAGTGAGGAATCCAGGATGACGCCCAGGTTCCGTGCATGGTCCGTCGGGGTGGGTGCTTTTCCAAGGGCCTCTGGCCACCAAGAGTCATCCCAGGCAGAGGGGGAGGTGCCTAGGATGAGGACTTCTGTTTTGTCTGAGTTCAGTTTCAGACGGCTGTGCTTCATCCATTCGGCTACTTCTTGCATTCCTTCATGCAGGTTGGTTTTGGCAGTGTTAGGGTCTCTGGTGAGTGATAGGATCAGTTGAGTGTCATCGGCGTAGGAGATGATGTTGAGGTTGTGTTGGCGTGCGATGACCGCGAGGGGGCTCATGTATACTTTGAAGAGGGTGGGGCTGAGTGAAGATCCTTGTGGTACGCCGCAGATGACTTCAGTGGCCTCTGACTTGAATGGTGGAAGGCGGACTCTCTGGGTTCTTCCGGTGAGGAACGAGGTGATCCATTCCAGTGCTTTTCCTTGGATTCTGAAGTTTTTGAGGCGCTGTAAGAGGGTGCTATGACAGACTGTGTCGAAGGCTGCGGAGAGGTCGAGGAGGATGAGGGCGACTGTGTCTCCATTGTCCAGTAGAGTTTGAATGTCGTCTGTTGCTGCGATGAGGGCGGTTTCAGTGCTGTGTTTGGCTCGGAAGCCGGACTGTGAGGAGTCGAGGGATTTGTTGGTTTCGAGGAAGGCGGCGAGCTGGTTGTTGACTGCTTTCTCGATGACTTTGGCCGGGAATGGAAGGAGTGAGATAGGGCGGTAGTTTTTGAGTTCGGTGGGGTCAGCTGTGGGTTTCTTCAGGAGGGCGCTGAGTTCGGCATGTTTCCAGCTTTCCGGGAAGGTTGCGGAGTTGAGGGAGCAGTTGATGACGTCTCGGAGGTGCGGTGCTATAATGGAGTCTGCTTTGTTAAAGATGTGGTGAGGGCATGGGTCTGTGGGGGATCCTGAATGGATAGAGTTCATCAGACGGATGGTGTCCTCAGTGGAGATTGGGTTCCAGTCATTGAGGATGTTCAAGGGGGGTGGGAGTCCTGCAGAGGGTTGGGTGGGTTGGTCTTCGGGGCGGTTGTTGAAGCTGTTGTGGATGTCTGCAATTTTGTTGTGGAAGAACGAAGCTAGGGAGTCGCAGAGGGCTTGAGATGGGGTGATGTCGTTGGAGTTGGCTGAGGGGTTGGTAAATTCCTTGACGATGTTGAATAATTCCTTGCTGTTGTGGGCGTTGCTATCTAGTCGGTCCTTGAAAGCGGCTTTCTTGTCATTCCGGATCAGTTGGTGGTGTATGCGGGTGGCGTTTTTGAAGGCGTCCTTGGTGCTGGTATTTGGGTCTTTTTTCCAGGCCTTCTCAAGGGAGCGACAGAGATTCTTGGATTTCTTAAGATTATCGTTGAACCAGGAGGCCTTCTTGCTGCCTAGTTTGATTTGTCATTTTTTCAGTGGTGCTAGGATGTCGGCGCTGTTGGATAGCCATTGGGTAAGGTTAGTGGCTGCTTGGTCGGGGTTTGAGGAGTGGGCGGGGGGGTTTTGAAGAAGCGATGAGAAGATCTGGTCGATGGTGATTTTGTTCCAGTTTCTTCGCAGAGTGGGTTGGGGGTGGTTGTTGGATGTGGACTTGTTGTAGGTAAAGTGAACGCAGCTGTGGTCAGTCAAAAGGAGAGCTGTGGTGTGGATGAAGGAGACATGTTTGCTGGAGGTGAAGATAGGGTCGAGTGTGTGAACTGCGATGTGGGTGGGGGTAGTGACAAGTTGTTTAAGTCCGAGGTTGGCGAGGTTGTCCAAAAGGGTGGTGGTGTTGCGGTCGTTGTTCTTTTCAAGGTGAAAGTTGAGGTCTCCCAAAAGGATGTAATCCTCGGAGGGGAGCGTGTGTGGAGTGATGAAGTCCGTGATGTCTTCACTAAATTGTGCGCGGGGTCCTGGTGGCCTGTAGAGGAGGGTGCCTATGAGTGTGGTCTTGGGGTCGATGTGGATCTGGAAGTGAAGGTGTTCAGTGTTGGCGAGATTGACGTCAGAGCTGGTTGAGATGCGGATGGATTTCTTATGGACGATAGCGATGCCTCCTCCTGTTTGGCCGGTGCGGTCCTTGCGAATGATCTTATAGCTTTCCGGGATGGCAATGGTGATGTCTGGGGCTGATGTGGCGTTCATCCATGTTTCTGTTAGGAAGGCGACGTCCGGAGAGATGGTGTCAAGTAGATTCCAGAGGTCGATGGCGTGCCTGTGGACCGAGCGGGTGTTGAGCAGGATGCATTGTAGGTGGTTGGGGTCGGATATCTGTTGTGTGTTCGTAGATGAGGAGTTGTTCTTGGTGCCGTCGAACTTGCAGGAGTTGCAAGAGAAGGGTCCATGGGTGTGTCCAGGAGCGGCTTGGACGCAGTTGGGGGAACGGCCGGGGTTAAGGGCTAGGAGGGTGGTGGCAGCGTATGTAATGCGGGTGGGGTGGGCATTACGAGGGCCAGGGGGTCTAGCGCTGGGCGCGGTCCAGGCGCGGACGGGCGTAGACGGGCTTACCTTTGGCGCACCTTCGGCGTGGCCGTAGCGCGTGGACGCTGCGCGTGGGGGCATTGGCCATAAATGGATGGTGGAGGGGGCGGAGCGTGGGAGGGGCAGCAGGGAGGCGGTAGTGTAACAAGTAGTCTCCCCGCTGCAAGTCAAAAGTGTTCTGCAAGTCTTGGAAAGACAATAGAGCCCCATCTCTATACAAGTCTCCCAGCATTTGGACTCCAAGCTTCTCCCAACCAGCCACTGCCGACCAATCTCCTCCGTGCGGGAGGGCTGTACACATGCCCAGAGGAATCTCCGGGGCATACGGGCAAGGAAACCCTGCTCGTTTCTGGCTTTGGATCCAACATGATCGGAGAGTGCGATCCTCAAGAGTAAGCTGGTCGAGACTGATTTTCTGCTGGAGAACTATAAATTATAGCACATGGCGGGGAATCACTCTACCCTGCGGTCCATCTGGGCCTCTAAATTCTCGAGCCACTGCCTGCGTGAGCCACTGCAGTTGTGCCTCCAGATAATACCACTCAAAATCGGGGACTGCAAATCCCCCCTCCGCCCTCGGTCGCATCAGGGTAGTCAGTGTGACCCGTCGTCTGCCTGAGCCCCAGATAAACCCTACAGTCAACGCCCGAAGCGTCCGGAAGAAAGACGCCGGGATCCATACCAGCAACGTACGAAAAAAGTAAAGCAAACGTGAAAGCGCCACCATCTTTAACAATGCTACCCTCCCGGCCACCGACAGGGGAAGGGTTCGCCAAAACTCCATACTACCTCGAAGCACCCTCACCGCCCGCCCACATTGCCCTCCAAAAGGTCGGGCTGCATGTGATATATGCGGAGTTCCAGGTAAGGTAAACATTGAGGCTCCCATCGTAAATCCCCCACCGTCAGGGGCTTCTGGCCATCCAGGGCCAAAGGGAACAAACAGGTCTTACTCCCGTTCACTCGTAGCCCTGAGAGGTGGCCGAACTTCCGAAGCAGGGCTCTGGCACCCTGCAGGGACTCATCTGCATCCACCAGGTACAGCAGTAAATCGGCCGCATACTGGGATATATAGTGGAGCTCCCCGCGCAACCAAACGCCTTCATAAACCAGTCCCCGTCTAGCATGCGCCGCCAAGGGTTCAATCGCCAAATCGAACAATAACGGTAATAAGGAACAACCCTGTCGCGTGCCCCTCCCCACCTGGTATGCTGCTGATACGGTATGCCCCGTACGAACCCTAGCTGTAGCGGGACTATATAACAGTGTAGTCCATCGTATAAAGTGATCCCCAAGCCCAAATTCCTTCAGCACTCGGAACAAATATGGCCACTCCACACTGTCAAAGGCCTTCTCGATATCGACAGACAGCACCACTGCACCCGGCGTCTCCACACTGCCATCACCCATAATCCTAATCAGCCGGCGTATACATGTCGCTGTATTCCTGGTGGGGATGAAACCCGCCTGGTCCTTAATAACCCATGTAATCCAGGAGTCGCGTAGCAAGGATCTTGCCTAGAACCTTGTAATCCACCGTTAACATTGAAAGCGGCCGATACGATGACCTAGAAGTGGGCTCCCCACCTCACTTCAACAGCGGCACTATGATCGCCTCCCTGGTAGAGGGTGGTAACCTACCCAGCTCCCATGCCTCTCTGTACACTGACTGCAAATGTGGCGCAAGGAGATCTATATACGTTGCATAAAACAACACCGGGAGGCCATCCGCGCCCGGCGTCTTCCGCCTGGCCATGTGCTTAATCGCTGTCCGGATCTCTCCTAGTGAGATGTCCTCACCAAGCTTGTTCCCCTGTTCAGGGTCCAACCGTGGGAGCTGCGCCGCCGCCAGGAAATCCTCAATGCCATCGGGTAGTTTCTGCATCGTGCTCCGGTAAAGTGACGTGTAATAGGCCAGAAACTGATCATTAATCTCTTTCTGTGAATGAACTAGACCCCCTGTTGCCGCAGTCAGTGACACGATCGGAGATCCCCTGGCTGCAGGATTAGCCAGCCAGGCCAATAGCGTCCCCACTCTATCCCTTTCTGCGTGGGTCCGTACCATGTATTCCTTATAGTCGAAACAACGTAGCCGTTCAATTTGAGTGGCCACTCGTTCGTGTGCTGCCATAACTGCCTCCTGCCCTGCCGCGCTCGTATGGCTGTCCTTCTCTGCCCACCGTAAGTGGTCTTCCTCATGCTCTATCTCGTGCAACAACATTTTGCGGGTTCCCGTAGTGGAGGAGATACATACTCCTCTTACCACAGCTTTGAAAGCGTCCCACTCCTGGGATCTACTCGATGCCGTCCCCGAGTTCTCCGAAAAGTAATGTTCAATACCCTCTCTGACCTCTGCACTGAAAACTGGTCCTCCAATGTCACCGGGTTCAAGCGCCACGTGGGAATCACCTGTCGCTGCCTAGACCACTGAACTATTATCATATAAGGGTTGTGATCAGAGACTGTCCTCGCTAAATACTCACTATGCCGAATCAGCTCCTGAGCTCCCGGGGAACACAGAATACTGTCAAGTCGTACATGTAAGTAATGTGGTACTGAATAGAATGAATAATCCCTATCCGTAGGATGGTGTGTCCGCCAGGCATCAACTAGCCCCCAGGTGTCTTGCCATTCCCGCCTCACCTTCGCTAATCTGTGTACCGCAGACTGGGCCAGCGGGGGATGGGACCAGTCTAAGTCTACATCCGTGATGAAATGAAAATCGCCTCCCAGAAACACCATGCCTGCCAGGAATGACGCTAGTTTCCCGGATAGTCGTGAGAAGAAAGCGGACTGGTCTACGTTCGGGGCATACACACTGCAAAATGCTACATCTCTGCCATTTAAGCGCCCCATAACTGCCACAAATCTCCCCTCTGGGTCAATCACCGTGGTCAAAGGCTGGAAGGGAACACCAGAGCGCACCCAAACCAGAGTTCCCCTGGCCAATGCAGAATAAGTGGTGTAGAACAGTTGGCCCCTCCATCTTCGCTGTAGTGCTCGCCCCTCAGCCTGATCAATGTGTGTTTCCTGTAAGAAGGCCACCTAAATCCCCCTGCGGACTAAGTACGCATGCACCTTATAGCGCTTCCTCATGGAGTTCAGCCCTCGCACATTCCAGGTGATACATTTCAGCTCATGTCGGGTCGCCATATTAGAGCATGCAACAGAACGAAACCCCTTACAGCCTAAAGGGCACACTGACAAACCCTTGGAGCCCAGAACATCCCCAACAAACCCTCATCCCTCCCCTCCCCAGAACAGGCGCTAAACCACAGTTACCCATCCAAACCCAATCCCAACTAACGGGAGTGCTCTGGTAGCTACCAGAGTCTCACAACTAACGTGAGGTAGAGGGGGTGACTCTACACCTAATCAAGCTGAACAGCGATCCCACTGCATTTTTATCTACGCTCAGCCTCTAAAATGGAATCCCCCCAGCAGTGCCTCTCCAGAGGAGCCCCCTTATAAACAACTGCCGCCCCCATCCTTCCAACCCTCGAGACAGTAGAATTGGTCCTCCGCCACTTGCCTTAGGACCACAGCCGTACCCCCCACCGCCACAGGGCACCGTTAGAAGCCCTCCCTCTTACTGTACCCAAACTGGAGCTAGGAACATTCACTCTTCCAAGAGGCCATCAGCAGTCCTTGGGGTGACATGAGGCACGTTCCGGGAGCTCTCTTCAGAACCCTCTGACGCCTCTTCTTCCGACCCCCGCTGAGAGCCCGAGTCCACCTGCGAAGCAGCAACCGCCGCCCCCGATATGACGGAGACCGCCTGAAGGGCCGCCTGCCGTTCTAGTTCCATCTGCGATGGTGTCTGGTTATTTGTTGCATGTTTTCTAGCTCGTCGGCTTCTGCTGGGTTTCAGTCGGGTCTCCGCTGTCTTCTCTTTCTCCCGAAAACCATCGGCTCCAGCCCGATACTCCTCTAGCCAGTGCCACGCACCATCCGGAGTGTCAACGAAGGACATCTTCCCATCTACCATCACTTTCAGACGAGCCGGGAACAGAAGGGAATCCTGTATGCCCTCCTCACGAAGGGCCTTCTTGACCGCCAGAAACGAAAATCGACTGCGTTGAAATTCATAGGAGTAGTCAGGGTAGAAGGAAACGGAAGCATTGTCCACCCAGTAGGGGCCCGACGCTCTGGCTTTCTGCAGGATAGCATCGCAGTCCTTAAAGTGTAGCAGGCGCGCCACCACAGGCCGGGTGGCTGGCCAAGAACCGGCGGGCGGGCCGGCACACTATGAGCCCTCTCCAATGTGTAGAACTTCGACAAGCCCTCGGGAGCGACCACATCACACAGCCAGGCCTCCAAATATGAAACCATGCTGTCCCCCCCACTTTTTCAGGTAGGCCCACCACCCGTACGTTTTTGGGCCGATTGCGCCCTTCAGCATCTTCGGCTTTTTTCTCTAGCTGCTGCACCCTTCGCAATAGGTCTCCCATCGCCACATCTGTTGCCTTTTGGGCCGGCTCCAGCACTTCCAGGGAAAGTTCCGTGTGCTTGACGCGGTCTGCCAATATCCCATGGTCTGCCCGCAGTAAACCCAGACTCGTCCACACTTGCGCTATGTCATGGCGCAATGCCTTTTTCGTGTCCGAAATGACCTCCAGTATTTGGTATATCTGCTGTTGCTGCAGCCCCAGTGTTGGGGTTCCAGTTGAACCAATCAATCAATCAAACAATCATGGAATTTGTAAAGCGCGCTACTCACCCGTTAGGGTCTCAAGGCGCTGGGGGGGTCATTACTGCTCGAACAGCCAGGTCTTGAGTTGCCTTCTGAAGGCGAGATGGTCCTGTGTCAGCCGGAGGTGGGTGGGGAGGGAGTTCCATGTCTTCGCTGCCAGGTAGGAGAAGGATCTTCCTCCGGCGTTGGCTTTGCAAATACATGGGACGGTGGCAAGGGCGAGGCTGGGGGAGCGGAGCTGGCGGGTTGGCGTGTAGAATGCGAGGGGGTTGTTGAGGTACATGGGGCCCGCGTCGTGGAGAGCCTTGTGTGCGTGGGTGAGGAGTCGGAATGTGATTCTCTTGCTGACGGGGAGCCAGTGCAGATCCTTCAGATAGGCAGAGATGTGGCTGTGGCGGGGGATGTTCAGGATGAGTCTTGCCGAGGCGTTCTGAATGCGCTGTCGTTTTTTCTTGAGCTTGGCTGTGGTTCCGGCGTAGACGGTGTTTCCGTATTCTAGGCGGCTGGTGACGAGGGCCTGGGTGACCGTCTTCCTGGTTGCGGTGGGGATCCATCGGAAGATTTTTCGGAGCATGCGTAGGGTGTTGAAACAGGACGATGAGACGGCGTTGACTTGCTTGGTCATCGTGAGGGAGGAGTCCAGGATGAAGCCCAGGTTGCGTGCGTGGTCCGTTGGCTTGGGTGCGGTGCCCAGGGCAAGGGCCACTAGGAGTCGTCCCAGGCAGAGGGAGAAGGTCCGAGGATGAGGACTTCCGTCTTGTCTGAGTTCAGCTTCAGACGGCTGAGCTTCATCCATTCCGCCACTTCCTTCATTCCTTCCTGGAGGCTGGTTCTGGCGGTGGCGGGGTCGTTGGTGAGGGAGAGTATCAGCTGTGTGTCGTCGGCGTAGAAGATGATGTTGAGGTTGTGTTTGTGTGCGATGGCTGTGAGGGGGCTCACGTAGACATTGAAGAGGATGGGGCTGAACGAGGATCCTTGTGGGACGCCGCAGATGACTTCGGTAGTTGCGGACCGGAACGGGGGGAGGTGGACTCTCTGGGTTCTACCGGCGAGGAACGAGGTGATCCATTCTAAGGCGGCGCCTTGGATTCCGGTGTCGCTGAGGCATTGTATCAGGGTGCGGTGGCTTACCGCGTCGAAGGCTGCTGAGAGGTCCAGGAGGATAAGTGCAGTGGTTTCCCCGTTGTCTAGCATAGACCTGATGTCGTCGGTAGCTGCGATGAGGGCGGTCTCAGTGCTGTGGTTAGCTCGGAAATCGGACTGTGACTGGTCGAGGGATCCGTTTGTCTCGAGGAAGGCGGAGAGTTGACTGTTGACCGTCTTCTCGATGACTTTGGCAAGAAACGGGAGGAGCGAGATGGGTCGGAAGTTCTTGAGGTCCGTGGGGTCAGCAGTGGTTTTTTTCAGGAGGGCGCTGAGTTCGGCGTGCTTCCAGCTCTCTGGGAAGGTGGCTGATGCGAAGGATCTGTTGATGACGTCGCGGAGTTGGGGTGCGATGGTGGAGACAGCTTTTTTAAAGATGTGGTGTGGGCATGGGTCGGTGGGGGAGCCAGAGTGGATGGTGCTCCTGGTGCGGGCAGTGTCTTCGGTGCTGACCGGGTTCCAGGTGCAGAGGATGGCGTTGGGTGCGCTGGTTCGGTGGTTGGGTGGTTGATCTGTGCGCCGAAGCTGTTGTGTATGTCGGCGATCTTGCGGTGAAAGAACGAGGCGAGGGAGTCGCAGAGGTCTTGCGAGGGTGTGATGTCGTTGTTGCAGGCGTTGGGGTTGGAGAGCTCTTTAACGATGCTGAAGAGTTCCTTGCTGTTGTGGGTGTTGTCGTCCAGGCGCTGTTTGTAAGTGGTACTCTTGGCGGTACGGATCAGTTGGTGGTGCTTGTGGGTGGCGTTTTTGAGGGCTGTCATGTTCTCTGTTGTCTGGTTCTGGCGCCAGGTCTTCTCCATGGCGGTACAAAAGGGGGTGGTGATGGACGGAGCATCTGAATCAATCAAACACTCACACCCAGTCAAACGAGGTCGCCCATAAACCACGAGCCTTTCTTGCTGTGGGGCGTGCTGGGTGGTTTCTTCAGTGGTGCGAGTTTGTCGGCGCAGTCGGTGATCCATTGTGCGAGGCTGCGGGCTGCTTCGTTGGGGTCCGTCGTGATGGTGGGAGGGTTCTGGCTGAGGGAGGTGGTGAGCTGGTCGGTGGTGATCTTGCTCCAGCTTCTTTGGGGGGCTTGTTTCGGGTGGTGGTGGGGTGTGGTTTTCTTGAAGAAGAAGTGGATGCAGCTGTGGTCTGTCCAGTCAGTGGAGTCCGGTGTAGTGGCTGAAGAAGATGTGCTTGCTGGAGGAGAAGACGGGGTTGAGCATGTGGCCGGCGTAGTGGGTGGGGGTGTTCACTAGTTGCTTGAGTCCGAGGTTGGCGAGGTTGTCCAGCAGGGTGGTGGTGTTGCTGTCATTGTTGTTCTACAGGTGGAAGTTGAGGTCTCCTAGGAGGATGTCGTCTGGGGAGGCGAGGGTATGCGGGCTTACGAAGTTCGCTGAATTGTGTGTGTGGTCCCGGGGGTCTGTAGATGAGGGTGCCTCTGAGGGTGGTCCTGGGGTCGGTGTGTATCTGGAAGTTAAGGTGGTCGACGGCGGTGAGGGTGTCTTCCGAGCTGGTCGTGATGCAGATGGTGTTTCTGTGGATGATGGCGATGACTCCTCCGGTTTGGTTGGTGCGGTCCTTCCTGATGATCTTTTAGCCGTCCGGAACGGCTATGGCGATGTCGGGGGCTGAGGAGGTGTTCATCCAGGTTTCTGTGAGGAAGGCGATATCCGGTGCTGTTGTGTCTAGGAGGTTCCAGAGTTCAACTGCGTGCCTGTGGACGGAGCGGGTGTGGAGCAGGATGCACTTGAGGTGATACTTGCTGGTGGTAGGTTTGACGGGTGCTGGTCCTGGGCGGATGTAGGTGAATTTGCACTCCTGGCAGGTGAAGGGTCCGTGTGTCAGGTCCGGGCGTCCTCAGGATCGTACGATGCTCAATGGGTTCCACCACTAGACAGCCCCTAGGTCTGAATTACCACAGACTCAAAGGAGTGGTCAAGTGAGGGACAAACAAACAGGGAAGGGTAGGATGGGGACAGCAGGCAGAGAGAGCTGAAACGAGAACAAGGCCCTATGAGACAAGCCCACACAATGCGTCCACCTACACATAAATTGCAAGTGTTACAGGCTATCTTTCTGTACATAGACAAATAAGAGGCAATACCTGTAAAGGAAAAATATTGTGCTTTGCCTGGCAATCTGGAGAGGCAGAAAATGTCAAAATATATAATGCAAAGAACTCTATGTTATACTGCTATCAACAGATCAATGACATGTCAATGTGAATGGCATAGCCACAACATACCAAAAGAATAAATGCAATAGGCTTCAACAGGGGGCTTGGAAATAACAGCCTGCCAGGCGAAGCTCAAGTACCCCTGTTGCAAAGAGACAAAAAGGTGCACAATAATTCATACAATAATCCAAGCCTAAGGATTGCGTTGCGGGTCGATTTCACCCTTACATATACATCATGAAATATATTCCAACGAAACTCAGTGAACACCTGAAAAGATGCTTCTTCCGTGCCCGAAGGAGAGAACAATACAATAAAGTCAAGAGTGCTCTCTTACTGCAGAGAGTCGCTCCAAGTCACCTCCTCGGCGTCCTGAAGGTGAAAACAGTTAATCAAAGTACTTCTACTCTCTTACAGCAGAGAGTCAACCAATGTTCCCGTGCCCCGATGTGAGCACTGCATTCAAGGCACATCTACTCTCTTACAGCAGAGAGTCAACCAAATCCGTGCACAGGTGAGCACAGCAAAGTCACCAGTTATTTAGCACTGGTAAATGTCGTGCCCGGAGAAAGCACAGCAATTAAAGACACGAGTGCCCCTAATGCAGAGAGGCAACATAAATGCCGATAAGGAAACAACTCTCCCTCTGCTGGAAGATCGGGGTGCCTCCTCAAGAGATAGTATCCAAACAGACAGGCTACGGTTTAAAAGAACCTTCGTAAAATGCCCTCTGAACGAAAACCACAAGGACCTGGATCCCGAATGACCACTGACAGTAGATCAAAATAGGAATGAACTAAGATTCGGTGCGAACACCCCTACCGTACTCGTCCTAGAAGAAAGTAGAATCAACGGCAGCGCTCAGCAGTTCCCGGCTTCCTCATCAAGGTTTGCGCGATGACGTCACTCCTCTTCCGCCGCGCGCTTCCGCCTAGTAGCCTGGGAAATGTAGTAGTACAGCAAAGAATTGTCTCAAGGCAGTGTTCGAGACCGCCCTCCGCCATGGGACACAACAGGACAACAGGACACTCACCTGCTTTTCACCCCCAGAGAGCACCGGCGGCCGGCTGGGTGCTGATCCTCTCGGCAGGCTCTCAGCGGCCGGGGGCGCCATCTTGGGTTGGGTTGGTCAGGCGAGTGACATCATCGCCACACCCCCCTAGATCCTCCCCTACCTAAACGGTCCTCATGTGTCAGCGCAGCAGGCGTGACGAAGGCGCGCCGGAGTTGCGCCTGAGTTAAGCCCGTCTGCGCCCGTCTGGGGCCGACCGGGGCTCGGGGCATGTCATTCTGCCCGTCCTCTCACATACACCCGCTCTGCCCTTATCCACCTCCACGATCTCACGCTCCTCCCCCCGAGTCCTCATCCAGGCTTGCTTCATTGGGTTTGCTTACGGCTAGAAAGGTCTTTCCTGAGACTATACCTCTCTCGGGCGCTTCCAGACTGGCTGGCCTGGTTTCCAAGTCTAGCTCTCCTCCACCTGTAAGGGCTCACAAACCCAAACTATCAGTGATTTATCTCAACACTCGCTCCCTGGTTAGCCATCAGCTGGATATTTTCCATCTCACGGGGTCCGAGCAACCTGATATTTTATTTCTTACCGAGACCTGGCTCACTGAAGACTCATCCCCCGACATTTTGGGTGCAATCCCGCAGGGGTATTACATACTTCACGTAAATCGCCCTTCTGGCAAATCAGGCGGTGGCGTTGCAGCCATCATTAGGCACCTGATTCGATTTTCCCCAGTGGTCACTACTACTATTCCTATGACCGACTGCTTGGTGCTTAAGTTGGAGCAGCCAGGCTCGTCCCTTATATGTGTTCTGGTTTATCGTCCTCCCCAGCCTATGCCCAGCTTCTTGGCCCAGTTCGGTGACCTCATCTCCCAACTAGCCATTAATAACACTAACATCTTGGTCCTAGGTGACTTTAACTACTGGCCTTCCGACGCCCATGAAACCCCATGTTCTTTTGCCTTCTCTGACCTCATGTTGGGTCTGAACTGCACCCAGCACATACTCTCACCCACCCACATTAAGGGCCACATCTTGGACCAGGTCTGGACCTCTTGTCTGGACATTTTTACTCCTCTTGTTCTCCCTTGCCTTTGGTCAGACCACTCCATGATCACTTTCACTTTAGCCATGCCTTCCCCTGTTATCAATGTCTTAGAAACCAACTTTTCCGCTCGCAACTGGAACAGGGCTGACCTGAGCAAATTCACCTCCCTTCTTAGCACATCTGTCCCCCCAGCACTGAATCTATTGACTCTCAAGCCCAGGGCTTGACTTGCTGGCTCACTTCTGCCTCCGACTCCGTGGCACCTCTAAAACTGGTCAGAGCCAGGCGCCACCATGACGCCCAAAGGTGGTTCACTGAGGATCTTAAAGCCCTGAAACTCAGGCTCCGACAGGCCGAACGGCGTTGGCGCCGGGGCTATTCCCCTGATACCAAATTGACATTTTCTACTCTGCTCAAAGAGTATAAGCTAGCCATATCCTCAGCTAAGTCTCTTTACTTTTCCAATAAAATTCTGGATTCAGCCAATAAATCCAAGGACATCTTCTCTATAGTTGAGGAGCTATCCAATCCTGAAAGAGTTACTATTGCCCCTCTCCCTTCCCAGTCACTTTGTGACTCTCTCAATCAATTCTTCGTTGATAAAATAATTAAGATTAAAAACAGTATCCCCGCTCAAGCCTCGCCTGCCCCCCTTCAACCTGTTGTTCTTTGTCCCTTACCAGACTCCCACACTTTAACCCAGATCCCCCCCATCTCGAAGGAAGCCTTTCTTGCCCTCCTACACAAAGTCTCCTCTGGTTCACCCAGCGACTGTTGCCCCCCCTACAATTCTCCACGAAGCCTTCACGGCCTGCCCGAACCCCCCCTGGCCCTTTTGAACAATTCTCTTGCCATGGGTGAGGTCCCTTGCTCTTTTAAGCAGGCAGAGGTGGTGGCCATTTTAAAGAAATCCTCGGCAGACCCTTCCATTATGAGCAACTTTCGCCCCATATCTCTCCTCCCTTTCCTCAGTAAGGTTCTGGAGTCACATGTCACTCATATCCTCAGCTCTTTTATCGAGGAATCTTGTTTTCTGGACTCCCAGCAGGCTGGGTTCAGACCTGCGCACTCCACAGAGGCAGTCATACTCTCTGTTATGGAGGAACTGCGCAGAGGGGCCGACGCTAAAATCTGTCAGGCCCTGGTGCTTCTGGATTTGTCGTCCGCCTTTGAAACGGTCGACCATGGTATCCTTGTCGACCGTGTCGGAGAGGCCAGCATCCAGGGCACCGCTCTTGACTGGGTCCACTCTTTCCTGTCTAACCGCCAACAAGCAGTCAGACTGTCCCAGTTCTCAGCAGACCAGGTCGGGCTGACTTGCGGTGTCCCGCAGGGTTCCTCCTTGTCCCCACTCCTCTTTAATTTATACCTGGCTCCCCTGATCCGCTCTCTCCGTAGGTTGAATGTTACCGCGTTTAATTACGCGGATGACATTCAACTGGTCTTCACCATCGACCCCTCGGATGAATCAATCTCCACTTTTCAAACTAACCTCTGTCTCATTAGTGACTGGATGAGCTCAAATCACCTTAAGCTCAACCCCGACAAGACCGAGCTGGTTCTTGTCGGGGGTCCCTCTAATCCCTGGCAACCCTCTTTCTGGCCGGCAAGTCTGGGCAGTCCCCCTTGCCCAGTGAATTCAGCTAAAAGTCTGGGGGTTATCATTAGCAGCGACCTTTCAATGAAACCCCAGATTAGCGCGGTAGTGTCTTCTAGCCACTTTCAGCTCAGGAAGATCCGTAAAATCTCCCGCCTCCTCACCACCGAGGCCCTCACCCTGGCCCTGTTAGCGCTAGTCATTTCAAGACTTGACTATGCAAACGCGCTTTACGTAGGCTTGCCTGACTACCAAGCCAAGAGACTCCAGCAGATTCAAAATCAGGCCGCCCGTCTCATCTTCCGCCAACCCAGACATCAACATGTTCGCCCTCTTTTAAAAAGTCTTCATTGGCTCCCGGTCACCGCGTGCTGCAAGTTTAAACTAGGCTGCATAATCTTCAAATCCCTTGCAGGCGGAGGCCCCTCTTTTATTTCTTCCCTCCTTCACCCATATGTCCCCTCACGCAACCTTCTCTCGTCTCAGTTGGCTTTACTGTCAGTCCCAAGATTCAAGAGGAAGAAACACGGCGGCCTTAGGTTCTCATTTTTAGCTTCTTCTTTCTGGAACGCCCTCCCCCTTCCTCTAAGGCTGTCCTCCCCTTACACTAGGTTCAGATCCCTCCTCAAAACCTTTTTGTTTACTGAGGCCTACAATTAGTCCTGTCCCTCACTTTTTCTCCCCTCCCTCAGCACAAGCGCCAAGAAACCTTCAGGTGTTAGTCGCGCTATATACATTTTTTTAACATAACATAACATAACCGTGTGAGCGTTTCGGGGTGGCCAGGTAGCAGGCGGGGTTCCGGCCGGTGTTGAGTGCGCGGAGGGTGGCGGTGTCGTAGGTTCGTCGGGTGCGTTGAGATCGTCGATGTCCAGGGTTCCTGGCGCTGGGCGCGGACGGGCGTAGACGGGCTTGCCTTTGGCGCGCCTTCGGCGCACAATCGGCTCGCCCGCTGCGCGTGAATGCTGCGCGTGAATGCTGCGCGTGAATGCTGCGCGTGAATGCTGCGCGTGAATGCTGCGCGTAAGCGCGGGCTCCATATGAGGCGCAGTGGGAGGGAGGAGCAGCTGGGAGGCGGGAGCGGGGCGGCCAATGGGGTTACAGTGGAGAAGGGGGCGGGGCCGCAAGGGAGCGGCGGCAGCGGGAAGCTGGAGGGGGGGCACACCGGGGTACAATGCGACGGGCTCAAATCCGGGAATTTACAAAATGAGGGCTACAAGACAAGTGAGAACAAGAGGGCACAAATCAGGAATTCACAAATGCGGGAAACAAGATAAGGGAGAACAACAATGTGATGGGCTCAAATGCAGGAAATTCACAAAAGGGGCTACAAGACAAGAGAGAGCAAGAGGGCACGAATCAGGAATTCACAAATGCGGGCAACAAGACAAGAGAGAGCGGCAGTAGTCACGAGGGGCAGCAGCGGGGAGAACCACGAGCAGCAGCGAGGGGCACCGATGCTAGGGGTGGCGCACTACAGCTGACGAGCCGTGCGACGTGGGGGGTGTCCTAAGGTCAGGCTCTCCGTTGGGGCCTCCGCGGGGTCGGGGGCACCGCCCCGGGTTTTGGCCGCAGTTTCCCCATAGTCAAAATCCCAGCCCCTGGCAAAGATGACCAACAACCGGGATTCTGCAGCGACAAACCCCGGGAGCTCAGATATAGGTCCAGACTGCCCTCCGCTGCTACTCTATGTTGAATGAACTCTGTCAGCACTGGATATCCCTCTGGTCGTTGGTCGTAGGCGGGTATCCCAAGGCACCAGAGGCCACTACCCAGAGAGTCTGCGCATCCAGATGATGCCCCCAACACCTCCAAAGTCTGGGTCCCTCCGGTCAGGTCACCTCCCCAACAGTAGAGCTTGCCCTCGCAGTAGCCAGGTCAGGTCGGCCCCAGGTGTCGCCGCTCTGAGCACCTCCTCCAATATGCGGCAAGTGGCTTCGCCGGGGGTGCGCTCTGGCTATCCGGTGTCGCAGCCTTCCCCAATTCTGGGCCACTCAACCCCGCCCTCCGGTCCACCGTTCCTCCATGTAGGGGGGATGTCACCAACGTGCCCCCGTTAGGTCTCTCCCTCCTCCGTTCCTCCCTAGGCCGACTCACCCAAGCTGGATGTCCTCGACCCCTGCGGTCTAGTAGAGGTCAGATCCTCGCACCCTCCACAACCTGTCCCGGGGTGCCAGCACCTCCACCTCCTGTAATGCTGTCAACCCGAGGGCATTCCTCCGCATAAAGGTCTCCCAGGTCGGATGGGGGAGAAGTTGCCAGCAGCGCCCCACATTCCAGTCTCGTCCGCCGCCACTCCCCCTTAGGCCGCTCCAGCTGCAGCGGTCATCTCATGCCACCATCCCCCAGCAGAGTCATAGTCCGTGCCATTATAGGGCCAACGCCGTGGTCATGATCCTCCTCCGGGGGTAGCTGCGGTGCTCTTAAGCCGGTCAATCCGCCCTCACTTAGGCGGCAGATGCTACTGCAGCCACACGGCCCTCCGCGTCGACCTCCGCGCCGCTCCGCGGGTCCACTGGTGTGATTATCCTAAGCAGCTAGGGCCCTCTTCCCTTCCAGCGCCGGCAGCGCCAGCCGACAACGTGGTCCGCCGAAGCCAGGCTTCCAATCGGTGGCCGCTGACACAGCCCCCCGGCTCTGATCGCTGTCGTGACCGGCCCGCTCTTCTCCCGCGGCGGCTCCCAATCTACTCAAGACCGGGGATGAGAGTCTTGTTGCGGGTCCTGCCAAGCTGGCCGGCACCGTCCAAGAGGGCCGTTACAAATCGTCAGTCCGGTGGTATCAGCAATCCCCCTCCCGGTCTCCGGGCAGCTCGCGGGGCACTCCACAGTTTTAGGGGGCCCCCTCAAGCCGCGAACGCCACCAGGGTAGTCGCGATAACAGGATAAATATCGAGGCAAGCGCGGAGCTCTCAGCTCACACGTCCATGCTCGATGGTGTCTAAGCCACGCCCCCGGGTTAGGGTGTTACATATAATTAGAATTTAAGTATTATTGTTATTAATTACCTATTACCACTTTGTCAGTGGTAATAGGTTACCTTTTTTGTTTACAAATGTCACATTTTGTTACAATGTGGCAGGATTACATATTATAGTGCCCATATGAATATTTTGTGTAGGTTAGGTAAGTAGTGTAACTAATTTATAAGTTCTAGGATATTTAAAGTTAGTGATATCTTTTTTTAGTGAAATATGGAGGTATTTCGACATAGTACCACAGTTCATAGTGATTACAAGTCATTAGCTGATTGTGTAATCTTTGGCTTTAGAAAAATTAAACGCAGCTATGTTTTTGGTTTCACTTTGCCCATTTTCTTTGTTACGCCTTCAGATGTAGGTAAGTATTCGTGGGGTGATATTTTTGCCCTAACTATTACCACTTTAGTGTAAAATATTTAAACGTTTCTATAAATTTTTTTAAAAACAGAGACCACGGTAGGACTGCGGGACCCTAAAAAGATTTTGTAAGGTTAACATTTTTCTTTATTTCCATAAATGTTTATAGCAGTGTACTCTAAGCTGTGTTTTTTGTAAAGTAGCAGGGTAATTTTTACTAATTAGCGTGGGCTAGGGGGGAAGATGGCGGCCGACTAAGAAGCCAGGTCGGGAGCTCCGTATAGACTGACCTCAAAAACCGGAGTATGACAAAGAAAGAACGTCCAATACACATCTACTCAAGCACAACGTAAATATGACTGTTAACCTCTCTAAGAAACTGGAATGTACGATGGAAACAGCAGTGGTAATGGGAGCAACGCTTACCTTCTTGCTAGAATGCAGTCTCTCCCCCAAGGAAAACTGGGTGTAACTGCTTCCCCTTACAGCGGTCTATGGGCGGCAGCACAGGAAGCCCGAAAGAGCTTCCGGAGAGCAGCGAGTAGAATCCCCTTTCTCTTCCGGGGGAAAGAAGGCAGTGGTATATGCACGCTGTGACAGGGGGAGCAATGCGGGGAGAAGCTCCAACAACACATCGAGAGCATACGAAGGAGACGAGGAAGGGGGAGAGCGGCGTATGCCTGAGTACACTGGGTGCACTGTTAGATGTCGCAGTTGTCCCTGGGGGCCGGTACCTGAGAAACTGAAACAGACAGAGCCGCGATCGGCTGAGGAGGCACAGCCGGGGAGGTCGGACGTCGCTCCCCATGCATCCCACACGGCTGTGACAGCATACAGGATAATTGCGGAGGAGAAAAAGCAGGCAAGAGTGACGGTGGCACTAACAGGAAAAGCACAGCCCTTCCCGACCTTATGAGTCTACTGTGGGGCAGTGAAGCAGCCATTTGAGTCTTTTGAGTCTTCATTGTCTCCCGCTGCAGACACGGATCGAGCAACGCCAAGAGGAAACTTAGAGGACAGCGGAACAGCGGCAGGGGCAGTGGTGATTGAGCCCCTGCAATGGATGAAAAGGGTAAGCAGGCTAGAGGGTATTAAAAGCAAAGATGAAGGAGACAAATCCCTAAAAGTGATTACAGAGTTTACAGAAAGTGCTGAGCAAGTTTAAGACATAGAAGTGTGTTGTATGACATCAAGGGGGAGAGAGGGGGCCACGGACCGAGGCAGGGGAGGACAGGGTGGACAAGGCCACATCAAGCTATTGTTTAAGAAACAGGCAATTCTGTAAGCATACCGTCTCACTAGCTGGCAAGCAATCTATTGCCCCCATAGCACTAAGAGGAAGACAAATAAACACGCCAAAATAGACACCTATGCTCTTAGCTCCAAGAGGAAGTCTTTGAAAGAAAAAGGACGGAGCGGGGATCCACCGGAGCAACATCTCAGAATAACCCCTTCCCTCAGATCCTTTTTCAAAGTACAGGGTCAGACACAGGAGCAGGTGCAGGTACAGACAGGTACAGGCCAAACGGTACAGTCTCAAACAACAGAACCTGTCCCAAGACGAGTAGTAAGACAAAGTCCCTTACATGTAGCAGTTAACACCACCCGGCCATACGAACAGGGATGGATTCCGGCCAAAACAACATCACAGGTGCATTAACTCAAAAGGTACCTAATTCCACAGCCGAGGGAGCATCTGTCCAGCACTCTGCACCATCTATACAACAAGATGAGACACAAGATAATATACACTCAGTTCCCCACTCTTATAACGCTTCTCCCACTCCAAACTCAACAGATCAATTTCTAGGGAAAATGTTGGATGAAATGAGAGCGAAATTCGCAATCTCCGATGTAAATCAGCGTAAAATCCGGGAGGTCTGTGAAGTATTGGACCCCAAATTCAATCCTCTGAGTGACCGAGTTACGGCAGTAGAATTTGAAGTTGGGGGACTGAATAAAAGAGTAGAAGCAAATCAAAGGGAAATAAGGGCCCTAAAGGAGAGTGATAAGACCATTAAAGAAAAACTGGAATCGCTTGAAAACCAGGCGAGAAGGAACAACTTAAGAATCTTAAATGTACCAGAAGGTCAGGAAGGGACAGATGTCAAAAAGTTTATAGTTCAACTCCTAGAGGAACATTTTCCTTGGACAAAATCGGTAGGTTTTGAAGAGGATATACAAAGGGCACATCGAGACCCATTTGGAAGAAAAAAGGATAGGAAAAACCCTAGGAAAATACTAGTAAACTTTAAGACTTATACCCTCAAGGAGAAAATCTTGAGTGAGGCCCTAAAAAACGGCCCCCAGGATAAGGGGGGATGGTCATTTAGGATCCGGTCGGATATTTCTAAAGCAACTCAGGATAGGCAGTGGGAACTAGGCCAGCACATACAAGAGTTAAGGAGCCTGGGTGCCACTGTACAGATGAAGTTCCGAGCAGCACTCCGAATCATGTGGAGAAACAAGATGCACAACATAAGAGAGCCAGCTGAAGTCGCCCACTTCCTGGAACAAATGACGGATCAAATGAGAGGTCAGTCAGAGACTATGCATTGAATGTAACAGTAAAGTAGGAAAAACAAGTTAAGGGAAGTAGGATAGCAAAGAAAGGGACGTAACGCACTAAAAAGGTCATATACGGAGCTCAAAATGGGCCAGTAATGCAGCCCAAAGAAGACAACAAGGAGGCTTACCTAGGGTGGGCCACTTTTAACCACAAGAAAAATAAAACAACAACAAATGTACACAAGGGTGGGGGGTAAAATAGGGAGAAAAAAAAGTCCTCAATCTACGAGAAAGGAGAAATCAGGAACCTCCAAATATCACGAAGAGCCCATTGGAAGAAATGGCAAATAAGAGGAAAAGGGAAATATGGTGAATAAAGTCAACATAATGTCCTGGAATGTAAACGGACTCAGAACACCAAACAGAAGACATCAGATTCTGGAATATTTAAGGGTAATAGATAGCGAAATCATAATCCTACAAGAAACACACCTCTTTAAAAAAGAATGGGAAGACATCATAAAAATACTAAATTGGGTAGATTGTTTTGTCTGCACAAACAGGAATGCGTCGTAAAAGGAATAGCAATACTTTTTAAAAAATAATTAAAAGCCAGCATCGAGAAAAAAGACCTAGATAAGAAAAGGTAGATGGGCTGCCACTAGTGTTAAAATTCACAATCATTAAATTACTGAAGTAATAAGGAAAATGAAAAATGAAAACTGAAAATTTCATGAGAATTAAATGAAATGAACAGACAAATAATTGAGTAAAGAAGTTTATTAAACAATTTGTCCACCTGCATATGAAAATAACAGAGAGTGCGGATGTGATTGTGAATCTTGTGACACAAGAAACACGCATTGACACAAAATTCACAATAACCCATTCACCATTGCGGGCTACTATGGGCCCAACCTGGACAACCCAGCCCCTCTACAAAATTTGTACGCACAATTATTATCAGCTACCTCCCCGGTAATACTAGGGGGAGATTTTAACTTAGTTCCAGATCTTAAAACTGATCGTTCCCCTCCTTTGAAACAATCAAATCTACCTAAAATGAGGGACTGGTTGGAGATTTGCAAAAGAGACCTGGATCTGGTTGATATCTGGAAAGGAAAAGGTGATAGAAAACATGCATTCACTTTCAAGAATAAAAAATTAGACTCGCAGTCCAGAATCAACTACTTTTTAGTAGACAAAACTCTGGTAGATAGCATACTTGAGGTTGAGCATCTGCCGACTCATTTGTCCGACCATTCCGCAGTGGTATTAAAAACACAACTAGGAAAGGTCAAATCAGCTTCAAGGTGGACTGTCAATCGCACCATCTTCAACGACCCACAGAATCTAGCTGAACTCACGGCTGAGACAGTTGCTTATTTGGAAAATAATAGAGAGGGTACATCATTGCAAGTCACTTGGGTCCGCAAGACACAAAACAAAAACAGCAAAACAAGAGATAGGGAGTTTAGAAAATATCATAAATACTTTGGATGCACAAATAGATGCTGAAAAATACGCTGATAAATAGAAGAAATTAGAAGTAGACAGGATGAAACAAAAGGAAACCCTGGCAGGAATTCTAGAAGGTAAGGTGAGGGAGGGATGGGAAGTGAGTAAACTGTCTCACCTCACTATGAGCATGGGGAAGGGCGCAGTAAGCTGCTGGCGTGGAAAAAGAAAACTGACTCAAGTAGAAACAAGATAATCAATATCTAGCCTCAAGGTGCTGAAGAATCGAGCTCAGAGATGTGGTGATAAGGAATGAATTTGTAAAGTTTTTCACAGAGCTATATACAGAAGACCCAAATCCAACAAATGTACAGCTCAAAGAATATCTTGAAGCCCAGGATCTCCCAAAGTTAACAAACGAGGAAAAAGAGGAGCTAAATTCTGGAATTACAAAGGAAAAAGTAAAGGAAGTGCTGAAAGGACTAAAGAGAGGGAAAGCGTCAGGACCTGATTTACTTCCAAATGAACTGTATATTAAGCTCAGTGAGGTTCTGACCCACCCACTCACAGATCTGCTAAACATAATCTATCAAGACAAAGGGAAACTCCCTGAATCCTGGAATGATGCAACAATAAATATCATATTAAAGCCGGGGAAAAATCCAGCAAAATGTGAGACCTATCGTCCAATTTCTCTTCTGAACTGTGACTATAAAATACCCAAATCATGGCAAAAAGGCTAGGCAAAATAGCCGGAACCTTGATCAAAAAAGACCAGAAAGGATTCATGAAGGGGAGGCAACTGCATGATTTGACACATGAGCTCATGGGGGCCATAGATGTAGCACGGATAGAAAAAATCCCCTTGACTATAATTACTCTCGATGCTGCCAAAGCCTTTGACAGGGTGAACTGGGACTTCCTAAATAACGCACTAATTAAGTATAATCTAGGAGACAAGTTCCAGGAAATAGCCTCAGTAAACAGAATCAACAAGATGGACAGGAAAGGGAAACCCAGCAGGAAGTATAACTTTTGGGATATAGAATCCTAGTTTTCTACCTAAAGGTTGTTTTTCACTGTACAAAACAAAAAAGGGCAAAATCCTATGATTATGCAATGGCAATAAATAAAGAGGCAACGTGCCTGTGCAAGTGACCCGGGGGGTCAGCTCCCCCAAGATGTATACTTTATTGAAGTTGGTTATGGAACCAAGGGGACCCCCTCTGTACACATTATAGGGAGACTCCCCAAACCATTCAGAGTACAGAGAGGAGTCAGACAAGGATGTGTCCTGGCCCCTTTTCTTTTCACCTTTTATACCAACGGGTTGGAATGCGCTATGCTACAGAGGTGCCGGGACCTACCCTTGATAAACGGTCGATCGATCCCGGTCCTCCTGTACGCCGATGACGCCGTGATTCTCGAATGTACACCTGTCGAACTTCAACGAGCCGTGACAAGATACAACCGCTTCATGACGGACCTTGACCTTAAAATCAATATTAAAAAATCATTCACCATGTCCATAGGTAAGGGTTGCAAGAAAGTTAGTGACATCTTTGTTGAAAATGTAAAACTAGAAACAATAAAAACCTACCCTTACCTTGGCGTTTTGATAGACGACAAATGTTCTTGGAAACAGGCCATCGAGATAAGGAAGCTGCATTTTCCGAGGGCCACATCAGCTTTGGTTAATTTCACAGAGAGGCTGGGTGGTAGACCGCCGATCGAACTGATAAAAATTTACAAAGCTAAATGTATCAGTGTAACAACCTACGGAGCGGCTCTGTGGGGTAACGGGAAAATTGAAGCCCTACAGAAAGTCGATAACTGTTTCCTAAGATTTCTACTTGCCGTCCCCCGAAGTTCCTCAACATGTAATTGTCATCTAGAGCTAGGCCTTACATATTTAACTGACCTAGTAAGGCTTCAACCGATGCGTCTGTTGTACCGCATTTGGTCCTCCGAAAAAAACGCCCTTACTCGAGGGCTGTTAGAGGACTGTTTTTTCTTTAGAAAATGGGTGCAAAATTAAATGGCTCATGTACATCAAAAAGTTCTTCCACGATTTATCTTCACCGTTTGACAATAACATAAATATCTTGGAAAGAATTTAAAACAATCTGTCTGAGCCACCTAGAACAACTTAGGCTCATTAATAAGGCTAGTAAACCCACTATTCAGCACGCATTAATAATATAATCTACCTTAGCCATTCAGCCCTATTTAACGTTCGTACACAAGGCTTATGATAGATTTCTGCTGATCCTTTTTAGGTGGAATATATTTCACCACATTGTGTCATTCCCAGAGGCGAACACTTGGGCTATACATCCAATTACTTGCCCATGCGACGACATCTCCAACCAGTCCACCATACATATTGTGCTCTTTTGCAAATTTTACAAAGAGGCTAGGACTCGCTGGGTGATTCCATTATTAAAACACTTCGGTTTGAGAAGATGTCACCCCGCCGATATCGCCTTACAATCTTTGGAGACAAGCTACATGGCAGGAAACATTGCTAGGTTTTTGAAGTTTTGCGTCAAACATAGGGCAAATTTATGCTAACTTAATGAATTGCTTTGCACTATTTTGTTCAGAGAAGTATGAAATATCGAGAAACCTGTCTAAAGTAATATACATTGATGTACATAATGATTGGGTAAATGTGTCATGAAATGTTATCAATTTGCTTTTAACGTTTTTATACATTTATAATGGTCTGTTTTTAAGTGTATAACGAATTGTACTTTTATGGTCTTCTAAAATTGAAAAACGAATAAAGATGATTTGATTTGATTTTGATTTGATTTGATTCCCCAAACCCAACTTCGGGGTATAAAAGGGGCAGTGAAGGAACAGAGAACAGAGATGCGGTTACCTGAAAACTCCGTATACTACTATTGCAGAATGAGGATATTAAAAAAATAAATTAAAAAAAGGTTAACATTTCTCTTTATTACCATAAATGTTTATAGCAGTGTACTCTAAGCTGTGTTTTTTTGTAAAGTAGCAGGGTAATGTTTACTAATTAGCGCGCTACGCCATACACAATTTTAAACTTTTTTGTATATATTTAAATAAGCAAAAAATGTAAAATACACTTTAGCACATTATATTTATAAAATATAGTGTCTTATGTGCAATTTTTTAAAAATATTTTTTTACGGTACTTCAGTACTTCTGATTAAAGAAAAGATATATATTTAAACTTATAAATATTTTCTCTACCTATTACCCCTTTCCTAACGTGGTAATAGGTAGGGAAAAATACCAAACCTAATACTTACCTACATTGAATGGTGTAATGCAGAACACAGGGAAACTTGAACTGAAAACAACATGGCTGCCTTCAACTTTTGTAAAGGCAGTCATTAGCCAATTAACTAATGACCTGTCATCACTATATACCTGGAGAGTACTGCGGTAGTACCGTGGCCATAGATACAGCTACATTTAAAACACTTAAAATTTAACTAATACTAACCCTACTTACCTCCAGTACTCACAATATCATCTGCATACAATAACATATAATCCTTCCAAATGTTGTGAAAATCAGCATGACAGTTTTCCTGCTACGCGAAATACAAAAGTCTATGTAAAATGCATTGTATTTGACATCCATTTTGGAACCCCTTTTTTTCTTTGCACTCCCTTGATGAAACACAATGAAACCTTCATGACTTCCAGATTAACACGGGCAGTAGGTTTGCAAAGTTTCACGGATGTTCGTCAAATGCATGCAAAAAGATTAAGGGGCAGAAATCTTTATCTCCAGTCACCCTAACTATAACTACAGAATGGCTACTGCCACTGTGTAATACCTTAACTAGGGGTCCCTCTGTCTGTAACGACAACCAATCAGTGTTGATGGGACATGTATACTATTGCTGATTGTTAGAGAAGAAATAGTTGACAAAAATAGCTTTTTTTGTATTAGGTGGTCTCTTTAATGTTTTCAACATAATATAGAACTATCTAATGTTTCCCTTTTGACCTAAAAATTAGAATAACAAATTATTTTCAAAACAAGTGTGGAATTAGCATTCACTTTTATTGGTAATAAAAGGATAAGTTTCCATATTATGCAATGCTGTTTTATTGTTCCACAAATGAAGTATAATGCCCTCACAACATGTTCAGCACTGATTTAATATGGACCTGACTTTGCGAAATGAGAGCACCACCACACGTGATCTATACTACTATTATAAAGAGAGAACTTGCACCTTTTGGCCAGGTAAACTCGGGAACCACAGCGCCAATCTACACACCCGATACATCTATGAAAATGTCAGGGTGTGTAGATGGACATAGGCTATATAAATTTAAAAAAAAAGTAAATAAAAAAAATTAAGTTTGTAAACAAAGTAGTCCCCTGAAAGTAGCGCCGGCCGGGACCTAGCACTGGCCGCGACGCAACGTGCGTGATGACCGCAACTCGACGTGCGTGATGACGACGAAGGAGGAGCGGCGGTGCAGTGACCAGCAGCTGTGCAGTGAGGAGCGGCGGCACAGGTAAGGAAAGGGAATGTTCAGTGCGAGACTGTGTGATGCAGGGGGAGGCAAGAAGGAGGCAGCAGTAAAGGAAAATGTCGGGGCGGGAGGGGGGCGCGAGTGAGTCGGGGCGGGAGGGGGGGGCGAGTGAGTCTGGGCGGGAGGGGGGTAGGAGTGAGTCGGCGCGGGAGGGGGGCGGGAGTGAGTCGGTGCGGGAGGGGGTCGGGAAGGGAGCGGGTGTACTGCCCCCAGCACCTTTCTGCCCCAGGCAACGCTGGGGCGGGCTGCTAGTTAGGTCATAAAGACTAAAATTGCACCTGAAAAACTTTGATTTTTTAGCATAGTTTGTCTTTCACTGAGAAATCTTTGTGACTTTATTCTTTACCATTAGAGTTTGCCTCCAACTGCAGTGGATAATGAAAAGGCGATGAGATGCATAATAAGCAGTTCCTCCTCTAATATACTGCTTTTATACAAAATAAATCGAACAATGTTTCCCAGTTTAGTGAAGGTTAAGTGCAGTGGCGGCTGGCACAGGTAAGTGCGGTGCATCGGGGCAGGGCGCGGCGGGGGGGAAGTTGACAGACGACAGAATGGGTATTATTTATTTATTTTATTATACATATTCCGTCGTCTGTCGACTTCCCTCCGCCCACCCTGCCACGCCCCCACTAAGCCCCACCGCATTTACCTGTGCCGGCTACTGCTGGTTAAGTGGACCAGCGAGGAATTTCTAAAACCTGAGTTCAACAATATGATTGCGCATCTTGTTATGTATTGCCACAAGAAAGTCCAATCAATGTCATCCATGTTTATTTTTGCTCGCTACAATGTTCAAAGACTCTAATTCCTTTAGCCTAATATAACATACTTTATCGCCAGTTTGTATATGATAGTAATGTAAACTTTTCCCAGAATGTCATGGCTTGTTTCTGACTTGTGCTATTTTTAAAGACTATTTGTATGCCAAGACAAATCTTTTTAAGTGCTCAAACATTTATCAAATTCCCATCAGTGAGATTAATTCATCATGGTGGCATTGACATACCCAAGCTCCTAGATGTATTGGTTGGCCTTCCCTCATGCCTCTGTCACCAATGAAAAATAGTTTAAAAACTTAAACAGAAAGTTGCACTGTTATAATGGATGTGTAATGCCGCTCACAAATAGACATCTTGTACGTAAACATGATACGACATGTTAATATCGCTGGCTGTATACTGCCTAAAAGATCCTGAAAATGTACATTTATGTCTTTTGTCCTCGAAGTTTTAATAAAAATAAGTAAAAAAAACAAAACAGTGAGAAAGAGGTCAAGGGCCTCAAACACCCTGTAATCAACACAGATAAAAACTGATCAATTTGTGAAAGCAATGTGTAATATGAGGAGTATGCATTATTGGGTCTTTTTGTAAATGTTATGGGATTTCTTTTATTTTACTCCAGCGACCTATTTCTGATGTCCTTGTGCAGAAGCAAAATAAAACAGCGGAAATAACATCAATTGAACAGGTTAGTATATTCCGCCTGTTGATATATATCTATGGAAAACGTAAATGTATCACATTCGGTAGTGAGTCACTCATGCTTATCACACAAAGAGAAAGCCAAAGACAAGTCGGAGAAAGACCTGGGCCCCATGTTCGATTATTCATCGTCTGTACCTTCTATGTTTGCTAATGCACACATTTCAGAGCACACAGAGACTTACGTCTTGTGTAGTGATTCCAGTACCTAGTAAGAACAATTCTAGACTATTTCCTTCGTCTGTATTTATACTCGGTTTCAGGGTATTTCTCAACAGAGAAACCAGAACCTTGCATATTCCCAATGGTGATTATACAGAACGAGTTAATATCTGAATTCATTACTCATATTAAAACCTTCAGACCCATTTAGAGAGTCATGAAAAATAAGTAACAGCACCATGAATTGGTGATAGGAACCCCACACATGGAATTCAAGGTATTAACCCAATTTTAGCTAAGAACAAGGTGTACCAAACACAAACAGTGTTTCTACAAGTGTTTCTGATATTTAAAAGATTAGTGTTGACACGTAAAAATGGACAAGACATGAGTGTATTGTATTGGAACTATTTAAGGGTGTCTACATAACCGATATAAGTATTTAATAATTACTATTTGACCAAAAAGTTACCAAAAATCAATTTTTTTCAATGTGGAATTAGCACTAGTTTTTTGTGGTGATAAAATGATTAGCTTTTCCATGTTGTAATGCTGTACAACTGTGTCACACATGCAATATAATATATTTACATTACACTCAACACTGGTTTTAGCTGGGTCTGGTATTATCCTAACTAGGGTACCTCTGCTGTTGTGTGGGTTATAGAGACATATAACCAGTACTTTCAATGGGCCGGAACTGTCTGGTACAGAATACCATCACTTTTTTATGTTGAGAAGGAGAGTACCAGCAATAGCTTGAATTGGAGAGTACCTGCATTATTTTTCCATTTAAAGCACTGCATTTAATCCACACCTCTGAAAACTCTACATTAACTCTGATAGTTTGTCATTCATCAAGAACTCTTTCTGATGTTTTCTTTTACTACTAGATTCAGTCTAGTGCAGTAGATAGTAAAAAGGTCACGAGGGACACAGTAAGTTGTTTGTTATCTAACATATATACTGTTTTATGCTAAAAGCCCAAAACAGATTCTTGTTAATTTAAGCGCAGATGCATCAGCGTGGACGTCTTAAAAGCAGAATACATTTATACAATTGTTCATGTTATTAGATATCCATACTTGACAAACCATTCAATGTGATTCAACCTTATTTTCTTCCTCTTAGAATTCTCTAAGACTCTCACTGCTTTAGCTCTTCACTCCAAATCTTTCCATCTCTTTTATTACCACTTCAGCACACTTTATATAAAAGTATTGAAAACATTTTCCATATTCTCGTGAACTTTTCTGGAAATCTGTTCCGTTCAACTATTATTTATATACTGTGACATTTTTTTAGGATTTTCATACACCTGCCCATTTCCCATCAGCCAAATACATTTTTTGGAGAGGTAATCACATACCACCGTTTGTCATTTTTTTTTAATTTACACTAATGGCTCCTTCACTGGTAAAGTTGTCAGGGATAGAAAGAAACCCAGTGACCACATAAGACGCAATTCTGTGATTTCTATAAACGAAATGCAAAATGATGAGCACACATAATTTTTTGTTGTTGTAAATTTTAGCTCTGGTTTTTGGTTTCTTCCAGTCACTTGCATGACAGAGAGTGCTCGGTAGTGAAGTAAAAGGCATGAAGTGGATTTAGAACTGTGCAGCCTTGATATTATTCATGCCAACCTTTAATTTAGCATCCGCCAGCTTCTGAGCAGTTTTAGGCACTGGCCCTTATCCATTCTTTATTACTCCTGCTCCTTTAGTCCAGTCCAATCCTCAGACACTCATCTCTTTTATCACCACTTCAGCACTCTTTATATAAAAGTATTGAACATTTTCCATATTCTCATGAACTTTTCTGGATATCTGTTCTTTTCAACTACGATTTATATACCGTGACATTTTGTTAGGATGTTCATGCACCTGCCCATTTCCCATCTACCAAATTCATTTTTTGGAGAGGTAATCGCATACCTCCATTTGTATATTATTTTTGATTTACACTTATGGTTCCATCACTGGTAAAGTGATCAGGGTTTGAAAGAAACCCAGTGATCACATCAAATGCAATTCTGTGATTTCTGCAAACGAAGTGCAAAATGAAGGGCACACATCATTTTTTGTTGTTGTAAATGTTAGCTCTGGTTTTTGGTTTCTTCTCGTCACCTGCACCCAGTGCTGCTGTCAAGAACCTGTCTCGGACAATTGAGAAAAAATTCTATGAAGAGGTTAGTGTATTAAGTCTGTTAATATACTTTTGTGAAACGCTGAAGAATATCCTGTTTGACACTGAGTTGGTAATGCTTATCATGCTATGGGAGAGCACTAGAGACACACTTCGACTTTTATACAGAAAAGATCAGGACCTGCTCCTGAGCTTAGGTTCTCCACCCTCTGGAACATCTTGGTTTTACTGATGTACTTATTTCAGAACCTATTGAGGCTGATGTCTTGGGCATTGACATAGCACAAACTGTTCCAGGCTATTCTCTTCACGCTATTCACACATCCGTTCTCTGATTATTAGTGCTTCATTTTGTAGTGTAGTTCCTATATTCCCAATAGGCTCTGCGCATTGGAATATTATATCCTATAGCTTTGACGTAGGAGTGAGGTCTACTAGGTCTCTATCGAATATACTAGACTTAATTGTGAGTGCCAGCTAGCTCAGAGATCACTAGAAACGTTCTCGAATACACAAGAAGGGATTAGTTTCTGATAGCCGCATAAACATGACAACTTTGTTTCCCAAGAATAAGAAATGTATCTCTAGAGTTGTGGAAACAATAGATAGTTATTTCACTCAGTCAATCGTGCATGCTTCGTTTCACCAGAGGTGCAGAGAAAATAGAGAGACGTGCGTTTTCAATAAAAGGATTTATTGAACAGTCTTCTTTCTCAAGCATAAGAAATGAACTGCTACAATAGTGAAACTGTTTGTAAAATATAATGCGTACAGTATAAATAGTAGAATAAAATAATACTAGGAGCAGAAATCCCTGCTACATGTGCACCAGCTATTTGAGCAAATTCTATTTAAATTATAGTATGTCTAGAAACAGGATACTTGAAAAGAACACTTAACAATCAGCATTTACAAGTAGGTGTGGAACAATTTTCAGAGTGCTGTCTTTAATGTTAGATCACCGAGGTCATAGGTATAGTAAAAAATCCACATGTCTGACAAAGAAAAAAAGTAGTATATGTATTCAGCACGAGAGTGGTAAGGATGTAGTATGTGCTTGGGGCATATGCCCGGCCCATACCTATGGAGCATCAGACTGGTGCCACGACCCTTGTGGCTGCTGACGGCTGTCACTAGGGCTGGTTGTAGTGCAGATGTGGCTGCTGACTCCTGAGACGCATTGGGGCCTGTCCTGGAGTTGCGGTGTGCGGCCTGGAGGTTGCGGTCTAGTGCTCAGCTGGTGCCGGGGCTTTGTGGAGCCAACGTCCCTTTCTCCTCTGGGCGTGGTTGTCCCTCATCGGCTGCTGGAGTCGCCAGGGATTGCGGCTGCACAATGGAGCATTGGACTGCTCCACTGGTGCTGAAGATATAGGACGGATCCCCAGGGAGTGAGGAGAGGCAGCAACGGCCCTGCTGATTTGCCTTGCTAATCTGGCCTGGGAGGAGTTGCCAGATTAAGTTCTGTGGCAGTGCTAGGGGCCCATGTGCTGCCAATGAGGGCAACTGCATCGGCAGTGCCTCATATATTGGGACACCGGTTGGCCACAAGTACACATAGACCGCAACTGGCAAGGATAAGATTGGCTCAGGTGCAGTGGTTTTATGAGGGGGCCCCTGAGGCACTGTGATCCAGCCTGACTGTATGTTGCAATAAGCAGCGCCCGAAGTGTATAGATCTCACACCCAACAGACACATACCTTGGTGCGATATGTTGCAAGCTGCCTCCCGAGGTGGTATCATGCGCAGACATTTGAAGGTACAAGGTGTTTGCAACTTACCTGGCAGCGGCTCGAGTGAATGGCCTCCAATGCAACCTGGCGACTCTGCTCTTATGGCAGGCTACTCCCGGGGGTTCACCTTGGGGTTGTCCCTGACCAAAAGCTTCGCCCCCCCCCCCCCCCACAAGGGTAAGGCGAGGCCTCAGGGCCCGTTTCAAGGCAACATGATGGAGCACAATACAACACCCCAGAAGAGCAATCACAGACAGACACGCCAGAGTATTCTTCCATAGTGATATCTGAGCCTAGCGTATTCACAAGTACTCATTATGGACAGTAAGGAATTATTTGTGTTCGGTACTCGAAGAATAAAGCCTCAACCTCATTTAGAGTTTCATAGGAGTGTGTAATATTACCACAAATTGCTCATACCATTCCCACACCCTGCATTCTTGCTGTTGCTATGATTTTATATTAAAATGGGAACTGACATGCACAAACCATAAATACACCTTTCTCGCTGTCAAATAAAGGCCCAGCTTGCCAATGCTGTATTGCTGAATATAAATACAGTACAACCTATCTTTCACAGTGGTAATGCCACATCACGTTAAATAGCAAAAACATTTCAAATATGCAGCAATCCCCTTACGGTACGATAAACATCACATTTCCTTGGCTATTACCTTTTTAAGTGGCTGTTTCATAGCAGTTCTGTGGGCTATTGAGACAAAAATTGCAAATGAGAGAGCTCTACATTTTAGATCTTATATTTTCTTTCTTTCTGACTTTTTTCCCATTAGAACCTGCCTCACAGTGTTGTAGAAAGTGAAGAAGCCAGCATGGACACTGTAAATAATTCAATTGTATATCACACCATTTTTAAATTAAACCCCCACTAATAGCATAAAGTTAGTGAATGTGTTAACCATCTCCCTGTGATCGGCCACTCGGGGTCACTCGTGCTTATTGTCTCCCTCTTACAGCACTAAAGACTCTCCACTTTGAGTTCTATATTCGCAACCTCTACCCATTTGCTTCATGCATCCCCACTTCAACTCTTCATTTCCAAGAGAATTCTCCGGAGTTTCATGGACATTTGTGGACATCTGCTATTTTGAAAAACAAATTATATACAGAGTATGTTCTTTTAAGCATCACACAGTTGTCCATTTCCCATCAGTTTAATTTTTTTATGGCAGTATCTATATCCATTCATTCTGCAAAATTGTCTTTTGGCTACCACCCATGGTTCCACTACTAATGACGAAAAGGTCACATCTGATAAAGTTCTATTGTGTAGTGGTATCGAAATGTAAAATGATGAACACACATACATTTGTCTTTGTAAATGTTTGTTAGTTTTGGTTTCTCCCATCCACATTCTTCTAATGTTGCTAGCCAGAAGCTGGACCAGACAATGGAGGAAACATCACTGAATGAGGTTTGGGTGTTCAGTGAATGATAGACATTTGTGAAAAATGCTGGAGTGGCCTGTTTGCTTTGAGTCACTCATGCTTTTCACAAAAAGTGACACCGAAAGAGACACTTTCTCCATCATCTACAACAGACTATGAATCAATTTCCTAGTTAAATTCTGGACCTTCTTGGGTTTGCTGATGCACACGTTTCAAAGCTCAAATGGCTTACACCTTGAGTATTGATTCTGGAACATAGTGAGAACCGTTCCAGGATACTTCCTTCACATGATCTATTCATTCCTCAGTTCTCTGGTTTAGCAGGCCCTTATCAAATCTTTTTGACTCCCGATCCTTCAGTACAGTCTACCCATCATACACACAGTGTCCCCTGAGGAAGAATGTAGAGAATATGATCCATTTTGGTACTATTACACACTCCCCCTGAAACTCTAAATGAGGTTGAGGCTTTACTCTTTGAGTACCGAACACCAATTACTCCTTTTTTCCATAATGATTACCTGTGAATACGCTAGGATCAGATATCACTATGGAACAATACCCTGAATATTTATTTTCTTTATTTAATTGTAGTATTTCTAAAGCATGGACCAAGCCACAAGGGCAGCGGAATGCTTTAAGATAGATTATATCATAACTCAAAATATTATGTAAGAGAGCAGTAGCCAAAGTAGAGAGAACATAAGATCAATTAATCAGGAAAACAGAGTTTAGTTTAGAATGAGGAGTGTCATGCAGAAATAGTGTTTCTATAAGGTCTCATGACATGTAAAAGTGCGGCCTTTTAATGTACAAATTGCAAGGCATGCATGGATTCTACTGGGACATCTTAAAGAGGCCATCCAGGGAATGTTGTTACAATAGATCTCTAATCCCTCCCTGGCTGATATCATCAGACAAACCTTCTAGATTAGGATATCTATTGTTGCCAATTGATAGTTAGATATGCAGATCGGGGCAAAAAACCCTGTTTTTTTTCCTTATAGTAGTATAAACATGACCGATATACCTGTGTTATGATTGCTGTTCGACCCACAAACTTACAGTAATAACGACGTTTAAAAAATAAAACCATGAAATTAGCACCAGCTCTTTGCTGGCGATAAAGGATTCGATTTACCATACTGAAGTGCTGTATTATTGTGCCAGACATGGAGTGCAATCGATTTACAGCACCTTCAACATGGGCTTTATATGCACCTAACCGTATCTAAATGAGGGTGTGACTGCAGTTGTGCAAGTGATAGAGGCTCTGACTGCACCTTTACATTAATGATCATAGATTGCCTCTCATGGAGAACTCTTTCTGACTTTTTCATTTACCATTAGAGCTCGCCTCCCAGTGCGGCGGATGGTAAAGAGGCCATGAAAGGCACAGTAAGTAGTTTGACCTATAATAGTTATGTTGTTTTAATGATTAAATCGAAAACTTTTTCATAGTGCAAGCATGGGTTATCCTAAAAACAGAATGCAATCATATTATTGTTTATTTTGTTATATATCTCCATGTGAGAGTCCATTATATGCCATTTGTGATAATTTTTTCCTACTGTAATTCTCAAAGACTCTCACTCTTTTAGCTCTGTATTTCCATCCCCTCCTCCCCTTCACTTTTCTCTTCGTCTGCAGCCTGTATAAAATAGTATTGAAACATACAAGGACCCGTTCCCCAGTTAGAATCTTCATCGTATAGACCCTCAGCTTTTCTAATGCATACATTTCAATGCACATAGAGGTTTATGTCTTGTGTTTTTAGTTTGGTACACAGCAAGAACCAGTTCCAGGTTATTCCCTTCACCATATCTAATTACCCCTCAGTTTTCTTGTATAGTCAGTATTTACCCGTTCTTACACTCCTGTTCCTTCAGTTCAATCCAACCATCAGGCATGCCATGAGTCCATGGTCATTTCTCATCTTTTCTTGTATGTGGTCTTTTAACACATTATCATGTCCTCCCTGCCAGTATTCTATGATTTCTGGATATGCATTTTGTGTTCCATGAACACAGTTGGAGGCTATTTTGCCACAGTTAAACGTGAGCTTAGCATGTTCATGAATATTCATTATACGTAATGAGTTAAAATCGGTGTCAGTACCCATACTGTAACCGCAAGACCCATTTAGAGATTGATGAAAAATAAGTAACAATACCAACAAGCGTTTGCATTGCAATAGGTCTCGCATTATGAAAGTTTGAGCTATTAGTATTGTAAATGACACATTTTTTATTTATGTGTTGGTTTTGAAAATAGCGAGATTAATAGCTTTGTCATTTACAATGCCAATAGTTATACCTTTCGCAAATGTGACACCTTGTAGCATTTGTAATGCAATATGTGTTGTATTTACGTGACTTAGATGTATTGATAATTAAAATAAAAATGTTTTTTAATTTTTTAAATAATTAATACTTAAATAAAAGTAATTGTAATTTAGAATGGCAATAGCTTAAACTTTTGTAGATAACTTTGTGAAGATTATGTTCAGTGTATTTTATTGTGACGAAAATCCAAGAACAGAAGTGAAATATTAACATCTTTTTGTGACATTTGTAATAAAGCTTGAAACATTGAGAGAACATATTTGAACCAGTTTTTCTCGAATGGTTGCACAGATTGATGCTGTGGTGGCGCTGAGTGATGTTGTGGTGGCGACGAGTGATGCTGTGGTGTTCAGTGATGCTGTGGTAGCGCATAGTGATGTCGTGGTGCCCCTGAGTGATGCTGGGGTGATGCGATAGATAGAGTGAGTGCGATAGATAGAGGGAGGGCGATAGATAGATAGATAGATAGATAGATAGATAGATAGATAGATAGATAGATAGATAGATAGATAGATAGAGGGCGACAGATGGATAGATACATAGATACATAGATAGATAGATACATAGACAGATGGACAGACAGACAGACAGACAGTTAGAGTGAGGGCGATAGATAGAGTGAGTGCGATAGATAGATAGAGTGAGGGAGATAGACAGAGTGAGGGTGATAGATAGATAGATAGATAGATAGATAGATAGATAGATAGATAGATAGATAGATAGATAGATAGATAGATAGTTAGATAGATAGATAGATAAACACTCTTTGGTAGCTACCCACTGGAAATAAAAAACACTAAACAAAGAAAAGCGTGCATAATGTGAACAAATAGTGAAATACACAAATTGGCACCATGAAAGACCACCAAAATGAGAACGCAAGTGGTTAACAAGTTTACACACTTATACATCACAGGCAGCAGCAGTGTAAGCTTTCCTCCACTTCTGTAACTGCGCATGATTGCATATGATGGAGAGCGAGGTGTGTGGTGTACTAAAATGAAGTGTGTGGTAGTAAAAGATCACGTTTGACATGGTGCAAATCATAAGGTGAAGGTATGGTGTATATGAGTGATAGAAATATTTGCAACAGGGAAAATATAGCAACACATGGTTGTTGAAAGTTCATGCCTGCACGTCGTGACGTACTTTTCCACACAATCCAGGATGACATGGATCAGTGAAGAGAGGGCGTAAGGGGGCAGGGCTGGAGGGCCAAAGAAAGGGAGAGGCAGTGTCATTGCTCCGCTACTATCGCCATGCCTTTATGAGGCTGTAAGCCTCCAAATTTGTACGAGGGATGCTCTGCTGTGAATATTTATGCTACAGCAAATACAAACATAAATGTTCTATTTGCAGCAACTCAGCACATTTCTCTGGTCTATCAGCCAACAGACCGCCATTTGTACAGAATAAATAAAGTGTTTTTTTTCTCCAAAAAATTAAGAGAAACAGGTCTTGGAAACAGATGGGGGGAGAGAGAGGGTGCTGTAACCCAACCCATGTCCAAACTGTGATTGCAAGGAACTGGGATGAGGAGAGGGCGTATGTAGAGAGAGATGGTACAGAACATATGTGCTACGGTGGATGAAGAGAAAGGACTGGAATAAAGACCGACGGCATTGAGAGAGGAGAGTGGACAGAGCGTCTAAGGAGAGACTGTGTAGCAGAATGGAGGGTAGTTATCTTAGAAGAGGTTGTTCTAGGGTATGCAGGGCAGAAGAAAGGATAAAAGGTGCAAAGATGAGTGAGGGGCTCTGAGGAGTAGGGTCACTACAGGGGAGAGAAGCGACTGGATCTGATGGTTAAGAGGCAACAAAGAGAGTAGAGAGACCGTAACGAGGAGAGGAAGTTTCATATAGAAGAGAGTTGGTAGCAGTGAGAAGACATGGGGTTTGAGGAGAGAGGGTGTATGAGGACAGAGAGAGTGTACGAACAGACGGATAAGCAACACTGCAAACTAGTATTTAAACAATAAAGGACGAACGAAAATTATGTCCTAATTTCAAGGTTGCTTCATTGTATTAATGATCACAAAGTATATGCATTTGTACGTGGTGCCGATTTGCATATTTCAATACAGTAAGGACTATGATGACATTGGCAAAAGCGCTTTAAGTCCCCGCTCGCGGTGTGAAGTGCTATATGAACGCAATATTGAAGGCGACAGTGCTAAAACAAAACATTACAGAAAAGCAGTCACACTGTAATCTCTACTGGAAAAAGCAACGCCAACCATGATCTTTGTATTTATCATGGAGCTTGAAATGTGACACTATTGAGTATTTAAACAATAAAGGACGAACGAAAATTATGTCTTAATTTCAAGGTTGCTTCATCGTATTAATGATCACAAAGTATATGCATTTGTACATAGTGCTTGGTTTTGTAGACCATCAACATCAGGGGTTACTTTTACCGACCCTTGGGGGCTCATGTTATCACCCCTAGAGAGATGGGAGGGTGAAAATGACGGAATTCAAATCCCCTGACCTGATGGGCGCGTGCATGCATAACTGCATCAGGCGATTTAGCATTCTGAGCTAGCGCAGCTTTTCACATTGACAAATTATCCCCCTATTGAAAGCCATACAAGATACGCCTTCTTCGTTCGAAGTAATTTGGGGAGATGGAGTGGGTAAAATTTTTTGAATCACCAGCCTAATGTCCAGTGGTAGGCCTCCAATTGCTTCCTACAACAGTGGACGTTACAAAAAAATACGAATTGCACCATAAATGCTATAATCTGAAAACTGCACAATGTTTACAGAAATAAGCCTTTGATGTTGTGACGTTTTCAAATTATACAATCAACTTAGTGAAAACGTAGACCAATGCAGCAGGCACACTACTCATGAAAAGAGCGTTCTCCAGTGGCCCCTGGCGGCCGTGACTCCTGTTTCATCAAAAGGGGGTGGTGATGGACGGAGCATCTGAATCAATCAAACACTCACACCCAGTCGAAAGATCTGGGTTTAATCCATCACCGTTCTTTAGCCCACTCTGCCACCCCAGTTCAGACATGGCTATATGCAAATCAGTCTGACCCTGTGCCTCATGGGAACAGTTCAGCCCGAACTGCCAAGCCATGTCTTCCCTGGACCGGAAACAAGCTTCCGAGGACCGGTTTCTGGCATTCCAGCCGTATTCAGCCCGGCTTGCTTGAATCCAGTGGCAAAGTGAGCAAGGGACTCACGTCTGAGCATACCCTACCACACTTATGGCGGCCAAAAGCGGTACAAAAGGGGGTGGTGATGGACGGAGCATCTAAATCAATGAAACACTCACACCCAGTCGAAAGATCTGGGTTTAATCCATCACCGTTCTTTAGCCCACTCTGCCACCTCAGTTCAGACTTGGCTATATGCAAATCAGTCTGACCCTGTGCCTCATGGGAACAGTCCAGCCCGAACTGCCAAGCCATGTCTTCCCTGGACCGGAAACAAGCTTCCGAGGACCGGTTTCTGGCATTCCAGCTGTCTTCAGCCTGGCTTGCTTGAATCCAGTGGCAAAGTAAGCAAGGGACTCACGTCTGAGCATACCCTGCCACACTTATGGCGGCCAAAAGCGGTACAAAAGGGTGTGGTGATGGACGGAGCATCTGAATCAATCAAACACTCACACCCAGTCGAAAGATCTGGGTTTAATCCAGCACCGTTCTTTAGCCCACTCTGCCACCCCAGTTCAGACATGGCTATATGCAAATCAGTCTGACCCTGTGCCTCATGGGAACAGTCCAGCCCGAACTGCCAAGCCATGTCTTCCCTGGACAGGAAACAAGCTTCCGAGGACCGGTTTCTGGCATTCCAGCCGTCTTCAGCCCGGCTTGCTTGAATCCAGTTGCAAACGTGAGCAAGGGACTCACTTCTGAGCATACCCTGCCACCCTTATGGCGGCCAAAAGCGGTACAAAAGGGGGTGGTGATGGACGGAGCATCTGCATCAATCAAACACTCACACCCAGTCGAAACGATGGATTTAGGCCCAGATCTCTGTACTGGGGTGAATGTATGACATTGTTCTGCATTCTGTCCATCAACTGTGGTTTTTGCTCCTGTTTCATCAAGTCTGAAAAGTATGGAGTATTGGAGACAATATTGTCTCTTTAAAGGCTTACAATTGTGATGTTTCGTTCTTACTCGAAGAAAAAGGAGAAAGGGCGGGGTCTGATTCGGCTGAGTAATGTAATGAGCGTGCAGTGAAAGCAAGTAATTACAGGCGAAACAATAAATGCGCAGGACTTTTAAGGAAACTTAAACAACAGAAATGCCAACTTCTAACATATCGTGACAATTATTTTTGGAACATAATAATGATTTACGAAGCAAATTGCATTTAGCATTGGACTGCAAGGCAATCTCTAATCTCTACGGGAGTGCGGTATCATGATATAACATACAATTATTTCAAACGAGAGAGTAAGTTGACTCACAGTGAGAGGAAGGCTAAGTCCGGAGAGAGAGAAAGTAGGATAAGGGGGAAAGAGAGAAGTAGGAGGTGTGAGAGAAATATGAGGGTGAAGTTGAAAAAGAGAAGGTGGGTAAGGTAGAGAAACAGTAGGAGGTGGGGAATGAGTGGGTGGAAGGGTGAAGTGGGTGGGGCAGCAAGATAAAGTGGAGAGAAAGGAGGGTGAAGTCGGCAGAGAGGAAGATGAGACAGAAAAAACAAGTTATATAGATATTAATGCTAAGGAGACACTGCAAGATTTCGATGTCTCCAAATCCGATGCTGATTTGGTAGATTACTGAAAGATCCGTGTCGGATAAAAATTAAGGAAAGGTGAAATGTAAACTCACAATCCCACAGAAAAATAAGATACGACAAGGCATGAGGTAAACAGGCCTTTGAATACGAGGGTCAGGTAAGCCTGAGGGATCCTTTCGACAATAGCACTAGCTCTACAGTGAAGACTCTTTCAAGGGGAGACAATGTACAACAGGACTTACCCACGGTGGGATATTCAACACGGCGGCCGTAGAACTCCTACGGCGTTCGGGGAACAAAACTCCTGCTCTGTCAGATCAGCTGAGTTATGTTATGTTATGTTATGTTAAAATGTGTTTATATAGCGCTCGGCTACTCTAAAAGAGTGTCCCGGCGCTTTCCACATAAAGCTACAGTGTATAACAACATAACAAGAAAAACAAGAGCCCAAGAGAAAACAAAGAAGAAAATCCACCTAAACAGAAAGATTAAAAAGCCAAGTCTTCAAATTCCTTCTGAATTGAAGCAGATTGGGAGTGCTGCGAAGTTCCAGTGGAAGCGAGTTCCACAGCTGGGAGGCCTTGAGGCTGAAAGAGCGCCCCCCAATCCGGGCCGACCTCACGCGTGGAACCACAGCCGTGAAAAGGGATTCCGAGCGCAATGAGCGGGCAGGGCGATAGAAAGCCAATCTCTTCTGTAGATATCCTGCGCCTGAGCCAAACAGAGCTTTATGCACCAGCGTCAAGGATTTGAACATAATCCGCTTACGGATCGGGAGCCAATGCAGCGTCCGCAGAAGACCAGATGCCCGCGCGCGTCTATGCAGACCAAAGATTGCGCGCGCTGCAGAGTTCTGTGTCACCTGCAGACGCTGGACCAAGTAATCTGGAAGACCCAGGAAAAGAGCATTGGCATAGTCTAGCCTGGATCCGATAAGCGCCTGCACCGTAATCCGTCTATGCTCCGCAGAAAGAAGTGGAAGAAACTTGCGGAGCATTTTCAGAACGCCGAAACAGGTGCCAGCCAGGCCAAGAACATGTGATCTGAGAGAAAGCTTGTTGTCAAGCTTAACGCCAAGATTTTTGGCCACCAAGGAAGATTGTGCCGGAGGACACATGGCGGCCGGCCACCACTGCCGCCACTCGGGATCGGTGACACAGCCGAAGAATAACACCTCCGACTTACTGGAGTTGGCCTTTAGACTGTTCCGCTGGAACCAGCCAAAGACCATATCCAGACAGTCCCGAATTCTCTCCCCATCAAATGGCTGGTCTTTAGCACATGTGAAAAGGAGTTGCGTGTCGTCGGCATAGGACACGATCTGGGCTCCGTAAGCCTCCACCGCTGCCGCCAAGGGGGACATAAAGATGTTGAACAATGTCGGGCTCAACACAGATCCCTCTGGAACCCCAACTCCCAATGGCGGCATCTCGGCGGAGCTCTGGGAAACCCAGACCGTCTGGCGGCGGCCCTCCAGAAAAGATGATAACCATCTGAACACCGTCCCCCTTAGGCCGATGTCATGAAGCCTAGCGAGAAGCGCCTCATGAGGGACGGTGTCGAAGGCCGCCGACAGGTCCAACATGACTAGCATGGCCTTGCCACCCACATCCAAGGTCTCCCTGATGATCTCAGAGACCTCCACCAACGCCGTTTCCGTACTGAAGTTCGGACGGAACCCGGATTGGGACGGATGGAGCAAGTTGTTAGATTCTAAAAAGCTCGACAAGACACCATGAACATGTTTCTCGGTGATCTTAGCCAGGGCCGGGAGCAGTGAAATTGGCCTATAATTGGCCAGGACCTCGGCATCAAGACCAGGCTTTTTCAGGAGGGGGATCACCATCGCCCTTTTCCAGGTGCGAGGGACACTCCCCTCTCTCAAGGAGGCATTGAGGATAGGGTTGACCAGGGGATTCACCACTGCCGCCATCCCGGTCAAAAATTTGGCAGGGCAGGGGTCAAGCGGGGAACCAGATTTGAGACTGGCCAGCAGGGCCCGGGACATATCACTTGAGACAGGTGGAAAGTCAGCCAGTACTGCCGTAGGCAGGGACGATGTTCCAAGTCCTGCCCCGGGGCCACAGCAGCCCTCCACAACGCTCTCCGAGAAGGAGGCCTGAATAGCCTTAATCTTGTCGGTGAAAAAAGTGGCAAGATCACATGCCCACGCATCCGAAGAGACAGGCGGGGGAGAATAGGAGGAAGGGGCCGTGAACTCCTTCACAATCGTGAAGATCTCCTTACAGGAGTTCGCCGCCGTCTCAATCCTCCTGGCAAGATATTCCCGCTTGGCACCAAGAATGTCACGATGATAGGCCTTCACCGCCGATCTATAGGCGAGTTTGGCCTCCCCATCATATTGAAGGCGCCAGGCCCGCTCAGCAACCTTGCATTGACTGCGAGCCAGAGCAATACAGAAGACGCTCGGTGAGAATACCAGGGAGTTGCAAGACACGGCAGGCATTCAGGGTCGTGGGTCTAATAGAGAGGGGACTGCATCAAGTAATGGACTAGAGGCTCCTATGCAGGGGCCATTTTTGAAAGGGAGGAAAGCCTTATTTTATACACAGTAGACGCAGGAGGGGATATATTAATTTACAGAAAGCCCAATGAGGTCTCGGAGGGAAGGAAAAAATTTAAATATTTATACAATAACGGTCAGTGTTAGATAATCTAACAGCGGGCAGTGTGACAAGAGGAGGGGGAGTGTACTCAAGGGTCTCGGGGCAAAACAAACAAGGGAAACAAGCCCGGTAGTTGTGTGCACTCGCACACGCAACAAGCATTGGCGCCGCGCGGCAATCGGCAATAAAAAAAAAAGCTCTTGGCATTGCTGTGGGGGGGCGGGGCGGGAGCGCATTGGCGGGGGAGAAGCAGCCTTTGATGTGCGAGCAAGTGGGAGGGAATACCATATGGGGTGTGATTGAGAGGGGAGCTCAAGCGCACGCTGGGGAAGCGTCGCGCTTGAGTAACTCACATGCATTGGGGACAATCCTTGCTGGTTTCAAGAGCTGTTTTGCTCACTATAATCTCGCAGAACAACGCATGCACGTTGGTTCAGCGAGACCTAAAAATTGGGGATAGGATTCCCACACAGGGTTTACAAATTCATTTGCAAAAAGAATATGGAATTAGCACAAGCTTTTTGTTGGGAATAAAATAATTAGTTCTTCGTGTTGTAATGCTGTAAAATTGTGCCACAAATGCAATATTAAATCTTTACATTGCACTCAACATTGGTTTTAGCTGGTCTGGCCTTATGTAAATGAACGTAACTCTACAGTTGTTTAGGTTATAGAGACTATAATTGCATCTGTTAAAACTCCACATTAATTCTCATAGTCTGTCATTCATTGAGAAGACTTTTCTACATTTTCTTTTGCCATTAGAGTGTGCCTCCCCGTGCAGTGGATAGTGAAAATGCCACGAGGGACACAGTAAGTAGTTTTGCTCTGTAATGATATGATAAAAGCCATTTCTCTGTCCATTGAAGCTTATGACGTCTTAAAAGCAGAAAACATTTATAAAGTTGATCATGTCGCTACATATCTGTACTTCAGAAGCCGTTCAATGTAATTTGTGCTTATTTTCTGCCTCTTAGAATCCTCGAAGACTCACAATGCTTTCGCTCTTTATTCGAAATCTCTTCCTCTTCCCTCATCTTTTTTATCATGCTTTTCTACTTTATCCTCAATCTGTATAAAAAAGCAATGTAAACATTTTCCAGTTTTCATGAACTTTTCTGGAAATCTGTTACTTTTGACGAATATTTATATACTGTGACTATTTTTAAGATTCTCATACACATGGCCATTTCCTATCAGCCAAATTAATTTCTTGGAGTGGTCGTCGCATACTTCCATTTGTAAAATTGCTTTTGACTTACACTTATGGCTCCAGCACCAATGGTAAAGAGGCAGGGACATTAGAAACCCAGGAATCATACCAGATGAAAGTCTTTAATGTCTGAAAAAGAAATGTAAAATGATGAGCACACATCATTTTGTTTTGTTGTAAATGTTAGTTCTTTTTTGGGTTTCTATACCCAATGCTGATGTCCAGAAGCTGGATCAGACAACTGAGGCAAAATCACATGAAGAGGTGTTAGTGTATTAAGTCTGTGAATATACATTTGTGAAAAACTGAACAATGTCCTGTGTTGCACTGAGTTGCCAATGCTTATGCTGGGGCCGGGTTCCACGTCCTCGATTTTCCCGGGAACTCATGGTCAACAGACCGTTGGTTCTTGCTTAAAAGTGTAGAGGGGAGAAATATCTTATCTAATTAGATTTCACAATTCGAATATCCCATGACTCCTAAGAATCACTGACTCCAGGCTCTAAATTTAGATACTTTATTACAGTGCCATGAACAATTAGACATACAAACACCTCAGAATGAGGGTGTACAAATACATTAGAACTAATACAAAGCCAAACCTACGCGCAACACTCAATCTATGCAACATGCAGAGAAGTTCTAAAATCAGAACGCAGAGGATCACTGCGTCGACATCGAGAGTATTCTTCATTTGAGGTTCATGAGTAAAAGCATTAGTCTGTCCCTACACTACCACTAACATGACATCCCTACTTAGCATTTCCCCAAGCAAGTTAAGGAAAAAGGTGTCAGCGCGTGAAGACTTCCTAAGAAGTGCACTCACGTTGAATGGGCCAAGTAGCATAAAGCTACGGAGCTCATTCTAAGATGCTCCTTCTCTCTCCATCAGATCTCCTCTTTTAACCCAAAAACCCCAGGGCACTGTCCCCAATTCCAACATCACAATCCTAGGACACGCCCATCTTTGCATCACAAGATCATTCCATCTAGCTGGACACCTCCTCATAGGTAACTTTCCAGTCAGTTTCGATACACTTTGTAAGAACTGGGACCACCAGTTCTCCAGGGGGTAGCATGGCTCGAGCAGGAAGGCAGCCAGGGGCTTGCGTGTAAAGCAGCCACTTAACACACTCATCCACTGAGACACGAAGTGGGCGCAATAATGGAGACCACACCAGTAGTTGTGTTTAAAAATCAAGATCTTTTATATAGACTTTGGATCAAGCAAGTAATGCATTTAGCAAATCATTAGTATTTCATTTACGCATTTCATTAGGCAGTCTCAGTAAGACTTGTCCTTAAAATAATAACCAGCTCATCTAAGCAGTGAAACATTAAATAACACAGCCTGTCGCATCATACTCTTCAGCAGGCAAAGAGGGTACTTTCATAAACCTGGAGGATCCTACAAGAAGCGACCATAGCATTGCAGTAAAGTACCACATTAAACCTCTCATGGACGCCTTTCAAATTGCACTTCATAGAAAGGGATAAAACATTTCATCCAGTACTTTCAGTACAACCGATAACTTCAAAGAACACAGCCTGTCGCGGTATGCTACTCAGCAGGCAAAAAGGTAATTTCATAAATCCTAGATGAACCTGTAGGAACAACCACAAGCATTTCTCCTTGTGAATACGGATCGTTTTGCGACCCAGAATCGGATCATCAGAATACCATTAAAATGAATCAATAAGTATCACAGTTTGGCCCCATCAGGAATTGTAGAAACCCGCCCCTGCAAGAAATTCAGTACAGGGAAGTAGCTAGCCCTCTTCTCAGCAGGCTTGATGACATATAAACAGGCATGAGCAGTACAGGCAGCCCACGACAGTCACTAGTCAATGGCCTAGACGCTCTTATCATCCAGTGGGCAGAAAACAGTTAATTTCTGAATAGCCTACTTCTCCGGGCATGCACAGTTCTCAGGGCACGACACACCTCGACACCCACTCCAGGCCTCCCAGTCACTCGAGGCACTTTTGGGGCCTACGGGGCCCACTCTCGGTTCTCCCCCAGGGGAGGGGCAACCTCGGGGCCTTACCCGGCCTTCCGCCCTCTTCCCCGGGGGGGTTACCTGCTTCCTTCAGCCCTCCGGGGCCCTTGCGTCGGCTGGAGTCGGCGGGAGAAGCTTCCGCCGGTTGTGTGAGAGCCGGGTGAGGTGTGAGGGCAGCAGTGAATGAGAGCCAGGTGAGGTGATGGAGGGCAGTAGGGAATGAGAGCCGGTGAGGTGACAGAGGGCAGCAGGGAGTGAGAGCCGGGTGAGGTGGGAGGGCAGCAGTGAGTGAGAGCCGGGTGAGGTAACGGAGGGCAGAGCAGGGAGTGAGACCCAGTGAGGTACAGAGGGCAGAGCAGAGAGTGAGAGCCCGGGTGAGGGAGGTGGGAGGGCAGCAGGGAGCGAGAGGCCGGTGAGGTGGGAGGGCAGCAGGGAGTGAGAGCCAGGTGAGGTGGGAGGGCAGAAGGGAGTGAAAGCCAGGTGAGGTGGGAGGGCAGCAGTGAGTGACAGCCAGGTGAGGTGATGGAGGGCAGCAGGGAGTGAGAGCCGGGTGAGGTGGGAGGGCAGCAGTGAGGGAGAGCCGGGTGAGGTGACGGAGGGCAGAGCAGGAAGTGAGAGCCGGGTGAGGTGATAGAGGGCAGAGCAGGGAGTGAGAGCCCGGGTGAGGTGACGGAGGGCAGAGCAGGAAGTGAGAGCCGGGTGAGGTGATAGAGGGCAGAGCAGGGAGTGAGAGCCCGGGTGAGGGAGGTGGGAGGGCAGCAGGGAGCGAGAGGCCGGTGAGGTGGGAGGGCAGCAGGGAGTGAGAGCCCGGTGAGGTGGGAGGGCAGCAGTGAGTGAGAGCCAGGTGAGGTGACGGAGGGCAGCAGGGAGTTAGAGCCCGGTGAGGTGGGTGTGCAGCAGGGAGTGAGAGCCGGGTGAGGTGGGAGGGCAGCAGGGAGTGAGAACCGGGTGAGGTGGGAGGGCAGCAGGGAGTGAGAGCTGGGTGAGGTGACAGAGGGCAGCAGGGAGTGAGAGCCGGGTGAGGTGAGACAGATAGAGATAGAGACAGATAAAGACATATAGAGACAGATAGAGGCAGAGACAGATAGAGACAGGGACAGATGGAGCTAGATAGGGTCAGAGACAGGGACAGACAGAGACAGATAGAGGCAGAGACAGATAGAGGTAGAGACAGACAGCGATAGAGACAGACAGCGATAGAGACAGACAGCGATAGACAGGCAGAGAGAGAGACAGACAGAGAGAGAGACAGACAGAGAGAGAGACAGACAAAGAGAGAGACTGAGGGAGATAGGGAGACAGACATAGGGAGGGATGGAGACAGACTGAGAGAGACAGACAGAGGGAGACAGACAGAGGGAGAGAGGGAGACAGACAGAGGGAGACAGACAAAGGGAGGGAGACAGACAGAGGGAGACAGACAAAGGGAGGGAGACAGACAGAGGGAGGGAGACAGACAGAAGGAGGGAGACAGACAGAGGGAGATAGACAGAGGGAGGGAGACAGACAGAGGGAGGGAGTGAGACAGACCGACAGAGGGAGACAGACAGACAGTGGGAGGGATGGAGACAGAGGGAGGGAGACAGAGGGAGACAGGGAGAGGGAGACAGACAGAGGGAGGGAGACAGACAGACAGAGGGAGGGAGGGAGGGAGACAGAGGGAGGGAAGGAGGCAGAGGGAGGGAGGGAGGCAGAGGGAGGGAGGGAGACAGAGGGATGGAGGGAGACAGAGGGAGGCAGAGGGATAGAGGGAGACAGACAGAGGGAGGGAGACAGAGGGAGAGAGGGAGACAGACAGAGGGAGACAGACAGAGGGAGGGAGACAGACAGAGGGAGGGAGACAGACAGACAGAGGGAGGGAGACAGAAAGACAGAGGAAGACAGACAGAGGGAGGGAGACAGACAGAGGGAGGGAGGGAGACAGACAGAGGGAGGAAGGGAGACAGAGGGAGACAGAGGGAGGGAGGGAGGGAGACAGAGGGAGGGATGGAGACAGACAGCGGGAGGGAGGGAGACAGACAGAGGGCAGATGGATTGAGGAAGACAGAGGGAGATGGACAGTGGGACTCAGATAGAGGGAGACGGAGAGAGAGAAGGAAAGAGAGGGAGGGAGACAGAGAGAGAAAGAGAGATAAGACAGAGAGAGAGGGAAGGAGGGAGCGAGAGAGAGAGAGAGAGAGATAGCAGGTGGGAGACAGATAGAGGGATGGAGAGATAGGGAGAGAGAGAGAGAGAGAAAGAGAGACGTGTGTGAATGCTGGTCTGTTGGCTCAGTGGATGAACGCGACAGCTGCAGGGGCCTGTGTTCAACTTCATGGTCACAGTTTTTTTCTTTCTAGCCCCTTCCCCCTCCCCCACAGACCCTGCCTCCACCGGTGCGGCCCTCGGCCACAAACCACACTGTGAATTTGGCCCCCGAGAGAAAGTTTGTGAGTACCCATGCTCTAAATGCACCAAAAAACATCCACCATCAGTGTGGAAAACAGGCATGACTCAAAGGCGTCCGTTCAAATCCTAGGCAAAGTCTGTATTACGCTGCTCAGCAACTGCCATCCCAAGGGTTTCCTGACCGTATTCAGCTGGCCATGCTCCCTGGCCCACCCTTCTAGCATCCTTGAGCCCAATTCACCCGCTGAAGGCAATTAACCCCAGAGCAATTTACCCATGAATGCAATTTCAGATAATTTCCTTGCAATTGATACCCTGGGTAAGCCTTTTCCAATCATATGCAGGATAAACTGAATCTCATTGTTCCTTCGCTGTAACTCAATTGAGCGCCGCTGGGCCCCTGACAGCAAAACTCTTTCCATGCTAGATTATAGGCTATCCTAGTGTACTTATTCAGTGATCCTACCACCAGTTGTAGCATCTTGTGTTGCATACATACCACAACTGCTGTGGCATGGATGTCGGGATCCTGTTGGCGTCCTTGGCGAACCCACAGAATCTCCCCCACTGCAAACAAGACAAAGCATTCGCTATGTCATTGTCCACACCTGGGACATGCAGTGCTCCAAATGCTATATCATGACACAAACAACCTAGGACAAAACCGTCAGCAACTGTAACACTTGTTCATCCCTTGTTGACTGACGGTTCACAATCTCTACAACCTCCCTATTATCAACTCTAAAAGTCACCTTCCTATGCGCAAGCTGACTACCCTATAGTGTCACTGCCACAACTAAGGAGAAGAACTCCAGAAATTCATTCTGTTGGCCGTTGCTCGGCAAACCACTTTTCCTGCCAGTAGAGGCCAAAACCTTTGCTGACTGCTGCTTCTGAAAATATCTGCACATCCCAAATGAGATCCCCCTCCCTTGCCAGTGTAATGCCATTGAAAGTTTGCAGAAAAACGTGTCACATTCTCGAATCTTGTTTTACGCCTGCAGAGAAAGGCCCATGATGATGAGGCAATCTGTTCCCTGTTAATGCCCTCAGTAGCCTCTTGCAAAAGATTCTCCCTACTCTCACTACCCTACATGCAAAAATGAGATGCCCTAGCAAGGCCTGTATCTCTTTGACCATTACTTTTTCCTGTGCCAGCACGACGTTAAGCAATTCCACCATTTTATCCCTTTTATCATATGGCAACCGGGCTTGCATGTTTTTGGAGTCAATCCAATTCCAAAAAAAGACAGTGCCGTGCTGGGGCCATAGTCTTTTCGAGTGGCAATGGCACTCTCAACTTCTGTGTCAGCTCTTTGAAGTTTTCCAGGGCCTCCTGGCTCTCAGTGGAGAAAGAGGTTCCAACAAAGAAAAATCATCCAAGTAATCGGTCACTAACATGTGCCCCGTCCTTTGCGTTAAACAATGCCAGCATTTTATCACTTTTATCATCCGGCAACCGGGCTTGCATTTTTCTGGAGTCAATCTCAATTCTAAGAAAAGTGCAATGCTGGTGCCCATCGTCTTTTCGGGCACCAATGGCACTCCCAAATACTCTGTCAGCTCTTTGAAGTTTTCCAGGGCCTCCTGGCACTACGTGGAGCAAGAGGTTCCAACAAAGAAAAAATACATCCAAGTAATGGGTCACTAACATGTTCCCCGTCCTTTTTTAAAACAACCACTGCAGACAAGGTAATGCCTTGTCCACGTACCATTTACCATTGAAATTGATACACAGAAGATCCCAATCATCTTGATGGACTGGAAGCAAACTGAAAGCCAATTTTATGTCACATTTTTCCATTTCTGCCGTTGCGCCCGCCATCACTACCAGTGACATGGTCACGTCAACCGACGAGTAAAAAACAGTAGCTTCCTTTCCATCGATAAAATCATTCACCGAGCACCCTTCTCGCCCTGATAAATGCTGAATAAGCCTGAATTGTCCGAGTTCTTTCTGTGGCACCACCCCAATTGGTGACACAATCAAGTTGTCCAGAGGCTAAACAGGGAAAGGGCCCGCCATTCTCCCTCTCCTCACCTCTTTGTCTAATTTCTCTTGCCCAACCTGTGAGTGTTCTTTGCTGACTTCAAATTTTCTGACCAAAGCCTGTGACTAGGCGCTGCATACCACAAACCAAAACCCCACTTAGAACCCTTCCCTTAGTACTTCTTCAGCCTTCTGGTTGTCATAACTCTGTAAGACTGCCTCCAATTTGTCAGCCTTAACTGGCGTATGGGCCTTTTGTCCCAGAAAACCCGTAGCTCCCCTTGACCCCGAAAAATGCTGCTGCTGCTGCTGTCCCCCCCGTGTTGCCCCCGCTGCTACTGCTGCACCTCTTGCTGAAAACCCTACCTACCCCCAAAACAGTTGATCAAAGGATGTTTCTCCCTGCGTTTTGAGCACTCATGGCAAAATCTGAAACATTTGTGTATGCACAGCCCTTTATTGAAATCCCAGCTGGACCCCCATGCTCCTGGAAGCCCAATCGTGTGCTGCCATAATCCGTGTCAGGTTCCACCCATTTTTGCCTCAGTATCCCAGGCCATACTGGCCCAGAATTCCTCATCGTATTGTGCCCATTCATAACCCCACACCCTGTGATCTGCGCTTTGCGAATGACCTCCACTTACTTGAATAGAGCTACGCAGCGTTCTGGGAATTTCTCCCAGTAAACACTAATAAAAATCAAGAAAGCTGCTGTGCAGTTCTCTATGGTCAGAGGAACCATTGGCCGCTTAACCAACTTGCTTTCCTCTTCTTTAGACCCTTCTTTTGCATGCATTTCTCTGTGCAATCATTTCAGCATTTCAACTTATTCACCTTTCCATATGCGCTCTCAAGTCGCCAGCCTCAAATGTGCCCCCAATGGCAGAGTCACTCCCATATAATGGAGTCTCTTAATCCCCAACTCTTTACCTTCAAGCTTATCTTTATTATCTCTTCTGGTTTCTTCACTTATCAGATTTCTCTGTCGCTTTTCTAATCATGGCTTGGCCGTATCCTTCTTGCCATAGGTTCGGACTCTCCTCTGGACACCTGAAAAACACTCTGAGAGATATTACTCTTATCCTTCCCACCCCATCCAAATCATCTCTAAGCTTGCCTTCCTCAAGGCTCTCCTCATCGAAATCTAACTCTGCGCCTTCGTGCAACCCCTCATGGGCCCATACCTCTGTGCCTCCCGGGGCGCCGACCGCACCCTCCAGTACACCCCTGAGTCCTTTGACTGCGTTCTCCTGCTGGTTTTCCATCCTGCAGAGCTCTGAGGTCCGTCAGGTGTTGGGGTCAGCGAGACCGCTCGGGGCCTACATGTGCTGGCCGCACCGGAATCCCCTCCACCTCCCAAACCCCAAAACCGCCCTTGCACACTCTCGCCTCGGAATGCGCACGAGGCTCTGGTGCATGTGGGGAGAAAGGGGCCGCTCTTCGGGCATAAGATCAGCCCCTAAAACTCTCCGCTTTTCTTCTCACCCGCCTAGGGGACGTGCAGGCTGAGACGGCGGCTGCCATTTACAAGAAAACTATTACTAGCTACCTTAGAAAACTATTACTAGTTACCCTGCTGCCAGCCACCAGGTCACCAAAACCTAAAATGGTGGCTGGCAAATCCTCTCATAGGATTATATAAGCATAGGGCTTATTAGGGATATAATTGGGCTACAATTGGGCTACACCCTAAAAAAGGCCAAAACCACAATCCGGCCAGCCCAGACCCCTCCCAAACTAACTAGGGGACAGACCTCACTACGTTCGGCTGCCCCCACAAACCCCCCATCTCGACAAAAATTCTGCTTTGGTGGACCTCAAACCAAAACGGTTGCAAGGAAATAAACCATCTCAGTATTCTAGGGTTATTCCACTTATTTCGGCTCATCCATGTCAAGGGGGCATGATCTGTGTACAGAATGAGTGGGTTACCCTCCAGGTAATATCACAACTTTTTAAAAGCCAATTTAAGGGCTGAACATTTTATTTCAATGACCGGGTAACATTGTTCTCTAGGGAAGAGTTTTCTGATGATGAATAGTACAGGGACTTCAAGACCTTCATTATTATATTGAGAAAGGACCGATCCTATCCCCATGTATGAGGCATCGGTCTGAAAAAGGAAGATTTTAATAAAATTTAGAGAAGCTGAGACTGGACTCAAAGTGATGGCCTGCTTCAGTTCCTTAAAGGCTTCTATGACTGCAGTGGAGGGTGGTTGGAGGCCCTTATTGGCCACTCCTTTTTTTAGCAGATTGGTTAGGGGGTCTGCTATGTCAGAATGATGGGGTATAAACCTATAGTATTCAAGAGGACCAAGAAAGACACTGACTTCCCATTTAATATGTGGAAAAGGAGTTTTTGGTAATGACTTTCACATTTTCATCCTGGGGTTTAATGGGACCATTACCTAAGACATACTCCAAATACCTCACTTTCTTATATACTGCTCTTGATTTGTTTGCATTGATATACAAGTTAACTTTTCCCAGTTCTTGAAGGACTGCGTTAAGGTGGTTAAGATGCTCTTCCAAAGTATTGCTGAAGATGACGATTTCATGCAGATAAGCGGAGGAGTAAGCTTGATGGTTCTTTAATTCTTGGTTTATTAACTAATAAAATGTAGTTGCTTCAGTGAAGGCCAAAGGGCAAGACAGTAAATTGAAATAGGGTGTATAGTATAGAGAAGACTGTCTTTTTTTTGGTCCTCCTTTTTAAGGGGTACTTGCCAGTATCCCTTGGTAAGGTCAATGATAGTAATATAACATGCTTTTCTTAGTTTCTCTTATCAGCTCATCAATCCTGGGGAGGGAAAACCCATCAAATTTGGATACCTCTGTTGAGCGCCCTGAAGTCAATGCGAAAATGTATAGTGCCATCTGGCTTAGGGACCAATACTCTAGGGGACGACCAATTACTTTGTGACGGTTCTATTACCCCCATCTGCAACATTTGTTCAACTTCTTTCTGGATTGCCTGTCTTCTAGCAGCAGGTATCTGATATGGTTTTTATGTTTTATGAAAAAACCCACTTGTGTGGGAATGGCTTGTTCTGCTAATTGCGGTCTTCCTGGGAGATCAGAAAACAAAGAGGAAAAAGGCTGCTGTGTTTTTAACAGCCCACTCTGCAGTTATTCCTTCAAGAACTAATTGAAGTGAAGCTGCCCCAGAGTCCTACAGGGGCTCTCCACTGCAGTCGCGGCTTGTACTTTTCGGGTAAGAGGTCCCAACCAATTCTTCAATAGATTAACATGATAATTCTGCTCTTTGTTAGGGGATATACGTAAATGATAGGAAACTTAGACCTCATTTTCTAAAACCAAGAAATAAAAGAGTACCCCTCACAACATATAAAGACCAATAGCGGAATGTGACACTAGTTAGTCCCTGCTGCCTGGGAGGAATTGAAGAGAAAAAGGAGGGACAAAGAGGCAGTACTGATCACTAGCAAGCAAGGATTTTTAAAGGACACTGAAACAAACGAATCAAAAGCCAACATGAGAAATTACAACAGGTCTCGAATGCTCGACCTAAAAAGAGTCTTCGGAGTATCTCCATGTAGGCCTCTTTCATTTTCTAGATCTTATCCTGTAAGTCTCTTCATCAATCCCTAGATGGTCCCATATGAATTTCTTTATTTCCTCGTATGGGGTATCTCCCTGGGCGGTCATTATTTGGTATGTTGCCTGGGCTTCTCTAGTCAGAAGACGGAGGAGAAAAAAAGAGCACTTTTCTCTTGGCCAAGCATAAGCCCTAGCAGCTCTTTTGAAGTATAACAATAAAGCATCAGGGTCTTCGCCCACAATATGCTTTTGTAACTATAATGTGGAAGTAGAACCAAACCAGAAGTCAATTGAAACTGATCTTTATTCAAATAGTCCAACTTTGACTAGACCGCATTGCAGAATATATCTTGGTCCACTTTGGTTGAGGACATTTGCCTCTCTAATACCCTTTCTAATTTCCTCTGTCCTTGTACTAATTGCTGTACCACGGTATCAATTATGTAACAATGGAAGGCTGCCTGCTTTCTCAACCATGGGTTGCTTGGCATGTGATTCACAACACAAGATTGTTGGGTTTTGGAAGTAGGTATTTATTTGGACAGTTCTTTTTACCTTGATGAAATTCTCAAGTCTTTTGTTTTCTCTTTTCCTTCCTTCTAGAATGGCCGGAAGTCTGGTCCACCGGCCCCCTCGAAACAAGGAAACAAGCCACAGGTAAGTCTCTTATACTTTTTCTCAGAGTAAGGTTAATACAGGGGCCCTTATCTTTCTCTGGGTATACCACCGCTTGTGGGGTTAGTGAGGTGTTAGGGGTTCGATTTCTCTATAGACGTGGAAGCAAAATAAAAGATATTGCCCAAATGATAGTAAGAAAAGAGAAACAAAATTGGAATAGAAGGAATCCTCTTCTTTTAACATGCATCTGTTCTTTCTTACAAGCTGCGTGGTACTTTTAGTCTGTGATGGCCGAGCTCAAGTTCCAACCAGGTTGAGTGAGTAAGAGGGGTGGTTAAAGGTGGTGCTCCAGCCCGGGATAAATCACCAGCTCCTTTTAGTCTCAGAAGAGATTTCCAATTTTAACCGTGGCTTAGCAGTTTTAGGACAAGTGAAGGAGTTTCATGGAAAGGGGCGACCACTCGGTCCCCCCGAACGTATGGCGGAGTGCCTCGATCCCCCCGGGAAGCCATTTTGGGGCGGGAGGCGCGTCTCGGCTGGTATGCCCGAAGCGGCGTAGCCGGGGCGCGCTTTTTTCCCGCCCTAGAGTGGGCTGGCCTAGACACCGACGTAGCCAGCCCCGCCCTAGGGGCAGGCAGGGGCGGGTTTTCGCCCGCCCTGAAGACGGATAAAAAGAGACGCAAGACCAGAAGACGTCCTCTTGTTCTTGTGCTCCGAAGCTGCACCTCCTCGCTACACGTGAGCTCGGGACAGAACGAAGAGCCAATTTTGAGCGTTTTGATCTTTTTCTTTGTCTTCTAGATACTTCCTCGGAGAGATGCCCAAGAAAGGCGCAAAGAGAATGACGACCGACCAGATGGTGCGGGCCCTTTGCAAAGAGGTGTCCGACATAAAGAAACGGTTGGCCGAGCGAGACGGGGAGGAGGGTTCGGGCCCTGCGCCGGCTGGAGGGAGACCTAAGAGGCCGAGAAGGGTTCCAGCCGGTGGAGACGTCCCGGTTCCCTCTGCCCCGCTCGAGGCGCCGACCCCAGTACCGATGGAGGGGAATCCAATCCCCGTTGTCGTCACCCCGACATCCAAGGAAGACATGCCCCCCGAGCTGGCAGCTCAGCTAGCAGCATGGTTGGGGGATAGTAGTGATGGCGCCACGGCTGCCGAGGCACAGGCGCTGATAAAAGGGCTTCGTGAGAAGAGAGAGGCAGCTAAAGTGGCTGCGCCGTTGGCGGGGATAGACAAGCCGCAAGCGGCAGAAGCTGCGTCCGGTTCAGGTAAGCGGCCATTGCCGATTGCAAGGGACGAGTCAGCACCCTCTCGTAGAGAGAGATTGGGACAACATGTGCCTTTAGCTATAAAGGAAAAGATCTGGGCGGGGGAGTACGTGAATATTTTCTCCTTGCTTGTTGATCATTATGAGGTGGAGCATGTTAAAAGTCAGAAGGACCTAATGCATCCGAGTGTTTGGCGCGCAAAAATGGCCGCCTTTAAGGTAAATGAGAATATTGGCAACTGGGGCAATGCGTGGGGTATTTTTACATCGATTTTGGGGGAACGTAGGCCCGAGTTGCTTCCTGAGTTTCCCATTTATCAATCACGAATTATGGGTTACTCGACAGCGTATCAAGGTAACCATTGGTTTTGTTATGACAATCTGTTCAGGAAAGAAAAGGAACATAACAAGAGTTTGACTTGGGATTGTTACGATTCTGTAACATGGGATAAAATGAAAGAATCGGGAATGTTAAGAATGCCATTGGTTGGGAGCAATGTTGTTGATTACTCCCGCCAAAATGTGGGGACGCCCTTTCGACCAAGTACGAGCACCGACGACCAGTCGAGGCCCGCAGGCAATACAGGGAGAAAGGGTTTCTGTTTTAATTTCAACAAAGGGAAATGTACCAGGCCTCCGGGATCGTGTAAATTCAAACACGAATGTAGTACGTGTGGGTCGTCCCATCCTGAGTCATCGTGCAGAGCCAGAACGAGTGAGAATGGGGGTAAGGGAGGCGCCAAACAGGTCTAAGCTAGGCCGAGGGGCGCCTTTACCAACCCCGATTGATACCTTGGCAATGATTCCCTGGCTCAGCGAATACCCGGATCGTACTTCTGCCGGGGTGCTGCGGAACGGTTTTACACATGGTTTCCGCATCCCGGTGGGGGACTTTCAGGGTGTAGGGATGTGCAAAAATCAACTTTCCGTTTTACAACATACATCTGTAGTGCAAGAGAAAATTCAGAAAGAGGTTAGCCGGGGACGGGTCGCCGGGCCGTTTAGTGTACCCCCGGTACCGGATTTTGTTTGTTCTCCGTTAGGGGTGGTCCCCAAGAAGGACCCAGGTGAGTTTCGTTTGATCCATAATCTGTCTGCTCCACATGGTCTTTCGGTGAACGACGCAATTGATCCAGAAGTTTGTTCGGTGCGATACGCATCGTTTGATGAGGCAGTAGCCATCTTGAATCGCCTGGGGCCCGGGACGTTGATGGCGAAATCAGATATCGAGTCAGCGTTCCGGTTGCTCCCGGTACACCCAGACGATCAGCGTCTTCTGGGATTCGGGTTCCAGGGGTCATTTTACATGGATAGGTGTATGCCAATGGGATGCTCTATATCATGTGCTTACTTTGAGCAATTCAGTACTTTCCTGCAATGGGTGTTCACTAAGAAAACGGGTTTCCGAAATGTAATGCACTACCTTGACGACTTTTTGTTCCTTGGCCCCGCCGGAAATCCCGAATGTGCCCAGGCCTTAGCTGAATTCTGTGTGTTGATGGGTCATCTTGGCGTGCCATTGGCACCGGGTAAAACTATGGGTCCCACGACTTGCCTCGAGTTTTTGGGGATCGAGTTGGACTCAAGGGAGGGGTGCTTCCGTTTACCAGCTAGCAAAGTGTCGAAATTCAGGGCAGCCCTCCAAGTATGTTTAAATGCATCCAAAGTTACACTGCATCAGTTGCAACAATTAGTGGGAAAGTTGAACTTTGCCTTGAGGGTGATCCCAATGGCTCGCCCCTTTTCCCGCTCAATTGCCCAAGCGATGGTTGGCCTAAAGGAGGGTCATCATCGCACGAGGTTATCGGCTGAGGTCCGCCAGGACATGCGGATTTGGTTAGCATTCTTGGCGGACTTCAATGGCCGAGTCGTCTGGAACAAGCCAGCCGTATCCTCCGAAGAGCTTGGGCTATGGACAGATTCAGCAGGAAGCATAGGTTTTGGCGCCATCCTCGGCACAAAATGGTCTGCACAAAAGTGGCCCCTATGGTGGCACGAGAAGGGGCTGACGAGTAATATTGCTTTCCTTGAACTATTTCCCATTCTGGTGGCCCTGAGAACCTGGCCAGAAGGGTTCCGAGATCATTCTGTCGTGTTCTGGTCCGACAATATGACCGTGGTAGAATGCATCAATAGTCAGGCAGCCCGTTGTAAATTGATTTTGAGGCTGCTCAAAGAAATTGTCTTACTGTGTATGCAACTGAACGTGATATTCAGAGCAAAACATGTCCCAGGGGTGATGAATCAGGCTGCTGATGCACTGTCTCGTTTTCACATGCAGGCTTTCTCGGGTTTCCTTCCTTCAGCGGACCCAGAGCCGGCACCCTTCCCCGAAGCTCTCTGGTCTCTCGGTGCCCCGAACTTCGTCACCTCGTGGGAGAGAGTCTAGCACCCAGGACAAGGAAGGCATATGAAGGGGCGTTTCAGGCCTATTTAGCCTTTTTGGGGGCAGAAAGAGGGGGACTTTGGGGTCAGGAAAAGTGGGTAGTACTTTTTCTGATGTCTTTACGTAGGGCTGGGAAATCGGTGGCTACGGCCCAAAGGCATCGTGCCGCCATTTCCTTTGTTGCCAGGGCCCATGGCATCCAGGACCCGACAGCGTCTTTTACAGTACAAAAGGCGCTGCGTGGGTGGCAACGCCTAGAGGGTCGCAGAGTAGACGGAAGACGACCGATAGGTTTAGATAGGTTGTCCCAGTTACTGGCCACACTCCCTGACACATGCTCGTCTCCTTTCGAGACCTGTTTGTTCCGGACTGCATTTACGCTGGCATTTCACGGGGCTATGAGAGTTAGTGAGCTGGTTGCAAGGAACAAACAGGATGTGTCGGGGGGCTTGTGCAGGGAACATGTTCAGATCAGGGGCGATGCGATGATTGTCTCCTTTCTCAGGTCCAAGACCGACCAAGATGGGAGGGGGGACTGCACGATCATTCGCCGGACCCCCGGGTCATCCATGTGTCCGGTACAGTGCTTAGAAGATTACCTAGCACGAAGGGTGGCATCATGGGGGGGGACATTGTTGAGGCATGCAGACGCCACCCCGCTGACGAGGTTTCAGTTTCAGCGGGTGCTTGCAATGGCCATTGCCGCAGCGGGCTTGGACCCGGGCGAATTCGGGACCCATTCCTTTCGAATAGGGGCTGCCACTGAAGCTACAGCCAGGGGTCTTAATGTAGAACAAGTGAAACGTGTGGGGCGCTGGTCCTCCAATTGTTATAAGAGGTACGTGCGATTGCACATGTTGTGAAGCTGTAATCGTGTACTCACGCTTCTTGTCTTTTGTTTGTTTTCAGTTGCGCAAGCCTACGCGGCAGGGCGGACTGTGCAGTCGACCCAACACCAGGCCAGCGGTCGCACATCACCGGCTGTGAGGAAGGAGGTGTGGGTCGTGGGCCACTCATACGTGAGACGGGCCGCAGACGTATTCAAAGCAGGTGACATGATTCACGTACCTGGGGAATACGGGTACAGAGTGTCCTTCTACGGAAGGGGCGGTCTCTGTATTGACCAGTTTCAGGCATTCTTTGAGGGTTTGTTAGAGCGGATGAGGTCACCGCCGTCCATAGTCATAGTGCATTTGGGGGGCAATGATTTGGTCACCACCGGTAGACGACTTCTCCTGGAGTCTATGCTTTCCACGGTAAGTTGGTTAGCGAGGAGAGTTCCGGGGTGCATAATTGCGTGGTCTCATATGATCCCACGAAAAGTATGGCGGGGGGCTATCTCGATCCCTGCTTTAAATCATTCTGTTAGAAAATTGAATAACAAAGTGAGTAGGTTGTTCCGTTCCAAGACATTGCATTCGATCTCGCATAGTTGTATTAATGATGACAGTATGTATCTGGGGGATGGTGTGCATTTGTCGAGGGTGGGCAATGAGTTACTCATAGGAGACTTCTTAGCTTGGTTAAAGTCGTTAAAACATGACCTTTAGGTAGGAGTTTTGTGGGGGGTCCGGATAGCCGGTCAACTATCCGGACCTGTGGCGGTAAGGTCATGATCGGTGAGCACTAATTGGTAGATCCCTATGAGTGGGCGTCACCCAACACGGATGGGAGCGCTCGGGAGAGGTGGCCATTGGCCCCTCAATGGGGAGGCGGTCCCGTCTAAGGGCGGGTCGCCGGAAGTAAAGGAAAGGCGGTCAAGGCCCCTTCCTTTGTAGGAGGGGTTACAGCCCCCTCCTGGGGAATTTCCCGGGGCCAGTGTCATCTGCGACGGCAGATGCGGTAAGTTGTGTGGGGTGGGGTGAGGTCCACGATACCTTCTAGATATCACACACAAGTCTTCGAACGACCTTTAAATGGCGTCGAGTCTTAAGTGCCCCCGTCAAGACAAGGGAAATTGTTAGTAGTTGCACTTGAGGTAAGCCTCTGTGCTGTCGCCCCTCCCAAGTGGGAGGGGTAAGTCTGGTTAGGGATCTTGACACCGGTTATGACCTTGCCGTTGGCCCTTAAACGTTAGGATGTACAATTTCAGTGTTTCTAGAGAATGTTTTTGTAGGATGCTAGTTCGGCTAGGAGAACCTCTGTATTAGAGAATATGTTAAGGTTAGCCAAACATCGCAATGTGATATTGAAATTGTACATAACATGAAACGTTTAATGTTTTAATTTTTTGTTTTAATAAATACGGCCGGGAGGGTCACTCCCTCCCACATCCAAAAACTTTAAGAACTGTTTCCGGTTTCCCTCCTTTTGGGGATTGTGTTGAGAGGGGGTGGCGGGTATCTCAGCCATATGGAAAGGGGCGACCACTCGGTCCCCCCGAACGTATGGCGGAGTGCCTCGATCCCCCCGGGAAGCCATTTTGGGGCGGGAGGCGCGTCTCGGCTGGTATGCCCGAAGCGGCGTAGCCGGGGCGCGCTTTTTTCCCGCCCTAGAGTGGGCTGGCCTAGACACCGACGTAGCCAGCCCCGCCCTAGGGGCAGGCAGGGGCGGGTTTTCGCCCGCCCTGAAGACGGATAAAAAGAGACGCAAGACCAGAAGACGTCCTCTTGTTCTTGTGCTCCGAAGCTGCACCTCCTCGCTACACGTGAGCTCGGGACAGAACGAAGAGCCAATTTTGACCCACCCACCAGCCCCTGAGGACAGCAAGTTGTTGTGCAATAAAGTGAAGTTATGAGTATGTGTTTTCCCATTTCGTTACAGGCTGTGAAAGTATCAGTTTGTTGTTGATCATAATAAAGTATGATGAATATCGTGTAGATTGTTCGATTAAAATGATTTGATGTAGTGTTGCATTTTTAGCATGTTCTTTCGGTCGTAGCGACCAATGTTTTCATAGGTTTGAGTAAGAATTGTCGTATTTATTTTTTGGTAGGCGGTAAGGTCATGATCGGTGAGCACTAATTGGTAGATCCCTATGAGTGGGCGTCACCCAACACGGATGGGAACGTTCGGGAGAGGTGGCCATTGGCCCCTCAATGGGGAGGCGGTCCCGTCTAAGGGCGGGTCGCCGGAAGTAAAGGAAAGGCGGTCAAGGCCCCTTCCTTTGTAGGAGGGGTTACAGCCCCCTCCTGGGGAATTTCCCGGGGCCAGTGTCATCTGCGACGGCAGATGCGGTAAGTTGTGTGGGGTGGGGTGAGGTCCACGATACCTTCTAGATATCACACACAAGTCTTCGAACGACCTTTAAATGGCGTCGAGTCTTAAGTGCCCCCGTCAAGACAAGGGAAATTGTTAGTAGTTGCACTTGAGGTAAGCCTCTGTGCTGTCGCCCCTCCCAAGTGGGAGGGGTAAGTCTGGTTAGGGATCTTGACACCGGTTATGACCTTGCCGTTGGCCCTTAAACGTTAGGATGTACAATTTCAGTGTTTCTAGAGAATGTTTTTGTAGGATGCTAGTTCGGCTAGGAGAACCTCTGTATTAGAGAATATGTTAAGGTTAGCCAAACATCGCAATGTGATATTGAAATTGTACATAACATGAAACGTTTAATGTTTTAATTTTTTGTTTTAATAAATACGGCCGGGAGGGTCACTCCCTCCCACATCCAAAAACTTTAAGAACTGTTTCCGGTTTCCCTCCTTTTGGGGATTGTGTTGAGAGGGGGTGGCGGGTATCTCAGCCATATGTAGCATGCGAAAACTGATAAAAGATTAAACGAAAACCCACCCGCGATTTATGACACTCCACCTCTCTCCTCCTTTAATACTAAAGTTCCCATGTTGGCCTTATCTTAGGCTCCAATTAGACCCTTGTGTGGCCCCTCCATCCACCAGTGTTGGAATAGTAACTGGTCACATTCCTGGGTGAGCCATGCTCCTCCTGGTACGTGGCTGGGTGAAGCATCCTGCCAGTGTCTCTCCTGCCATTGAGAGATCCTTCCATCAGCGCCTTCATTCCCCTGGGCTCTGTACAGCTTGTCCAGTCTCAGCTGTTTTCCCATTGTAGTGTAGTCCTCAGCATCCACACCCTTTTGGTCTCAAGGTACTTGATTTAAAGGGTGTTGGGTGAGCAGTATCGGGGAAAGACTTATCCACTTCCCGTCTTGTTGTAGCAATCAGGATAGGATTTCCTGTTGTCCCTTCAAATGATGCCTGTCTTTGTCCTTTCTCTATTTCTGTGATATCCTCGAAGGCCTGAAAAAGTAAAAGAGTTTTGTGATTTGGTTTTTCAGGGGAAGCGCCGGGCACGGGCCAAGACACGTCATCCGGTAAGTCCTCATTGTTCAGCCCTTCACCCCCTCCATTCTGACACTACTGTAGAGTATATTTACATCCACTGTACTGGTGTACAGTGGAATGCTATAGACTAGAGTGTTGTACAGTCTAGGAGCAAGTATTGGAGTTTCGTATATTGAAATAGCATACGTTGAGTGGCATACAGTAGACTCAGGTACAGTGAAGTGGCATAAAGTGGAATAGCGTACACTGGAGTGGAGTACAGTGGAGTATCATAAGGTGGAGTGGCGTACAGTTTAGTACTGCACAGTGGGCTTACGTAAAGTACATAAAATGGCGAATGTCCAAACGGGGGTTTAACCGGGCTCCAGTAGGCCCGTCACTACTCCAGGCCCCACGTGTAGGCGTACACTCCCCCAGTCTCCCTGTTGAGGCCTGCAGATGGGGCAGCCTCGCACAAACCAGCCGAGCAGTGCTTGCTCTGTCACAGGCCTCTCACCGCCAGCTCACGGAGTCCCTAAATCTCTTCACTGATAAAGAGGGTGGCCCCTTCAGGGAGCTGTGACAGCCCCCGGGCCCCTTATGTGGCTTCTGGTGGTGTGCTAGCTCTAGGCCGGATCCAGGCCTCCTCTGTCCACAACTCCGGCCCGGCCGCCACCACACTCCGTCCCAGACTCCTACCGTGCTCCTGCTCCGATCACGAGCACCAGCTGACTCCACTGGCTGAAGCTCTGCCGGTCGGAGGCCCCGCTGTGCACCACAAGGATTCCTCTCTCGCCCTCTCACCGGTCATTCGGCTCCACCGGAGTGGTATCGGTGGGACTCAGAGTCCAGGAGCAAGCTCCCCCTCAATAACAAGCTGCTGGCTGGAGCCAACTCTGCTGCTGGCCAAGTCGGGTGTCCCGGAGCAGGGATACGATGTGGAACACGTCTTACTGGCTCGCCATCTTGGCCACGCCCACCAGCCATATAGTTTTAATCACAATTTTCCATTATTGTATGGACAGTGTTTTGCTAACTTGTGGGTTAGGGTGTTACATATAATTAGGATTTAAGTTTTATTGGTATTAACTACCTATTACCACTTTGTCAGTGGTAATAGGTTACCTTTTTTGTTTACAAATGTGTAGATATTATCGACTTATGGATTTTTTTATATTTTCTCCTTTAGTAATGTTGGGCCCTTTTGCGGAATCTCAGTGAAATTTAACATACTTGTTCCACCCGTTTTATTGTGGAAGTTGTAAAAGTTTTGTATGGTTTGGTCAAGGGGATCCAATAAAAAGAGGGTCCCAAAACCTGCGTTATTACAATATATTTCATGTACACTTTTGTATTTTCCGTTCCTCGGAAACCGCCAGTCACATTTTGTTACAATGTGGCAGGATTACATATTATAGTGCCCACATGAATATTTTGTGTAGGTTAGATAAGTAGTGTAACTAATTTGTAAGTTCGAGAATATTTAAAGTTAGTGATATCTGTTGTTGTATTTTTTTAGCGAAATATGGAGGTATTTCGACATAGTACCACAGTTCATAGTGATTACAAGTCATTAGCTGATTGTGTAATCTTTGGCTTTAGAAAAGTTAAACGCAGCTATGTTTTTGGCTTCACTTTGCCCATTTTCTTTGTTACGCCTTCAGATGTAGGTAAGTATTCGTGGGGTGATATTTTTGCCCTAACTATTACCTCTTTAGTGTAAAATATTTAAACGTTTCTATATATTTTTTTTAAAACAGAGAGCACGGTAGGACTGCGGTACCCTAAAAAGATTTTGTAAGGTTAACATTTTTCTTTATTTCCATAAATGTTTATAGCAGTGTACTCTAAGCTGTGTTTTTTTGTAAAGTAGCAGGGTAATTTTTACTTATTAGCGTGGGCTAGGGGGGAAGATGGCGGCCGGCTAAGAAGCCAGGTCGGGAGCGCCGTATAGACTGACTTCAAAAACCGGAGTATGACGAAGAAAGAACGTCCAATACAAATCTACTCAAGCACAACGTAATTGTGACTGTTAACCTCTCTAAGAAACTGGAATGTACAACGGAAACAGCAGTGGTAATGGGAGCAACGCTTACCTTCTTGCTGGTGTACAGTCTCTCCCCCATGGAAAACTGGGTGTAACAGCTTCCCCTTACAGTGATCTCTGGGCGGCAGCACAGGAAGCCCGAAAGAGCTTCCGGAGAGCAGCGAGTAGAATCCCCTTTCTCTTCCGGGGGAAAGAAGGCAGTGGTAATACGCACGCTGTCACAGGGGGGAGCAATGAGGGTAGGAGCTCCAACAACACATCGAGAGCATACGAAGGAGAAGAGGAAGGGGGAGAGCGGCGTATGCATGAGTACACTGGGTGCACAGTTAGATGTCGCGGTTGTCCCCGGTGGCCGGTACCTGAGAAACTGAAACAGACAGAACCGCGATCGGCTGAGGAGGCACAGCCGGCGAGGTCGGACGTCGCTCCCCATGCATCCCACACGGCTGTAGCAGCATACAGGAAAATTGCGGAGGAGAAAAAGCAGGCAAGAGTGACGGTGGCACTAACAGGAAAAGCACGGCCCTTCCCAACCGTAGGAGTCTACTGTGGCTCAGTCAAGCACCCTTTTGAGTCTTTTGAGTCTTCATTGTCTCCCGCTGCAGACACGGATCGAGCAACGCCAAGAGGAGACTTAGAGGACAGAGGAACAGCGGCAGGGGCAGTGGTGATTGAGACCCTGCAACGGATGAAAAGGGTAAGCAGGCTAGAGGGTATTAAAAGCAAAGATGAAGGAGACAAATCCCTAAAAGTGAGAGTTTACAGAAAGTGCTGAGCAAGTTTCAGACATAGAAGTGTGTTGTGTGACATCAGGGGGAGAAAGGGGGCCACGGTCCGAGGCAGGGGAGGACAGGGTGGACAAGGCCAGATCAAGCTACTGTTTAAGTAACAGGCAATTCTTTAAGCATACCGTCTCGCTAGCTGGCAAGCAATCTATTGCCCCCCGTAGCACTAAGAGGAAGACAAAGAAACACGCCAAAATAGACACCTACGCTATTACCTCCAAGAGGAAGTCGTTGAAAGAAAAAGGAGGGAGCGGGGATCCACCGGAGCAACATCTCAGAATAACCCCTTCCCTCAGATCCTTTCTCAAAGTACAGGGTCAGACACAGGAGCAGGTGCATGTACTGACAGGTACAGGCCAAACGGTACAGTCTCAAACAACAGTACCTGTCCCAAGACGAGTAGTAAGACAAAGTCCCTTACACGCAGCAGTTAACACCACCCCGGCCATACGAACAGGGATGGAGTCCGGCCAAAACAACACCACAGGTGCATTAACTCAAAAGGTACCTAATTCCACAGCCGAGGGAGCATCTGTTCAGCACTCTGCACCATCCATACAACAAGCTAAGACACAAGATAATATACACTCAATTCCCCACTCTTATAGCGCTTCGCCCACTCCAAACTCAACAGATCAATTTCTAGGGAAAATGTTGGATCAAATGAGAGTGAAATTCGCAATCTTTGAAGTAAATCAGAGTAAAATCCGGGAGGTCTGTGAAGTATTGGACACCAAATTCAATGCTCTGAGTGACCGAGTTACAGCAGTAGAATCTGAAGTTGGGGGACTGAATAAAAGAGTAGAAGCAAATCAAAGGGAAATAAGGGCCCTAAGGGAGAGTGATAAGACCATTAAAGAAAAACTGGAATCGCTTGAAAACCAGGCGAGAAGGAACAACTTAAGAATCTTAAATGTACCAGAAGGTCAGGAAGGGACAGATGTCAAAAAGTTCATAGTTCAACTCCTAGAGGAACATTTTCCTTGGACAAAATCGGTAGGTTTTGAAGAGGATATACAAAGGGCACATCGCGACCCATTTGGAAAAAATAAGGATAGGAAAAATACTAGGAAAATACTAGTAAACTTTAAGACTTATACCCTCAAGGAGAGAATCTTGAGTGAAGCCCTAAAAAACGGCCCCCAGGATAAGAGGGGGTGGTGATTTAGGATCCAGTCGGATATTTCCAAAGCAACTAAGGATAGGCAGTGGGAACTAGGCCAGCACATGCAAGAGTTATGAAGCCTGGGTGCCACTGTACAGATGAAGTTCCCAGCAGCACTCCGAATCATGTAGAGAAACAAGATGCACAACATAAGAGAGCCAGCTGAAGTCGCCCACTTCCTGGAACAAATGAAGGATCAAATGAGAGGTCAGTCAGAGACTATGCATTGAATGTAAGAGTAAAGTAGGAAAAACAAGTTAAGGGAAGTAGGATGGCAAAGAAAGGGACGTAACGCACTAAAAAGGTCATATACGGAGCTCAAAATGGGCCAGTAATGCAGCCCAAAGAAGACAACAGGGAGGCTTCCCCAGGGTGGGCCACTTTTAACCACAGGAAAAATAAAACAACAAAAAATGTACACAAGGGTGGGGAGTAAAATATGGAGAAAAAAAAAGTCCTCAATCTACAGGAAAGGAGAAATCAGGAACCGCCAAATATCAGAAGAGCCCATTGGAAGAAATGGCAAATAAGAGGACAAGGGAAATATGGTGAATAAAGTCCACATAATGTCCTGGAATGTAAACGGACTCAGAACACCAAGCAGAAGACTTCGGATTCTGGAATATTTAAGGGTAGTAGATAGCGAAATCATAATCCTACAGGAAACACACCTCTTAAAAAAGGAATGGGAAGACATCATAAAAACACTAAATTGGGTAGATTGTTTTGTCTGCACAAACCAGGAATGCGTTGTAAAAGGAATAGCAATACTTTTTAAAAAATCATTAAAAGCCAGAATTGAGAAAATAGACCTAGATAAAAAAGGTAGCTGGGCTGTCAACAGTGTTAAAATTCACAATAACCCATTTACCATTGTGGGCTACTATGGGCCCAACCCGGACGACCTAACCTCTCTACAAAATTTGTACGCACAATTATTATCAGCTACCTCCCCGGTAATACTAGGGGGAGATTTTAACTTAGTTCCAGGTCTTAAAACTGATCGTTCCCCTCCTTTGAAACAATCAAATCTACCTAAAATAAGGGACTGGTTGGGGATTTTCAAAAGAGACCTGGGTCTGGTTGATATCTGGAAAGGAAAAGGTGATAGAAAACATGCATTCACTTTCAAGAATAAAAAAAACTAGACTTGCAGTCCAGAATCGACTACTTTTTAGTAGACAAAACTCTGGTAGATAGCATACTAGAGGTTGAGCATCTGCCAGCTCATTTGTCTGACCATTCCGCGGTGGTATTAAAAACACAACTAGGAAAGGTCAAATCAGCTTCAAGGTGGACTGTCGATCGCACCATCTTTAACGACCCACAAAATCTAGCTGAACTCACGGCTGAGACAATTGCTTATTTTGAAAATAATAGAGAGGGTACATCATTGCAAGTCACTTGGGACGCATACAAGGCAGTGATCAGGGGGAAAATATTAAGCCAAAACACAAAACAAAATCAACAAAACAAGAGATAGGGAGTTTAGAAAACATCATAAATACTTTGGATGCACAAATAGACGCTGAAAAAGACACTGATAAAAAGAAGAAATTAGAAGTAGACAGGATGAAACAAATGGAAACCCTGGCAGGAATTCTAGAAGGTAAGGTGAGGGAGAGATGGGAAGTGAGTAAACTGTCCCACTATGAGTATGGGGAAGGTTGCAGCAAGCTGCTGGCATGGAAAACGAAAACTGACTCAAGTAGAAACAAGATAATCAATATCCAGCCTCAAGGTGCTGCAGAATCGAGCTCAGAGGATGTGGTGATAAGGAAATAATTTGTAAAGTTTTTCACAGAGCTATATACAGAAGACACAGATCCAACAAATGTACAGCTCAAAGAATACCTTGAAGCCCAGGATCTCCCAAAGTTAACAAACGAGGAAAAAGAGGAGCTAAATTCTGGAATTACAAAGGAAAAAGTAAAGGAAGTGCTGAAAGGACTGAAGAGAGGGAAAGCGTCAGGACCTGATTTACTTCCAAATGAACTGTATATTAAGCTCAGTGAGGTTCTGACCCACCCACTCACAGATCTGCTAAACATAATCTATCAAGACAAAGGGAAACTTCCTGAATCCTGGAATGATGCGACAATAAATATCATACTAAAGCCGGGGAAAAATCCTGCAAAATTTGAGTCCTATCGTCCAATTTCTCTTCTGAACTGTGACTATAAAATACTCACCCAAATCATGGCAAAAAGGCTAGGCAAAATAGCCGGAACCTTGATCAAAAAAGACCAGAAAGGATTCATGAAGGGGAGGCAACTGCATGATTTGACACATGAGCTCATGGGGGCCATAGATGTAGCACGGATAGAAAAAATCCCCTTGACTATAATTACTCTCAACACTGCCAAAGCCTTTGACAGGGTGAACTGGGACTTCCTAAATAACGCACTAATTAAGTATAATCTAGGAGACAAGTTCCAGGAAATAGCCTGAGTAAACAGAATAAACAAGATGGACAGGAAAGGGAAACCCAGCAGGAAGTATAACTTTTGGGATATATTGGAAGAATCCTAGTTTGCTACCTAAAGTTTGTTTTTCACTGTACAAAACAAAAAAGGCAAAATCCTACGATCATGCAATGGCAGTAAATAAACAGGCAAAGTGCCTGTGCGAGTGACCCGGGGGGGTCAGCTCCCCCAAGACGGATACTTTATTGAAGTTGGTTATGGAACCAAGGGGACCCCCTCTGTACACATTATAGGGAGACTCCCCAAACTCAACTTCGGGATATAAAAGGGGCAGTGAAGGAACAGAGAACAGAGATGCGGTTACCTGAAAACTCTGTATCCTACTATTGCAGAATGAGGATATTAAAAAAAAAAAGGTTACAATTTTTCTGTTTATAACAGTGTACTCTAAACTGTGTTTTTTTGTAAAGTTGCAGGGTAATTTTTACTAATTAGCGCGCTACTCCATACACAATGTTACACTTTTTGTATATATTTAAATATGCAAAAAATTTAAAATACACTTTAGCACATTATATTTATAAAATATAGTGTCTTATTATTTGCAATTTTTTTAAAATATTTTTTTACGGTACTTCGGTACTTCTGATTAAAGAAAATATATATATTTAAACTTATAAATATTTTTCTCTACCTATTACCCCTTTCCTAACGTGGTATAAGGTAGGGAAAAATACCAAACCTAATACTTACCTACATTGAATGGTGTAATGCAGAACACAGGGAAACTTGAACTGAAAACAACATGGCTGCCTTCAACTTTTGTAAAGGCAGTCATTAGCCAATTAGCTAATGACCTGTCATCACTATATACCTGGAGAGTACTGCGGTAGTACCGTGGCCATAGATACAGCTATTTAAAACACTTAAAACTTAACAAATACTTACCCTACTTACCTCCAGTGCTCACAATATCAACTGCATACCATAACATATAATCCTTCCAAATGTGAAATCGACCTGACAGTTTTCCTGCTACGCGAAGTACAAAAGTCTATGTAAAATGCATTGTATTTTACATCCATTTTGGATTCGCCTTTTTTCTTTGCACTCCCTTGATGAAACACAATGAAACCTTCAGGACTTCCAGATTAACACAGGCAGTAGGTTTGCAAAGTTTCACAGATGTTCGTCAAATGGATGCAAAAAGATTTAGGGGCAGAAATCTTTATCTCCAGTCACCCTAACAATAACTACAGAATGGCTACTGCCACTGTGTAATACCTTAACTAGGGGTCCCTCTGTCTGTAACAACAACCAATCAGTGTTGATGGGACATGTCTACTGTTGCTGATTGTTAGAGAAGAAATAGTTGACAAAAATAGCTTTTTTGTATTAGGTGGTCGTTTTAATGTTTTCAACATGATATAGAACTATCTAATGTTTCCCTTTTGACCTAAAAATTAGAATAACAAATTATTTTCAAAACAAGTGTGGAATTAGCATTCACTTTTATTGGTAATAAAAGGATAAGTTTCCATACCATTCAATGCTGTATTATTGTTCCACAAATGCAGTATAATGCCTTTACAACATGCTCAGCACTGATTTAATATGGACCTGACTTTGCGGAAAGGAGAGCACCACCTCACTTGATTAGGTCATAAAGACTAAAATTGCACCTGAGAAACTTTTATTATTTAGCATAGTTTGTCTTTCACTGAGAAATCTTTGTGACTTTTTTTTTACCATTAGAGTTTGCCTCTAACTGCAGTGGATAATGAAAAGGCGATGAGACTCATAATAAGCAGTTCCTCCTCTAATATACTGCTTTTATACAAAATAAATCAAACAATGTTTCCCAGTTAAGTGAAGGTTAAGTGCAGTGGCGGCCGGCACAGGTAAGTGCGGTGCATCGGGGCAGGGCGCGGCGGGGGGGAAGTTGACAGATGACATAATGGGTATTATTGATTTATTTAATTATACATATTCCGTCGTCTGTCGACTTTCCTCCGCCCACCCTGCCACGCCCCCACTCAGCCTCACCGCATTTACCTGTGCCGGCTACTGCTGGCTAAGTGGACCAGCGAGGATTTTCTAAAACCTGAGCTCCACAATATGATTGCGCATCTTGTTACGTATTGCCACCAGAAAGTCCAATTAATGTCATCCGTGTTTATTTTTGCCCGCTACAATGTTCAAAGACTCTAATTCCTTTAGCCTAATATAACATACTTATCGCCAGTTTGTATATGATAGTAATGTAAACTTTTACCAGAATGTCATGGCTTGTTTCTGACATGTGCTATTTTTAAAGACTATTTGTATGCCAAGACAAATCTTTAAGTGCTCAAACATGTATCAAATTCCCATCAGTGAGATTAATTCATCATGGTGGCATTGACATACCCAAGCTCCTAAATGTATTGGTTGGCCTTCACTCATGCCTCTGTCACCAATGAAAAATAGTTTAAAAACTTAAACAGAAAGTTTCACTGTTATAATGGATGTGTAATGCCGCTCGTACGTAAACATGATACGACATGTTACATCGCTGGCTGTATACTGCCTAAAAGATCCTGAAAATGTACAGGTATGTCTTTTGTCCTCAAAGTTTTAATAAAAATAAGTAAAAAAAACAAAACAGTGAGAAAGAGGTCAGGGCCTCAAACACCCTGTAATCAACACAGATAAAAGCTGATCAATTTGTGAAAGCAATGTGTAGTATGGGGAGTATGCATTATTGTGTCTTTTTGTAAATGTTACGGGATTTCTTTTATTTTACTCCAGCGACCTGTTTCTGATGTCCTTGTGCAGAAGCAAAATAAAACAGCCGACAAAACATCAATTGAACCGGTTAGTATATACCGCCTGTTGATATATATCTATGGAAAACGTAAATGTATCACATTTGGAAGTGAGTCACTCATGCTTATCACACAAAGAGAAAGCCAAAGACAAGTTGGAGAAAGACCTGGGCCCCATGTTCGATTCTTCATCGTCTATACCTTCTATGTTTGCTAATGCACACATTTCAGAGCACACAGAGACTTACGTCTTGTGTAGTGACTCTAGCACATAGTAAGAACAATTCCAGACTATTTCCTTCGTCTGTATTTATACTCGATTTCAGGGTATTTCTCCACAGAGAAACCAGAACCTTGCATATTCCCCAGCGTGATTATACAGAACGAGTTAATATCTGAGTTCATTACTCATATTAAAACCTTCAGACCCATTTAGAGAGTCATGAAAAATAAGTAACAGCACCATGAATTGGTGATAGGAACCCCACACATGGAATTCAAGGTATTAACCCAATTCTAGCTAAGAACAGGGTGTACCAAACACAAACTGTGTTTCTACAAGTGTTTCTGATATTTAAAAGATTAGTGTTGAAACGTAAAAATGGACAAGACATGAGTGTATTGTATTGGAACTATTTAAGGGTGTCTACATAACCGATATAAGTATTTAATAATTACTATTTTACAAAATAGTTACCAAAAATCTATTTTTTTCAATGTGGAATTAGCACTAGTTTTTTGTTGGTGATAAAATGATTACCTTTTCCATGTTGTAATGCTGTACAACTGTGTCACACATGCAATATAATATATTTACATTACACTCAACACTGGATTTAGCTGGGTCTGGTATTATCCTAACTAGGGTACCTCTGCTGTTGTGTGGGTTATAGAGAAATATAACCAGTACTTTCAATGGGCCGGTACTGTCCGGTACGGAATACCATCAATTTTTTTTATGTTGAGAAGGAGAGTACCAGCAATAGCTTGAATTGGAGAGTACCTGCATTATTTTTCCATTTCAAGCACTGCATTTAATCCACACCTCTGAAAACTCTACATTAATTCTGATTGTTTGTCATTCGTCAAGAACTCTTTCTGATGTTTTCTTTTACTACTAGTTTCAGTCCAGTGCAGTAGATAGTAAAACGGTCACGAGGGACTGTCCCTCGTGACTGCTGGTGAGTGTTTGTATTGTCAACGCTCCGTCCATCATCCCCTTTGGTTTTTCTTTGTTCGCCCTAAGTTGGCAGGGTATGCTCAGTGGTGAGTCCCTTGCTCACTTTGCCACTGGATTCAAGCAAGCCCGGCTAAAGACCGCTGTAATGCCCGAAAACCGGTCCTGGGAAGCTTGATTCCGGTCCAGGGAAGACATGGCTTGGCAGTTCGGGCTGGACTGTTCCCATGAGGCACAGGGTCAGACTGATTTGCATATGGCCATGTCTGAACTGGGGTGGCGGAGTGAGCTAAAGAACGGTGATGGATTAAACCCAGATCAGTTGACTGGGGGTGAGTGTTTGTATTGTCAACGCTCCGTCCATCATCCCTTTTGGTTTTTCTTTGTTCGCCCTAAGTTGGCAGGGTATGCTCAGTGGTGAGTCCCTTGCTCACTTTGCCACTGGATTCAAGCAAGCCCGGCTGAAGACGGCTGTAATGCCAGAAACCGGTCCTGGGAAGCTTGATTCCGGTCCAGGGAAGACATGGCTTGGCAGTTCGGGCTGGACTGTTCCCATGAGGCACAGGGTCAGACTGATTTGCATATGGCCATGTCTGAACTGGGGTGGCGGAGTGAGCTAAAGAATGGTTCTGGATTAAACCCAGATCAGTTGACTGGGGGTGAGTGTTTGTATTGTCAACGCTCCGTCCATCATCCCCTTTGGTTTTTCTTTGTTCGCCCTAAGTTTGCAGGGTATGCTCAGATGTGAGTCCCTTGCTCACTTTGCCACTGGATTCAAGCAAGCCCGGTCCTGGGAAGCTTGATTCCGGTCCAGGGAAGACATGGCTTGGCAGTTCAGGCTGGACTGTTCCCATGAGGCACAGGGTCAGACTGATTTGCATATGGCCATGTCTGAACTGGGGTGACCTAGTGAGCTAAAGAACGGTTCTGGATTAAACCCAGATCAGTTGACTGGGGGTGAGTGTTTGTATTGTCAACGCTCCATTCATCATCCCCTTTGGTTTTTCTTTGTTCGCCCTAAGTTGGCAGGGTATGCTCAGACGTGAGTCCCTTGCTCACTTTGCCACTGGATTCAAGCAAGCCCGGCTGAAGACGGCTGTAATGCCAGAAACCGGTCCTGGGAAGCTTGATTCCGGTCCAGGGAAGACATGGCTTGGCAGTTCGGGCTGGACTGTTCCCATGAGGCACAGGGTCAGACTGATTTGCATATGGCCATGTCTGAACTGGGGTGGCGGAGTGAGCTAAAGAACGGTGATGGATTAAACCCAGATCAGTTGACTGGGGGTGAGTGTTTGTATTGTCAACGCTCCGTCCATCATCCCCTTTGGTTTTTCTTTGTTCGCCCTAAGTTGGCAGGGTATGCTCAGACGTGAGTCCCTTGCTCACTTTGCCACTGGATTCAAGCAAGCCCGGCTGAAGACGGCTGTAATGCCTGAAACCGGTCCCGGGAAGCTTGATTCCGGTCCAGGGAAGACATGGCTTGGTATTTCGGGCTGGACTGTTCCGATGAGGCACAGGGTCAGACTGATTTGCATTTGGCCAGGTCTGGACTGGGGTGGCGGAGTGAGCTAAAGAACGGTGCTGGATTAAACCCAGATCAGTTGACTGGGGGTGAGTGTTTGTATTGTCAACGCTCCGTCCATCATCCCCTTTGGTTTTTCTTTGTTCGCCCTAAGTTGGCAGGGTATGCTCAGACGTGAGTCCCTTGCTCACTTTGCCACTGGATTCAAGCAAGCCCGGCTGAAGACGGCTGTAATGCCTGAAACCGGTCCCGGGAAGCTTGATTCCGGTCCAGGGAAGACATGGCTTGGTATTTCGGGCTGGACTGTTCCGATGAGGCACAGGGTCAGACTGATTTGCATTTGGCCAGGTCTGGACTGGGGTGGCGGAGTGAGCTAAAGAACGGTGCTGGATTAAACCCAGATCAGTTGACTGGGGGTGAGTGTTTGTATTGTCAACGCTCCGTCCATCATCCCCTTTGGTTTTTCTTTGTTCGCCCTAAGTTGGCAGGGTATGCTCAGACGTGAGTCCCTTGCTCACTTTGCCACTGGATTCAAGCAAGCCCGGCTGAAGACGGCTGTAATGCCAGAAACCGGTCCTGGGAAGCTTGATTCCGGTCCAGGGAAGACATGGCTGTGCAGATCCGGCTGGACTGTTCCCATGAGGCACAGGGTCAGTCTGATTTGCATATGGCCACGTCTGAACTGGGGTGACGGAGTGAGCTAAAGAACGGTGATGGATTAAACCCAGATCAGTTGACTGGGGATGAGTGTTTGTATTGTCAACGCTCCGTCCATCATCCCCTTTGGTTTTTCTAAATTCTGGGGTCCGGCACGCTATTTTTCAGCTGTCATTTGCTGTTCAAAATTAACAGCAGGCCTTCCTTACATCCTTATATGCCAGCGACATAATACTGTAAAAGATGTATCCTGTGGTTAACCAAAACCCTGTTCTAAGAGAGATAATTAAATCTGGACAATTCTTTGGACTTCAAATTAACTGGGATAAGTCCATGATGGTCCACTGACGTGCACTGTATCCCTACAAATTATAAACTTCCCCATTTTTTGGTGTCATAATCCAACACTTTATCTTGGTAAACATATATGCCGAGACCCTGCACTAGTTTTACATGCTAACTATGGCCCAACACTCCACAAACTCAAGCAGCAGATACAACACTAGGCTCCTCTCATTCTTTCTCTGTCATAGCAGGCGCTTCATTCCCAGACTGCTTTACCTACTTGTAATTGCTCCACTGCCCATTACAAACACCTTTTTCAGCTAAATCTGTTCCATTCGTATTACTTTTGCATGGACGAACAAACAGGCTAGAATACGTTGAGCCATGCTGATACAACCTTACTGCAGGGATGAAATGGCCACCTACAATTTAGAGTATTATTACTTCATCTCCCAATCTCAAAATTTCTTTCACTGGATTCACCCAGCATTTCATCTTCTCTCACATACTCACGAGAAAGATATAGCAGGCACCACTCCTTTGATCGAATGTATGAGGGCCCTATAGTACCATTTCACTATTGTATAGTAGTTGGTAAGTGATTCCCATTTGGGAGGTGAGTAAACCACCGCCTCATGATAAAATAAATACTTTTTGATTACAAGTGCTAAACATCCTATATTACATGTCTTGAAATTCGTCAATTCATTAGGTAAGCATTCTAAATTTTCAATGAATTAGTGAAGTAGATTAATTATCTAATTGTATATAAAATCATCTTGAAGATCTGCACAGCCAACACACATTTCGCCGCTTTTGGTCCGCAAGCCTGAGGTCTGTTCAAGGCTTTCTTGTTTCACTGATTCGTGCTGTCTTCCATAAGAAAAGGTCCCACTTCCGAACAGCTTCTCACTGTCAACAAGGGGGTCGGAGGGGTGGAATGGGGGAATAGAGGTACACCACTCATTATCAGTCAGTTCAAGTCTCCGATTGGTCCAACATAATTTATGCTCCAATTGGTTCCCAGAGATGGGCACCAGCCGCGTCCGCTGCAGGTAAGAGTGGTGATGCGGTGGGGCCAGGTGAGGGGGGATTTCGTGAGGCACAGGGTCAGACTGATTTGCATATAGCCATGTCTGAACTGGGGTGGCAGAGTGGGCTAAAGAACGGTGATGGAATAAACCCAGATCTTTTGACTGGGTGTGAGTGTTTGATCGATTCTGATGCTCCGTCCATCACCACCCCCTTTTGTACCGCTTTTGGCCGCCAAAACGGACCTCAGTGGAGTGGTGTGGCTCACTGGTTAGAGGCGGCAGACCCGGAAGCAGAGAACGGCCCGGGACCAGGGTTCAATTACCGACGCGGCAGGGTCGTGGACCAGGGTCAACGGACTCGATAATTCTCGCCTCGGTGCCTACTCTAACCAGGGATCACACTCGGCAACTCTGGGCATTAAGCTTGCCTCATCTCTACAACGGCCCCCCACAGACGCCGGGGATGCCTGGTTTCACCTTGGAGATATCCAGAAGGGACCATCTCACAGGGAAAGCCAGGACGGGTTCCCCAGCGGTCTACAGCGCCAGGACACCCCGAGATGGGGTAACAGTGCGCTTTACAAGTATCATCATTACATAAGTGTGGCAGGGTATGCTCAGACGTGAGTCCCTTGCTCACTTTGCCACTGGATTCAAGCAAGCCATGCTGAAGACGGCTGGAATGCCAGAAACCGGTCCTCGGAAGCTTGTTTCCGGTCCAGGGAAGACATGGCTTGGCAGTTCGGGATGGACTGTTCCCATGAGGCACAGGGTCAGACTGATTTGCATATAGCCATGTCTGAACTGGGGTGGCAGAGTGGGCTAAAGAACGGTGATGGATTAAACTCAGATCTTTTGACTGGGTGTGAGTGTTTGATTGATTCGGATGCTCCGTCCATCACCACCCTCTTTTGTACCACTTTTGGCCGCAATAAGTGTGGCAGGGTATGCTCTGACGTGAGTCCCTTGCTCACTTTGCCACTGGATTCAAGCAAGCCGGGCTGAAGACGGCTGGAATGCCAGAAACCGGTCCTCAGAAGCTTGTTTCTGGTCCAGGGAAGACATGGCTTGGCAGTTCGGGCTGGACTGTTCCCATGAGGCACAGTGTCAGACTGATTTGCATATAGCTATGTCTGAACTGGGGTGGCAGAGTGGGCTAAAGAACGGTGATGGATTAAACCCAGATCTTTTGACTGGGTGTGAGTGTTTGATTGATTCGGATGCTCCGTCCATCACCACCCCCTTTTGTACTGCAAAAAAGGAAGAGCGGTTCATAAAAGAACTCTTTCAAGATGGATCATCCTCTGTATAAAGATCTGCTACTCTTTGGCCGGTAGGAGCCTTCAGAGGGTATAAGGGCTCATTCTACAAGACCTAAGTCTTCAACCTATGCATTGTCTAGAGGTGTTCCTGTAGAGGATATTTGTAGGGCCGCAACTTGGTCCTCCCTCCACACTTTCGCGAAGCATTACTGCTTGGATACCGAGGTGAGGAGGGACAGGCACTTTGCGCGCTCTGTCCTCCAGGATTTTCTGGTATAGGAGAGTGGACACCCTTCTCCGGTAGTAGGGACTGCTGTGGGACTCTATTCACAAGGTGAGGAATCCACTAGCAGATGTATCTATCAGAAGAACAAGTTACTTACCTTCGGTAACGCTTTTTCTGGTAGATACAGTATCTGCCTGTGGATTACTCACTGACCCACCCCCCTCCTCCTTCTATACCAGATTAACTGTATGGTATTTGTTTTATGGTCAAAGAAAATGTGTTATTTGGAATGTTTTCTTACATTTGCTTCACACTGTGTGTGTTACCTTGACTTTCGTGTACTGTGTATACTATGTATATTTCTACTGTCATTGGTCCGTCCGTGTGCCTCGAAGGCACGGAAAAAAGGGCGGAACTGATGTCATCACGCCGGCATGGGCCTATTATGGGCGTCAGTGAAGTCAGCGGAGTCGCGTGCGATGCCGTGTCTCTATGACGTCCAAGTCCATGTCGGCGCGAAGCTACGAAAAGAATTTCCGAATGTTGCTGACGCAAGGGGATATTCACAAGGTCAGGAATCCACAGGCAGATACTGTATCTACCAGAAAAAGTGTTACCGAAGGTAAGTAACTTGTTCTTCAGTCAAATAATTTTTTTACTATTTACATCCTTCTATTTCTCGAAATTCTCTTTTGGCTACTTGACTCGAGACTGCACCATCAAGGGCGAGGAGGTCAAAGACAGTGGGAACCAGTAATCACATCAGATAAAATTCAATGGATTTGAGAATACGAATTCTAAAATGAGGAACACGTGTAGTTTTACCTCCTTCTAAATGTTATTGTTTTGCTTCTTCCAGAAACCTACTTTTAATGAGGGCTACCAGAAGCTGGTTCAGACAGCTAAGGAAACGTCACCCGATGAGGTAAGTATATACACTCTGTTAATATATACCCGTGACTAACAGGACTTTCTTGGATTTGCCGATGAACACTTTTCAAAGCACATACAGGCTTATTTCTTATGTAACAATTCACCTTCTTAGTAAAAAGTGTTCCAGGCTTTCCACTTCAGTTATCTATTCATCCTTCAAACAGTTCTGATTTTTTTCAGCATTTGGCATTTTGGTGAGACTCTTGCCCCTCGAGTACCATTCACCCAGTTAATTTGGAGGTTCATCTGCCAGGGGTCATTTTTAATGTTTTCCAGCATATGGGATTTCAAAGTTACACACATTTATTTTGCTGCATATATGACCTAGCAACCTTTGAACCATGATTTCTTTAAATATATTTTCTTTTCTATTAACTCAATTTCTGGCTTATACTAATATGGAGTTGGCACCAACCATTTGCCGGTGGTAAAATAATTAGTTTCTCTGGTCATAGTGTTGTATTTGAACTTCACAAATGCAATACATCCCTGTATGAGAAAATATTATAAATAATCGTCAGTTCTTAGCCTCCATGACCCACACAACTTTGTCGTCTTTCTTATAAAGATAATATCCAATATATCCAAGAACAATAATGAACGTGTTGTAAGGTCTTTACCACATACTTTCTAGAATGTTTTTTTTTTTTTGAAGACCTTTATTGTACATTTCAGTATATCACAATGTAGGGCCTACAACCTCCTGGGCCGGCCGCAACAGTAACACATTCAAAGTAACACCATCAGAATTACACAGCGGTGTAGCCGACAACCCAAGGGCCCGGCTGCGAAGGAGAACATGTTGTACTTTAAACCAAACTATGTAATTAAACGAGATGGCTTAGGTCTATAATTTTGTATTTTTAAACAAGTAACAAAACCGTGCAGTATCAAAACCGTGCAGTAGGCTAAGCACACAATAATAACTGTCAGGTCCCCACAGGCGGCCAAACAATGTTCAAATGCTCTCCATAGTCAATATTGGCAGAACATCCGCCGGTCCCTCCCCCACAGTATGATAGTCTCTAAGCGGCAGGACGGGGTTCCGCACGGCCTGTTAGTTGCACATTTATACCTACAGCTTTTCATGTCTAATTCTCAATCTGAAAGACACTCATCAGGATCAGCCCGTGGCGGCTCACATATGTCTCCCCTAAATTTGTTCCAGGCCCCCCAGATCCTCTCCCACTTTCCAGGGCATCCCCGGTTCACAAATACTGCCTTTTCAGCCACTATTGCTTCATCCATGTCTCTGCACCAGTCTCTCAGTGTAGGCAGTACGTTAGAACCCCACAGTTTAGCAATATTACGTTTCGCCACCAACATTCCCAATACAGCCCAATCCTATTGACGATGGATCAAGACCTCTGCGTCCCAGATATTTAACAGGCAGCGACGCGGGTCGGGTAACAGGGAAACATTTATGACCTGGGAAATGGTTCGCATTGCCGCAGCCCAATACATGGCCACCCGGCTACAGTCCCAAATGGTATGGAGGAACGTTCCCCTCTATCCACATCCGCGGAGACAATATTCGTGGGAGGCTCTCCCTATCTTGTGAAGGACTGTTCTAGTGTAGTATGTACGGTGTAATATTTTTAACTGGACCAATTTAAGTCTAGAAGGAATCGCGGATTCTCGGGGCGACGAGAGAGCCTCCTGCCATTCCGAATCTTCGAGGTCACCAATATCGCCCACCCAGGTCAGACATAATTTGGACAGCATGTCAGGGAGGTTGTTGACTAGCTTCCGGGATGTGTAGGACGTCGCTTTGTGGGGCATATGCTCTGTTAGTAGCCTGTCCTCTAGAGGGGTGGACTCTTGTACTTTTGTTCCCGCCGGGATGGCTGAAAGAAGCGCATGGCGTATCTGCAAGTATCGGAAGTACTCTGACTGGGCCATATCATGCTTGGTTTGCAGATAGGCGAAGTCCACTATGGTGTTTTTCCTCCAGAGATCCCCCACTACTGATATACCTATGGAGTCCCACGCCCGGAATCCTTTTCTATTATCCATGAAGCCCAGTTTGTGTGAGTCCCACAGGGGTGTCATTTGCGTAACCATGTTGGTGCATCAAAGGTGCCTATGTGCCTTATACCAAAGCTGAACTGTGTGACTGGTCGGACCTACAAGATCAGAAGGGGCACTACGACCATAGAGGTTTCTTAGCAGTCCCCTGGACTCAATACCCTGCCTATCCACCAGGAAAGCAGGGCCTGACTGTGGGGCGTGTAGCCAGTAATTGATTTGCTTAAGGGGAGCAGCCCAGTAATACAGTTCAACATTGGGGAGCGCTATGCCCCCATCGTACCAGTCCTTCACAAGCTTGCTCTGCGCAATCCGCGCTGGACTCCCGTCCCACAGCAAGGTAGAAACCGCTGCAGCGATGGCTTTGAAGTAAGAGGGGGGGACCAGGAATGGTGTGTTCTCGAGGAGATAACGAAAACGGGGCAGTGCCATCATTTTGAACAGTGCGGCTTTGCCCAGAAGGGTGAGAGGAAGAGAACGCCACACCTTTACATCCCGACTGAACCGTTCCAGTGGGGGTTTCAAATTTAGGGCGTGAAATTCGTCTGGGTTGGATGACACTTGGATACCCAGATACTTAAAGGGGGTGTCAGTGTAACGTAGCGGACAGTCCACCGGGAGTGGGGGCGGACAGCCAGCTAAGATGTACAGGACCGACTTAGTCCAGTTAATTCTATATCCCGAGACTCTCCCGAACTTTTCGCAGACATTAAGTAGTTCTAGGATCGATTTTTTAGGGGAGGTGAGATAGAGCAGGATGTCGTCCGCATGGAGAGAAATCCGATCCTCCTATGACGGCGACCATCTGATACCCTTAATGGACGGCTCCCACCAAATCCAAATCGCCAACGGTTCAAGGACTAGCGTGAACAGTAAGGGGGACAGTGGCAGCCCTGCCGTGTCCCACGGCCAAGCAGGAAATCCCTGGAGATATGGCCATTCGCCGCTATGTGTGCCAATGGCCTAGACTAAAGCAGGCGGACCCATGCGCAGAACTTAGTGCCGAAGCCCATATGACGTAGCACCGCAAACAGATATGGCCATTCCACAGTGTCAAACGCCATAGTGGCGTCAAGGGAGAGAAGCACCGCCGGTTTCTGTATGTAGTCCCGGTGAGCCAGCACCGCCTGCAGACGCCGCAAATTATGTGAGGTATTACGATTTGGCATAAAGCCAGATTGGTCCGGGTGTACCAGGGCAGCAAGATGGGGGGCCAAACGCTGCGACAGTAATTTGGCCAGGATTTTGGGTTCGGCGTTTAGTAAGGAGATGGGGCGGTAGGAACCGCATGCCTCCGGCGCCTTGCCAGGTTTATGGATCGGGATGATCGTGGCAAGGCGTTGGTCACGAGGGAGCTCGACCACTTTCAGGCTATCTTCAAACATCTTGAGTAAATGAGGGCTGTTATGGAAGCTGTTTGCTTATACAGTTCTACTGGGAGTCCATTGGGTCCCAGAGCTTTGCCGGAGGCTAGGGCGTTAATCGCTTCACCAATTTCCTCAACGGTGACGTCCGCCTCTAACAGTATTACCGCCTCAGGTGAGAGGCAGGGGATAGTCAGGTCTTTAATATAGTCGTAAGCTTCCTCTGTCGAGCATGTCGCCTGAGGGGCATAGATCCTCTCAAAATGATCAGCCAGCAGTTCGACTATGACTCCAGGATCCGAGGTCAGCATACCCTCAGGAAGCATCAGTTGCGCAATAACCTTACCAGCTTTATCTTTTTTGTCAAGCCAAGCCAGCATCTTCCCAGCTTTATCGCCTAACTCGTACACCTATGACGTGAGGCCTGAAGCGTAGTCTGCACCATTTCTCTTTGTTATGCCTTCCACTCAACTTGCCGCAGTCGGACAGTCTGAGTGGTTCCCGGCGACGGGTGGGTCTCTTGGTCAGAAATGGCGTCCCTAAGAGCGTCCTCAAGGGTGTTAAGTTCTTGATTCAGTGCACGCCTATGTGTGGTTATGGACGCAATTGCCTGCCCGCGTATGACCGTTTTATATGCTTCCCATAGAGTACTATGGGAGCCCACAAAGCCTGAGTTCTCCTGAAAATAGTGTTTGGCAGTGGTGGAAAGGGTTTTCCGCAATGGGGCGCTCTGCAGATAGCCTGCATGAAAATGCGACTTCAACTGGAGCGGCGATTCATGTATGTGAGTCGTAGTGGAGAGTGATCTGAGATTCCCCTGGGGCGGATATTAACATCCTCGATGCCATGCAGCCCATCCACGGACATTAGAATGTAATCTATACGTGATAGGCAGTGGTGTTCTGCCGAGTAATAAGTGTACTGCCTGTCGTGGGGATGTCTACGTCGCCAGCAGTCCGTCAGTCTCAGGGCATCCAGTAGTCCGGCAAGTCGCCCGCCTCCCCGCACCGTCGTAGCATGGGGGTGTCTATCAATCCCATGATCCAAAACTTCATTAAAGTCACCTCCTATCACTAGTGTCGCTGCCGGTAACGACAGGAGAAAGGTAGCAAGGGCCGTGTGTGCTGTGGCGTGCAAACCAGGAGGGACATACACGGAAGTTGAACAGCTGTCCCTCCCACTGTATCGTTGCCGCCGCAAAGCGTCCCTGACTGTCCATTTTCGTCTGCTGACACACCATTTGAAAGCTCTTACGAATAAATATCCCCGTCCCTCTAGAGCTGGAGGTGAAATCAGCGTGTGCAAGGAACCTATACCCCCATCTATCCATCGCTTTCGAGGCCGAGCCAACCAGGTGAGTCTCCTGTAATAGAACTATCGCCGGTTTGCAGCGCCTCAGGTATTGTAGCACTAATCCCCTCTTCACCCTGTCACCAAGTCCCCTGACATTCCAAGTTAGGATTGTTAAGGCCGAAGTGTGGGAGGAGTGTGGTGTAGGATTCTCAGGTGTATCTATCACGTGTGCTGCCATATAGCTGTGTGTGAGATCTTATGTAGAGCAATAGGGGACGGGCCTCGTCACGCACCCTCCCCAAGAAACTCGTCTCCTTCGTGTTGCGCAGAACATATCGTGGTTCGCCATGTTGCACAAGAACTAAAACGAAAACATTCAACCAATCCCTCCCCAGCCCCCACCCTGCCTCCCTGCTGCACGGGCCTGAAACCGCCCGCCACCCCAACTGAGCAGAGCGCTTAGTCCCATCCCAACCCATTGTACTTGCTTGCAAGGGGAACTGCACTGCGACCAGACGTCCAGCTCCCTTGCAACCCCATCTGCCGGACACGGAGTCAACATCAAGGGGCTTACAGCCCGGATTCTGGAGCGGGTTCGAGTAGTGGTCCCGAGCCCGGCGTTTTACTCCAACGGAGGCTCGCCCTCCTCCAGACCAGATTCAGCGAATAAATCCTGACTGTGTCCTTGCGATGCCTGGTGGTTCTCCTGAGTGGGTGTCTTTTGGTCGCGCTGACTCCTACCGGTTCGACGCGGGGCCTCAGTACGTCTCCAGCCATCCAGCCAGTCCCTCGCCGCCTCCGGGGTGTCGAAAAACCATGCTTTATGATTGTCTACGACTCTCAGTCTCGCCGGAAAAAGCATGGAGTAGGGCAAATCCTTGGCCCGCAAGGCTTTTTTGATCTCAGTGAAGGTTTTCCGGCGCCGGGCTACCTCAGCCGTATAGTCTGGGAAGAAGGCTATAGAAGAGTTCAATATTTTTATAGGTGCCGAGATCCTGGCTGTTTGAATTATGGCATCTCTATCGCGGAAATTGAAAAGTCTGGCCAGTACCGGGCGCGGCGCCGCTCCCGGCTTCGGCGCCCCTCCTGGAACTCTATGTGCCCTTTCGACGGAGAAGAAATGGGAGAGGCCCTTCGGTTGTAGTTTCGTCTTGATTAAATCCTCCACATGTAAATCCATCGCCTGCTTGCCTTCCGACTCCGGAACGCCCAGAATTCGGACGTTGTTCCTCCGTGCGCGTCCCTCCTGATCATCCAGTCGTTCCTGTAGCTTTCTGGTAACCGCCTTCATGCGCTCCGCAGCGAGCTGTAGTTCCGAGGTGTCTTCCTCTAAGGATTTGGTTACTTCCTCCACCTGCACCACACGCTCCGTCATCTTGTGGAAATCAGCCCTTAGAAGGCCGACGTCCGTCGAGATAAAGCCCACCGTTGCCTGGACACTGGTGAGCATCTTCATCAGGTCCTCCAGCGTCTCCTTTTTGGGGTTTTCACTCTCTGGACTCTTCCCCGTGGACGGGCGACCCTCCGGGTGCTGCACGGCGGATTTGTCGAAGGCATATTTCTCTAGCTTCGATTGCGCCGTAGTGTTCCTTGACCCCCTTCCCGCCATCACTGTGGGCTGTCGCTTCACCGTCTGCTCCTGTGTCTCTGTACGCAATGTGTGGCCGTTATCACAATTGCGGGCCAGGTGATGAAATGTCTACAGTGGAGTCACCTCTCAGTGCGTCACGCCCGATACTAGTGGGGACAGTGTATTGAGGAGTACAGGAAATAGGTGCCGAGGTAATATCACCCCCGCCAGCACAAAGTCACAGGTTTTTGCTCCTCCGGAGGCCAACAACACTCCCCAACCGCCTATCTGACCGAGCAGGTCCGGAGTCCTAAAGGGCAGCAATCTCCACTCCCGGTCTCCACGTTCAGTTGCACTCGGGCCCCCACATTGAGCAGCAGCGGATACTAACTTCCATGGGGGGGAGGTGTGGGCAGGCGCCGCCGGCACACCCCGCTGAGGAAGGAGATCACGGCCCTTAGCGAGGTCAGGGGTGCCCCGGGCTCGGCGGGCGCTCCGTTGCAAAAGGTTCGGGTATCCCGCCTGCAGGAGCAGCAGCGCCGCTGGGCAGCCGATCAGACGAGGCAGGCCACCCCCGCTCTCACTCAGGCCGGCCCACGATGCGGTCCGCAGCCAGCCAGTGGGACCTTCCGGTGCAGCACCCTGTGCTCAGGGCACTTCCGGCTGGCCGTGGCTCTGCGGCAGTCCGGTGTCCGGATACGCGGCAGGGCCAGACTCCTCCCATCAGCCTATCTCCAGCTGGCGGCGCTCAAATTCACCCGGGTCAGGGGCGGACAGTGCCTACCAGCTTCAGCACTCCGGTCCAGCTTTCAAGGGGTACAGTATTCCGAATAAGTAGTCGGATCAATGAAGTTAGTGCTGGTCAGCCGCAGAGCTCTCGGACTACGCCGCCATTGCAGTCGGCTCGTAGCCACGCCCCCCTTTCTAGAATTTTAAGTCTCTCCCACAGATATAGTTTCTTCATGTGCAATTTAAACATCTGCGACTCGCCCGACTTTCTCCTCAACCTCATTTAGATAAGGTCCGATCTATCCTTGACTAGTGCTGAACTTGATGTGAGGGTATTAGTGCATACATGCCATGTTTTTCCTCTGTAACTGATGTGGCATTTGTACAACAAAAATTTGATTCTTTCTGACTTTCTCTTTTACAATTAGAACACCCATCCTAGTGCTGTGGAAAGTGATGAGGCCATCCAGGACAAAGTAAGTAGTTATGGTTTCGGATAATAAAATCCAAAAAGCTCTTCCCTTCTCAGTGTGGGCTTGGCACACTGGAGAGAATTTACCCACAGCAGAACACAATTCTATAACTGTTCGCTTTGTACCCTATCTCCATTCAAGAAACTGATGAATGTCATTTGTGCTTATTGCCTTCCACCTGCAACCCTTGAAGACTCACTCCTTGAGCTTTATGTTCTCAACTTTCCCCTTTCCATGCATTTCTAATTAAACACTTCATCCACATTCTGTATAAACAAGTATTATAAACTTTTCCCAGCTTTTACTGGACTTTGTGGACACTGCTGATTTCACTAAATAATTCCTTACTAGATAATTCTTTGAATGATCGTACAGCGGTCCATTTACTATCAGCTAGAGCAATTTCTTGTGGGAGGGTTAACATCACTCCATTTCTCGAAATGTTCTTGTGTTTGCCATCCATGGCTCCTATCCCAATGTCAAAGTGATCAAGGACCATAGAAACCTACGAATCACATCAATTAGAGCGTTATGGATTTGTGAAAATGAATTTTAAAATGGTATAGCTGAATGGCCTACTTAAAGAAAACAAGAGAGTGTCATTGTCATTTAAGCATGCAGCAATACAAGCGATTAGCTGAATGGCCTACTTGGTGCAATACCCTGCTATCAGGACAAAAGCCCAGGACACTTAGTGACTTTGATGTAGAGACTGAGACATGTCGGAAGAATATGAGGGCGTGGGGAAGACAATTTACCGAGGTGCACCCCATTATTGCACATTTTTAACCATACAAAGGACATCAACAATAGAGGGGAAACTGGATGTTCCTATCGTTTATATTCCACTCATGCTCTTTACAGCGGCGGCTCGCCATGGGAATGCTGCGGGGTGGTGAGGCGGGTGAGGGAAGGGCTTGTTGGGGGGGTAGTGTAGTCCGACATATGACAGACAGGGGTAAGGTAAGTAATTAAATAAATAAAACAATTTACCTTGGGCGCTGCATCGCCGACTCAGCAATGCAGCGTGCGTAAGGTAAAATATTTTATTTATTTAATTACTTACCTTACTCCTGTCCGTCGTTTGTCCGACTGCACTAACCCCCTCCCAGCCCCTCCCCCGACCTCCCTACCGACCCGCAGCACTGCCACGGCGAGCCGCCGCTGCTTTTGATGTGTATCAGTCTACACTATACCTGTGTATGTTGGTGTTTAATTAGAGACTGTATCCTTTACTCCTTTTGAGAAAATGTTGTCTTTTACGTGGATCTGGCCTTATCTAAATAAAGGTGTCACTGCAGTCATGTGTTTTATAGAGACCATAATTGCACTTGTGAAAACTTTACATTTACTTTCATAGTTTGTCATTCATAACAATTCTGTCTGACATTTTCTTTTGCCTTTAGAGTCTGCCTCCTAGTGCAGTGGAAGGTGAAGAAGGCACAAGGGACACAGTAAGTAGTTTTATCCTTGAACATATACTGCTCTTATTATAACAGTAGAAAAAGTTTCCCAGTTCTTTGAATCTAAATTGCAACAGCTTAGACTTCCTAAAAGTAGAATTATTTTATAGAATTGTTTATATTGTAAAGTATCTCCAGTTAAAAAGTGACTCGATGTAATTCGTGCTCATTTTCTTCCTCTTCGCATCCTAAAAGACGCTGACTGCTTTAGCTCTTAATTCCAAATCTCTCAATCTCTGCCGCTTCACTTGCCTATTTTATCACTGCATCCTTTTCTAGAAATCTGTTATTTTCAACAACGATGTATATACTGTAGTATACAAAAAAGTGATGGATAGAATGCTTGAACTAATTTCAGCTATTGTTAATTACCCGGGGCTAAGTATTAGCCAATCGTTATTTTGCATATCACTGGGTTTAATCTTAATTAGCATGGTGGACAAAAGAATGATCGATTGGAATGCTACACCAAGCGACTGCCAGTGGTTAGACTAATTGTAATCATTCCTTCCATCATATTTCGTGTTACATATATACTGTTACAATTTTTAGACTACTCATACACCTGTCCATTTCCCATCACCCAAATGTATTTCTTGTGGAGGTATTCTCATAGCTCGATTTCTTAAAACTATTTTCTGACTTGCACTTATGACTCCATCCCCAATGTAAGGGGGTACGGGGCATTAGAAAAACAGTGACCACATCAGATAAACTTCAATGATTTGTGAAACCCAAATGCCAAATTACTCCACACATAATTTTATTTTGATGTAAATGTTAGTTATTTTTTTGTTTCTTCCAGTTACCTACAACAAATATTTCTGGCCAGAAGATGGATCAGGAAATTGAGGAAAAATCATTTGAAGAGGTTAGTTTAATCAGTCTGTTGATATATGTTTGTGAAAAGCTGAAGAATATCCTGTTTGGCACTGATTTGCTCATGCTTACCATGCTAAGAGGGAACTACCAGAAAAAGCGTTACCGAAGGTAAGTAACTTGTTCTTCAGTCAAATAATTTTTTTACTATTTACATCCTTCTATTTCTCGAAATTCTCCTTTGGCTACTTGACTCGAGACTGCACCATCAAGGGCGAGCAGGTCAAAGACAGTGGGGACCAGTAATCACATCAGATAAAATTCAATGGATTTGAGAATACGAATTCTAAAATGAGGAACACGTGTAGTTTTACCTCCTCCTAAATGTTATTGTTTTGCTTCTTCCAGAAACCTACTTTTAATGAGGCCTACCAGAAGCTGGTTCAGGCAGCTAAGGAAACGTCATCCGATGAGGTAAGTATATTCACTCTGTTAATATATACCTGTGACTAACAGGAATTTCTTGGATTTGCTGATGCACACTTTTCAAAGCACATACAGGCTTATTTCTTATGTAACAATTCACCTTTTTAGTAAAAAGTGTTCCAGGCTTTCCACTTCAGTTATCTATTCATCCTTCAAACAGTTCTGATTTTTTTCAGCATTTGTCATTTTGGTAAGACTCTTGCCCCTCGAGTACCATTCACCCAGTTAATTTGGAGGTACATCTGCCAGGGATAATTTTTAATGTTTTCCAGCATATGGGATTTCAAAGTTACACACATTTATTTTGTTGCATATATGGCCTAGCAACCGTTGAACCATGATTTCTTTAAATATATTTTCTTTTCTATTAACCCTAATTTCTGGCTTATACTAATATGGAGTTGGCACTAACCATTTTCCGGTGCTAAAATAATTAGTTTCCCTGGTTATAGTGTCGTATTAGAACTTCACAAACGCAATATATCCCTGTATGAGAAAATATTATAAATAATAGTCAGTTCTTAGCCTCCATGACCCACACAACTTGTCGTCTTTCTAATAAAGGTAATATCCGATATATCCAAGAACAATAATGAACGTGTTGTGAGGTCTTTACCACATACTTTCTAGAATTTTAAGTCTCTCCCACAGATATAGTTTCTTCATGTGCAATCTAAACATCTGCGACTCGCCCAACTTTCTCCTCAACCTCATTTAGATAAGGTCCGATCTATCCTTGACTAGTGCTGAACTTGATGTGAGGGGATTAGTGCATACGTGCCATGTTTTTCCTCTGTAAGTGATGTGGCATTTGTACAACAAAAATTTGATTCTGACTTTCTCTTTTACAATTAGAACACCCATCCTAGTGCTGTGGAAAGCGATGAGGCCATCCAGGATAAAGTAAGTAGTTATGGTTTGGGATAATAAAATCCAAAAAGCTCTTCCCTTCTCAGTGTGGGCTTGGCACACTGGAGAGAATTTACCCAAAGCAGAACACAACTCTATAACTGTTCATTTGGTACCCTATCTCCATTCAAGAAACTGATGAATGTCATTTGTGCTTATTGCCTTCCACCTGCAACCCTTGAAGACTCACTCCTTAAGCTTTATGTTCTCAACGTTTCCCTTTTCATGCATTTCTACTTAAACACTTCATCCACATTCTGTATAAACAAATATTATAAATTTTTCCCAGCTTTTACTGGACTTTGTGGACACTGCTGATTTCACTAAATAATTCCTTACTAGATAATTCTTTGAATGATCGTACAGCGGTCCATTTACTATCAGCTAGAGCAATTTCTTGTGGGAGGGTTAACATCACTCCATTTCTCGAAATGTTCTTGTGTTTGCCATCCATGGCTCCTATCCCAATGTCAACATGATCAAGGACCATAGAAACTTACGAATCACATCAATTAAAGCGTTATGGATTTGTGAAAATGAATTTTAAAATGGTATAGCTGAATGGCCTACTTAAAGAAAACAAGAGAGTGTCATTGTCATTTAAGCATGCAGCAATACAAGCGATTAGCTGAATGGCCTACTTGGTGCAATACCCTGCTATCAGGACAAAAGCCCAGGACACTTAGTGCCTTTGATGTAGAGACTAAGACATGTCGGAAGAATATGAGGGTGTGGGGAAGACAATTTACCGAGGTGCACCTCATTATTGCACATTTTTAACCATACCAAGGACATCAACAATAGAGGGGAAACTGGATGTTCCTATCGTTTATATTCCACTCATGCTCTTTACAGCGGCGGCTTGCCATGGGAATGCTGTGGGGTGGTGAGGCGGGTGAGGGAAGGGCTGGTTGGGGGGGTAGTGTAGTCCGACACATGTCAGACAGGGGTAAGGTAAGTAATTAAATAAATAAAACAATTTACCTTGGGCGCTGCATCGCCGACTCAGCAATGCAGCGTGCGTAAGGTAAAATATTGTATTTATTTAGTTACCTTACTCCTGTCCGTCGTTTGTCGGACTGCACTAACCCCCTCCCAGCCCCTCCCCCGACCTCCCCACCGACCCGCAGCACTGCCACCGCGAGCCGCCGCTGCTTTTGATGTGTATCAGGCTACACTATACCTGTGTATGTTGGTGTTTAATTAGAGACTGTATCCTTTACTCCTTTTGAGAAAATGTTGTCTTTTACGTGGATCTGGCCTTATCTAAATAAAGGTGTCACTGCAGTCATGTGTTTTATAGAGACCATAATTGCACTTGTGAAAACTTTACATTTACTTTCATAGTTTGTCATTCATAACAATTCTGTCTGACATTTTCTTTTGCCTTTAGAGTCTGCCTCCTAGTGCAGTGGAAGGTGAAGAAGGCACAAGGGACACAGTAAGTAGTTTTATCCTTGAACATATACTGCTCGTATGATAACAGTAGAAAAAGTTTCCCAGTTCTTTGAATCTAAATTGCAACAGCTTAGACTTCCTAAAAGTAGAAATATTTTATAGAATTGTTTATATTGTAAAGTATCTCCAGTTAAAAAGCGACTCGATGTAATTCGTGCTCATTGTCTTCCTCTTCGCATCCTAAAAGACGCTGACTGCTTTAGCTCTTAATTCCAAATCTCTCAATCTCTGCCGCTTCACTTGTCTATTTTATCACTGCATCCTTTTCTAGAAATCTGTTATTTTCAACAACGATCTATATACTGTAGTATACAAAAAAGTGATGGATAGAATGCTTGAACTAATTTCAGCTATTGTTAATTACCCGGGGCTGAGTATTAGCCAATCGCTATTTTGCATATCACTGGGTTTAATCTGAATTAGCATGGTGGGCAAAAGAATGATCCATTGGAATGCTACACCAAGCGACTGCCAGTGGTTAGACTAATTGTAATCATTCCTTCCATCATATTTTGTGTTACATATATACTGTTACAATTTTTAGACTACTCATACACCTGTCCATTTCCCATCACCCAAATGTATTTCTTGTGGAGGTATTCTCATAGCTCGATTTCTTAAAATTATTTTCTGACTTGCACTTATGACTCCATCCCAATGTAAGGGGGTACGGGGCATTAGAAAAACAGTGACCACATCAGATAAACTTCAATGATTTGTGAAACCCAAATGCCAAATTACTCCACACATAATTTTATTTTGATGTAAATGTTAGTTATTTTTTTGTTTCTTCCAGTTACCTACAACAAATATTTCTGGCCAGAAGATGGATCAGGAAATTGAGGAAAAATCATTTGAAGAGGTTAGTTTAATCAGTCTGTTGATATATGTTTGTGAAAAGCTGAAGAATATCCTGTTTGGCACTGATTTGCTCATGCTTACCATGCTAAGAGGGAACTACCAGAAAAAGCGTTACCGAAGGTAAGTAACTTGTTCTTCAGTCAAATAATTTTTTTACTATTTACATCCTTCTATTTCTCGAAATTCTCTTTTGGCTACTTGACTCGAGACTGCACCATCAAGGGCGAGCAGGTCAAAGACAGTGGGGACCAGTAATCACATCAGATAAAATTCAATGGATTTGAGAATACGAATTCTAAAATGAGGAACACGTGTAGTTTTACCTCCTTCGAAATGTTATTGTTTTGCTTCTTCCAGAAACATACTTTTAATGAGGCCTACCAGAAGCTGCTTCATCCACATTCTGTATAAACAAATATTATAAACTTTTCCCAGCTTTTACTGGACTTTGTGGACACTGCTGATTCCACTAAATAATTCCTTACTAGATAATTCTTTGAATGATCGTACAGCGGTCCATTTACTATCAGCTAGAGCAATTTCTTGTGGGAGGGTTAACATCACTCCATTTCTCGAAATGTTCTTGTGTTTGCCATCCATGGCTCCTATCCCAATGTCAATGTGTTCAAGGAACATAGAAACTTAGGAATCACATCAATTAGAACGTTATGGATTTGTGAAAATGAATTTTAAAATGGTATAGCTGAATGGCCTACTTAAAGAAAACAAGAGAGTGTCATTGTCATTTAAGCATGCAGCAATACAAGCGATTAGCTGAATGGCCTACTTGGTGCAATACCCTGCTATCAGGACAAAAGCCCAGGACACTTAGTGACTTTGATGTAGAGACTGAGACATGTCGGAAGAATATGAGGGTGTGGGGAAGACAATTTACCGAGGTGCACGCCATTATTGCACATTTTTAACCATACCAAGGACATCAACAATAGAGGGGAAACTGGATGTTCCTATCGTTTATATTCCACTCATGCTCTTTACAGCAGCGGCTTGCCATGGGAATGCTGCGGGGTGGTGAGGTGGGTGAGGGAAGGGCTTGTTGGGGGGGTAGTGTAGTCCGACATATGACAGACAGGGGTAAGGTAAGTAATTAAATAAATAAAACAATTTACCTTGGGCGCTGCATCGCCGACTCAGCAATGCAGCGTGCGTAAGGTAAAATATTTTATTTATTTAATTACTTACCTTACTCCTGTCCGTCGTTTGTCCGACTGCACTAACCCCCTCCCAGCCCCTCCCCCGACCTCCCTACCGACCCACAGCACTGCCACGGCGAGCCGCCGCTGCTTTTGATGTGTATCAGTCTACACTATACCTGTGTATGTTGGTGTTTAATTAGAGACTGTATCCTTTACTCCTTTTGAGAAAATATTGTCTTTTACGTGGATCTGGCCTTATCTAAATAAAGGTGTCACTGCAGTCATGTGTTTTATAGAGACCATTATTGCACTTGTGAAAACTTTACATTTACTTTCATAGTTTGTCATTCATAACAATTCTGTCTGACATTTTCTTTTGCCTTTAGAGTCTGCCTCCTAGTGCAGTGGAAGGTGAAGAAGGCACACGGGACACAGTAAGTAGTTTTATCCTTGAACATATACTGCTCTTATGATAACATTAGAAAAAGTTTCCCAGTTCTTTGAATCTAAATTGCAACAGCTTAGACTTCCTAAAAGTAGTATTATTTTATAGAATTGTTTATATAGTAAAGTATCTCCAGTTAAAAAGCGACTTGATGTAATTCGTGCTCATTGTCTTCCTCTTCGCATCCTAAAAGACGCTGACTGCTTTAGCTCTTAATTCCAAATCCCTCAATCTCTGCTGCTTCACTTGTCAATTTTATCACTGCATCCTTTTCTAGAAATCTGTTATTTTCAACAACGATGTATACACTGTAGTATACAAAAAAGTGATGGATAGAATGCTTGAACTAATTTCAGCTATTGTTAATTACCCGGGGCTACGTATTAGCCAATCGTTATTTTGCATATCACTAGGTTTAATCTGAATTAGCATGGTGGACAAAAGAATGATCGATTGGAATGCTACACCAAGCGACTGCCAGTGGTTAGACTAATTGTAATCATTCCTTCCATCATATTTTGTGTTACATATATACTGTTACAATTTTTAGACTACTCATACACCTGTCCATTTCCCATCACCCAAATGTATTTCTTGTGGAGGTATTCTCATAGCTCGATTTCTTAAAATTATTTTCTGACTTGCACTTATGACTCCATCCCCAATGTAAAGGGGTACGGGGCATTAGAAACACAGTGACCACATCAGATAAACTTCAATGATTTGTGAAACCCAAATGCCAAATTACTCCACACATAATTTTATTTTGATGTAAATGTTAGTTATATTTTTGTTTCTTCCAGTTACCTACAACAAATATTTCTGACCAGAAGATGGATCAGAAAATTGAGGAAAAATCATTTGAAGAGGTTAGTTTATTCAGTCTGTTGATATATGTTTGTGAAAAGCTGAAGAATATCCTGTTTGGCACTGATTTGCTCATGCTTACCATGCTAAGAGGGAACTACCAGAAATAGCGTTACCGAAGGTAAGTAACTTGTTCTTCAGTCAAATAATTTTTTTACTATTTACATCCTTCTATTTCTCGAAATTCTCTTTTGGCTACTTGACTCGAGACTGCACCATCAAGGGCGAGCAGGTCAAAGACAGTGGGAACCAGTAATCACATCAGATAAAATTCAATGGATTTGAGAATACGAATTCTAACATGAGGAACACGTGTAGTTTTACCTCCTTCTAAATGTTATTGTTTTGCTTCTTCCAGAAACATACTTTTAATGAGGCCTACCATAAGCTGGTTCAGGCAGCTAAGGAAACGTCACCCGATGAGGTAAGTATATTCACTCTGTTAATATATACCCGTGACTAACAGGAATTTTTTAGATTTTCTGATGCACACTTTTCAAAGCACATACAGGCTTATTTCTTATGTAACAATTTACCTTCTTAGTAAAAAGTGTTCCAGGCTTTCCACTTCGGTTATCCATTCATCCTTCAAACAGTTCTGATTTTTTTTCAGCATTTGTCATTTTGGTAAGACTCTTGCCCCTCGAGTACCATTCACCCAGTTAATTTGGAGGTACATCTGCCAGGGATAATTTTTAATGTTTTCCAGCATATGGGATTTCAAAGTTACACACATTTATTTTGTTGCATATATGGCCTAGCAACCGTTGAACCATGATTTCTTTAAATATATTTTCTTTTCTATTAACCCTAATTTCTGGCTTATACTAATATGGAGTTGGCACTAACCATTTTCCGGTGCTAAAATAATTAGTTTCCCTGGTTATAGTGTTGTATTAGAACTTCACAAACACAATATATCCCTGTATGAGAAAATATCATAAATAATCGTCAGTTCTTAGCCTCCATGACCCACACAACTTGTCGCCTTTCTAATAAAGATAATATCCGATATATCCAAGAACAATAATGAACGTGTTGTGAGGTCTTTACCACATACTTTCTAGAATTTTAAGTCTCTCCCACAGATATAGTTTCTTCATGTGCAATCTAAACATCTGCGACTCGCCCAACTTTCTCCTCAACCTCATTTAGATAAGGTCCGATCTATCCTTGACTAGTGCTGAACTTGATGTGAGGGGATTAGTGCATACGTGCCATGTTTTTCCTCTGTAAGTGATGTGGCATTTGTACAACAAAAATTTGATTCTGACTTTCTCTTTTACAATTAGAACACCCATCCTAGTGCTGTGGAAAGCGATGAGGCCATCCAGGACAAAGTAAGTAGTTATGGTTTGGGATAATAAAATCCAAAAAGCTCTTCCCTTCTCAGTGTGGGCTTGGCACACTGGAGAGAATTTACCCAAAGCAGAACACAACTCTATAACTGTTCATTTGGTACCCTATCTCCATTCAAGAAACTGATGAATGTCATTTGTGCTTATTGCCTTCCACCTGCAACCCTTGAAGACTCACTCCTTAAGCTTTATGTTCTCAACGTTTCCCTTTTCATGCATTTCTACTTAAACACTTCATCCACATTCTGTATAAACAAATATTATAAACTTTTCCCAGCTTTTACTGGACTTTGTGGACACTGCTGATTTCACTAAATAATTCCTTACTAGATAATTCTTTGAATGATCGTACAGCGGTCCATTTACTATCAGCTAGAGCAATTTCTTGTGGGAGGGTTAACATCACTCCATTTCTCGAAATGTTCTTGTGTTTGCCATCCATGGCTCCTATCCCAATGTCAACATGATCAAGGACCATAGAAACTTACGAATCACATCAATTAAAGCGTTATGGATTTGTGAAAATGAATTTTAAAATGGTATAGCTGAATGGCCTACTTAAAGAAAACAAGAGAGTGTCATTGTCATTTAAGCATGCAGCAATACAAGCGATTAGCTGAATGGCCTACTTGGTGCAATACCCTGCTATCAGGACAAAAGCCCAGGACACTTAGTGACTTTGATGTAGAGACTAAGACATGTCGGAAGAATATGAGGGTGTGGGGAAGACAATTTACCGAGGTGCACCTCATTATTGCACATTTTTAACCATACCAAGGACATCAACAATAGAGGGGAAACTGGATGTTCCTATCGTTTATATTCCACTCATGCTCTTTACAGCGGCGGCTTGCCATGGGAATGCTGTGGGGTGGTGAGGCGGGTGAGGGAAGGGCTGGTTGGGGGGGTAGTGTAGTCCGACACATGTCAGACAGGGGTAAGGTAAGTAATTAAATAAATAAAACAATTTACCTTGGGCGCTGCATCGCCGACTCAGCAATGCAGCGTGCGTAAGGTAAAATATTTTATTTATTTAGTTACCTTACTCCTGTCCGTCGTTTTTCGGACTGCACTAACCCCCTCCCAGCCCCTCCCCCGACCTCCCCACCGACCCGCAGCACTGCCACCGCGAGCCGCCGCTGCTTTTGATGTGTATCAGGCTACACTATACCTGTGTATGTTGGTGTTTAATTAGAGACTGTATCCTTTACTCCTTTTGAGAAAATGTTGTCTTTTACGTGGATCTGGCCTTATCTAAATAAAGGTGTCACTGCAGTCATGTGTTTTATAGAGACCATAATTGCACTTTTGAAAACTTTACATTTACTTTCATAGTTTGTCATTCATAACAATTCTGTCTGACATTTTCTTTTGCCTTTAGAGTCTGCCTCCTAGTGCAGTGGAAGGTGAAGAAGGCACAAGGGACACAGTAAGTAGTTTTATCCTTGAACATATACTGCTCTTATGATAACAGTAGAAAAAGTTTCCCAGTTCTTTGAATCTAAATTGCAACAGCTTAGACTTCCTAAAAGTAGAATTATTTAATAGAATTGTTTATATTGTAAAGTATCTCCAGTTAAAAAGCGACTCGATGTAATTCGTGCTCATTTTCTTCCTCTTCGCATCCTAAAAGACGCTGACTGCTTTAGCTCTTAATTCCAAATCTCTCAATCTCTGCCGCTTCACTTGTCTATTTTATCACTGCATCCTTTTCTAGAAATCTGTTATTTTCAACAACGATCTATATACTGTAGTATACAAAAAAGTGATGGATAGAATGCTTGAACTAATTTCAGCTATTGTTAATTACCCGGGGCTGAGTATTAGCCAATCGCTATTTTGCATATCACTGGGTTTAATCTGAATTAGCATGGTGGACAAAAGAATGATCCATTGGAATGCTACACCAAGCGACTGCCAGTGGTTAGACTAATTGTAATCATTCCTTCCATCATATTTTGTGTTACATATATACTGTTACAATTTTTAGACTACTCATACACCTGTCCATTTCCCATCACCCAAATGTATTTCTTGTGGAGGTATTCTCATAGCTCGATTTCTTAAAATTATTTTCTGACTTGCACTTATGACTCCATCCCAATGTAAGGGGGTACGGGGCATTAGAAAAACAGTGACCACATCAGATAAACTTCAATGATTTGTGAAACCCAAATGCTAAATTACTCCACACATAATTTTATTTTGATGTAAATGTTAGTTATTTTTTTGTTTCTTCCAGTTACCTACAACAAATATTTCTGGCCAGAAGATGGATCAGGAAATTGAGGAAAAATCATTTGAAGAGGTTAGTTTAATCAGTCTGTTGATATATGTTTGTGAAAAGCTGAAGAATATCCTGTTTGGCACTGATTTGCTCATGCTTACCATGCTAAGAGGGAACTACCAGAAAAAGCGTTACTGAAGGTAAGTAACTTGTTCTTCAGTCAAATAATTTTTTTACTATTTACATCCTTCTATTTCTCGAAATTCTCTTTTGGCTACTTGACTCGAGACTGCACCATCAAGGGCGAGCAGGTCAAAGACAGTGGGGACCAGTAATCACATCAGATAAAATTCAATGGATTTGAGAATACGAATTCTAAAATGAGGAACACGTGTAGTTTTACCTCCTTCGAAATGTTATTGTTTTGCTTCTTCCAGAAACATACTTTTAATGAGGCCTACCAGAAGCTGCTTCATCCATATTCTGTATAAACAAATATTATAAACTTTTCCCAGCTTTTACTGGACTTTGTGGACACTGCTGATTCCACTAAATAATTCCTTACTAGATAATTCTTTGAATGATCGTACAGCGGTCCATTTACTATCAGCTAGAGCAATTTCTTGTGGGAGGGTTAACATCACTCCATTTCTCGAAATGTTCTTGTGTTTGCCATCCATGGCTCCTATCCCAATGTCAATGTGTTCAAGGAACATAGAAACTTAGGAATCACATCAATTAGAGCGTTATGGATTTGTGAAAATGAATTTTAAAATGGTATAGCTGAATGGCCTACTTAAAGAAAACAAGAGAGTGTCATTGTCATTTAAGCATGCAGCAATACAAGCGATTAGCTGAATGGCCTACTTGGTGCAATACCCTGCTATCAGGACAAAAGCCCAGGACACTTAGTGACTTTGATGTAGAGACTGAGACATGTCGGAAGAATATGAGGGTGTGGGGAAGACAATTTACCGAGGTGCACCTCATTATTGCACATTTTTAACCATACCAAGGACATCAACAATAGAGGGGAAACTGGATGTTCCTATCGTTTATATTCCACTCATGCTCTTTACAGCGGCGGCTTGCCATGGGAATGCTGCGGGGTGGTGAGGCGGGTGAGGGAAGGGCTTGTTGGGGGGTAGTGTAGTCCGACACATGTCAGACAGGGGTAAGGTAAGTAATTAAATAAATAAAACAATTTACCTTGGGCGCTGCATCGCCGACTCAGCAATGCAGCGTGCGTAAGGTAAAATATTTTATTTATTTAGTTACCTTACTCCTGTCCGTCGTTTTTCGGACTGCACTAACCCCCTCCCAGCCCCTCCCCCGACCTCCCCACCGACCCGCAGCACTGCCACCGCGAGCCGCCGCTGCTTTTGATGTGTATCAGGCTACACTATACCTGTGTATGTTGGTGTTTAATTAGAGACTGTATCCTTTACTCCTTTTGAGAAAATGTTGTCTTTTACGTGGATCTGGCCTTATCTAAATAAAGGTGTCACTGCAGTCATGTGTTTTATAGAGACCATAATTGCACTTGTGAAAACTTTACATTTACTTTCATAGTTTGTCATTCATAACAATTCTGTCTGACATTTTCTTTTGCCTTTAGAGTCTGCCTCCTAGTGCAGTGGAAGGTGAAGAAGGCACAAGGGACACAGTAAGTAGTTTTATCCTTGAACATATACTGCTCTTATGATAACAGTAGAAAAAGTTTCCCAGTTCTTTGAATCTAAATTGCAACAGCTTAGACTTCCTAAAAGTAGAATTATTTAATAGAATTGTTTATATTGTAAAGTATCTCCAGTTAAAAAGCGACTCGATGTAATTCGTGCTCATTTTCTTCCTCTTCGCATCCTAAAAGACGCTGACTGCTTTAGCTCTTAATTCCAAATCTCTCAATCTCTGCCGCTTCACTTGTCTATTTTATCACTGCATCCTTTTCTAGAAATCTGTTATTTTCAACAACGATCTATATACTGTAGTATACAAAAAAGTGATGGATAGAATGCTTGAACTAATTTCAGCTATTGTTAATTACCCGGGGCTGAGTATTAGCCAATCGCTATTTTGCATATCACTGGGTTTAATCTGAATTAGCATGGTGGACAAAAGAATGATCCATTGGAATGCTACACCAAGCGACTGCCAGTGGTTAGACTAATTGTAATCATTCCTTCCATCATATTTTGTGTTACATATATACTGTTACAATTTTTAGACTACTCATACACCTGTCCATTTCCCATCACCCAAATGTATTTCTTGTGGAGGTATTCTCATAGCTCGATTTCTTAAAATTATTTTCTGACTTGCACTTATGACTCCATCCCAATGTAAGGGGGTACGGGGCATTAGAAAAACAGTGACCACATCAGATAAACTTCAATGATTTGTGAAACCCAAATGCTAAATTACTCCACACATAATTTTATTTTGATGTAAATGTTAGTTATTTTTTTGTTTCTTCCAGTTACCTACAACAAATATTTCTGGCCAGAAGATGGATCAGGAAATTGAGGAAAAATCATTTGAAGAGGTTAGTTTAATCAGTCTGTTGATATATGTTTGTGAAAAGCTGAAGAATATCCTGTTTGGCACTGATTTGCTCATGCTTACCATGCTAAGAGGGAACTACCAGAAAAAGCGTTACTGAAGGTAAGTAACTTGTTCTTCAGTCAAATAATTTTTTTACTATTTACATCCTTCTATTTCTCGAAATTCTCTTTTGGCTACTTGACTCGAGACTGCACCATCAAGGGCGAGCAGGTCAAAGACAGTGGGGACCAGTAATCACATCAGATAAAATTCAATGGATTTGAGAATACGAATTCTAAAATGAGGAACACGTGTAGTTTTACCTCCTTCGAAATGTTATTGTTTTGCTTCTTCCAGAAACATACTTTTAATGAGGCCTACCAGAAGCTGCTTCATCCATATTCTGTATAAACAAATATTATAAACTTTTCCCAGCTTTTACTGGACTTTGTGGACACTGCTGATTCCACTAAATAATTCCTTACTAGATAATTCTTTGAATGATCGTACAGCGGTCCATTTACTATCAGCTAGAGCAATTTCTTGTGGGAGGGTTAACATCACTCCATTTCTCGAAATGTTCTTGTGTTTGCCATCCATGGCTCCTATCCCAATGTCAATGTGTTCAAGGAACATAGAAACTTAGGAATCACATCAATTAGAGCGTTATGGATTTGTGAAAATGAATTTTAAAATGGTATAGCTGAATGGCCTACTTAAAGAAAACAAGAGAGTGTCATTGTCATTTAAGCATGCAGCAATACAAGCGATTAGCTGAATGGCCTACTTGGTGCAATACCCTGCTATCAGGACAAAAGCCCAGGACACTTAGTGACTTTGATGTAGAGACTGAGACATGTCGGAAGACTATGAGGGTGTGGGGAAGACAATTTACCGAGGTGCACCCCATTATTGCACATTTTTAACCATACCAAGGACATCAACAATAGAGGGGAAACTGGATGTTCCTATCGTTTATATTCCACTCATGCTCTTTACAGCAGCGGCTTGCCATGGGAATGCTGCGGGGTGGTGAGGCGGGTGAGGGAAGGGCTTGTTGGGGGGGTAGTGTAGTCCGACATATGACAGACAGGGGTAAGGTAAGTAATTAAATAAATAAAACAATTTACCTTGGGCGCTGCATCGCCGACTCAGCAATGCAGCGTGCGTAAGGTAAAATATTTTATTTATTTAATTACTTACCTTACTCCTGTCCGTCGTTTGTCCGACTGCACTAACCCCCTCCCAGCCCCTCCCCCGACCTCCCTACCGACCCACAGCACTGCCACGGCGAGCCGCCGCTGCTTTTGATGTGTATCAGTCTACACTATACCTGTGTATGTTGGTGTTTAATTAGAGACTGTATCCTTTACTCCTTTTGAGAAAATGTTGTCTTTTACGTGGATCTGGCCTTATCTAAATAAAGGTGTCACTGCAGTCATGTGTTTTATAGAGACCATAATTGCACTTGTGAAAACTTTACATTTACTTTCATAGTTTGTCATTCATAACAATTCTGTCTGACATTTTCTTTTGCCTTTAGAGTCTGCCTCCTAGTGCAGTGGAAGGTGAAGAAGGCACACGGGACACAGTAAGTAGTTTTATCCTTGAACATATACTGCTCTTATGATAACATTAGAAAAAGTTTCCCAGTTCTTTGAATCTAAATTGCAACAGCTTAGACTTCCTAAAAGTAGTATTATTTTATAGAATTGTTTATATAGTAAAGTATCTCCAGTTAAAAAGCGACTTGATGTAATTCGTGCTCATTGTCTTCCTCTTCGCATCCTAAAAGACGCTGACTGCTTTAGCTCTTAATTCCAAATCCCTCAATCTCTGCTGCTTCACTTGTCAATATTATCACTACATCCTTTTCTAGAAATCTGTTATTTTCAACAACGATGTATATACTGTAGTATACGAAAAAGTGATGGATAGAATGCTTGAACTAATTTCAGCTATTGATAATTACCCGGGGCTACGTATTAGCCAATCGTTATTTTGCATATCACTGGGTTTAATCTGAATTAGCATGGTGGACAAAAGAATGATCGATTGGAATGCTACACCAAGCGACTGCCAGTGGTTAGACTAATTGTAATCATTCCTTCCATCATATTTTGTGTTACATATATACTGTTACAATTTTTAGACTACTCATACACCTGTCCATTTCCCATCACCCAAATGTATTTCTTGTGGAGGTATTCTCATAGCTCGATTTCTTAAAATTATTTTCTGACTTGCACTTATGACTCCATCCCCAATGTAAGGGGGTACGGGGCATTAGAAACACAGTGACCACATCAGATAAACTTCAATGATTTGTGAAACCCAAATGCCAAATTACTCCACACATAATTTTATTTTGATGTAAATGTTAGTTATATTTTTGTTTCTTCCAGTTACCTACAACAAATATTTCTGACCAGAAGATGGATCAGAAAAATGAGGAAAAATCATTTGAAGAGGTTAGTTTATTCAGTCTGTTGATATATGTTTGTGAAAAGCTGAAGAATATCCTGTTTGGCACTGATTTGCTCATGCTTACCATGCTAAGAGGGAACTACCAGAAAAAGTGTTACCGAAGGTAAGTAACTTGTTCTTCAGTCAAATAATTTTTTTACTATTTACATCCTTCTATTTCTCGAAATTCTCTTTTGGCTACTTGACTCGAGACTGCACCATCAAGGGCGAGCAGGTCAAAGACAGTGGGAACCAGTAATCACATCAGATAAAATTCAATGGATTTGAGAATACGAATTCTAACATGAGGAAAACGTGTAGTTTTACCTCCTTCTAAATGTTATTGTTTTGCTTCTTCCAGAAACATACTTTTAATGAGGCTTACCATAAGCTGGTTCAGGCAGCTAAGGAAACGTCACCCGATGAGGTAAGTATATTCACTCTGTTAATATATACCTGTGACTAACAGGAATTTCCTGGATTTGCTGATGCACACTTTTCAAAGCACATACAGGCTTATTTCTTATGTAACAATTCACCTTCTTAGTAAAATGTGTTCCAGGCTTTCCACTTCAGTTATCTATTCATCCTTCAAACAGTTCTGATTTTTTTCAGCATTTGTCATTTTGGTAAGACTCTTGCCCCTCGAGTACCATTCACCCAGTTAATTTGGAGGTACATCTGCCAGGGATCGTTTTTATTGTTTTCCAGCATATAGGATTTCAAAGTTACACACATTTATTTTACTGCATATATGGCCTAGCAACCGTTGAACCATGATTTCTTTAAATATATTTTCTTTTCTATTAACCCTAATTTCTGGCTTATACTAATATGGAGTTGGCACTAACCATTTTCCGGTGCTAAAATAATTAGTTTCCCTGGTTATAGTGTTGTATTAGAACTTCACAAACGCAATATATCCCTGTATGAGAAAATATTATAAATAATCGTCAGTTCTTAGCCTCCATGACCCACACAACTTGTCGTCTTTCTAATAAAGATAATATCCGATATATCCAAGAACAATAATGAACGTGTTGTGAGGTCTTTACCACATACTTTCTAGAATTTTAAGTCTCTCCCACAGATATAGTTTCTTCATGTGCAATCTAAACATCTGCGACTCGCCCAACTTTCTCCTCAACCTCATTTAGATAAGGTCCGATCTATCCTTGACTAGTGCTGAACTTGATGTGAGGGGATTAGTGCATACGTGCCATGTTTTTCCTCTGTAAGTGATGTGGCATTTGTACAACAAAAATTTGATTCTGACTTTCTCTTTTACAATTAGAACACCCATCCTTATGCTGTGGAAAGCGATGAGGCCATCCAGGACAAAGTAAGTAGTTATGGTTTGGGATAATAAAATCCAAAAAGCTCTTCCCTTCTCAGTGTGGGCTTGGCACACTGGAGAGAATTTACCCAAAGCAGAACACAACTCTATAACTGTTCATTTGGTACCCTATCTCCATTCAAGAAACTGATGAATGTCATTTGTGCTTATTGCCTTCCACCTGCAACCCTTGAAGACTCACTCCTTAAGCTTTATGTTCTCAACGTTTCCCTTTTCATGCAATTCTACTTAAACACTTCATCCACATTCTGTTAAACAAATATTATAAACTTTTCCCAGCTTTTACTGGACTTTGTGGACACTGCTGATTTCACTAAATAATTCCTTACTAGATAATTCTTTGAATGATCGTACAGCGGTCCATTTACTATCAGCTAGAGCAATTTCTTGTGGGAGGGTTAACATCACTTCATTTCTCGAAATGTTCTTGTGTTTGCCATCCATGGCTCCTATCCCAATGTCAACATGATCAAGGACCATAGAAACTTACGAATCACATCAATTAGAGCGTTATGGATTTGTGAAAATGAATTTTAAAATGGTATAGCTGAATGGCCTACTTAAAGAAAGCAAGAGAGTGTCATTGTCATTTAAGCATGCAGCAATACAAGCGATTAGCTGAATGGCCTACTTGGTGCAATACCCTGCTATCAGGACAAAAGCCCAGGACACTTAGTGACTTTGATGTAGAGACTAAGACATGTCGGAAGAATATGAGGGTGTGGGGAAGACAATTTACCGAGGTGCACCCCATTATTGCACATTTTTAACCATACCAAGGACATCAACAATAGAGGGGAAACTGGATGTTCCTATCGTTTATATTCCACTCATGCTCTTTACAGCGGCGGCTTGCCATGGGAATGCTGTGGGGTGGTGAGGCGGGTGAGGGAAGGGCTGGTTGGGGGGGTAGTGTAGTCCGACACATGTCAGACAGGGGTAAGGTAAGTAATTAAATAAATAAAACAATTTACCTTGGGCGCTGCATCGCCGACTCAGCAATGCAGCGTGCGAAAGGTAAAATATTTTATTTATTTAGTTACCTTACTCCTGTCCGTCGTTTGTCGGACTGCACTAACCCCCTCCCAGCCCCTCCCAGCCCCTCCCCCGACCTCCCCACCGACCCGCAGCACTGCCACGGCGAGCCGCCGCTGCTTTTGATGTGTATCAGGCTACACTATACCTGTGTATGTTGGTGTTTAATTAGAGACTGTATCCTTTACTCCTTTTGAGAAAATGTTGTCTTTTACGTGGATCTGGCCTTATCTAAATAAAGGTGTCACTGCAGTCATGTGTTTTATAGAGACCATAATTGCACTTGTGAAAACTTTACATTTACTTTCATAGTTTGTCATTCATAACAATTCTGTCTGACATTTTCTTTTGCCTTTAGAGTCTGCCTCCTAGTGCAGTGGAAGGTAAAGAAGGCACAAGGGACACAGTAAGTAGTTTTATCCTTGAACATATTCTGCTCTTATGATAACAGTAGAAAAAGTTTCCCAGTTCTTTGAATCTAAATTGCAACAGCTTAGACTTCCTAAAAGTAGAATTATTTTATAGAATTGTTTATATTGTAAAGTATCTCCAGTTAAAAAGCGACTCGATGTAATTCGTGCTCATTTTCTTCCTCTTCGCATCCTAAAAGACGCTGACTGCTTTAGCTCTTAATTCCAAATCTCTCAATCTCTGCCGCTTCACTTGTCTATTTTATCACTGCATCCTTTTCTAGAAATCTGTTATTTTCAACAACAATGTATATACTGTAGTATACAAAAAAGTGATGGATAGAATGCTTGAACTAATTTCAGCTATTGTTAATTACCCGGGGCTAAGTATTAGCCAATCGTTATTTTGCATATCACTGGGTTTAATCTGAATTAGCATGGTGGACAAAAGAATGATCGTTTGGAATGCTCCACCAAGCGACTGCCAGTGGTTAGACTAATTGTAATCATTCCTTCCATCATATTTCATGTTACATATATACTGTTACAATTTTTAGACTACTCATACACCTGTCCATTTCCCATCACCCAAATGTATTTCTTGTGGAGGTATTCTCATAGCTCGATTTCTTAAAATTATTTTCTGACTTGCACTTATGACTCCATCCTCAATGTAAGGGGGACGAGGCATTAGAAACACAGTGACCACATCAGATAAACTTCAATGATTTGTGAAACCCAAATGCCAAATTACTCCACACATAATTTTATTTTGATGTAAATGTTAGTTATTTTTTTGTTTCTTCCAGTTACCTACAACAAATATTTCTGACCAGAAGATGGATCAGAAAATTGAGGAAAAATCATTTGAAGAGGTTAGTTTAATCAGTCTGTTGATATATGTTTGTGAAAAGCTGAAGAATATCCTGTTTGGCACTGATTTGCTCATGCTTACCATGCTAAGAGGGAACTACCAGAAAAAGCGTTACCGAAGGTAAGTAACTTGTTCTTCAGTGAAATATTTTTTTACTATTTACATCCTTCTATTTCTCGAAATTCTCTTTTGGCTACTTGACTCGAGACTGCACCATCAAGGGCGAGCAGGTCAAAGACAGTGGGAACCAGTAATCACATCAGATAAAATTCAATGGATTTGAGAATACGAATTCTAAAATGAGGAACACGTGTAGTTTTACCTCCTTCTAAATGTTATTGTTTTGCTTCTTCCAGAAACCTACTTTTAATGAGGCCTACCAGAAGCTGGTTCAGGCAGCTAAGGAAACGTCATCCGATGAGGTAAGTATATTCACTCTGTTAATATATACCTGTGACTAACAGGAATTTCTTGGATTTGCTGATGCACACTTTTCAAAGCACATACAGGCTTATTTCTTATGTAACAATTCACCTTCTTAGTAAAAAGTGTTCCAGGCTTTCCACTTCAGTTATCTATTCATCCTTCAAACAGTTCTGATTTTTTTCAGCATTTGTCATTTTGGTAAGACTCTTACCCCTCGAGTACCATTCACCCAGTTAATTTGGAGGTACATCTGCCAGGGATCATTTTTAATGTTTTCCAGCATATGGGATTTCAAAGTTACACACATTTATTTTGTTGCATATATGGCCTAGCAACCGTTGAACCATGATTTCTTTAAATATATTTTCTTTTCTATTAACCCTAATTTCTGGCTTATACTAATATGGAGTTGGCACTAACCATTTTCCGGTGCTAAAATAATTAGTTTCCCTGGTTATAGTGTTGTATTAGAACTTCACAAACGCAATATATCCCTGTATGAGAAAATATTATAAATAATCGTCAGTTCTTAGCCTCCATGACCCACACAACTTGTCGTCTTTCTAATAAAGATAATATCCGATATATCAAAGAACAATAATGAACGTGTTGTGAGGTCTTTACCACATACTTTCTAGAATTTTAAGTCTCTCCCACAGATATAGTTTCTTCATGTGCAATCTAAACATCTGCGACTCGCCCAACTTTCTCCTCAACCTCATTTAGATAAGGTCCGATCTATCCTTGACTAGTGCTGAACTTGATGTGAGGGGATTAGTGCATACGTGCCATGTTTTTCCTTTGTAAGTGATGTGGCATTTGTACAACAAAAATTTGATTCTGACTTTCTCTTTTACAATTAGAACACCCATCCTTATGCTGTGGAAAGCGATGAGGCCATCCAGGACAAAGTAAGTAGTTATGGTTTGGGATAATAAAATCCAAAAAGCTCTTCCCTTCTCAGTGTGGGCTTGGCACACTGGAGAGAATTTACCCAAAGCAGAACACAAACCTATAACTGTTCATTTGGTACCCTATCTCCATTCAAGAAACTGATGAATGTCATTTGTGCCTATTGCCTTCCACCTGCAACCCTTGAAGACTCACTCCTTAAGCTTTATGTTCTCAACGTTTCCCTTTTCATGCATTTCTACTTAAACACTTCATCCACATTCTGTATAAACAAATATTATAAACTTTTCCCAGCTTTTACTGGACTTTGTGGACACTGCTGATTTCACTAAATAATTCCTTACTAGATAATTCTTTGAATGATCGTACAGCGGTCCATTTACTATCAGCTAGAGCAATTTCTTGTGGGAGGGTTAACATCACTCCATTTCTCGAAATGTTCTTGTGTTTGCCATCCATGGCTCCTATCCCAATGTCAACATGATCAAGGACCATAGAAACTTACGAATCACATCAATTAGACCGTTATGGATTTGTGAAAATGAATTTTAAAATGGTATAGCTGAATGGCCTACTTAAAGAAAGCAAGAGAGTGTCATTGTCGTTTAAGCATGCAGCAATACAAGCGATTAGCTGAATGGCCTACTTGGTGCAATACCCTGCTATCAGGACAAAAGCCCAGGACACTTAGTGACTTTGATGTAGAGACTAAGACATGTCGGAAGAATATGAGGGTGTGGGTAAGACAATTTACTGAGGTGCACCCCATTATTGCACATTTTTAACCATACCAAGGACATCAACAATAGAGGGGAAACTGGATGTTCCTATCGTTTATATTCCACTCATGCTCTTTACAGCGGCGGCTTGCCATGGGAATGCTGTGGGGTGGTGAGGCGGGTGAGGGAAGGGCTGGTTGGGGGGGTAGTGTAGTCCGACACATGTCAGACAGGGGTAAGGTAAGTAATTAAATAAATAAAACAATTTACCTTGGCCGCTGCATCGCCGACTCAGCAATGCAGCGTGCGTAAGGTAAAATATTTTATTTATTTAGTTACCTTACTCCTGTCCGTCGTTTGTCGGACTGCACTAACCCCCTCCCAGCCCCTCCCCCGACCTCCCCACCGACCCGCAGCACTGCCACGGCGAGCCGCCGCTGCTTTTGATGTGTATCAGGCTACACTATACCTGTGTATGTTGGTGTTTAATTAGAGACTGTATCCTTTACTCCTTTTGAGAAAATGTTGTCTTTTACGTGGATCTGGCCTTATCTAAATAAAGGTGTCACTGCAGTCATGTGTTTTATAGAGACCATAATTGCACTTGTGAAAACTTTAAATTTACTTTCATAGTTCGTCATTCATAACAATTCTGTCTGACATTTTCTTTTGCCTTTAGAGTCTGCCTCCTAGTGCAGTGGAAGGTGAAGAAGGCACAAGGGACACAGTAAGTAGTTTTATCCTTGAACATATACTGCTCTTATGATAACAGTAGAAAAAGTTTCCCAGTTCTTTGAATCTAAATTGCAACAGCTTAGACTTCCTAAAAGTAGAATTATTTTATAGAATTGTTTATATTGTAAAGTATCCCCAGTTAAAAAGCGACTCGATGTAATTCGTGCTCATTTTCTTCCTCTTCGCATCCTAAAAGACGCTGACTGCTTTAGCTCTTAATTCCAAATCTCTCAATCTCTGCCGCTTCACTTGTCTATTTTATCACTGCATCCTTTTCTAGAAATCTGTTTTTTTCAACAACAATGTATATACTGTAGTATACAAAAAAGTGATGGATAGAATGCTTGAACTAATTTCAGCTATTGTTAATTACCCGGGGCTAAGTATTAGCCAATCGTTATTTTGCATTTCACTGGGTTTAATCTGAATTAGCATGGTGGACAAAAGAATGATCGATTGGAATGCTACACCAAGCGACTGCCAGTGGTTAGACTAATTGTAATCATTCCTTCCATCATATTTCGTGTTACATATATACTGTTACAATTTTTAGACTACTCATACACCTGTCCATTTCCCATCACCCAAATGTATTTCTTGTGGAGGTATTCCCATAGCTCGATTTCTTAAAATTATTTTCTGACTTGCACTTATGACTCAATCCCCAATGTAAGGTGGTACGGGGCATTAGAAACACAGTGACCACATCAGATAAACTTCAATGATTTGTGAAACCCAAATGCCAAATTACTCCACACATAATTTTATTTTGATGTAAATGTTAGTTATTTTTTTGTTTCTTCCAGTTACCTACAACAAATATTTCTGACCAGAAGATGGATCAGAAAATTGAGGAAAAATCATTTGAAGAGGTTAGTTTAATCAGTCTGTTGATATATGTTTGTGAAAAGCTGAAGAATATCCTGTTTGGCACTGATTTGCTCATGCTTACCATGCTAAGAGGGAACTACCAGAAAAAGCGTTACCGAAGGTAAGTAACTTGTTCTTCAGTCAAATAATTTTTTTACTATTTACATCCTTCTATTTCTCGAAATTCTCTTTTGGCTACTTGACTCGAGACGGCACCATCAAGGGCGAGCAGGTCAAAGACAGTGGGAACCAGTAATCACATCAGATAAAATTCAATGGATTTGAGAATACGAATTCTAAAATGAGGAATACGTGTAGTTTTACCTCCTTCTAAATGTTATTGTTTTGCTTCTTCCAGAAACATACTTGTAATGAGGCCTACCAGAAGCTGGTTCAGGCAGCTAAGGAAACGTCACCCGATGAGGTAAGTATATTCACTCTGTTAATATATACCCGTGACTAACAGGAATTTCTTGGATTTGCTGATGCACACTTTTCAAAGCACATACAGGCTTATTTCTAATGTAACAATTCACCTTCTTAGTAAAAAGTGTTCCAGGCTTTCCACTTCAGTTATCTATTCATCCTTCAAACAGTTCTGATTTTTTTCAGCATTTGTCATTTTGGTTAGACTCTTGCCCCTCGAGTACCATTCACCCAGTTAATTTGGAGGTACATCTGCCAGGGATCATTTTTAATGTTTTCCAGCATATGGGATTTCAAAGTTACACACATTTATTTTGTTGCATATATGGCCTAGCAACCGTTGAACCATGATTTCTTTAAATATATTTTCTTTTCTATTAACCCTAATTTCTGGCTTATACTAATATGGAGTTGGCACTAACCATTTTCCGGTGCTAAAATAATTAATTTCCCTAGTTATAGTGTTGTATTGGAACTTCACAAACGCAATATATCCCTGTATGAGAAAATATTATAAATAATCGTCTGTTCTTGGCCTCCATGACCCACACAACTTGTCGTCTTTCTAATAAAGATAATATCCGATATATCCAAGAACAATAATGAACGTGTTGTGAGGTCTTTACCACATACTTTCTAGAATTTTAAGACTCTCACACAGATATAGTTTCTTCATGTGCAATCTAAACATCTGCAATTCGCCCTACTTTCTCCTCAACCTCATTTAGATAAGGTCCGATCTATCCTTGACTAGTGCTGAACTTGATGTGAGGGGATTAGTGCATACGTGCCATGTTTTTCCTCTTTAACTGATGTGGCATTTGTACAACAAAAATTTGATTCTGACTTTCTCTTTTACAATTAGAACACCCATCCTAGTGCTGTGGAAAGCGATGAGGCCATCCAGGACAAAGTAAGTAGTTATGGTTTGGGATAATAAAATCCAAAAAGCTCTTCCCTTCTCAGTGTGGGCTTGGCACACTGGAGAGAATTTACCCAAAGCAGAACACAATTCTATAACTGTTCGTTTTGTACCCAATCTCCATTCAAGAAACTGATGAATGTCATTTGTGCTTATTGCCTTCCACCTGCAACCCTTGAAGACTCACTCCTTGAGCTTTATGTTCTCAACGTTTCCCTTTCCATGCATTTCTACTTAAACACTTCATCCACATTCTGTATAAACAAATATTATAAACTTTTCCTAGCTTTTACTGGACTTTGTGGACACTGCTGATTTCACTAAATAATTCCTTACTAGATAATTCTTTGAATGATCGTACAGCGGTCCATTTACTATCAGCAAGAGCAATTTCTTGTGGGAGGGTTAACATCACTCCATTTCTCGAAATGTTCTTGTGTTTGCCTTCCATGGCTCCTATCCCAATGTCAACATGATCAAGGACCATAGAAACTTACGAATAACATCATTTGGAGTGTTATGGATTTGTGAAAATGAATTTTAAAATGGTATAGCCGAATGGCCTACTTAAAGAAAGCAAGAAAAAAAAAAAGTGTTCCAGGCTTTCCACTTCAGTTATCTATTCATCCTTCAAACAGTTCTGATTTTTTTCAGCATTTGTCATTTTGGTAAGACTCTTGCCCCTCGAGTACCATTCACCCAGTTAATTTGGAGGTACATCTGCCCGGGATCATTTTTAATGTTTTCCAGCACATGGGATTTCAAAGTTACACACATTTATTTTGTTGCATATATGGCCTAGCAACCGTTGAACCATGATTTCTTTAAATATATTTTCTTTTCTATTAACCCTAATTTCTGGCTTATACTAATATGGAGTTGGCACTAACCATTTTCCGGTGCTAAAATAATTAGTTTCCCTGGTTATAGTGTTGTATTAGAACTTCACAAACGCAATATATCCCTGTATGAGAAAATATTATAAATAATCGTCAGTTCTTAGCCTCCATGACCCACACAACTTGTCGTCTTTCTAATAAAGATAATACCCGATATATCCAAGAACAATAATGAACGTGTTGTGAGGTCTTTACCACATACTTTCTAGAATTTTAAGTCTCTCCCACAGATATAGTTTCTTCATGTGCAATCTAAACATCTGCAACTCGCCCAACTTTCTCCTCAACCTCATTTAGATAAGGTCCGATCTATCCTTGACTAGTGCTGAACTTGATGTGAGGGGATTAGTGCATACGTGCCATGTTTTTCCTCTGTAACTGATGTGGCATTTGTACAACAAAAATTTGATTCTGACTTTCTCTTTTACAATTAGAACACCCATCCTAGTGCTGTGGAAAGCAATGAGGCCATCCAGGACAAAGTAAGTAGTTATGGTTTGGGATAATAAAATCCAAAAAGCTCTTCCCTTCTCAGTGTGGGCTTGGCACACTGGAGAGAATTTACCCAAAGCAGAACACAATTCTATAACTGTTCGTTTTGTACCCTATCTCCATTCAAGAAACTGATGAATGTCATTTGTGCTTATTGCCTTCCACCTGCAACCCTTGAAGACTCACTCCTTGAGCTTTATGTTCTCAACTTTCCCCTTTCCATGCATTTCTACTTAAACACTTCATCCACATTCTGTATAAACAAATATTATAAACTTTTCCCAGCTTTTACTGGACTTTGTGGACACTGCTGATTTTAATAAATAATTCCTTACTAGATAATTCTTTGAATGATCGTACAGCGGTCCATTTACTATCAGCTAGAGCAATTTCTTGTGGGAGGGTTAACATCACTCCATTTCTCGAAATGTTCTTGTGTTTGCCATCCATGGCTTCTATCCCAATGTCAACGTGATCAAGGACCATAGAAACTTACGAATCACATCAATTAGAGCGTTATGGATTTGTGAAAATGAATTTTAAAATGGTTTAGCTGAATGGCCTACTTAAAGAAAACAAGAGAGTGTCATTGTCATTTAAGCATGCAGCAATACAAGCGATTAGCTGAATGGCCTACTTGGTGCAATACCCTGCTATCAGGACAAAAGCCCAGGACACTTAGTGACTTTGATGTAGAGACTAAGACATGTCGGAAGAATATGAGGGTGTGGGGAAGACAATTTACCGAGGTGCACCCCATTATTGCACATTTTTAACCATACCAAGGACATCAACAATAGAGGGGAAACTGGATGTTCCTATCGTTTATATTCCACTCATGCTCTTTACAGCGGCGGCTTGCCATGGGAATGCTGCGGGGTGGTGAGGCGGGTGAGGGAAGGGCTGGTTGGGGGGGTAGTGTAGTCCGACATATGACAGACAGGGGTAAGGTAAGTAATTAAATAAATAAAACAATTTACCATGGGCGCTGCATCACCGACTCAGCAATGCAGCGTGCGTAAGGTAAAATATTTTATTTATTTAATTACTTACCTTACTCCTGTCCGTCGTTTGTCGGACTGCACTAACCCCCTCCCAGCCCCTCCCCCGACCTCCCCACCGACCCGCAGCACTGCCACGGCGAGCCGCCGCTGCTTTTGATGTGTATCAGGCTACACTATACCTGTGTATGTTGGTGTTTAATTAGAGACTGTATCCTTTACTCCTTTTGAGAAAATGTTGTCTTTTACGTGGATCTGGCCTTATCTAAATAAAGGTGTCACTGCAGTCATGTGTTTTATAGAGACCATAATTGCACTTGTGAAAACTTTACATTTACTTTCATAGTTTGTCATTGGAAACAATTCTGTCTGACATTTTCTTTTGCCTTTAGAGTCTGCCTCCTAGTGCAGTGGAAGGTGAAGAAGGCACAAGGGACACAGTAAGTAGTTTTATCCTTGAACATATACTGCTCTTATGATAACAGTAGAAAAAGTTTCCCAGTTCTTTGAATCTAAATTGCAACAGCTTAGACTTCCTAAAAGTAGAATTATTTTATAGAATTGTTTATATTCTTAAGTATCTCCAGTTAAAAAGCGACTTGATGTAATTCGTGCTCATTTTCTTCCTCTTCGCATCCTAAAAGACGCTGACTGCTTTAGCTCTTAATTCCAAATCTCTCAATCTCTGCCGCTTCACTTGTCTATTTTATCACTGCATCCTTTTCTAGAAATCTGTTATTTTCAACAACGATGTATATACTGTAGTATACAAAAAAGTGATGGATAGAATGCTTGAACTAATTTCAGCTATTGTTAATTACCCGGGGCTAAGTATTAGCCAATCGTTATTTTGCATATCACTGGGTTTAATCTGAATTAGCATGGTGGACAAAAGAATGATCGATTGGAATGCTACACCAAGCGACTGTCAGTGGTTAGACTAATTGTAATCATTCCTTCCATCATATTTTGTGTTACATATATACTGTTACAATTTTTAGACTACTCATACACCTGTCCATTTCCTATAACCCAAATGTATTTCTTGTGGAGGTATTCTCATAGCTCGATTTCTTAAAACTATTTTCTGACTTGCACTTATGACTCCATCCCCAATGTAAGGTGGTACGGGGCATTAGAAACACAGTGACCACATCAGATAAACTTCAATGATTTGTGAAACCCAAATGCCAAATTACTCCACACATAATTTTATTTTGATGTAAATGTTAGTTATTTTTTTGTTTCTTCCAGTTACCTACAACAAATATTTCTGACCAGAAGATGGATCAGAAAATTGAGGAAAAATCATTTGAAGAGGTTAGTTTAATCAGTCTGTTGATATATGTTTGTGAAAAGCTGAAGAATATCCTGTTTGGCACTGATTTGCTCATGCTTACCTTGCTAAGAGGGAACTACCAGAAAAAGCGTTACCGAAGGTAAGTAACTTGTTCTTCAGTCAAATAAGTTTTTTACTATTTACATCCTTCTATTTCTCGAAATTCTCTTTTGGCTACTTGACTCGAGACTGCACCATCAAGGGAGAGCAGGTCAAAGACAGTGGGAACCAGTAATCACATCAGATAAAATTCAATGGATTTGAGAATACGAATTCTAAAATGAGGAACACGTGTAGTTTTACCTCCTTCTAAATGTTATTGTTTTGCTTTTTCCAGAAACCTACTTTTAATGAGGCCTACCAGAAGCTGATTCAGGCAGCTAAGGAAACGTCATCCGATGAGGTAAGTATATTCACTCTGTTAATATATACCCGTGACTAACAGGAATTTCTTGGATTTGCTGATGCACACTTTTCAAAGCACATACAGGCTTATTTCTTATGTAACAATTCACCTTCTTAGTAAAAAGTGTTCCAGGCTTTCCACTTCGGTTATCCATTCATCCTTCAAACAGTTCTGATTTTTTTCAGCATTTGTCATTTTGGTAAGACTCTTGCCCCTCGAGTACCATTCACCCAGTTAATTTGGAGGTACATCTGCCAGGGATCATTTTTAATGTTTTCCAGCATATGGGATTTCAAAGTTACACACATTTATTTTGTTGCATATATGGCCTAGCAACCGTTGAACCATGATTTCTTTAAATATATTTTCTTTTCTATTAACCCTAATTTCTGGCTTATACTAATATGGAGTTGGCACTAACCATTTTCCGGTGCTAAAATAATTAGTTTCCCTGGTTATAGTGTTGTATTAGAACTTCACAAACGCAATATATCCCTGTATGAGAAAATATTATAAATAATCGTCAGTTCTTAGCCTCCATGACCCACACAACTTGTCGTCTTTCTAATAAAGATAATATCCGATATATCCAAGAACAATAATGAACGTGTTGTGAGGTCTTTACCACATACTTTCTAGAATTTTAAGTCTCTCCCGCAGATATAGTTTCTTCATGTGCAATCTAAACATCTGCAACTCGCCCAACTTTCTCCTCAACCTCATTTAGATAAGGTCCGATCTATCCTTGACTAGTGCTGAACTTGATATGAGGGGATTAGTGCATACGTGCCATGTTTTTCCTCTGTAACTGATGTGGCATTTGTACAACAAAAATTTGATTCTGACTTTCTCTTTTACAATTAGAACACCCATCCTAGTGCTGTGGAAAGCAATGAGGCCATCCAGGACAAAGTAAGTAGTTATGGTTTGGGATAATAAAATCCAAAAAGCTCTTCCCTTCTCAGTGTGGGCTTGGCACACTGGAGAGAATTTACCCAAAGCAGAACACAATTCTATAACTGTTCGTTTTGTACCCTATCTCCATTCACGAAACTGATGAATGTCATTTGTGCTTATTGCCTTCCACCTGCAACCCTTGAAGACTCACTCCTTGAGCTTTATGTTCTCAACTTTCCCCTTTCCATGCATTTCTACTTAAACACTTCATCCACATGCTGTATAAACAAATATTATAAACTTTTCCCAGCTTTTACTGGACTTTGTGGACACTGCTGATTTCACTAAATAATTCCTTACTAGATAATTCTTTGAATGATCGTACAGCGGTCCATTTACTATCAGCTAGAGCAATTTCTTGTGGGAGGGTTAACATCACTCCATTTCTCGAAATGTTCTTGTGTTTGCCATCCATGGCTCCTATCCCAATGTCAACGTGATCAAGGACCATAGAAACTTACGAATCACATCAATTAGAGCGTTATGGATTTGTGAAAATGAATTTTAAAATGGTATAGCTGAATGGCCTACTTAAAGAAAACAAGAGAGTGTCATTGTCATTTAAGCATGCAGCAATACAAGCGATTAGCTGAATGGCCTACTTGGTGCAATACCCTGCTATCAGGACAAAAGCCCAGGACACTTAGTGACTTTGATGTAGAGACTGAGACATGTCGGAAGAATATGAGGGTGTGGGGAAGACAATTTACCGAGGTGCACCCCATTATTGCACATTTTTAACCATACAAAGGACATCAACAATAGAGGGGAAAGTGGATGTTCCTATCGTTTATATTCCACTCATGCTCTTTACAGCGGCGGCTTGCCATGGGAATGCTGCGGGGTGGTGAGGCGGGTGAGGGAAGGGCTTGTTGGGGGGTAGTGTAGTCCGACATATGACAGACAGGGGTAAGGTAAGTAATTAAATAAATAAAACAATTTACCATGGGCGCTGCATCACCGACTCAGCAATGCAGCGTGCGTAAGGTAAAATATTTTATTTATTTAATTACTTACCTTACTCCTGTCCGTCGTTTGTCGGACTGCACTAACCCCCTCCCAGCCCCTCCCCCGACCTCCCCACCAACCCGCAGCACTGCCACGGCGAGCCGCCGCTGCTTTTGATGTGTATCAGGCTACACTATACCTGTGTATGTTGGTGTTTAATTAGAGACTGTATCCTTTACTCCTTTTGAGAAAATGTTGTCTTTTACGTGGATCTGGCCTTATCTAAATAAAGGTGTCACTGCAGTCATGTGTTTTATAGAGACCATAATTGCACTTGTGAAAACTTTACATTTACTTTCATAGTTTGTCATTGGAAAGAATTCTGTCTGACATTTTCTTTTGCCTTTAGAGTCTGCCTCCTAGTGCAGTGGAAGGTGAAGAAGGCACAAGGGACACAGTAAGTAGTTTTATCCTTGAACATATACTGCTCTTATGATAACAGTAGAAAAAGTTTCCCAGTTCTTTGAATCTAAATTGCAACAGCTTAGACTTCCTAAAAGTAGAATTATTTTATAGAATTGTTTATATTCTTAAGTATCTCCAGTTAAAAAGCGACTCGATGTAATTCGTGCTCATTTTCTTCCTCTTCGCATCCTAAAAGACGCTGACTGCTTTAGCTCTTAATTCCAAATCTCTCAATCTCTGCCGCTTCACTTGTCTATTTTATCACTGCATCCTTTTCTAGAAATCTGTTGTTTTCAACAACGATGTATATACTGTAGTATACAAAAAAGTGATGGATAGAATGCTTGAACTAATTTCAGCTATTGTTAATTACCCGGGGCTAAGTATTAGCCAATCGTTATTTTGCATATCACTGGGTTTAATCTGAATTAGCATGGTGGACAAAAGAATGATCGATTGGAATGCTACACCAAGCGACTGCCAGTGGTTAGACTAATTGTAATCATTCCTTCCATCATATTTTGTGTTACATATATACTGTTACAATTTTTAGACTACTCATACACCTGTCCATTTCCTATAACCCAAATGTATTTCTTGTGGAGGTATTCTCATAGCTCGATTTCTTAAAACTATTTTCTGACTTGCACTTATGACTCCATCCCCAATGTAAGGGGGTACGGGGCATTAGAAACACAGTGACCACATCAGATAAACTTCAATGATTTGTGAAACCCAAATGCCAAATTACTCCACACATAATTTTATTTTGATGTAAATGTTAGTTATTTTTTTGTTTCTTCCAGTTACCTACAACAAATATTTCTGACCAGAAGATGGATCAGAAAATTGAGGAAAAATCATTTGAAGAGGTTAGTTTAATCAGTCTGTTGATATATGTTTGTGAAAAGCTGAAGAATATCCTGTTTGGCACTGATTTGCTCATGCTTACCTTGCTAAGAGGGAACTACCAGAAAAAGCGTTACCGAAGGTAAGTAACTTGTTCTTCAGTCAAATAAGTTTTTTACTATTTACATCCTTCTATTTCTCGAAATTCTCTTTTGGCTACTTGACTCGAGACTGCACCATCAAGGGAGAGCAGGTCAAAGACAGTGGGAACCAGTAATCACATCAGATAAAATTCAATGGATTTGAGAATACGAATTCTAAAATGAGGAAAACATGTAGTTTTACCTCCTTCTAAATGTTATTGTTTTGCTTCTTCCAGAAACCTACTTTTAATGAGGCCTACCAGAAGCTGGTTCAGGCAGCTAAGGAAACGTCATCCGATGAGGTAAGTATATTCACTCTGTTAATATATACCCGTGACTAACAGGAATTTCTTGGATTTGCTGATGCACACTTTTCAAAGCACATACAGGCTTATTTCTTATGTAACAATTCACCTTCTTAGTAAAAAGTGTTCCAGGCTTTCCACTTCGGTTATCCATTCATCCTTCAAACAGTTCTGATTTTTTTCAGCATTTGTCATTTTGGTAAGACTCTTGCCCCTCGAGTACCATTCACCCAGTTAATTTGGAGGTACATCTGCCAGGGATCATTTTTAATGTTTTCCAGCATATGGGATTTCAAAGTTACACACATTTATTTTGTTGCATATATGGCCTAGCAACCGTTGAACCATGATTTCTTTAAATATATTTTCTTTTCTATTAACCCTAATTTCTGGCTTATACTAATATGGAGTTGGCACTAACCATTTTCCGGTGCTAAAATAATTAGTTTCCCTGGTTATAGTGTTGTATTAGAACTTCACAAACGCAATATATCCCTGTATGAGAAAATATTATAAATAATCGTCAGTTCTTAGCCTCCATGACCCACACAACTTGTCGTCTTTCTAATAAAGATAATATCCGATATATCCAAGAACAATAATGAACGTGTTGTGAGGTCTTTACCACATACTTTCTAGAATTTTAAGTCTCTCCCACAGATATAGTTTCTTCATGTGCAATCTAAACATCTGCAACTCGCCCAACTTTCTCCTCAACCTCATTTAGATAAGGTCCGATCTATCCTTGACTAGTGCTGAACTTGATGTGAGGGGATTAGTGCATACGTGCCATGTTTTTCCTCTGTAACTGATGTGGCATTTGTACAACAAAAATTTGATTCTGACTTTCTCTTTTACAATTAGAACACCCATCCTAGTGCTGTGGAAAGCAATGAGGCCATCCAGGACAAAGTAAGTAGTTATGGTTTGGGATAATAAAATCCAAAAAGCTCTTCCCTTCTCAGTGTGGGCTTGGCACACTGGAGAGAATTTACCCAAAGCAGAACACAATTCTATAACTGTTCGTTTTGTACCCTATCTCCATTCAAGAAACTGATGAATGTCATTTGTGCTTATTGCCTTCCACCTGCAACCCTTGAAGACTCACTCCTTGAGCTTTATGTTCTCAACTTTCCCCTTTCCATGCATTTCTACTTAAACACTTCATCCACATTCTGTATAAACAAATATTATAAACTTTTCCCAGATTTTACTGGACTTTGTGGACACTGCTGATTTCACTAAATAATTCCTTACTAGATAATTCTTTGAATGATCGTACAGCGGTCCATTTACTATCAGCTAGAGCAATTTCTTGTGGGAGGGTTAACATCACTCCATTTCTCGAAATGTTCTGGTATTTGCCATCCATGGCTCCTATCCCAATGTCAACGTGATCAAGGACCATAGAAACTTACGAATCACATCAATTAGAGCGTTATGGATTTGTGAAAATGAATTTTAAAATGGTATAGCTGAATGGCCTACTTAAAGAAAACAAGAGAGTGTCATTGTCATTTAAGCATGCAGCAATACAAGCGATTAGCTGAATGGCCTACTTGGTGCAATACCCTGCTATCAGGACAAAAGCCCAGGACACTTAGTGACTTTGATGTAGAGACTGAGACATGTCGGAAGAATATGAGGGTGTGGGGAAGACAATTTACCGAGGTGCTCCCCATTATTGCACATTTTTAACCATACCAAGGACATCAACAATAGAGGGGAAACTGGATGTTCCTATCGTTTATATTCCACTCATGCTCTTTACAGCGGCGGCTTGCCATGGGAATGCTGCGGGGTGGTGAGGCGGGTGAGGGAAGGGCTTGTTGGGTTGTAGTGTAGTCCGATATATGACAGACAGGGGTAAGGCAAGTAATTAAATAAATAAAACAATTTACCATGGGCGCTGCATCACCGACTCAGCAATGCAGCGTGCGTAAGGTAAAATATTTTATTTATTTAATTACTTACCTTACTCCTGTCCGTCGTTTGTGGGACTGCACTAACCCCCTCCCAGCCCCTCCCCCGACCTCCCCACCGACCCGCAGCACTGCCACGGCGAGCCGCCGCTGCTTTTGATGTGTATTAGGCTACACTATACCTGTGTATGTTGGTGTTTAATTAGAGACTGTATCCTTTACTCCTTTTGAGAAAATGTTGTCTTTTACGTGGATCTGGCCTTATCTAAATAAAGGTGTCACTGCAGTCATGTGTTTTATAGAGACCATAATTGCACTTGTGAAAACTTTACATTTACTTTCATAGTTTGTCATTGGAAACAATTCTGTCTGACATTTTCTTTTGCCTTTAGAGTCTGCCTCCTAGTGCAGTGGAAGGTGAAGAAGGCACAAGGGACACAGTAAGTAGTTTTATCCATGAACATATACTGCTCTTATGATAACAGTAGAAAAAGTTTCCCAGTTCTTTGAATCTAAATTGCAACAGCTTAGACTTCCTAAAAGTAGAATTATTTTATAGAATTGTTGATATTCTTAAGTATCTCCAGTTAAAAAGCGACTCGATGTAATTCGTGCTCATTTTCTTCCTCTTCGCATCCTAAAAGACGCTGACTGCTTTAGCTCTTAATTCCAAATCTCTCAATCTCTGCCGCTTCACTTGTCTATTTTATCACTGCATCCTTTTCTAGAAATCTGTTGTTTTCAACAACGATGTATATACTGTAGTATACAAAAAAGTGATGGATAGAATGCTTGAACTAATTTCAGCTATTGTTAATTACCCGGGGCTAAGTATTAGCCAATCGTTATTTTGCATATCACTGGGTTTAATCTGAATTAGCATGGTGGACAAAAGAATGATCGATTGGAATGCTACACCAAGCGACTGCCAGTGGTTAGACTAATTGTAATCATTCCTTCCATCATATTTTGTGTTACATATATACTGTTACAATTTTTAGACTACTCATACACCTGTCCATTTCCTATAACCCAAATGTATTTCTGGTGGAGGTATTCTCATAGCTCGATTTCTTAAAACTATTTTCTGACTTGCACTTATGACTCCATCCCCAATGTAAGGGGGTACGGGGCATTAGAAACACAGTGACCACATCAGATAAACTTCAATGATTTGTGAAACCCAAATGCCAAATTACTCCACACATAATTTTATTTTGATGTAAATGTTAGTTATTTTTTTGTTTCTTCCAGTTACCTACAACAAATATTTCTGACCAGAAGATGGATCAGAAAATTGAGGAAAAATCATTTGAAGAGGTTAGTTTAATCAGTCTGTTGATATATGTTTGTGAAAAGCTGAAGAATATCCTGTTTGGCACTGATTTGCTCATGCTTACCTTGCTAAGAGGGAACTACCAGAAAAAGCGTTACCGAAGGTAAGTAACTTGTTCTTCAGTCAAATAAGTTTTTTACTATTTACATCCTTCTATTTCTCGAAATTCTCTTTTGGCTACTTGACTCGAGACTGCACCATCAAGGGAGAGCAGGTCAAAGACAGTGGGAACCAGTAATCACATCAGATAAAATTCAATGGATTTGAGAATACGAATTCTAAAATGAGGAAAACATGTAGTTTTACCTCCTTCTAAATGTTATTGTTTTGCTTCTTCCAGAAACCTACTTTTAATGAGGCCTACCAGAAGCTGGTTCAGGCAGCTAAGGAAACGTCATCCGATGAGGTAAGTATATTCACTCTGTTAATATATACCCGTGACTAACAGGAATTTCTTGGATTTGCTGATGCACACTTTTCAAAGCACATACAGGCTTATTTCTTATGTAACAATTCACCTTCTTAGTAAAAAGTGTTCCAGGCTTTCCACTTCGGTTATCCATTCATCCTTCAAACAGTTCTGATTTTTTTCAGCATTTGTCATTTTGGTAAGACTCTTGCCCCTCGAGTACCATTCACCCAGTTAATTTGGAGGTACATCTGCCAGGGATCATTTTTAATGTTTTCCAGCATATGGGATTTCAAAGTTACACACATTTATTTTGTTGCATATATGGCCTAGCAACCGTTGAACCATGATTTCTTTAAATATATTTTCTTTTCTATTAACCCTAATTTCTGGCTTATACTAATATGGAGTTGGCACTAACCATTTTCCGGTGCTAAAATAATTAGTTTCCCTGGTTATAGTGTTGTATTAGAACTTCACAAACGCAATATATCCCTGTATGAGAAAATATTATAAATAATCGTCAGTTCTTAGCCTCCATGACCCACACAACTTGTCGTCTTTCTAATAAAGATAATATCCGATATATCCAAGAACAATAATGAACGTGTTGTGAGGTCTTTACCACATACTTTCTAGAATTTTAAGTCTCTCCCACAGATATAGTTTCTTCATGTGCAATCTAAACATCTGCAACTCGCCCAACTTTCTCCTCAACCTCATTTAGATAAGGTCCGATCTATCCTTGACTAGTGCTGAACTTGATGTGAGGGGATTAGTGCATACGTGCCATGTTTTTCCTCTGTAACTGATGTGGCATTTGTACAACAAAAATTTGATTCTGACTTTCTCTTTTACAATAAGAACACCCATCCTAGTGCTGTGGAAAGCAATGAGGCCATCCAGGACAAAGTAAGTAGTTATGGTTTGGGATAATAAAATCCAAAAAGCTCTTCCCTTCTCAGTGTGGGCTTGGCACACTGGAGAGAATTTACCCAAAGCAGAACACAATTCTATAACTGTTCGTTTTGTACCCTATCTCCATTCAAGAAACTGATGAATGTCATTTGTGCTTATTGCCTTCCACCTGCAACCCTTGAAGACTCACTCCTTGAGCTTTATGTTCTCAACTTTCCCCTTTCCATGCATTTCTACTTAAACACTTCATCCACATTCTGTATAAACAAATATTATAAACTTTTCCCAGCTTTTACTGGACTTTGTGGACACTGCTGATTTCACTAAATAATTCCTTACTAGATAATTCTTTGAATGATCGTACAGCGGTCCATTTACTATCAGCTAGAGCAATTTCTTGTGGGAGGGTTAACATCACTCCATTTCTCGAAATGTTCTTGAGTTTGCCATCCATGGCTCCTATCCCAATGTCAACGTGATCAAGGACCATAGAAACTTACGAATCACATCAATTAGAGCGTTATGGATTTGTGAAAATGAATTTTAAAATGGTATAGCTGAATGGCCTACTTAAAGAAAACAAGAGAGTGTCATTGTCATTTAAGCATGCAGCAATACAAGCGATTAGCTGAATGGCCTACTTGGTGCAATACCCTGCTATCAGTACAAAAGCCCAGGACACTTAGTGACTTTGATGTAGAGACTGAGACATGTCGGAAGAATATGAGGGTGTGGGGAAGACAATTTACCGAGGTGCTCCCCATTATTGCACATTTTTAACCATACCAAGGACATCAACAATAGAGGGGAAACTGGATGTTCCTATCGTTTATATTCCACTCATGCTCTTTACAGCGGCGGCTTGCCATGGGAATGCTGCGGGGTGGTGAGGCGGGTGAGGGAAGGGCTTGTTGGGTTGTAGTGTAGTCTGACATATGACAGACAGGGGTATGGCAAGTAATTAAATAAATAAAACAATTTACCATGGGCGCTGCATCACCGACTCAGCAATGCAGCGTGCGTAAGGTAAAATATTTTATTTATTTAATTACTTACCTTACTCCTGTCCGTCGTTTGTCGGACTGCACTAACCCCCTCCCAGCCCCTCCCCCGACCTCCCCACCAACCCGCAGCACTGCCACGGCGAGCCGCCGCTGCTTTTGATGTGTATCAGGCTACACTATACCTGTGTATGTTGGTGTTTAATTAGAGACTGTATCCTTTACTCCTTTTGAGAAAATGTTGTCTTTTACGTGGATCTGGCCTTATCTAAATAAAGGTGTCACTGCAGTCATGTGTTTTATAGAGACCATAATTGCACTTGTGAAAACTTTACATTTACTTTCATAGTTTGTCATTGGAAAGAATTCTGTCTGACATTTTCTTTTGCCTTTAGAGTCTGCCTCCTAGTGCAGTGGAAGGTGAAGAAGGCACAAGGGACACAGTAAGTAGTTTTATCCTTGAACATATACTGCTCTTATGATAACAGTAGAAAAAGTTTCCCAGTTCTTTGAATCTAAATTGCAACAGCTTAGACTTCCTAAAAGTAGAATTATTTTATAGAATTGTTGATATTCTTAAGTATCTCCAGTTAAAAAGCGACTCGATGTAATTCGTGCTCATTTTCTTCCTCTTCGCATCCTAAAAGACGCTGACTGCTTTAGCTCTTAATTCCAAATCTCTCAATCTCTGCCGCTTCACTTGTCTATTTTATCACTGCATCCTTTTCTAGAAATCTGTTGTTTTCAACAACGATGTATATACTGTAGTATACAAAAAAGTGATGGATAGAATGCTTGAACTAATTTCAGCTATTGTTAATTACCCGGGGCTAAGTATTAGCCAATCGTTATTTTGCATATCACTGGGTTTAATCTGAATTAGCATGGTGGACAAAAGAATGATCGATTGGAATGCTACACCAAGCGACTGCCAGTGGTTAGACTAATTGTAATCATTCCTTCCATCATATTTTGTGTTACATATATACTGTTACAATTTTTAGACTACTCATACACCTGTCCATTTCCTATAACCCAAATGTATTTCTGGTGGAGGTATTCTCATAGCTCGATTTCTTAAAACTATTTTCTGACTTGCACTTATGACTCCATCCCCAATGTAAGGGGGTACGGGGCATTAGAAACACAGTGACCACATCAGATAAACTTCAATGATTTGTGAAACCCAAATGCCAAATTACTCCACACATAATTTTATTTTGATGTAAATGTTAGTTATTTTTTTGTTTCTTCCAGTTACCTACAACAAATATTTCTGACCAGAAGATGGATCAGAAAATTGAGGAAAAATCATTTGAAGAGGTTAGTTTAATCAGTCTGTTGATATATGTTTGTGAAAAGCTGAAGAATATCCTGTTTGGCACTGATTTGCTCATGCTTACCATGCTAAGAGGGAACTACCAGAAAAAGCGTTACCGAAGGTAAGTAACTTGTTCTTCAGTCAAATAAGTTTTTTACTATTTACATCCTTCTATTTCTCGAAATTCTCTTTTGGCTACTTGACTCGAGACTGCACCATCAAGGGAGAGCAGGTCAAAGACAGTGGGAACCAGTAATCACATCAGATAAAATTCAATGGATTTGAGAATACGAATTCTAAAATGAGGAAAACATGTAGTTTTACCTCCTTCTAAATGTTATTGTTTTGCTTCTTCCAGAAACCTACTTTTAATGAGGCCTACCAGAAGCTGGTTCAGGCAGCTAAGGAAACGTCATCCGATGAGGTAAGTATATTCCCTCTGTTAATATATACCCGTGACTAACAGGAATTTCTTGGATTTGCTGATGCACACTTTTCAAAGCACATACAGGCTTATTTCTTATGTAACAATTCACCTTCTTAGTAAAAAGTGTTCCAGGCTTTCCACTTCGGTTATCCATTCATCCTTCAAACAGTTCTGATTTTTTTCAGCATTTGTCATTTTGGTAAGACTCTTGCCCCTCGAGTACCATTCACCCAGTTAATTTGGAGGTACATCTGCCAGGGATCATTTTTAATGTTTTCCAGCATATGGGATTTCAAAGTTACACACATTTATTTTGTTGCATATATGGCCTAGCAACCGTTGAACCATGATTTCTTTAAATATATTTTCTTTTCTATTAACCCTAATTTCTGGCTTATACTAATATGGAGTTGGCACTAACCATTTTCCGGTGCTAAAATAATTAGTTTCCCTGGTTATAGTGTTGTATTAGAACTTCACAAACGCAATATATCCCTGTATGAGAAAATATTATAAATAATCGTCAGTTCTTAGCCTCCATGACCCACACAACTTGTCGTCTTTCTAATAAAGATAATATCCGATATATCCAAGAACAATAATGAACGTGTTGTGAGGTCTTTACCACATACTTTCTAGAATTTTAAGTCTCTCCCACAGATATAGTTTCTTCATGTGCAATCTAAACATCTGCAACTCGCCCAACTTTCTCCTCAACCTCATTTAGATAAGGTCCGATCTATCCTTGACTAGTGCTGAACTTGATGTGAGGGGATTAGTGCATACGTGCCATGTTTTTCCTCTGTAACTGATGTGGCATTTGTACAACAAAAATTTGATTCTGACTTTCTCTTTTACAATTAGAACACCCATCCTAGTGCTGTGGAAAGCAATGAGGCCATCCAGGACAAAGTAAGTAGTTATGGTTTGGGATAATAAAATCCAAAAAGCTCTTCCCTTCTCAGTGTGGGCTTGGCACACTGGAGAGAATTTACCCAAAGCAGAACACAATTCTATAACTGTTCGTTTTGTACCCTATCTCCATTCAAGAAACTGATGAATGTCATTTGTGCTTATTGCCTTCCACCTGCAACCCTTGAAGACTCACTCCTTGAGCTTTATGTTCTCAACTTTCCCCTTTCCATGCATTTCTACTTAAACACTTCATCCACATTCTGTATAAACAAATATTATAAACTTTTCCCAGATTTTACTGGACTTTGTGGACACTGCTGATTTCACTAAATAATTCCTTACTAGATAATTCTTTGAATGATCGTACAGCGGTCCATTTACTATCAGCTAGAGCAATTTCTTGTGGGAGGGTTAACATCACTCCATTTCTCGAAATGTTCTGGTATTTGCCATCCATGGCTCCTATCCCAATGTCAACGTGATCAAGGACCATAGAAACTTACGAATCACATCAATTAGAGCGTTATGGATTTGTGAAAATGAATTTTAAAATGGTATAGCTGAATGGCCTACTTAAAGAAAACAAGAGAGTGTCATTGTCATTTAAGCATGCAGCAATACAAGCGATTAGCTGAATGGCCTACTTGGTGCAATACCCTGCTATCAGGACAAAAGCCCAGGACACTTAGTGACTTTGATGTAGAGACTGAGACATGTCGGAAGAATATGAGGGTGTGGGGAAGACAATTTACCGAGGTGCTCCCCATTATTGCACATTTTTAACCATACCAAGGACATCAACAATAGAGGGGAAACTGGATGTTCCTATCGTTTATATTCCACTCATGCTCTTTACAGCGGCGGCTTGCCATGGGAATGCTGCGGGGTGGTGAGGCGGGTGAGGGAAGGGCTTGTTGGGTTGTAGTGTAGTCCGACATATGACAGACAGGGGTAAGGCAAGTAATTAAATAAATAAAACAATTTACCATGGGCGCTGCATCACCGACTCAGCAATGCAGCGTGCGTAAGGTAAAATATTTTATTTATTTAATTACTTACCTTACTCCTGTCCGTCGTTTGTGGGACTGCACTAACCCCCTCCCAGCCCCTCCCCCGACCTCCCCACCGACCCGCAGCACTGCCACGGCGAGCCGCCGCTGCTTTTGATGTGTATTAGGCTACACTATACCTGTGTATGTTGGTGTTTAATTAGAGACTGTATCCTTTACTCCTTTTGAGAAAATGTTGTCTTTTACGTGGATCTGGCCTTATCTAAATAAAGGTGTCACTGCAGTCATGTGTTTTATAGAGACCATAATTGCACTTGTGAAAACTTTACATTTACTTTCATAGTTTGTCATTGGAAACAATTCTGTCTGACATTTTCTTTTGCCTTTAGAGTCTGCCTCCTAGTGCAGTGGAAGGTGAAGAAGGCACAAGGGACACAGTAAGTAGTTTTATCCATGAACATATACTGCTCTTATGATAACAGTAGAAAAAGTTTCCCAGTTCTTTGAATCTAAATTGCAACAGCTTAGACTTCCTAAAAGTAGAATTATTTTATAGAATTGTTGATATTCTTAAGTATCTCCAGTTAAAAAGCGACTCGATGTAATTCGTGCTCATTTTCTTCCTCTTCGCATCCTAAAAGACGCTGACTGCTTTAGCTCTTAATTCCAAATCTCTCAATCTCTGCCGCTTCACTTGTCTATTTTATCACTGCATCCTTTTCTAGAAATCTGTTGTTTTCACCAACGATGTATATACTGTAGTATACAAAAAAGTGATGGATAGAATGCTTGAACTAATTTCAGCTATTGTTAATTACCCGGGGCTAAGTATTAGCCAATCGTTATTTTGCATATCACTGGGTTTAATCTGAATTAGCATGGTGGACAAAAGAATGATCGATTGGAATGCTACACCAAGCGACTGCCAGTGGTTAGACTAATTGTAATCATTCCTTCCATCATATTTTGTGTTACATATATACTGTTACAATTTTTAGACTACTCATACACCTGTCCATTTCCTATAACCCAAATGTATTTCTGGTGGAGGTATTCTCATAGCTCGATTTCTTAAAACTATTTTCTGACTTGCACTTATGACTCCATCCCCAATGTAAGGGGGTACGGGGCATTAGAAACACAGTGACCACATCAGATAAACTTCAATGATTTGTGAAACCCAAATGCCAAATTACTCCACACATAATTTTATTTTGATGTAAATGTTAGTTATTTTTTTGTTTCTTCCAGTTACCTACAACAAATATTTCTGACCAGAAGATGGATCAGAAAATTGAGGAAAAATCATTTGAAGAGGTTAGTTTAATCAGTCTGTTGATATATGTTTGTGAAAAGCTGAAGAATATCCTGTTTGGCACTGATTTGCTCATGCTTACCTTGCTAAGAGGGAACTACCAGAAAAAGCGTTACCGAAGGTAAGTAACTTGTTCTTCAGTCAAATAAGTTTTTTACTATTTACATCCTTCTATTTCTCGAAATTCTCTTTTGGCTACTTGACTCGAGACTGCACCATCAAGGGAGAGCAGGTCAAAGACAGTGGGAACCAGTAATCACATCAGATAAAATTCAATGGATTTGAGAATACGAATTCTAAAATGAGGAAAACATGTAGTTTTACCTCCTTCTAAATGTTATTGTTTTGCTTCTTCCAGAAACCTACTTTTAATGAGGCCTACCAGAAGCTGGTTCAGGCAGCTAAGGAAACGTCATCCGATGAGGTAAGTATATTCACTCTGTTAATATATACCCGTGACTAACAGGAATTTCTTGGATTTGCTGATGCACACTTTTCAAAGCACATACAGGCTTATTTCTTATGTAACAATTCACCTTCTTAGTAAAAAGTGTTCCAGGCTTTCCACTTCGGTTATCCATTCATCCTTCAAACAGTTCTGATTTTTTTCAGCATTTGTCATTTTGGTAAGACTCTTGCCCCTCGAGTACCATTCACCCAGTTAATTTGGAGGTACATCTGCCAGGGATCATTTTTAATGTTTTCCAGCATATGGGATTTCAAAGTTACACACATTTATTTTGTTGCATATATGGCCTAGCAACCGTTGAACCATGATTTCTTTAAATATATTTTCTTTTCTATTAACCCTAATTTCTGGCTTATACTAATATGGAGTTGGCACTAACCATTTTCCGGTGCTAAAATAATTAGTTTCCCTGGTTATAGTGTTGTATTAGAACTTCACAAACGCAATATATCCCTGTATGAGAAAATATTATAAATAATCGTCAGTTCTTAGCCTCCATGACCCACACAACTTGTCGTCTTTCTAATAAAGATAATATCCGATATATCCAAGAACAATAATGAACGTGTTGTGAGGTCTTTACCACATACTTTCTAGAATTTTAAGTCTCTCCCACAGATATAGTTTCTTCATGTGCAATCTAAACATCTGCAACTCGCCCAACTTTCTCCTCAACCTCATTTAGATAAGGTCCGATCTATCCTTGACTAGTGCTGAACTTGATGTGAGGGGATTAGTGCATACGTGCCATGTTTTTCCTCTGTAACTGATGTGGCATTTGTACAACAAAAATTTGATTCTGACTTTCTCTTTTACAATAAGAACACCCATCCTAGTGCTGTGGAAAGCAATGAGGCCATCCAGGACAAAGTAAGTAGTTATGGTTTGGGATAATAAAATCCAAAAAGCTCTTCCCTTCTCAGTGTGGGCTTGGCACACTGGAGAGAATTTACCCAAAGCAGAACACAATTCTATAACTGTTCGTTTTGTACCCTATCTCCATTCAAGAAACTGATGAATGTCATTTGTGCTTATTGCCTTCCACCTGCAACCCTTGAAGACTCACTCCTTGAGCTTTATGTTCTCAACTTTCCCCTTTCCATGCATTTCTACTTAAACACTTCATCCACATTCTGTATAAACAAATATTATAAACTTTTCCCAGCTTTTACTGGACTTTGTGGACACTGCTGATTTCACTAAATAATTCCTTACTAGATAATTCTTTGAATGATCGTACAGCGGTCCATTTACTATCAGCTAGAGCAATTTCTTGTGGGAGGGTTAACATCACTCCATTTCTCGAAATGTTCTTGTATTTGCCATCCATGGCTCCTATCCCAATGTCAACGTGATCAAGGACCATAGAAACTTACGAATCACATCAATTAGAGCGTTATGGATTTGTGAAAATGAATTTTAAAATGGTATAGCTGAATGGCCTACTTAAAGAAAACAAGAGAGTGTCATTGTCATTTAAGCATGCAGCAATACAAGCGATTAGCTGAATGGCCTACTTGGTGCAATACCCTGCTATCAGTACAAAAGCCCAGGACACTTAGTGACTTTGATGTAGAGACTGAGACATGTCGGAAGAATATGAGGGTGTGGGGAAGACAATTTACCGAGGTGCTCCCCATTATTGCACATTTTTAACCATACCAAGGACATCAACAATAGAGGGGAAACTGGATGTTCCTATCGTTTATATTCCACTCATGCTCTTTACAGCGGCGGCTTGCCATGGGAATGCTGCGGGGTGGTGAGGCGGGTGAGGGAAGGGCTTGTTGGGTTGTAGTGTAGTCTGACATATGACAGACAGGGGTATGGCAAGTAATTAAATAAATAAAACAATTTACCATGGGCGCTGCATCACCGACTCAGCAATGCAGCGTGCGTAAGGTAAAATATTTTATTTATTTAATTACTTACCTTACTCCTGTCCGTCGTTTGTGGGACTGCACTAACCCCCTCCCAGCCCCTCCCCCGACCTCCCCACCGACCCGCAGCACTGCCACGGCGAGCCGCCGCTGCTTTTGATGTGTATTAGGCTACACTATACCTGTGTATGTTGGTGTTTAATTAGAGACTGTATCCTTTACTCCTTTTGAGAAAATGTTGTCTTTTACGTGGATCTGGCCTTATCTAAATAAAGGTGTCACTGCAGTCATGTGTTTTATAGAGACCATAATTGCACTTGTGAAAACTTTACATTTACTTTCATAGTTTGTCATTGGAAACAATTCTGTCTGACATTTTCTTTTGCCTTTAGAGTCTGCCTCCTAGTGCAGTGGAAGGTGAAGAAGGCACAAGGGACACAGTAAGTAGTTTTATCCTTGAACATATACTGCTCTTATGATAACAGTAGAAAAAGTTTCCCAGTTCTTTGAATCTAAATTGCAACAGCTTAGACTTCCTAAAAGTAGAATTATTTTATAGAATTGTTTATATTCTTAAGTATCTCCAGTTAAAAAGCGACTCGATGTAATTCGTGCTCATTTTCTTCCTCTTCGCATCCTAAAAGACGCTGACTGCTTTAGCTCTTAATTCCAAATCTCTCAATCTCTGCCGCTTCACTTGTCTATTTTATCACTGCATCCTTTTCTAGAAATCTGTTGTTTTCAACAACGATGTATATACTGTAGTATACAAAAAAGTGATGGATAGAATGCTTGAACTAATTTCAGCTATTGTTAATTACCCGGGGCTAAGTATTAGCCAATCGTTATTTTGCATATCACTGGGTTTAATCTGAATTAGCATGGTGGACAAAAGAATGATCGATTGGAATGCTACACCAAGCGACTGCCAGTGGTTAGACTAATTGTAATCATTCCTTCCATCATATTTTGTGTTACATATATACTGTTACAATTTTTAGACTACTCATACACCTGTCCATTTCCTATAACCCAAATGTATTTCTTGTGGAGGTATTCTCATAGCTCGATTTCTTAAAACTATTTTCTGACTTGCACTTATGACTCCATCCCCAATGTAAGGGGGTACGGGGCATTAGAAACACAGTGACCACATCAGATAAACTTCAATGATTTGTGAAACCCAAATGCCAAATTACTCCACACATAATTTTATTTTGATGTAAATGTTAGTTATTTTTTTGTTTCTTCCAGTTACCTACAACAAATATTTCTGACCAGAAGATGGATCAGAAAATTGAGGAAAAATCATTTGAAGAGGTTAGTTTAATCAGTCTGTTGATATATGTTTGTGAAAAGCTGAAGAATATCCTGTTTGGCACTGATTTGCTCATGCTTACCTTGCTAAGAGGGAACTACCAGAAAAAGCGTTACCGAAGGTAAGTAACTTGTTCTTCAGTCAAATAAGTTTTTTACTATTTACATCCTTCTATTTCTCGAAATTCTCTTTTGGCTACTTGACTCGAGACTGCACCATCAAGGGAGAGCAGGTCAAAGACAGTGGGAACCAGTAATCACATCAGATAAAATTCAATGGATTTGAGAATACGAATTCTAAAATGAGGAAAACATGTAGTTTTACCTCCTTCTAAATGTTATTGTTTTGCTTCTTCCAGAAACCTACTTTTAATGAGGCCTACCAGAAGCTGGTTCAGGCAGCTAAGGAAACGTCATCCGATGAGGTAAGTATATTCACTCTGTTAATATATACCCGTGACTAACAGGAATTTCTTGGATTTGCTGATGCACACTTTTCAAAGCACATACAGGCTTATTTCTTATGTAACAATTCACCTTCTTAGTAAAAAGTGTTCCAGGCTTTCCACTTCGGTTATCCATTCATCCTTCAAACAGTTCTGATTTTTTTCAGCATTTGTCATTTTGGTAAGACTCTTGCCCCTCGAGTACCATTCACCCAGTTAATTTGGAGGTACATCTGCCAGGGATCATTTTTAATGTTTTCCAGCATATGGGATTTCAAAGTTACACACATTTATTTTGTTGCATATATGGCCTAGCAACCGTTGAACCATGATTTCTTTAAATATATTTTCTTTTCTATTAACCCTAATTTCTGGCTTATACTAATATGGAGTTGGCACTAACCATTTTCCGGTGCTAAAATAATTAGTTTCCCTGGTTATAGTGTTGTATTAGAACTTCACAAACGCAATATATCCCTGTATGAGAAAATATTATAAATAATCGTCAGTTCTTAGCCTCCATGACCCACACAACTTGTCGTCTTTCTAATAAAGATAATATCCGATATATCCAAGAACAATAATGAACGTGTTGTGAGGTCTTTACCACATACTTTCTAGAATTTTAAGTCTCTCCCACAGATATAGTTTCTTCATGTGCAATCTAAACATCTGCAACTCGCCCAACTTTCTCCTCAACCTCATTTAGATAAGGTCCGATCTATCCTTGACTAGTGCTGAACTTGATGTGAGGGGATTAGTGCATACGTGCCATGTTTTTCCTCTGTAACTGATGTGGCATTTGTACAACAAAAATTTGATTCTGACTTTCTCTTTTACAATAAGAACACCCATCCTAGTGCTGTGGAAAGCAATGAGGCCATCCAGGACAAAGTAAGTAGTTATGGTTTGGGATAATAAAATCCAAAAAGCTCTTCCCTTCTCAGTGTGGGCTTGGCACACTGGAGAGAATTTACCCAAAGCAGAACACAATTCTATAACTGTTCGTTTTGTACCCTATCTCCATTCAAGAAACTGATGAATGTCATTTGTGCTTATTGCCTTCCACCTGCAACCCTTGAAGACTCACTCCTTGAGCTTTATGTTCTCAACTTTCCCCTTTCCATGCATTTCTACTTAAACACTTCATCCACATTCTGTATAAACAAATATTATAAACTTTTCCCAGCTTTTACTGGACTTTGTGGACACTGCTGATTTCACTAAATAATTCCTTACTAGATAATTCTTTGAATGATCGTACAGCGGTCCATTTACTATCAGCTAGAGCAATTTCTTGTGGGAGGGTTAACATCACTCCATTTCTCGAAATGTTCTTGTATTTGCCATCCATGGCTCCTATCCCAATGTCAACGTGATCAAGGACCATAGAAACTTACGAATCACATCAATTAGAGCGTTATGGATTTGTGAAAATGAATTTTAAAATGGTATAGCTGAATGGCCTACTTAAAGAAAACAAGAGAGTGTCATTGTCATTTAAGCATGCAGCAATACAAGCGATTAGCTGAATGGCCTACTTGGTGCAATACCCTGCTATCAGTACAAAAGCCCAGGACACTTAGTGACTTTGATGTAGAGACTGAGACATGTCGGAAGAATATGAGGGTGTGGGGAAGACAATTTACCGAGGTGCTCCCCATTATTGCACATTTTTAACCATACCAAGGACATCAACAATAGAGGGGAAACTGGATGTTCCTATCGTTTATATTCCACTCATGCTCTTTACAGCGGCGGCTTGCCATGGGAATGCTGCGGGGTGGTGAGGCGGGTGAGGGAAGGGCTTGTTGGGTTGTAGTGTAGTCTGACATATGACAGACAGGGGTATGGCAAGTAATTAAATAAATAAAACAATTTACCATGGGCGCTGCATCACCGACTCAGCAATGCAGCGTGCGTAAGGTAAAATATTTTATTTATTTAATTACTTACCTTACTCCTGTCCGTCGTTTGTGGGACTGCACTAACCCCCTCCCAGCCCCTCCCCCGACCTCCCCACCGACCCGCAGCACTGCCACGGCGAGCCGCCGCTGCTTTTGATGTGTATTAGGCTACACTATACCTGTGTATGTTGGTGTTTAATTAGAGACTGTATCCTTTACTCCTTTTGAGAAAATGTTGTCTTTTACGTGGATCTGGCCTTATCTAAATAAAGGTGTCACTGCAGTCATGTGTTTTATAGAGACCATAATTGCACTTGTGAAAACTTTACATTTACTTTCATAGTTTGTCATTGGAAACAATTCTGTCTGACATTTTCTTTTGCCTTTAGAGTCTGCCTCCTAGTGCAGTGGAAGGTGAAGAAGGCACAAGGGACACAGTAAGTAGTTTTATCCTTGAACATATACTGCTCTTATGATAACAGTAGAAAAAGTTTCCCAGTTCTTTGAATCTAAATTGCAACAGCTTAGACTTCCTAAAAGTAGAATTATTTTATAGAATTGTTTATATTCTTAAGTATCTCCAGTTAAAAAGCGACTCGATGTAATTCGTGCTCATTTTCTTCCTCTTCGCATCCTAAAAGACGCTGACTGCTTTAGCTCTTAATTCCAAATCTCTCAATCTCTGCCGCTTCACTTGTCTATTTTATCACTGCATCCTTTTCTAGAAATCTGTTGTTTTCAACAACGATGTATATACTGTAGTATACAAAAAAGTGATGGATAGAATGCTTGAACTAATTTCAGCTATTGTTAATTACCCGGGGCTAAGTATTAGCCAATCGTTATTTTGCATATCACTGGGTTTAATCTGAATTAGCATGGTGGACAAAAGAATGATCGATTGGAATGCTACACCAAGCGACTGCCAGTGGTTAGACTAATTGTAATCATTCCTTCCATCATATTTTGTGTTACATATATACTGTTACAATTTTTAGACTACTCATACACCTGTCCATTTCCTATAACCCAAATGTATTTCTTGTGGAGGTATTCTCATAGCTCGATTTCTTAAAACTATTTTCTGACTTGCACTTATGACTCCATCCCCAATGTAAGGGGGTACGGGGCATTAGAAACACAGTGACCACATCAGATAAACTTCAATGATTTGTGAAACCCAAATGCCAAATTACTCCACACATAATTTTATTTTGATGTAAATGTTAGTTATTTTTTTGTTTCTTCCAGTTACCTACAACAAATATTTCTGACCAGAAGATGGATCAGAAAATTGAGGAAAAATCATTTGAAGAGGTTAGTTTAATCAGTCTGTTGATATATGTTTGTGAAAAGCTGAAGAATATCCTGTTTGGCACTGATTTGCTCATGCTTACCTTGCTAAGAGGGAACTACCAGAAAAAGCGTTACCGAAGGTAAGTAACTTGTTCTTCAGTCAAATAAGTTTTTTACTATTTACATCCTTCTATTTCTCGAAATTCTCTTTTGGCTACTTGACTCGAGACTGCACCATCAAGGGAGAGCAGGTCAAAGACAGTGGGAACCAGTAATCACATCAGATAAAATTCAATGGATTTGAGAATACGAATTCTAAAATGAGGAAAACATGTAGTTTTACCTCCTTCTAAATGTTATTGTTTTGCTTCTTCCAGAAACCTACTTTTAATGAGGCCTACCAGAAGCTGGTTCAGGCAGCTAAGGAAACGTCATCCGATGAGGTAAGTATATTCACTCTGTTAATATATACCCGTGACTAACAGGAATTTCTTGGATTTGCTGATGCACACTTTTCAAAGCACATACAGGCTTATTTCTTATGTAACAATTCACCTTCTTAGTAAAAAGTGTTCCAGGCTTTCCACTTCGGTTATCCATTCATCCTTCAAACAGTTCTGATTTTTTTCAGCATTTGTCATTTTGGTAAGACTCTTGCCCCTCGAGTACCATTCACCCAGTTAATTTGGAGGTACATCTGCCAGGGATCATTTTTAATGTTTTCCAGCATATGGGATTTCAAAGTTACACACATTTATTTTGTTGCATATATGGCCTAGCAACCGTTGAACCATGATTTCTTTAAATATATTTTCTTTTCTATTAACCCTAATTTCTGGCTTATACTAATATGGAGTTGGCACTAACCATTTTCCGGTGCTAAAATAATTAGTTTCCCTGGTTATAGTGTTGTATTAGAACTTCACAAACGCAATATATCCCTGTATGAGAAAATATTATAAATAATCGTCAGTTCTTAGCCTCCATGACCCACACAACTTGTCGTCTTTCTAATAAAGATAATATCCGATATATCCAAGAACAATAATGAACGTGTTGTGAGGTCTTTACCACATACTTTCTAGAATTTTAAGTCTCTCCCACAGATATAGTTTCTTCATGTGCAATCTAAACATCTGCAACTCGCCCAACTTTCTCCTCAACCTCATTTAGATAAGGTCCGATCTATCCTTGACTAGTGCTGAACTTGATGTGAGGGGATTAGTGCATACGTGCCATGTTTTTCCTCTGTAACTGATGTGGCATTTGTACAACAAAAATTTGATTCTGACTTTCTCTTTTACAATAAGAACACCCATCCTAGTGCTGTGGAAAGCAATGAGGCCATCCAGGACAAAGTAAGTAGTTATGGTTTGGGATAATAAAATCCAAAAAGCTCTTCCCTTCTCAGTGTGGGCTTGGCACACTGGAGAGAATTTACCCAAAGCAGAACACAATTCTATAACTGTTCGTTTTGTACCCTATCTCCATTCAAGAAACTGATGAATGTCATTTGTGCTTATTGCCTTCCACCTGCAACCCTTGAAGACTCACTCCTTGAGCTTTATGTTCTCAACTTTCCCCTTTCCATGCATTTCTACTTAAACACTTCATCCACATTCTGTATAAACAAATATTATAAACTTTTCCCAGCTTTTACTGGACTTTGTGGACACTGCTGATTTCACTAAATAATTCCTTACTAGATAATTCTTTGAATGATCGTACAGCGGTCCATTTACTATCAGCTAGAGCAATTTCTTGTGGGAGGGTTAACATCACTCCATTTCTCGAAATGTTCTTGTGTTTGCCATCCATGGCTCCTATCCCAATGTCAACGTGATCAAGGACCATAGAAACTTACGAATCACATCAATTAGAGCGTTATGGATTTGTGAAAATGAATTTTAAAATGGTATAGCTGAATGGCCTACTTAAAGAAAACAAGAGAGTGTCATTGTCATTTAAGCATGCAGCAATACAAGCGATTAGCTGAATGGCCTACTTGGTGCAATACCCTGCTATCAGGACAAAAGCCCAGGACACTTAGTGACTTTGATGTAGAGACTGAGACATGTCGGAAGAATATGAGGGTGTGGGGAAGACAATTTACCGAGGTGCACCCCATTATTGCACATTTTTAACCATACCAAGGACATCAACAAGAGAGGGGAAACTGGATGTTCCTATCGTTTATATTCCACTCATGCTCTTTACAGCGGCGGCTTGCCATGGGAATGCTGCGGGGTGGTGAGGCGGGTGAGGGAAGGGCTTGTTGGGGGGTAGTGTAGTCCGACATATGACAGACAGGGGTAAGGTAAGTAATTAAATAAATAAAACAATTTACCATGGGCGCTGCATCGCCGACTCAGCAATGCAGCGTGCGTAAGGTAAAATATTTTATTTATTTAATTACTTACCTTACTCCTGTCCGTCGTTTGTCGGACTGCACTAACCCCCTCCCAGCCCCTCCCCCGACCTCCCCACCGACCCGCAGCACTGCCACGGCGAGCCGCCGCTGCTTTTGATGTGTATCAGGCTACACTATACCTGTGTATGTTGGTGTTTAATTAGAGACTGTATCCTTTACTCCTTTTGAGAAAATGTTGTCTTTTACGTGGATCTGGCCTTATCTAAATAAAGGTGTCACTGCAGTCATGTGTTTTATAGAGACCATAATTGCACTTGTGAAAACTTTACATTTACTTTCATAGTTTGTCATTAGAAACAATTCTGTCTGACATTTTCTTTTGCCTTTAGAGTCTGCCTCCTAGTGCAGTGGAAGGTGAAGAAGGCACAAGGGACACAGTAAGTAGTTTTATCCTTGAACATATACTGCTCTTATGATAACAGTAGAAAAAGTTTCCCAGTTCTTTGAATCTAAATTGCAACAGCTTAGACTTCCTAAAAGTAGAATTATTTTATAGAATTGTTTATATTCTTAAGTATCTCCAGTTAAAAAGCGACTCGATGTAATTCGTGCTCATTTTCTTCCTCTTCGCATCCTAAAAGACGCTGACTGCTTTAGCTCTTAATTCCAAATCTCTCAATCTCTGCCGCTTCACTTGTCTATTTTATCACTGCATCCTTTTCTAGAAATCTGTTATTTTCAACAACGATGTATATACTGTAGTATACAAAAAAGTGATGGATAGAATGCTTGAACTAATTTCAGCTATTGTTAATTACCCGGGGCTAAGTATTAGCCAATCGTTATTTTGCATATCACTGGGTTTAATCTGAATTAGCATGGTGGACAAAAGAATGATCGATTGGAATGCTACACCAAGCGACTGCCAGTGGTTAGACTAATTGTAATCATTCCTTCCATCATATTTTGTGTTACATATATACTGTTACAATTTTTAGACTACTCATACACCTGTCCATTTCCTATAACCCAAATGTATTTCTTGTGGAGGTATTCTCATAGCTCGATTTCTTAAAACTATTTTCTGACTTGCACTTATGACTCCATCCCCAATGTAAGGGGGTACGGGGCATTAGAAACACAGTGACCACATCAGATAAACTTCAATGATTTGTGAAACCCAAATGCCAAATTACTCCACACATAATTTTATTTTGATGTAAATGTTAGTTATTTTTTTGTTTCTTCCAGTTACCTACAACAAATATTTCTGACCAGAAGATGGATCAGAAAATTGAGGAAAAATCATTTGAAGAGGTTAGTTTAATCAGTCTGTTGATATATGTTTGTGAAAAGCTGAAGAATATCCTGTTTGGCACTGATTTTCTCATGCTTACCTTGCTAAGAGGGAACTACCAGAAAAAGCGTTACCGAAGGTAAGTAACTTGTTCTTCAGTCAAATAAGTTTTTTACTATTTACATCCTTCTATTTCTCGAAATTCTCTTTTGGCTACTTGACTCGAGACTGCACCATCAAGGGAGAGCAGGTCAAAGACAGTGGGAACCAGTAATCACATCAGATAAAATTCAATGGATTTGAGAATACGAATTCTAAAATGAGGAAAACATGTAGTTTTACCTCCTTCTAAATGTTATTGTTTTGCTTCTTCCAGAAACCTACTTTTAATGAGGCCTACCAGAAGCTGGTTCAGGCAGCTAAGGAAACGTCATCCGATGAGGTAAGTATATTCCCTCTGTTAATATATACCCGTGACTAACAGGAATTTCTTGGATTTGCTGATGCACACTTTTCAAAGCACATACAGGCTTATTTCTTATGTAACAATTCACCTTCTTAGTAAAAAGTGTTCCAGGCTTTCCACTTCGGTTATCCATTCATCCTTCAAACAGTTCTGATTTTTTTCAGCATTTGTCATTTTGGTAAGACTCTTGCCCCTCGAGTACCATTCACCCAGTTAATTTGGAGGTACATCTGCCAGGGATCATTTTTAATGTTTTCCAGCATATGGGATTTCAAAGTTACACACATTTATTTTGTTGCATATATGGCCTAGCAACCGTTGAACCATGATTTCTTTAAATATATTTTCTTTTCTATTAACCCTAATTTCTGGCTTATACTAATATGGAGTTGGCACTAACCATTTTCCGGTGCTAAAATAATTAGTTTCCCTGGTTATAGTGTTGTATTAGAACTTCACAAACGCAATATATCCCTGTATGAGAAAATATTATAAATAATCGTCAGTTCTTAGCCTCCATGACCCACACAACTTGTCGTCTTTCTAATAAAGATAATATCCGATATATCCAAGAACAATAATGAACGTGTTGTGAGGTCTTTACCACATACTTTCTAGAATTTTAAGTCTCTCCCACAGATATAGTTTCTTCATGTGCAATCTAAACATCTGCAACTCGCCCAACTTTCTCCTCAACCTCATTTAGATAAGGTCCGATCTATCCTTGACTAGTGCTGAACTTGATGTGAGGGGATTAGTGCATACGTGCCATGTTTTTCCTCTGTAACTGATGTGGCATTTGTACAACAAAAATTTGATTCTGACTTTCTCTTTTACAATAAGAACACCCATCCTAGTGCTGTGGAAAGCAATGAGGCCATCCAGGACAAAGTAAGTAGTTATGGTTTGGGATAATAAAATCCAAAAAGCTCTTCCCTTCTCAGTGTGGGCTTGGCACACTGGAGAGAATTTACCCAAAGCAGAACACAATTCTATAACTGTTCGTTTTGTACCCTATCTCCATTCAAGAAACTGATGAATGTCATTTGTGCTTATTGCCTTCCACCTGCAACCCTTGAAGACTCACTCCTTGAGCTTTATGTTCTCAACTTTCCCCTTTCCATGCATTTCTACTTAAACACTTCATCCACATTCTGTATAAACAAATATTATAAACTTTTCCCAGCTTTTACTGGACTTTGTGGACACTGCTGATTTCACTAAATAATTCCTTACTAGATAATTCTTTGAATGATCGTACAGCGGTCCATTTACTATCAGCTAGAGCAATTTCTTGTGGGAGGGTTAACATCACTCCATTTCTCGAAATGTTCTTGTGTTTGCCATCCATGGCTCCTATCCCAATGTCAACGTGATCAAGGACCATAGAAACTTACGAATCACATCAATTAGAGCGTTATGGATTTGTGAAAATGAATTTTAAAATGGTATAGCTGAATGGCCTACTTAAAGAAAACAAGAGAGTGTCATTGTCATTTAAGCATGCAGCAATACAAGCGATTAGCTGAATGGCCTACTTGGTGCAATACCCTGCTATCAGGACAAAAGCCCAGGACACTTAGTGACTTTGATGTAGAGACTGAGACATGTCGGAAGAATATGAGGGTGTGGGGAAGACAATTTACCGAGGTGCACCCCATTATTGCACATTTTTAACCATACCAAGGACATCAACAAGAGAGGGGAAACTGGATGTTCCTATCGTTTATATTCCACTCATGCTCTTTACAGCGGCGGCTTGCCATGGGAATGCTGCGGGGTGGTGAGGCGGGTGAGGGAAGGGCTTGTTGGGGGGTAGTGTAGTCCGACATATGACAGACAGGGGTAAGGTAAGTAATTAAATAAATAAAACAATTTACCATGGGCGCTGCATCACCGACTCAGCAATGCAGCGTGCGTAAGGTAAAATATTTTATTTATTTAATTACTTACCTTACTCCTGTCCGTCGTTTGTCGGACTGCACTAACCCCCTCCCAGCCCCTCCCCCGACCTCCCCACCGACCCGCAGCACTGCCACGGCGAGCCGCCGCTGCTTTTGATGTGTATCAGGCTACACTATACCTGTGTATGTTGGTGTTTAATTAGAGACTGTATCCTTTACTCCTTTTGAGAAAATGTTGTCTTTTACGTGGATCTGGCCTTATCTAAATAAAGGTGTCACTGCAGTCATGTGTTTTATAGAGACCATAATTGCACTTGTGAAAACTTTACATTTACTTTCATAGTTTGTCATTAGAAACAATTCTGTCTGACATTTTCTTTTGCCTTTAGAGTCTGCCTCCTAGTGCAGTGGAAGGTGAAGAAGGCACAAGGGACACAGTAAGTAGTTTTATCCTTGAACATATACTGCTCTTATGATAACAGTAGAAAAAGTTTCCCAGTTCTTTGAATCTAAATTGCAACAGCTTAGACTTCCTAAAAGTAGAATTATTTTATAGAATTGTTTATATTCTTAAGTATCTCCAGTTAAAAAGCGACTCGATGTAATTCGTGCTCATTTTCTTCCTCTTCGCATCCTAAAAGACGCTGACTGCTTTAGCTCTTAATTCCAAATCTCTCAATCTCTGCCGCTTCACTTGTCTATTTTATCACTGCATCCTTTTCTAGAAATCTGTTATTTTCAACAACGATGTATATACTGTAGTATACAAAAAAGTGATGGATAGAATGCTTGAACTAATTTCAGCTATTGTTAATTACCCGGGGCTAAGTATTAGCCAATCGTTATTTTGCATATCACTGGGTTTAATCTGAATTAGCATGGTGGACAAAAGAATGATCGATTGGAATGCTACACCAAGCGACTGCCAGTGGTTAGACTAATTGTAATCATTCCTTCCATCATATTTTGTGTTACATATATACTGTTACAATTTTAGACTACTCATACACCTGTCCATTTCCTATAACCCAAATGTATTTCTTGTGGAGGTATTCTCATAGCTCGATTTCTTAAAACTATTTTCTGACTTGCACTTATGACTCCATCCCCAATGTAAGGGGATACGGGGCATTAGAAACACAGTGACCACATCAGATAAACTTCAATGATTTGTGAAACCCAAATGCCAAATTACTCCACACATAATTTTATTTTGATGTAAATGTTAGTTATTTTTTTGTTTCTTCCAGTTACCTACAACAAATATTTCTGACCAGAAGATGGATCAGAAAATTGAGGAAAAATCATTTGAAGAGGTTAGTTTAATCAGTCTGTTGATATATGTTTGTGAAAAGCTGAAGAATATCCTGTTTGGCACTGATTTGCTCATGCTTACCTTGCTAAGAGGGAACTACCAAAAAAAGCGTTACCGAAGGTAAGTAACTTGTTCTTCAGTCAAATAAGTTTTTTACTATTTACATCCTTCTATTTCTCGAAATTCTCTTTTGGCTACTTGACTCGAGACTGCACCATCAAGGGAGAGCAGGTCAAAGACAGTGGGAACCAGTAATCACATCAGATAAAATTCAATGGATTTGAGAATACGAATTCTAAAATGAGGAAAACATGTAGTTTTACCTCCTTCTAAATGTTATTGTTTTGCTTCTTCCAGAAACCTACTTTTAATGAGGCCTACCAGAAGCTGGTTCAGGCAGCTAAGGAAACGTCATCCGATGAGGTAAGTATATTCACTCTGTTAATATATACCCGTGACTAACAGGAATTTCTTGGATTTGCTGATGCACACTTTTCAAAGCACATACAGGCTTATTTCTTATGTAACAATTCACCTTCTTAGTAAAAAGTGTTCCAGGCTTTCCACTTCGGTTATCCATTCATCCTTCAAACAGTTCTGATTTTTTTCAGCATTTGTCATTTTGGTAATACTCTTGCGCCTCGAGTACCATTCACCCAGTTAATTTGGAGGTACATCTGCCAGGGATCATTTTTTATGTTTTCCAGCATATGGGATTTCAAAGTTACACACATTTATTTTGTTGCATATATGGCCTAGCAACCGTTGAACCATGATTTCTTTAAATATATTTTCTTTTCTATTAACCCTAATTTCTGGCTTATACTAATATGGAGTTGGCACTAACCATTTTCCGGTGCTAAAATAATTAGTTTCCCTGGTTATAGTGTTGTATTAGAACTTCACAAACGCAATATATCCCTGTATGAGAAAATATTATAAATAATCGTCACTTCTTAGCCTCCATGACCCACACAACTTGTCGTCTTTCTAATAAAGATAATATCCGATATATCCAAGAACAATAATGAATGTGTTGTGAGGTCTTTACCACATACTTTCTAGAATTTTAAGTCTCTCCCACAGATATAGTTTCTTCATGTGCAATCTAAACATCTGCAACTCGCCCAACTTTCTCCTCAACCTCATTTAGATAAGGTCCGATCTATCCTTGACTAGTGCTGAACTTGATGTGAGGGGATTAGTGCATACGTGCCATGTTTTTCCTCTGTAACTGATGTGGCATTTGTACAACAAAAATTTGATTCTGACTTTCTCTTTTACAATTAGAACACCCATCCTAGTGCTGTGGAAAGCAATGAGGCCATCCAGGACAAAGTAAGTAGTTATGGTTTGGGATAATAAAATCCAAAAAGCTCTTCCCTTCTCAGTGTGGGCTTGGCACACTGGAGAGAATTTACCCAAAGCAGAACACAATTCTATAACTGTTCGTTTTGTACCCTATCTCCATTCACGAAACTGATGAATGTCATTTGTGCTTATTGCCTTCCACCTGCAACCCTTGAAGACTCACTCCTTGAGCTTTATGTTCTCAACTTTCCCCTTTCCATGCATTTCTACTTAAACACTTCATCCACATGCTGTATAAACAAATATTATAAACTTTTCCCAGCTTTTACTGGACTTTGTGGACACTGCTGATTTCACTAAATAATTCCTTACTAGATAATTCTTTGAATGATCGTACAGCGGTCCATTTACTATCAGCTAGAGCAATTTCTTGTGGGAGGGTTAACATCACTCCATTTCTCGAAATGTTCTTGTGTTTGCCATCCATGGCTCCTATCCCAATGTCAACGTGATCAAGGACCATAGAAACTTATGAATCACATCAATTAGAGCGTTATGGATTTGTGAAAATGAATTTTAAAATGGTATAGCTGAATGGCCTACTTAAAGAAAACAAGAGAGTGTCATTGTCATTTAAGCATGCAGCAATACAAGCGATTAGCTGAATGGCCTACTTGGTGCAATACCCTGCTATCAGGACAAAAGCCCAGGACACTTAGTGACTTTGATGTAGAGACTGAGACATGTCGGAAGAATATGAGGGTGTGGGGAAGACAATTTACCGAGGTGCACCCCATTATTGCACATTTTTAACCATACCAAGGACATCAACAATAGAGGGGAAACTGGATGTTCCTATCGTTTATATTCCACTCATGCTCTTTACAGCGGCGGCTTGCCATGGGAATGCTGCGGGGTGGTGAGGCGGGTGAGGGAAGGGCTTGTTGGGGGGTAGTGTAGTCCGACATATGACAGACAGGGGTAAGATAAGTAATTAAATAAATAAAACAATTTACCTTGGGCGCTGCATCACCGACTCAGCAATGCAGCGTGCGTAAGGTAAAATATTTTATTTATTTAATTACTTACCTTACTCCTGTCCGTCGTTTGTCGGACTGCACTAACCCCCTCCCAGCCCCTCCCCCGACCTCCCCACCGACCCGCAGCACTGCCACGGCGAGCCGCCGCTGCTTTTGATGTGTATCAGGCTACACTATACCTGTGTATGTTGGTGTTTAATTAGAGACTGTATCCTTTACTCCTTTTGAGGTGTCACTGCAGTCATGTGTTTTATAGAGACCATAATTGCACTTGTGAAAACTTTACATTTACTTTCATAGTTTGTCATTGGAAAGAATTCTGTCTGACATTTTCTTTTGCCTTTAGAGTCTGCCTCCTAGTGCAGTGGAAGGTGAAGAAGGCACAAGGGACACAGTAAGTAGTTTTATCCTTGAACATATACTGCTCTTATGATAACAGTAGAAAAAGTTTCCCAGTTCTTTGAATCTAAATTGCAACAGCTTAGACTTCCTAAAAGTAGAATTATTTTATAGAATTGTTGATATTCTTAAGTATCTCCAGTTAAAAAGCGACTCGATGTAATTCGTGCTCATTTTCTTCCTCTTCGCATCCTAAAAGACGCTGACTGCTTTAGCTCTTAATTCCAAATCTCTCAATCTCTGCCGCTTCACTTGTCTATTTTATCACTGCATCCTTTTCTAGAAATCTGTTGTTTTCAACAACGATGTATATACTGTAGTATACAAAAAAGTGATGGATAGAATGCTTGAACTAATTTCAGCTATTGTTAATTACCCGGGGCTAAGTATTAGCCAATCGTTATTTTGCATATCACTGGGTTTAATCTGAATTAGCATGGTGGACAAAAGAATGATCGATTGGAATGCTACACCAAGCGACTGCCAGTGGTTAGACTAATTGTAATCATTCCTTCCATCATATTTTGTGTTACATATATACTGTTACAATTTTTAGACTACTCATACACCTGTCCATTTCCTATAACCCAAATGTATTTCTGGTGGAGGTATTCTCATAGCTCGATTTCTTAAAACTATTTTCTGACTTGCACTTATGACTCCATCCCCAATGTAAGGGGGTACGGGGCATTAGAAACACAGTGACCACATCAGATAAACTTCAATGATTTGTGAAACCCAAATGCCAAATTACTCCACACATAATTTTATTTTGATGTAAATGTTAGTTATTTTTTTGTTTCTTCCAGTTACCTACAACAAATATTTCTGACCAGAAGATGGATCAGAAAATTGAGGAAAAATCATTTGAAGAGGTTAGTTTAATCAGTCTGTTGATATATGTTTGTGAAAAGCTGAAGAATATCCTGTTTGGCACTGATTTGCTCATGCTTACCTTGCTAAGAGGGAACTACCAGAAAAAGCGTTACCGAAGGTAAGTAACTTGTTCTTCAGTCAAATAAGTTTTTTACTATTTACATCCTTCTATTTCTCGAAATTCTCTTTTGGCTACTTGACTCGAGACTGCACCATCAAGGGAGAGCAGGTCAAAGACAGTGGGAACCAGTAATCACATCAGATAAAATTCAATGGATTTGAGAATACGAATTCTAAAATGAGGAAAACATGTAGTTTTACCTCCTTCTAAATGTTATTGTTTTGCTTCTTCCAGAAACCTACTTTTAATGAGGCCTACCAGAAGCTGGTTCAGGCAGCTAAGGAAACGTCATCCGATGAGGTAAGTATATTCCCTCTGTTAATATATACCCGTGACTAACAGGAATTTCTTGGATTTGCTGATGCACACTTTTCAAAGCACATACAGGCTTATTTCTTATGTAACAATTCACCTTCTTAGTAAAAAGTGTTCCAGGCTTTCCACTTCGGTTATCCATTCATCCTTCAAACAGTTCTGATTTTTTTCAGCATTTGTCATTTTGGTAAGACTCTTGCCCCTCGAGTACCATTCACCCAGTTAATTTGGAGGTACATCTGCCAGGGATCATTTTTAATGTTTTCCAGCATATGGGATTTCAAAGTTACACACATTTATTTTGTTGCATATATGGCCTAGCAACCGTTGAACCATGATTTCTTTAAATATATTTTCTTTTCTATTAACCCTAATTTCTGGCTTATACTAATATGGAGTTGGCACTAACCATTTTCCGGTGCTAAAATAATTAGTTTCCCTGGTTATAGTGTTGTATTAGAACTTCACAAACGCAATATATCCCTGTATGAGAAAATATTATAAATAATCGTCAGTTCTTAGCCTCCATGACCCACACAACTTGTCGTCTTTCTAATAAAGATAATATCCGATATATCCAAGAACAATAATGAACGTGTTGTGAGGTCTTTACCACATACTTTCTAGAATTTTAAGTCTCTCCCACAGATATAGTTTCTTCATGTGCAATCTAAACATCTGCAACTCGCCCAACTTTCTCCTCAACCTCATTTAGATAAGGTCCGATCTATCCTTGACTAGTGCTGAACTTGATGTGAGGGGATTAGTGCATACGTGCCATGTTTTTCCTCTGTAACTGATGTGGCATTTGTACAACAAAAATTTGATTCTGACTTTCTCTTTTACAATAAGAACACCCATCCTAGTGCTGTGGAAAGCAATGAGGCCATCCAGGACAAAGTAAGTAGTTATGGTTTGGGATAATAAAATCCAAAAAGCTCTTCCCTTCTCAGTGTGGGCTTGGCACACTGGAGAGAATTTACCCAAAGCAGAACACAATTCTATAACTGTTCGTTTTGTACCCTATCTCCATTCAAGAAACTGATGAATGTCATTTGTGCTTATTGCCTTCCACCTGCAACCCTTGAAGACTCACTCCTTGAGCTTTATGTTCTCAACTTTCCCCTTTCCATGCATTTCTACTTAAACACTTCATCCACATTCTGTATAAACAAATATTATAAACTTTTCCCAGCTTTTACTGGACTTTGTGGACACTGCTGATTTCACTAAATAATTCCTTACTAGATAATTCTTTGAATGATCGTACAGCGGTCCATTTACTATCAGCTAGAGCAATTTCTTGTGGGAGGGTTAACATCACTCCATTTCTCGAAATGTTCTTGTGTTTGCCATCCATGGCTCCTATCCCAATGTCAACGTGATCAAGGACCATAGAAACTTACGAATCACATCAATTAGAGCGTTATGGATTTGTGAAAATGAATTTTAAAATGGTATAGCTGAATGGCCTACTTAAAGAAAACAAGAGAGTGTCATTGTCATTTAAGCATGCAGCAATACAAGCGATTAGCTGAATGGCCTACTTGGTGCAATACCCTGCTATCAGGACAAAAGCCCAGGACACTTAGTGACTTTGATGTAGAGACTGAGACATGTCGGAAGAATATGAGGGTGTGGGGAAGACAATTTACCGAGGTGCACCCCATTATTGCACATTTTTAACCATACCAAGGACATCAACAAGAGAGGGGAAACTGGATGTTCCTATCGTTTATATTCCACTCATGCTCTTTACAGCGGCGGCTTGCCATGGGAATGCTGCGGGGTGGTGAGGCGGGTGAGGGAAGGGCTTGTTGGGGGGTAGTGTAGTCCGACATATGACAGACAGGGGTAAGGTAAGTAATTAAATAAATAAAACAATTTACCATGGGCGCTGCATCACCGACTCAGCAATGCAGCGTGCGTAAGGTAAAATATTTTATTTATTTAATTACTTACCTTACTCCTGTCCGTCGTTTGTCGGACTGCACTAACCCCCTCCCAGCCCCTCCCCCGACCTCCCCACCGACCCGCAGCACTGCCACGGCGAGCCACCGCTGCTTTTGATGTGTATCAGGCTACACTATACCTGTGTATGTTGGTGTTTAATTAGAGACTGTATCCTTTACTCCTTTTGAGAAAATGTTGTCTTTTACGTGGATCTGGCCTTATCTAAATAAAGGTGTCACTGCAGTCATGTGTTTTATAGAGACCATAATTGCACTTGTGAAAACTTTACATTTACTTTCATAGTTTGTCATTAGAAACAATTCTGTCTGACATTTTCTTTTGCCTTTAGAGTCTGCCTCCTAGTGCAGTGGAAGGTGAAGAAGGCACAAGGGACACAGTAAGTAGTTTTATCCTTGAACATATACTGCTTTTATGATAACAGTAGAAAAAGTTTCCCAGTTCTTTGAATCTAAATTGCAACAGCTTAGACTTCCTAAAAGTAGAATTATTTTATAGAATTGTTTATATTCTTAAGTATCTCCAGTTAAAAAGCGACTCGATGTAATTCGTGCTCATTTTCTTCCTCTTCGCATCCTAAAAGACGCTGACTGCTTTAGCTCTTAATTCCAAATCTCTCAATCTCTGCCGCTTCACTTGTCTATTTTATCACTGCATCCTTTTCTAGAAATCTGTTATTTTCAACAACGATGTATATACTGTAGTATACAAAAAAGTGATGGATAGAATGCTTGAACTAATTTCAGCTATTGTTAATTACCCGGGGCTAAGTATTAGCCAATCGTTATTTTGCATATCACTGGGTTTAATCTGAATTAGCATGGTGGACAAAAGAATGATCGATTGGAATGCTACACCAAGCGACTGCCAGTGGTTAGACTAATTGTAATCATTCCTTCCATCATATTTTGTGTTACATATATACTGTTACAATTTTAGACTACTCATACACCTGTCCATTTCCTATAACCCAAATGTATTTCTTGTGGAGGTATTCTCATAGCTCGATTTCTTAAAACTATTTTCTGACTTGCACTTATGACTCCATCCCCAATGTAAGGGGGTACGGGGCATTAGAAACACAGTGACCACATCAGATAAACTTCAATGATTTGTGAAACCCAAATGCCAAATTACTCCACACATAATTTTATTTTGATGTAAATGTTAGTTATTTTTTTGTTTCTTCCAGTTACCTACAACAAATATTTCTGACCAGAAGATGGATCAGAAAATTGAGGAAAAATCATTTGAAGAGGTTAGTTTAATCAGTCTGTTGATATATGTTTGTGAAAAGCTGAAGAATATCCTGTTTGGCACTGATTTGCTCATGCTTACCTTGCTAAGAGGGAACTACCAGAAAAAGCGTTACCGAAGGTAAGTAACTTGTTCTTCAGTCAAATAAGTTTTTTACTATTTACATCCTTCTATTTCTCGAAATTCTCTTTTGGCTACTTGACTCGAGACTGCACCATCAAGGGAGAGCAGGTCAAAGACAGTGGGAACCAGTAATCACATCAGATAAAATTCAATGGATTTGAGAATACGAATTCTAAAATGAGGAAAACATGTAGTTTTACCTCCTTCTAAATGTTATTGTTTTGCTTCTTCCAGAAACCTACTTTTAATGAGGCCTACCAGAAGCTGGTTCAGGCAGCTAAGGAAACGTCATCCGATGAGGTAAGTATATTCACTCTGTTAATATATACCCGTGACTAACAGGAATTTCTTGGATTTGCTGATGCACACTTTTCAAAGCACATACAGGCTTATTTCTTATGTAACAATTCACCTTCTTAGTAAAAAGTGTTCCAGGCTTTCCACTTCGGTTATCCATTCATCCTTCAAACAGTTCTGATTTTTTTCAGCATTTGTCATTTTGGTAATACTCTTGCGCCTCGAGTACCATTCACCCAGTTAATTTGGAGGTACATCTGCCAGGGATCATTTTTAATGTTTTCCAGCATATGGGATTTCAAAGTTACACACATTTATTTTGTTGCATATATGGCCTAGCAACCGTTGAACCATGATTTCTTTAAATATATTTTCTTTTCTATTAACCCTAATTTCTGGCTTATACTAATATGGAGTTGGCACTAACCATTTTCCGGTGCTAAAATAATTAGTTTCCCTGGTTATAGTGTTGTATTAGAACTTCACAAACGCAATATATCCCTGTATGAGAAAATATTATAAATAATCGTCACTTCTTAGCCTCCATGACCCACACAACTTGTCGTCTTTCTAATAAAGATAATATCCGATATATCCAAGAACAATAATGAACGTGTTGTGAGGTCTTTACCACATACTTTCTAGAATTTTAAGTCTCTCCCACAGATATAGTTTCTTCATGTGCAATCTAAACATCTGCAACTCGCCCAACTTTCTCCTCAACCTCATTTAGATAAGGTCCGATCTATCCTTGACTAGTGCTGAACTTGATGTGAGGGGATTAGTGCATACGTGCCATGTTTTTCCTCTGTAACTGATGTGGCATTTGTACAACAAAAATTTGAATCTGACTTTCTCTTTTACAATTAGAACACCCATCCTAGTGCTGTGGAAAGCAATGAGGCCATCCAGGACAAAGTAAGTAGTTATGGTTTGGGATAATAAAATCCAAAAAGCTCTTCCCTTCTCAGTGTGGGCTTGGCACACTGGAGAGAATTTACCCAAAGCAGAACACAATTCTATAACTGTTCGTTTTGTACCCTATCTCCATTCACGAAACTGATGAATGTCATTTGTGCTTATTGCCTTCCACCTGCAACCCTTGAAGACTCACTCCTTGAGCTTTATGTTCTCAACTTTCCCCTTTCCATGCATTTCTACTTAAACACTTCATCCACATGCTGTATAAACAAATATTATAAACTTTTCCCAGCTTTTACTGGACTTTGTGGACACTGCTGATTTCACTAAATAATTCCTTACTAGATAATTCTTTGAATGATCGTACAGCGGTCCATTTACTATCAGCTAGAGCAATTTCTTGTGGGAGGGTTAACATCACTCCATTTCTCGAAATGTTCTTGTGTTTGCCATCCATGGCTCCTATCCCAATGTCAACGTGATCAAGGACCATAGAAACTTACGAATCACATCAATTAGAGCGTTATGGATTTGTGAAAATGAATTTTAAAATGGTATAGCTGAATGGCCTACTTAAAGAAAACAAGAGAGTGTCATTGTCATTTAAGCATGCAGCAATACAAGCGATTAGCTGAATGGCCTACTTGGTGCAATACCCTGCTATCAGGACAAAAGCCCAGGACACTTAGTGACTTTGATGTAGAGACTGAGACATGTCGGAAGAATATGAGGGTGTGGGGAAGACAATTTACCGAGGTGCACCCCATTATTGCACATTTTTAACCATACCAAGGACATCAACAATAGAGGGGAAACTGGATGTTCCTATCGTTTATATTCCACTCATGCTCTTTACAGCGGCGGCTTGCCATGGGAATGCTGCGGGGTGGTGAGGCGGGTGAGGGAAGGGCTTGTTGGGGGGTAGTGTAGTCCGACATATGACAGACAGGGGTAAGGTAAGTAATTAAATAAATAAAACAATTTACCATGGGCGCTGCATCACCGACTCAGCAATGCAGCGTGCGTAAGGTAAAATATTTTATTTATTTAATTACTTACCTTACTCCTGTCCGTCGTTTGTCGGACTGCACTAACCCCCTCCCAGCCCCTCCCCCGACCTCCCCACCGACCCGCAGCACTGCCACGGCGAGCCGCCGCTGCTTTTGATGTGTATCAGGCTACACTATACCTGTGTATGTTGGTGTTTAATTAGAGACTGTATCCTTTACTCCTTTTGAGGTGTCACTGCAGTCATGTGTTTTATAGAGACCATAATTGCACTTGTGAAAACTTTACATTTACTTTCATAGTTTGTCATTGGAAAGAATTCTGTCTGACATTTTCTTTTGCCTTTAGAGTCTGCCTCCTAGTGCAGTGGAAGGTGAAGAAGGCACAAGGGACACAGTAAGTAGTTTTATCCTTGAACATATACTGCTCTTATGATAACAGTAGAAAAAGTTTCCCAGTTCTTTGAATCTAAATTGCAACAGCTTAGACTTCCTAAAAGTAGAATTATTTTATAGAATTGTTGATATTCTTAAGTATCTCCAGTTAAAAAGCGACTCGATGTAATTCGTGCTCATTTTCTTCCTCTTCGCATCCTAAAAGACGCTGACTGCTTTAGCTCTTAATTCCAAATCTCTCAATCTCTGCCGCTTCACTTGTCTATTTTATCACTGCATCCTTTTCTAGAAATCTGTTGTTTTCAACAACGATGTATATACTGTAGTATACAAAAAAGTGATGGATAGAATGCTTGAACTAATTTCAGCTATTGTTAATTACCCGGGGCTAAGTATTAGCCAATCGTTATTTTGCATATCACTGGGTTTAATCTGAATTAGCATGGTGGACAAAAGAATGATCGATTGGAATGCTACACCAAGCGACTGCCAGTGGTTAGACTAATTGTAATCATTCCTTCCATCATATTTTGTGTTACATATATACTGTTACAATTTTTAGACTACTCATACACCTGTCCATTTCCTATAACCCAAATGTATTTCTGGTGGAGGTATTCTCATAGCTCGATTTCTTAAAACTATTTTCTGACTTGCACTTATGACTCCATCCCCAATGTAAGGGGGTACGGGGCATTAGAAACACAGTGACCACATCAGATAAACTTCAATGATTTGTGAAACCCAAATGCCAAATTACTCCACACATAATTTTATTTTGATGTAAATGTTAGTTATTTTTTTGTTTCTTCCAGTTACCTACAACAAATATTTCTGACCAGAAGATGGATCAGAAAATTGAGGAAAAATCATTTGAAGAGGTTAGTTTAATCAGTCTGTTGATATATGTTTGTGAAAAGCTGAAGAATATCCTGTTTGGCACTGATTTGCTCATGCTTACCTTGCTAAGAGGGAACTACCAGAAAAAGCGTTACCGAAGGTAAGTAACTTGTTCTTCAGTCAAATAAGTTTTTTACTATTTACATCCTTCTATTTCTCGAAATTCTCTTTTGGCTACTTGACTCGAGACTGCACCATCAAGGGAGAGCAGGTCAAAGACAGTGGGAACCAGTAATCACATCAGATAAAATTCAATGGATTTGAGAATACGAATTCTAAAATGAGGAAAACATGTAGTTTTACCTCCTTCTAAATGTTATTGTTTTGCTTCTTCCAGAAACCTACTTTTAATGAGGCCTACCAGAAGCTGGTTCAGGCAGCTAAGGAAACGTCATCCGATGAGGTAAGTATATTCACTCTGTTAATATATACCCGTGACTAACAGGAATTTCTTGGATTTGCTGATGCACACTTTTCAAAGCACATACAGGCTTATTTCTTATGTAACAATTCACCTTCTTAGTAAAAAGTGTTCCAGGCTTTCCACTTCGGTTATCCATTCATCCTTCAAACAGTTCTGATTTTTTTCAGCATTTGTCATTTTGGTAAGACTCTTGCCCCTCGAGTACCATTCACCCAGTTAATTTGGAGGTACATCTGCCAGGGATCATTTTTAATGTTTTCCAGCATATGGGATTTCAAAGTTACACACATTTATTTTGTTGCATATATGGCCTAGCAACCGTTGAACCATGATTTCTTTAAATATATTTTCTTTTCTATTAACCCTAATTTCTGGCTTATACTAATATGGAGTTGGCACTAACCATTTTCCGGTGCTAAAATAATTAGTTTCCCTGGTTATAGTGTTGTATTAGAACTTCACAAACGCAATATATCCCTGTATGAGAAAATATTATAAATAATCGTCAGTTCTTAGCCTCCATGACCCACACAACTTGTCGTCTTTCTAATAAAGATAATATCCGATATATCCAAGAACAATAATGAACGTGTTGTGAGGTCTTTACCACATACTTTCTAGAATTTTAAGTCTCTCCCACAGATATAGTTTCTTCATGTGCAATCTAAACATCTGCAACTCGCCCAACTTTCTCCTCAACCTCATTTAGATAAGGTCCGATCTATCCTTGACTAGTGCTGAACTTGATGTGAGGGGATTAGTGCATACGTGCCATGTTTTTCCTCTGTAACTGATGTGGCATTTGTACAACAAAAATTTGATTCTGACTTTCTCTTTTACAATAAGAACACCCATCCTAGTGCTGTGGAAAGCAATGAGGCCATCCAGGACAAAGTAAGTAGTTATGGTTTGGGATAATAAAATCCAAAAAGCTCTTCCCTTCTCAGTGTGGGCTTGGCACACTGGAGAGAATTTACCCAAAGCAGAACACAATTCTATAACTGTTCGTTTTGTACCCTATCTCCATTCAAGAAACTGATGAATGTCATTTGTGCTTATTGCCTTCCACCTGCAACCCTTGAAGACTCACTCCTTGAGCTTTATGTTCTCAACTTTCCCCTTTCCATGCATTTCTACTTAAACACTTCATCCACATTCTGTATAAACAAATATTATAAACTTTTCCCAGCTTTTACTGGACTTTGTGGACACTGCTGATTTCACTAAATAATTCCTTACTAGATAATTCTTTGAATGATCGTACAGCGGTCCATTTACTATCAGCTAGAGCAATTTCTTGTGGGAGGGTTAACATCACTCCATTTCTCGAAATGTTCTTGTATTTGCCATCCATGGCTCCTATCCCAATGTCAACGTGATCAAGGACCATAGAAACTTACGAATCACATCAATTAGAGCGTTATGGATTTGTGAAAATGAATTTTAAAATGGTATAGCTGAATGGCCTACTTAAAGAAAACAAGAGAGTGTCATTGTCATTTAAGCATGCAGCAATACAAGCGATTAGCTGAATGGCCTACTTGGTGCAATACCCTGCTATCAGTACAAAAGCCCAGGACACTTAGTGACTTTGATGTAGAGACTGAGACATGTCGGAAGAATATGAGGGTGTGGGGAAGACAATTTACCGAGGTGCTCCCCATTATTGCACATTTTTAACCATACCAAGGACATCAACAATAGAGGGGAAACTGGATGTTCCTATCGTTTATATTCCACTCATGCTCTTTACAGCGGCGGCTTGCCATGGGAATGCTGCGGGGTGGTGAGGCGGGTGAGGGAAGGGCTGGTTGGGGGGGTAGTGTAGTCCGACATATGACAGACAGGGGTAAGGCAAGTAATTAAATAAATAAAACAATTTACCATGGGCGCTGCATCACCGACTCAGCAATGCAGCGTGCGTAAGGTAAAATATTTTATTTATTTAATTACTTACCTTACTCCTGTCCGTCGTTTGTCGGACTGCACTAACCCCCTCCCAGCCCCTCCCCCGACCTCCCCACCGACCCGCAGCACTGCCACGGCGAGCCGCCGCTGCTTTTGATGTGTATTAGGCTACACTATACCTGTGTATGTTGGTGTTTAATTAGAGACTGTATCCTTTACTCCTTTTGAGAAAATGTTGTCTTTTACGTGGATCTGGCCTTATCTAAATAAAGGTGTCACTGCAGTCATGTGTTTTATAGAGACCATAATTGCACTTGTGAAAACTTTACATTTACTTTCATAGTTTGTCATTGGAAACAATTCTGTCTGACATTTTCTTTTGCCTTTAGAGTCTGCCTCCTAGTGCAGTGGAAGGTGAAGAAGGCACAAGGGACACAGTAAGTAGTTTTATCCTTGAACATATACTGCTCTTATGATAACAGTAGAAAAAGTTTCCCAGTTCTTTGAATCTAAATTGCAACAGCTTAGACTTCCTAAAAGTAGAATTATTTTATAGAATTGTTTATATTCTTAAGTATCTCCAGTTAAAAAGCGACTCGATGTAATTCGTGCTCATTTTCTTCCTCTTCGCATCCTAAAAGACGCAGACTGCTTTAGCTCTTAATTCCAAATCTCTCAATCTCTGCCGCTTCACTTGTCTATTTTATCACTGCATCCTTTTCTAGAAATCTCTTGTTTTCAACAACGATGTATATACTGTAGTATACAAAAAAGTGATGGATAGAATGCTTGAACTAATTTCAGCTATTGTTAATTACCCGGGGCTAAGTATTAGCCAATCGTTATTTTGCATATCACTGGGTTTAATCTGAATTAGCATGGTGGACAAAAGAATGATCGATTGGAATGCTACACCAAGCGACTGCCAGTGGTTAGACTAATTGTAATCATTCCTTCCATCATATTTTGTGTTACATATATACTGTTACAATTTTTAGACTACTCATACACCTGTCCATTTCCTATAACCCAAATGTATTTCTTGTGGAGGTATTCTCATAGCTCGATTTCTTAAAACTATTTTCTGACTTGCACTTATGACTCCATCCCCAATGTAAGGGGGTACGGGGCATTAGAAACACAGTGACCACATCAGATAAACTTCAATGATTTGTGAAACCCAAATGCCAAATTACTCCACACATAATTTTATTTTGATGTAAATGTTAGTTATTTTTTTGTTTCTTCCAGTTACCTACAACAAATATTTCTGACCAGAAGATGGATCAGAAAATTGAGGAAAAATCATTTGAAGAGGTTAGTTTAATCAGTCTGTTGATATATGTTTGTGAAAAGCTGAAGAATATCCTGTTTGGCACTGATTTGCTCATGCTTACCTTGCTAAGAGGGAACTACCAGAAAAAGCGTTACCGAAGGTAAGTAACTTGTTCTTCAGTCAAATAAGTTTTTTACTATTTACATCCTTCTATTTCTCGAAATTCTCTTTTGGCTACTTGACTCGAGACTGCACCATCAAGGGAGAGCAGGTCAAAGACAGTGGGAACCAGTAATCACATCAGATAAAATTCAATGGATTTGAGAATACGAATTCTAAAATGAGGAAAACATGTAGTTTTACCTCCTTCTAAATGTTATTGTTTTGCTTCTTCCAGAAACCTACTTTTAATGAGGCCTACCAGAAGCTGGTTCAGGCAGCTAAGGAAACGTCATCCGATGAGGTAAGTATATTCACTCTGTTAATATATACCCGTGACTAACAGGAATTTCTTGGATTTGCTGATGCACACTTTTCAAAGCACATACAGGCTTATTTCTTATGTAACAATTCACCTTCTTAGTAAAAAGTGTTCCAGGCTTTCCACTTCGGTTATCCATTCATCCTTCAAACAGTTCTGATTTTTTTCAGCATTTGTCATTTTGGTAAGACTCTTGCCCCTCGAGTACCATTCACCCAGTTAATTTGGAGGTACATCTGCCAGGGATCATTTTTAATGTTTTCCAGCATATGGGATTTCAAAGTTACACACATTTATTTTGTTGCATATATGGCCTAGCAACCGTTGAACCATGATTTCTTTAAATATATTTTCTTTTCTATTAACCCTAATTTCTGGCTTATACTAATATGGAGTTGGCACTAACCATTTTCCGGTGCTAAAATAATTAGTTTCCCTGGTTATAGTGTTGTATTAGAACTTCACAAACGCAATATATCCCTGTATGAGAAAATATTATAAATAATCGTCAGTTCTTAGCCTCCATGACCCACACAACTTGTCGTCTTTCTAATAAAGATAATATCCGATATATCCAAGAACAATAATGAACGTGTTGTGAGGTCTTTACCACATACTTTCTAGAATTTTAAGTCTCTCCCACAGATATAGTTTCTTCATGTGCAATCTAAACATCTGCAACTCGCCCAACTTTCTCCTCAACCTCATTTAGATAAGGTCCGATCTATCCTTGACTAGTGCTGAACTTGATGTGAGGGGATTAGTGCATACGTGCCATGTTTTTCCTCTGTAACTGATGTGGCATTTGTACAACAAAAATTTGATTCTGACTTTCTCTTTTACAATAAGAACACCCATCCTAGTGCTGTGGAAAGCAATGAGGCCATCCAGGACAAAGTAAGTAGTTATGGTTTGGGATAATAAAATCCAAAAAGCTCTTCCCTTCTCAGTGTGGGCTTGGCACACTGGAGAGAATTTACCCAAAGCAGAACACAATTCTATAACTGTTCGTTTTGTACCCTATCTCCATTCAAGAAACTGATGAATGTCATTTGTGCTTATTGCCTTCCACCTGCAACCCTTGAAGACTCACTCCTTGAGCTTTATGTTCTCAACTTTCCCCTTTCCATGCATTTCTACTTAAACACTTCATCCACATTCTGTATAAACAAATATTATAAACTTTTCCCAGCTTTTACTGGACTTTGTGGACACTGCTGATTTCACTAAATAATTCCTTACTAGATAATTCTTTGAATGATCGTACAGCGGTCCATTTACTATCAGCTAGAGCAATTTCTTGTGGGAGGGTTAACATCACTCCATTTCTCGAAATGTTCTTGTGTTTGCCATCCATGGCTCCTATCCCAATGTCAACGTGATCAAGGACCATAGAAACTTACGAATCACATCAATTAGAGCGTTATGGATTTGTGAAAATGAATTTTAAAATGGTATAGCTGAATGGCCTACTTAAAGAAAACAAGAGAGTGTCATTGTCATTTAAGCATGCAGCAATACAAGCGATTAGCTGAATGGCCTACTTGGTGCAATACCCTGCTATCAGTACAAAAGCCCAGGACACTTAGTGACTTTGATGTAGAGACTGAGACATGTCGGAAGAATATGAGGGTGTGGGGAAGACAATTTACCGAGGTGCACCCCATTATTGCACATTTTTAACCATACCAAGGACATCAACAATAGAGGGGAAACTGGATGTTCCTATCGTTTATATTCCACTCATGCTCTTTACAGCGGCGGCTTGCCATGGGAATGCTGCTGGGTGGTGAGGCGGGTGAGGGAAGGGCTTGTTGGGGGGTAGTGTAGTCCGACATATGACAGACAGGGGTAAGGTAAGTAATTAAATAAATAAAACAATTTACCATGGGCGCTGCATCGCCGACTCAGCAATGCAGCGTGCGTAAGGTAAAATATTTTATTTATTTAATTACTTACCTTACTCCTGTCCGTCGTTTGTCGGACTGCACTAACCCCCTCCCAGCCCCTCCCCCGACCTCCCCACCGACCCGCAGCACTGCCACGGCGAGCCGCCGCTGCTTTTGATGTGTATCACGCTACACTATACCTGTGTATGTTGGTGTTTAATTAGAGACTGTATCCTTTACTCCTTTTGAGAAAATGTTGTCTTTTACGTGGATCTGGCCTTATCTAAATAAAGGTGTCACTGCAGTCATGTGTTTTATAGAGACCATAATTGCACTTGTGAAAACTTTACATTTACTTTCATAGTTTGTCATTGGAAACAATTCTGTCTGACATTTTCTTTTGCCTTTAGAGTCTGCCTCCTAGTGCAGTGGAAGGTGAAGAAGGCACAAGGGACACAGTAAGTAGTTTTATCCTTGAACATATACTGCTCTTATGATAACAGTAGAAAAAGTTTCCCAGTTCTTTGAATCTAAATTGCAACAGCTTAGACTTCCTAAAAGTAGAATTATTTTATAGAATTGTTTATATTCTTAAGTATCTCCAGTTAAAAAGCGACTCGATGTAATTCGTGCTCATTTTCTTCCTCTTCGCATCCTAAAAGACGCTGACTGCTTTAGCTCTTAATTCCAAATCTCTCAATCTCTGCCGCTTCACTTGTCTATTTTATCACTGCATCCTTTTCTAGAAATCTGTTATTTTCAACAACGATGTATATACTGTAGTATACAAAAAAGTGATGGATAGAATGCTTGAACTAATTTCAGCTATTGTTAATTACCCGGGGCTAAGTATTAGCCAATCGTTATTTTGCATATCACTGGGTTTAATCTGAATTAGCATGGTGGACAAAAGAATGATCGATTGGAATGCTACACCAAGCGACTGCCAGTGGTTAGACTAATTGTAATCATTCCTTCCATCATATTTTGTGTTACATATATACTGTTACAATTTTTAGACTACTCATACACCTGTCCATTTCCTATAACCCAAATGTATTTCTTGTGGAGGTATTCTCATAGCTCGATTTCTTAAAACTATTTTCTGACTTGCACTTATGACTCCATCCCCAATGTAAGGGGGTACGGGGCATTAGAAACACAGTGACCACATCAGATAAACTTCAATGATTTGTGAAACCCAAATGCCAAATTACTCCACACATAATTTTATTTTGATGTAAATGTTAGTTATTTTTTTGTTTCTTCCAGTTACCTACAACAAATATTTCTGACCAGAAGATGGATCAGAAAATTGAGGAAAAATCATTTGAAGAGGTTAGTTTAATCAGTCTGTTGATATATGTTTGTGAAAAGCTGAAGAATATCCTGTTTTGCACTGATTTGCTCATGCTTACCATGCTAAGAGGGAACTACCAGAAAAAGCGTTACCGAAGGTAAGTAACTTGTTCTTCAGTCAAATAAGTTTTTTACTATTTACATCCTTCTATTTCTCGAAATTCTCTTTTGGCTACTTGACTCGAGACTGCACCATCAAGGGAGAGCAGGTCAAAGACAGTGGGAACCAGTAATCACATCAGATAAAATTCAATGGATTTGAGAATACGAATTCTAAAATGAGGAAAACATGTAGTTTTACCTCCTTCTAAATGTTATTGTTTTGCTTCTTCCAGAAACCTACTTTTAATGAGGCCTACCAGAAGCTGTTTCAGGCAGCTAAGGAAACGTCATCCGATGAGGTAAGTATATTCACTCTGTTAATATATACCCGTGACTAACAGGAATTTCTTGGATTTGCTGATGCACACTTTTCAAAGCACATACAGGCTTATTTCTTATGTAACAATTCACCTTCTTAGTAAAAAGTGTTCCAGGCTTTCCACTTCAGTTATCCATTCATCCTTCAAACAGTTCTGATTTTTTTCAGCATTTGTCATTTTGGTAAGACTCTTGCCTCTCGAGTACCATTCACCCAGTTAATTTGGAGGTACATCTGCCAGGGATCATTTTTAATGTTTTCCAGCATGGGATTTCAAAGTTACACACATTTATTTTGTTGCATATATGGCCTAGCAACCGTTGAACCATGATTTCTTTAAATATATTTTCTTTTCTATTAACCCTAATTTCTGGCTTATACTAATATGGAGTTGGCACTAACCATTTTCCGGTGCTAAAATAATTAGTTTCCCTGGTTTTAGTGTTGTATTAGAACTTCACAAACGCAATATATCCCTGTATGAGAAAATATTATAAATAATCGTCAGTTCTTAGCCTCCATGACCCACACAACTTGTCGTCTTACTAATAAAGATAATATCCGATATATCCAAGAACAATAATGAACGTGTTGTGAGGTCTTTACCACATACTTTCTAGAATTTTAAGTCTCTCCCACAGATATAGTTTCTTCATGTGCAATCTAAACATCTGCAACTCGCTCAACTTTCTCCTCAACCTCATTTAGATAAGGTCCGATCTATCCTTGACTAGTGCTGAACTTGATGTGAGGGGATTAGTGCATACGTGCCATGTTTTTCCTCTGTAACTGATGTGGCATTTGTACAACAAAAATTTGATTCTGACTTTCTCTTTTACAATTAGAACACCCATCCTAGTGCTGTGGAAAGCAATGAGGCCATCCAGGACAAAGTAAGTAGTTATGGTTTGGGATAATAATATCCAAAAAGCTCTTCCCTTCTCAGTGTGGGCTTGGCACACTGGAGAGAATTTACCCAAAGCAGAACACAATTCTATAACTGTTCGTTTTTTACCCTATCTCCATTCAAGAAACTGATGAATGTCATTTGTGCTTATTGCCTTCCACCTGCAACCCTTGAAGACTCACTCCTTGAGCTTTATGTTCTCAACTTTCCCCTTTCCATGCATTTCTACTTAAACACTTCATCCACATTCTGTATAAACAAATATTATAAACTTTTCCCAGCTTTTACTGGACTTTGTGGACACTGCTGATTTCACTAAATAATTCCTTACTAGATAATTCTTTGAATGATCGTACAGCGGTCCATTTACTATCAGCTAGAGCAATTTCTTGTGGGAGGGTTAACATCACTCCATTTCTCGAAATGTTCTTGTCTTTGCCATCCATGGCTCCTATCCCAATGTCAACGTGATCAAGGACCATATACGAATCACATCAATTAGAGCGTTATGGATTTGTGAAAATGAATTTTAAAATGGTATAGCTGAATGGCCTACTTAAAGAAAACAAGAGAGCGTCATTGTCATTTAAGCATGCAGCAATAGAAGCGATTAGCTGAATGGCCTACTTGGTGCAATACCCTGCTATCAGGACAAAAGCCCAGGACACTTAGTGACTTTGATGTAGAGACTGAGACATGTCGGAAGGTGTGGGGAAGACAATTTACCGAGGTGCACCCCATTATTGCACATTTTTAACCATACCAAGGACATCAACAATAGAGGGGAAACTGGATGTTCCTATCGTTTATATTCCACTCATGCTCTTTACAGCGGCGGCTTGCCATGGGAATGCTGCGGGGTGGTGAGGCGGGTGAGGGAAGGGCTGGTTGGGGGGGTAGTGCAGTCCGACATATGACGGACAGGGGTAAGGTAAGTAATTAAATAAATAAAACAATTTACCTTGCGCGCGCTGCATCGCCGACTCAGCAATGCAGCGTGCGTAAGGTAAAATATTTTATTTATTTAATTACTTACCTTACTCCTGTCCGTCGTTTGTCGGACTGCAGTAACCCCCTCCCAGCCCCTCCCCCGACCTCCCCACCGACCCGCAGCACTGCCACGGCGAGCCGCCGCTGCTTTTGATGTGTATGAGGCTACACTATACCTGTGTATGTTGGTGTTTAATTAGAGACTGTATCCTTTACTCCTTTTGAGAAAATGTTGTCTTTTACTTGGATCTGGCCTTATCTAAATAGAGGTGTCACTGCAGTCATGTGTTTTATAGAGACTATAATTGCACTTGTGAAAACTTTACATTTACTTTCATAGTTTATCATTCATAACACTTCTGTCTGACATTTTCTTTTGCCTTTAGAGTCTGCCTCCTAGTGCAGTGGAAGGTGAAGAAGGTACAAGGGACACAGTAAGTAGTTTTATCCTTGAACATATACTGCTCTTATGATAACAGTAGAAAAAGTTTCCCAGTTCTTTGAATCTAAATTGCAACAGCTTAGACTTCCTAAAAGTAGAATTATTTTATAGAATTGTTTATATTGTAAAGTATCTCCAGTTAAAAAGCGACTCGATGTAATTCGTGCTCATTTTCTTCCTCTTCGCATCCTAAAAGACGCTGACTGCTTTAGCTCTTAATTCCAAATCTCTCAATCTCTGCCTCTTAACTTGTCTATTTTATCACTGCATCCTTTTCTAGAAATCTGTTATTTTCAACAACGATGTATATACTGTAGTATACAAAAAAGTGATGGATAGAATGCTTGAACTAATTTCAGCTATTGTTAATTACCCGGGGCTGAGTATTAGCCAATCGTTATTTTGCATATCACTGGGTTTAATCTGAATTAGCATGGTGGACAAAAGAATGATCGATTGGAATGCTACACCAAGCGACTGCCAGTGGTTAGACTAATTGCAATCATTCCTTCCATCATATTTCGTGTTACATATATACTGTTACAATTTTGAGACTACTCATACACCTGTCCATTTCCCATCACCCAAATGTATTTCTTGTGGGGGTATTCCCATAGCTCGATTTCTTAAGATTATTTTCTGACTTGCACTTATGACTCCATCCCCAATGGAAGGGGGTAGGGGGCATTAGAAACACAGTGACCACATCAGATAAACTTCAATGATTTGTGAAACCCAAATGCCAAATTACTCCACACATAATTTTATTTTGATGTAAATGTTAGTTATTTTTTTGTTTCTTCCAGTTACCTACAACAATTATTTCTGACCAGAAGATGGATCAGCCAATTGAGGAAAAATCATTTGAAGAGGTTAGTTTAATCAGTCTATTGATATATGTTTGTGAAAAGCTGAAGAATATCCTGTTTGGCACTGATTTGCTCTTGCTTACCATGCTAAGAGGGAACTAGAGATACCCTTTGCCCATTATCAATGAGAGACGAGGGCCTGGTTCCAAGGTTAGATTTTCCACACTCACGACCATCATTGTTTTGCTGAGGCACACATTTCAGAGTTGTGTAAGACTAAAATATTGTGCAAAGACTTTGGTCCTCAGTATGATCTGTTCCCGGCTATTTCCTTCGCACGTTCACCCCTCTGTTCTCTGATTTAGATAGCCATTATTAATTCTTTATGACTCTTGCTCCTTTAGTCAAGTCCACTCCTCAGACATGAAGTACCATCTCTCCAAGGACCTTTTTCGTCTTTTCCATGATGCAGCCTTTTGAACACATTCCTTTCCACATATATATAAATCATCCCTGCCATTGAACTTTGATTCTTGAGAATGTATTTTCTGTTGCGTAAACCCAATTTAAAATATTTTGCCATAGTGTATTTACGCTTGCACATTATGGGTAATGAGTTAATAGTGGTGTTCAGTTTTTTTACTGTGCCTCCTCAAATTTATTTAGGGATTCATGAAAAATGACCTCCACAACCACAAATTATTAACAGAATGGCCACCCAAGATATCCAAGTTATGAACATATTCATAGCTTAGAATGGGGAGTTCCATGGAGAGGTTGTGTTTTTCTGACATTTAAAAGTGTTTAATTTCGGGCTCACCCTGAATGGTATATCCACTAAAGAGCACTCACTCTTTTTATTCCTGCGTCCAATGTGGTACCACAGAACCCATTTTGGAGATGATACTTCCTCCTAGCAGAACTCTGTCATTGTACTGCCAAACTACAGCCTAGTCAGGTGTGTTACACTGGGGAGGTCGTCCACTGACCTGCCTCAATCACCTACCTGACGCTAGGCGACGGAGACTGACTACCACCCTCTGTAGGGTGCTGGAAGGTGGTGTGTAGGCATGCCTGGAAAGCTGGAAACCAGAGCTTTGTGCTGTGGAGTGTGGCTGGGGCAGGCCCTCAACAACCGCTCGGGCCACCGGTGCTGCCTCTTTGTGACTCCCTGCAGGCCTCAAGCCTACTTTCTGGGACCTGAGTAGGCCTAGCCGCAGTGAGATCTAGGCGTCTGTCATGAGAGGTGGAGTGGTACAGCAAGGTGAGAGGCTGACCCTCTGGGTTTGAGTGCTGCTGTGGATACCACAGTCTTGTGGCCGCAGCTGGGGGTGCACAGGGGCTGCTATGGCATAATGACTCGCTGCAAGGTGTGCGGACCTCTGTGTGATCACCTGCCTCAACACAGGGGACTTGGATCGAGTCAACTGTCCCGTGGCACTGCAGGCTGTACCCGCGCTTATAGGTGAGCCATCCCAGCACCACTACAGTAACACTAGCACTGTCAAACATTCTGTGGCCTAGAGGTTATACCCTAATATACTCTATAGTTTGTTTGGATTATCCACCATCATGTTCAACTGTGATTTAATGCAGTAGGCCCCTTGAGATCTGGGTTTGTTCCCCTCATTATTCTCCTGACACATCTTGGACCTCAGGACTTGCTTCGGCACTCTGACTTCGGGCACAGGCGCTGAATGCTCCATTTTCTTACCAGCCAGCAGCATACCAAATGGATAAAACTAGTCATCAGCAGTCGATGACCAGTTTTTGAATAGAAAAAAAAACAGCAGCAAAAAGTGATGATGAGGATGGTGCCCCTTTCCCTAAGGGTGAGGGGGGCACCAACATAAGCTCCCTAGATATCTGCACATTGCTCCTAAAAATGCAAAGTAGTCTGCGGGAAACAAATAAAAAAAATGTATACACTTATATCACGAGCTGCCTTCTTTCAGGACCACATGGACAGAGCTGGTGAACCTATAAATGGCGCAGAACTTGACATATCTTTATGGGGGATGGCCCTGCTGCATACCTCAAAATGCATCAATAACTTGAAAAACGTCTTGATGGAAGTACTAATCATAAAACATAACACTCACCAAACATAAAGATCTCGAGCCAAGGCCACTTCACAATGATTTGCACATTCTGGGGGTCCCGGATTCCATGACTGTTGGACTGATGGAAATGTTTGTAGGAAAGATGCTCGTCATTCTTGTTTGGCATAGACAACCTATCATCTATGTCCCTAGTTGAAAAGGTGCTTTGATCCCTGGGTGTTTGCCCTCTTCCAGCAGCACCATCTAAACCTATCTTAGCGCAGGTGCTAAATTCTAGGGTCCGGCACGCTATTTTTCAGCTGTCAATTGCTGTTCAAACTTCACAGCAGGCCTTCCTTACATCCTTATATGCAAGCGACATAATACTGTAAAAGGTGTATCCTGTGGTTAACCAAAACCCTGTTCTAAGAGAGATAATTAAATCTGGACAATTCTTTGGACTTCAAATTAACTGGGATAAGTCCATGATGGTCCACTGACGTGCACTGTATCCCAACAAATTATAAACTTCCCCATTTTTTGGTGTCATAATCCAACACTTTATCTTGGTAATCATATATACCGAGACTCTGCACTAGTTTTACATGCTAACTATGGCCCAACACTCCACAAACTCAAGCAGCAGATACAACACTAGGCTCCTCTCATTCTTTCTCTGTCATAGCAGGCGTTTCCTCCCCAGACTGCTTTACCTACTTGTAATTGCTCCACTGCCCCTTACAAACACCCTTTTCAGCTAAATCTGCTCCATTCGTATTACTTTTGCATGGGCCAACAAACTGGCTAGAATACGTTGAACCATGCTGATACAACCTTACTGCAGGGATGGAATGGCCACCCACAATTTAGAGTATTATTACTTCATCTCCCAATCCAAAAATTTCTTTCACTGGATTCACCCAGCATTTCATCTTCTCTCACATACTCACGAGAAATGTATAGCAGGCACCACTCCTTTGATCGAATGTATGAGGGCCCTACAGTATCATTACACTATTGTATAGTAGGTGGTAAGTGATTCCCATTTGGGAGGTGAGTAAGCCACCTCCTCATGATAAAATAAATACTTTTTGATTACAAGTGCTAAACATCCTATATTACATGTCTTGAAATTCGTCAATTCATTAGGTAAGCATTCTACATTTTTCAATGAAGTAGATTAATTATCTATTTGTATATAAAATCATCTTGTAGATCTGCACAGCCAACACACATTTTGCTGCTTTTGATCCGCAGGCCTGAGGTCTGTTCAAGGCTTTCTTGTTTCACTGATTCGTGCTGTCTTCCATAAGAAAAGGTTCCACTTCCGAACAGCTTCTCACTGTCAACAAGGGGGTCGGAGGGCTGGAATGGGGGAATAGAGGTACACCACTCATTATCAGTCAGATCACGTCTCTGATTGATCCAACATAATTTATGCTCCAATTGGTTCCCAGAGACGGGCACCAGCCGCTGCAGGTAAGAGCGGTGGGGTGGTGGGGCCAGGTGAGGGGGGATTTCGAAAGATGACCATGAGGGAAAATTAAATAAATAAATAATTTGCCCTTGTGGTCGTCTCTCAACCCCCCACCCCCTCACCTAGTCCCACCTCTCCTACCTGTAGCGGCCACAGCTGGAGATGACCCTTTGAATGCACACACAGTTGACCATTTCTGATAGAGACATCTGCCAGTGGATTCCTCACCTTGTGAATATCCCCTTGCGTCAACAACATTTGTAAATTATTTTCGTAGCTTCGCGCCGACGTGGACTTGGACGTCATAGAGACACGGCATTGCACGCGACTCCGCTGACGCCACCAACGCCCATAATAGGCCACGCCGGCGTGATGACATCAGTTCCCTTTTTTCTGCGTCGTCGACGCTAACGGTTTCGGGAATCTCAGTAGCCAACTGGTGACTTTGTTACCTTATTATTCACTTTGTGCTTCTTTGTTTCTCGCTTCTCCACGATGTCGACAAAGAAGACCGGCCCCAAGCCCTGCAGGGAGTGCGGGAAATTTATGTCCATTACTGACCCGCACGAGGACTGCATTTGGTGTTTGAGCTCTGATCACGATGTGGATGGATGTTCATCTTGTCGTAAGATGAATCCGAAGGCCCTGAGAGAAAGAGAGACCAAACTTCTGGTAGCGAAGCTGAAGGCTGGCAAGGGAAAATCTTCGAGGTCTCGCTCTCGAAGGGCGAGGTCGAGGTCGAAGTCAAGATCAAGGTCTTGAGAGGAGTCGTCTTCGAGGTCCGCTGCAGACCATGCTTCGAAGTGGCGAAGGAGACATAAGAAGAAGAAACATGAGTCCCGACGTCATTCTGGTAAGGAGTCGGGCTTGAGGTCGAGGTCACCAAAGAAGGTATGTTCCAAGGTGGTTACGCTTGATGTTTTGGATCATAAAGGTGAGGCCTTGCCTTCGGAGTCGCGGGTTCAGTCGCCGGCTCCGGCTTCGAAACCATCTCCGGCACCGTTCCCGGCTCGAGATGAGGAAGAATTTCATGTGAATGTGGAATCTGCGCCTGTCGAAGAGCCGACTCCGAACACTCCACAAGATCACCCTGAGGGTTTTCAACCACCTTTCCCAGCCCCAGGCCAGGACCCATCAGCATTTTTAAATGCTATGTTTGGTGTCTTTTCAAGGGCGTGGTACCCCTCTGGCGCACCTTCGGGTCCCATGGGTCCTCTGGCCCACAATTTAGGAGTCCCTCACTCCTATCCTCCTGCTCCATTCATGCCATTTAAGCCGGCTCCGACGCCACCATGGCAATACCCGGCTCGGCCGAGGTCGACGACGCCGGTTCTGGCATCGCCCGCTCCAGACCGACCTGGAGCATTCCACTGGGCCATCGGATTCGATACCGGCGTCGATCCCGACTCCGTCGGAGCCGTTGGTGGATCCGACTGCGAAGCGTGTGAAGGAGAGGTCCAGAAGGGAAGCACAACGCCTTTTGGAAGAGCAAAGGTATATTGAGTCACATCCTGATATGGAGGGAGGTGAGCTGGAGGTGGACTGTTTTGAGGACCTGGCTGACGCTGATAGCCTGGATTTCTCACCAGAGTGGGAGTTGCCATCTGGCTCTGATGCACCTTCAAAGGACGTCCAGCCTCATCATGTAGTGATGAGGAAGGCGGCGGAACTTCTACAATTGACTTTTACCAACGGTAGAATTTAAGTCCAATTTTCTTACAGAAGTTTTACATTCACCAAGCTCTGTAGTGGAACCATTGCTTCCGTTTAATGATGCCTTAACAGAACCTATTATGGAGGTGTGGAAAAAACCACTGTCTGCTCCTGCAGTGTCCAAGAGTGTGGCGAGAAGATACAGGGTTGCACCTGAAGACCCTGCTTTTCTGACGCCTCATCCATCACCTGAGAGTCTAGTCATTCAAGCAGCCTGTCCCAAGAAGAATGTGAGTGCCTTTCCTCAGGTTCCCCGTGATAAAGAGGCAAAGAAACAAGATCAGGTGGCTAAAAAGACCTTCTCCTCTGCAAGTATGGCGTTGAAGTCAACAAATGCCACTTGCCTTATGGGGAGGTATGTGCATGCCCTTATGGATACTATGTGTACTTTAGCTCCTAAGATTCCTGATGTCAACAGGAGGGATTTTGAGGAGGTGTTATCAGATGCACAGGCTGCGGCACGACAAGTGATACAGAGTGGTCTGGACACTGCAGACTCGGTGGCACGTATCATGGGCACTGCGGTTGCCACTAGGAGATCGGCTTGGCTGAAATCTTCAGACTTTTTGGCAGATGTTCAGGCGGCTTTGCTGGATCTGCCGTTTGATGGATCTGGTCTCTTTGGCAAGAAGGCTGATACCGCCTTGGAGAGATTTAAAGACAGTAGAGCAACTGTTAAATCTTTAGGTATCCAGATCAGAGGTTCTTCGGCCTGGAGATTCAGAGGTTTTGGACGCTCTTCCTTTCGGAATTACCGACAAGGTCAGCAGCAGCAACAACAACAGCAGCAGCAGAATCCCTTGTACAAATCTTATAGGGGAAAGCAAAGAGCTCGTCCTCGTGGACGTCAGGCCTCTTCCTCCTCCACCTCCTCCAACCCCCCAGCCACAGAAAAGCAGCCCTAGATCTGCCATTCAGGATCATGTGGGTCCGGTGGGTGGTCGGCTTACCCACTTTCTACGGGATTGGGAATCGGTTACATCAGATCTTTGGGTTCTCAATCTCGTAGAAAATGGGTATGCCCTTCCCTTTCGGGAATTCCCTCCTAATTACCCTCCTTGCCAAGGTTTCTGCATGGAGGAACATCTCTTGCTTCTACAGGAGGAAGAGCAGACTCTATTAAGAAAGGGTGCGATAGAGGTGGTTCCAGAGCTGGAAAGGGGTCAGGGATGGTACTCCCGGTATTTCCTGATTCCCAAGAAGGATGGCAGACTTCGTCCAATCCTGGATCTCAGGATCCTGAATCTCTGTCTGAAACAAGAGAAATTCAAGATGCTCACCCTTGCGCAGGTTCTTCAAGCTCTGCTGGAAGAAGACTGAATGGTGTCGCTCGACTTGCAGGATGCGTATTTTCACATCCCTATCCTGAAGTCGCACAGGAAGTATCTCCGTTTTACGGTGGGGTCGCAACACTATCAGTTTGCAGTCCTTCCTTTTGGAATTACTACTGCGGCTCGAGTCTTTACCAAGGTGATGGCGGTGGTGGCAGCACATCTCAGAAGGTCGGGGATTCCAGTATTCCCCTACTTGGACGACTGGCTGCTCAAAGCGGAGTCATCAGAGAGAGTGCTCCAACATCTGCAAGAGACAACCCAGTTGTTCTACAGGTTGGGTTTTTCGATAAATGTACCCAAGTCTCACCTGGTGCCCTCCCAGCGCATCCTGTTCATAAGTGCTGTACTGGACACAACTGTATGTCGTGCATTCCCTCCTCCTCAAAGGATTGACGACATTCAGGAAATTATTCCTTTATTTTACAATGGAGCGGTCGTTCCAGTCCTGAAGGTCCTTCGCCTGCTCGGTTTGATGGCTTCATGCATTCTGTTGGTCAACCATGCACGCTGGCACATGAGGGCACTCCAGTGGTGCCTCCGCAGGCAGTGGTATCAGCACAACGGAGATCTCATGGAGTCAGTGAGGATCTCCAGAAAAGCTGCGGCGGATCTGACTTTGTGGGGTGTGTGAGAAGTTGGCCTGATATGTAGTGGTCACTATTCTAGTGATAACTGTGTATCATTCCAAACGACCCTTATTGATGATTGGTTGTAAGTCAACCTTATAGACCAGCTATCCTAGTAGCATGGACAAGAGCAGTCTTTAGGCTAAACTCTAGAGGGCGTGTTAAGCCAGCTATTATACCATCACATATACCCCTTGAACACCAAGTGAAAGGACACCACACAAGTTGTTAAGAAAATAAAAGGATATTTATTTATAACAAGTCTACCCTGAACTCTTTATGAGTCAGGGAGCTAAGCACACAACAAAACTCTTAAGAAAATACTTTAAGTTGCACAATTTACACAAATGCCCGAGGGGCACAAAAAACCATATACACTAAAAGTGGAATGCGAAATACTAGCAGGTAAGTAACAAGATCCAGAGGTTTCAGGATCGCTAGGACTGCTGCAGCCCCTGGTAGGCCCTTCTTACACCTATGCCCTGGATACCTAAGGTATACTGTACAGGGACTGATAAGGTGGCCCAGTACCAATTGGTAAATGCACTTAAGGTACATGTGTCAATTTAGAGAGAGAACAGCTAGGCTGTGGGTCTGATTAGCAGGCCCACAGCCAGGAAAAGTCGTAAACCAGTGAAGCAAAAAGCTAAAATCTGGGGTGATCATAGGATTGCAGACCCTACTCTCCTACAGGGCGTGGAAGGCAACCTGTCTCAGGGGAAGCCTTTTCAACTGCCTCCTCCGGTGGCCACAGTAATACCGGATGCATCCACTCTAGGGTGGGGTGCTCATCTGGGGGACCTGGAGAGCAAAGCTCTTTGGTCTCCAGGGGAAAGGTTGCTTCATATCAACCTTCTGGAATTGCGGGCGATTCGTTTGGCGCTCAAGGCCTTCCTCCCTTCCCTTCGCGGTCGCTCAGTCCAAGTCCTGATGGACAACACGACCGCGATGTGGTACATCAACAAGCAGGGAGGAGTGTGGTCGCAGTGTCTCAGCAGGGAGGCTCTGCGGCTCTGGTCCTGGGTTCAGGACCATCAGATTTGTCTGATGGGAAATCATCTGGCCGGAGTTCTGAACGTTCGTGCGGACACTCTCAGTCAGCAATTCTCGGCTGACCACTAGTGAAGGCTCCATCCAGAGGTAGTTCACGACATCTTTCTGATGTGGGGAACTCCTCGGTGGACCTGTTCGCCACTCACGAGAATGCTCACTGCCCATCTTTTTGCAGTCTCCAGTATCCGATGCAAGGAGCCTTGGGGGACACGTTTCAGTTGAGTTGGGAAAGACAACTCCTTTACGCGTTTCCTCCCATACCTTTGATTCCTCGGGTTCTGAGGAAGATTCGCCAAGACCGGGTCCAAGTCATATTGGTCGCCCCGGATTGGCCAAGAAGGGTGTGGTACACAGATCTTCTCCACCTCTCCTCTCACCTGCCGCTCCGTCTCCCTCTCAGGGCAGACCTCCTCTCTCAGATGGAGGAGCACATTCTACACCCCCACCTACAGACATTACACCTTCATGCCTGGAGATTGAATGGGGCAACCTGAATTCCTTTTCTCTCCCACACGATGTGGTGGATGTCATATTATCGGCTAGGCGTGACTCCACTAAATCCATTTATTCCTACAGATGGTCTAAATTTGTCACCGGGTGTGGAGAGAAATCTGTAGACCCTTTGAAAGCCCATTTATCTGATATTCTCCAATTTGCTCTCTCTTTGGTGCAGCAAGGGCTTGCTGTTGCCACAGTCAAGGGTTATCTCTCGGCCTTGTCGGCATTTCTATGTTTGCGGGACCAGCCGTCCCTTTTCAAATCTCCTGTAGTTTTAAGATATTTGAAGGGTCTGACTAATAAATTCCCTCCTACTCCCTTTATTGTGCCTCAATGGGACTTAAATCTTATCTTAACATACTTGATGGGTGCTCCCTTCGAGCCCTTACACAAGTGTCCCGTGAGGCTTTTGACTTTTAAGACAGTCTTCCTCCTTGCAATAACCTCGGCAAGGAGGGTAAGTGAGCCTCAAGCTCTTAGTTCCAAGCCCTCATTCTTGACCATTCATGCTGAACGAATGGTTCTTAGGACCAGGGTTGCTTTTCTCCCTAAGGTGGCGACTCCCTTCCACCTAGGACAATCCATTACCCTCCCTACTTTTTATCCTCCACGACACCCTTCCAAGGAGGATGAGAGATTACACCATCTGGACCCTAGGAGGGCGTTGAGCTTTTACCTGGACAGAACTAAAGAGTGTCGAGTGGATGACCAACTCTTCTTTGGGTTTGCTGGCTACAAAAAAGGAAGAGCGGTTCATAAAAGAACTCTTTCAAGATGGATCATCCTCTGTATAAAGATCTGCTACTCTTTGGCCGGTAAGGAGCCTCCAGAGGGTATAAGGGCTCATTCTACAAGACCTAAGTCGTCAACCTCTGCATTTTCTAGAGGTGTTCCTGTAGAGGATATTTGTAGGGCTGCAACTTGGTCCTCCCTCCACACTTTCGCGAAGCATTACTGCTTGGATACCGGGATGAGGAGGGACGGCCACTTTGCGCGCTCTGTCCTCCAGGATTTTTTGGTATAGGAGAGTGGACACCCTTCTCCGGGAGTGGGGACTGCTGTGGGATTCTATTCACAAGGTGAGGAATCCACTGGCAGATGTATCTATCAGAAGAACAAGTTACTTACCTTCGGTAACGCTTTTTCTGGTAGATACAGTATCTGCCTGTGGATTCCTCACTGACCCACCCGCCTCCTCGTTGTACACTCTTCTATACCAGAGTAACTGTATGGTATTTGTTTTATGGTCAAAGAAAATGTGTTATTTCGAATGTTTTCTTACATTTGCTTCGCACTGTGTGTTTTACCTTGACTTTCGTGTACTGTGTATACTATGTATATTTCTACTGTCATTGGTCCGTCCGTGTGCCTCGAAGGCACGGAAAAAAGGGCGGAACTGATGTCATCATGCCCGCGTGGGCCTATTATGGGCGTCAGTGACCTCAGCGAAGTCGCGTGCGATGCCGTGTCTCTATGACGTCCACGTCCATGTCGGCGCAAAGCTACAAAAAGAATTTCCGAATGTTGCTGACGCAAGGGGATATTCACAAGGTGAGGAATCCACAGGCAGATACTGAATCTACCAGAAAAAGCGTTACCGTAGGTAAGCAACTTGTTCTCCAGTCAAATAATTTTTTTACTATTTACATCCTTCTATTTCTCGAAATTCTCTTTTGGCTACTTGACTCGAGACTGCACCATCAAGGGTGAGGAGGTCAAAGACAGTGGGAACCAGTAATCACATCAGATAAAATTAAATGGATTTGAGAATACGAATTCTAAAATAAGGAACTCGTGTAGTTTTATCTCCTTCTAAGCTGGTTCAGACAGCTAAGGAAACGTCACCCGATGAGGTAAGTATATTCACTCCGTTAATATATACCCGTGACTAACAGGACTTTCTTGGATTTGCTGATGCACACTTTTCAAAGCACATACAGGCTTATTTCTTATGTAACAATTCACCTTCTTCTAAAAAGTGTTCCAGGCTTTCCACTTCAGTTATCTATTCATCCTTCAAACAGTTCTGATTTTCTTCAGCATTTGTCATTTTGGTAAGACTCTTGCCCCTCGAGTACCATTCACCCAGTTAATTTGGAGGTACATCTGTCAGGGGTAATTTTTAATGTTTTCCAGCATATGGGATTTCAAAGTTACACACGTTAATTTTGTTGCATATATGACCTAGCAACCATTGAATCATGATTTCTTTAAATATGTTTTCTTTTCTATGAACTCAATTTCTGGCTTATACTAATATGGAGTTGGCACCGACCGTTTGCCGGTGCTGACAGAATTAGTTTCCCTGGTTATAGTGTTGTATTAGAACTTCACAAATGCAATATATGCATGTATGAGAAAATATTATAAATAATTGTGAGTTCTTAGCCTCCACAACCCACACAACTGTGTCGTCTTTCTTATAAAGATAATATCCGATATATCCAAGAACAATAATGAACGTGTTGTAAGGTGTTTACCACATACTTTCCAGGAGTTTAAGTCTCACCCACAGATATAGTTTCCTTATGTGCAATCTAAACATCTGGGACTCGCCCGACTTTCTCCTCAACCTCATTTAGATAAGGTCCGATCTACCTTGACTAGTGCTGAACTTGATGTGAAGGGATTAGTGCATACGTGCCATGTTTTTCCTCTGTAACTGATGTGGCATTTGTACAACAAAAATTTGATTCTGACTTTCTCTTCTACAATTAGAACACCCATCCTAGTGCTGTGGAAAGCGATGACGCCATCCAGGACATAGTAAGTAGTTATAGTTTCAGATAATAAAATCCAAAAAGCTCTTCCCTTCTCAGTGTGGGCTTGGCACACTGGAGAGAATTTACCCAAAGCAGAACACAATTTTATAACTGTTTATCTGAAAGAAACAGGTTAGTATTAGATTCCTTACCTTAGAATATCCCCAGGCGTCAGACTGGATCCGGAAACTTTTGCGTAGCAGTACTCTTGCACGTCGTTAGGCGTCGTCTGCGGTTCCGCGTCCGTCGTCGGTGTCGTGGGCGCCGTGATGACGTCGTCGGAGTACTTAGATGCCGCCTCTGCGTGCTGACGTCAGTTCTTCTTTTTTCCGCGCCAGCAGCGCAGATCAGAAAAAAGTGGTACCGTAGTCATTTTTTGACTAAACTTTTTTGAGATCTTTTTGATCATTCTTTCGAGTCTTCGACTCCGATCGGTGCCGGTAGAGATGCCATATTTTAAACCCTGTGAGGAATGCGACCGACTGATGTCGGTCACCGACCCTCACCTCCGGTGCCTCCACTGTCTTGGCGTCGATCACGACGACAAGGCCTGCTCCGACTGCCGGGCCTTAACATCGAAAGGTAGGCGGAAGCGGTCCCGCAAGCGGCTCGATCTCCGGCATTCGGCCCCGCGCCACGAGAGGTCCCGGTCCAGACGGAGGTCGAGGGACCGGTAGCGGGGTCGGAGCCATCATAGCTCCGGGAGTCGACATCACTCCTCAGGCTCGGGGGAGTGGCTTGGGCGCCGATGGAGCAGGCGGCGTGAGCCGATAGCTCCGCGCTCGATCCCCCAACTTATCCTGAGAATCGGGGTCTACAGTGGCCTGAGGTCATGGAGCCTGTGTCAGAATACCTGTGGCACAGTTTGGGCCCGGCGTTCCGGCTGGCGGGGCCTCGGTGACGGGGTTTTCTTTGTTGGCGCTGGGGCCGGGCGACCTGCAGCGGAGCTCCTAAGATGGCGGCGATGCCCGCCCGATAGCCCTGCGAGGAGCGGACTCATCCCAGGTGCCGGCGGGACGAACAGCTGAGGCGAGGCTGGAGAAAGACGGCGGCTGCCGGGCGCCGGGACCGGCGTCTCCCGGGGAGAAACTGCGGAGGTGATCGCTGCTGGCCGGCGGCCGGCGAGACCGGCTATGGGCCTCAAGATGGCGGCTGCCAGGACGACCAACGAGGAGCTGTGGTGACCCCTGGTCGGAGATCGGGGTCCCGGAGAGGTGCGGAGCAGGGCCTGATCGGGAGCGGACTAGTGCTGAGAAGCCCTCATCGAAGCAGTTCTCAGGGTTACCGGAGTGCAGGGCGGCGCACTGAGCTGGGGCCTGACGTGGACGGACCTCTACCCGGAGAGCCAGGTGCGCCCCTAGAACCGACCGCGGAGGAGAATCACGGGGCCACGAGGGTGTCGGCCCCCCGGTCCGGGACACAAGCGGATGCCCAGAAGTGTGAGGTAGTGCCGGTGGGGTGTTCGGCCCCGGCGTACTCCGAGGGGGACTCCGGGCGGGGCGCCGCCGGCTGGCTGCGGAAGAGGCTTGCTGGGGGCCCGAGGCGGGGGTCCCAGATTGGCTGGAGTGGGGGGGCCCTTTCTCTGGTGTTGTGGCCGACCGCCGAGGCGGTGGGAGGTTGGCCTGGAGGCCGGATAGTGCCTGTGCTTGGGGGCCTGATGTGGCCTGTTGGGCGGACTTCGGGCCCACCTGGGAGAGACGGCTGGAACAGACTGAGAGCTAAGTACTTGTGGGATGCCTGTGAACGGCCTAGGGGTTCCTGCATCCACCTGACTCTCGGGGGGCCTACTGCTGTAGTGGTGCCGCAGAGACTGATTGGAGTGCGCTGAGTGGAGAGGGGGTTGCTGTGGAGGGACTGCTATTCCGCTGATACGACGAACAGCCGGGGATCTGTGTCGCCCTGCAGGCACCGGGTGCGGAGGCTCTCCCTGCAGCTTGGACACGGATAGTCACGCCGGAGGGCATCTTTGCATGGAACAGTGTGTGGTGCGGCCTGCACCATGAAGCAGGGAGCAGCAGGAGGAGGTGAGGTAACGCGGACTACCGCCCCGGCGGGTGAAGAAGCGATGGGGGGCTCAGAGACGGACATGAGGTTGAGCAAACGTCTGGATCAGATCCTGGAGGCCATAACTGCGACCAAAGAATCTCTACATAATGACATTGCGCAGGTTGCTACGGGGCTGGGCCTCCTAAAGGCTGATCATTCAAAGCTGGTGGACCGGGTGAAGGACACTGAATTGACAGTGCAAGACCTGAAACCGGCGGTGGTGACTGTTGAACGGAAGCTGCAGGGTGCACTGCAACGGCTGACGGCGCTGGAAAAAAGGGCGGAGGATGCAGAAAGTAGGAATAGGCGCAATAATGTGTGAGTGGTCGGCCTGCCGGAGAAAATTGAGGGGGCGGATATGATAGCCTACCTGGAGAACTGGTTTAGGACGCAAGTGGCCCCGGAAGGGTTATCCCCCTTCTTCACGCTGGAAAGGGCGCATAGAGTTCCGGCCAGACCACCATCACGGGGGCGCCCTCCCAGGCCTGTGGTGGCACGTCTCCTCCACTACAAGGATAGGGATCTGTTGATTCAAAATGCGCGATCACTGGGACCCTTCAAAGTGGAGAACAGTTCGGTGACCATCTTCCCGGATTATACCCAGGAAGTCCAAAGAACTAGGGCATTTTTCCTTGCGGTCAAAAAGGAGCTCAGAACTGAGGGGATTCAATATTCATTACTGTTTCCGGCTAAACTACGGATCATCCTGGATGGTACGACGTAGTTTTTATGACGCCTGATGAGGCCTGGACTTGGTTAGAGACCTACAGAGCGGGTACTGATCGCAGACATAAGGCTGAGAGTGACCGCCCTAAGCCGGCGAGGGTACGCCAATCGCAACGTATCCGTAAATGACACAAGACTCAACAGACCCTGCTGCTCGCGCAACTGGCGGCGGACAAACAGGGGGCCCTGGCGGCGACGGCGGCCCTCACGGGATCGCAGAGAGAGGAGTTGGTAGGAGGTTCGGCGTCTGAGGACGACAAGAGACATTCTGGGACTGAGATTTCAGATGTGGATAGTAATGTTGGGCCGGAGGTGACTCCCTGCTCGGCAGACGATTTGTGACTTGCACGACCTCCAGGGCGAAGTGCGGGACACGGACAACTGTGGTAGAGGATGGACTCCATGGTATCCTTCTGGAGTATGGTAACTGTACCAGGCCACAGGGGGGGAACATGGGGCGGGGGGCTGGGGCGAGAGCTGCCGCTTGTTGGGGCACAACCGCGCTCCTACTGCCCTTAAGGCAGCCTGCAGTGGCTACTGCAGGGTAGATCTGTTTGTTTGGTGCGTGAGGTTTGGATGGGGGCTGATGCGCAGTTGCTGGTTTCTGTTCTGGGGGAGTGGGCATTGGGGGTTCTGGGGGTTGTTTGGGGGGAGGGCACATCTGATGCTGGTGTGGGCTGGCGGGCTGCGGTAGGGCTGCTGCGACTGAAGGGTAGAAATGGGGACGATGCCTGAGCTGAAGTGCGTCGCGTGGAATGTGCGGGGACTTCACACCATGTCCCGACGCCACAAAGTGCATGCATATTTAATGCGCCGAGGGGTTCAGATAGCGATGCTCCAAGAGACCCATCGTACTAAGCTGGAGTGTGCGGCGCTTCAGAAGCGGTGGAGAGGGCAAGTGTTTGGTACAGCATATTCTGCGTATGCGAGGGGGGTATTGATTTGGGTGCGGGCAGGGATTCCCTTTCAGGTGACGAGTCAGACGATTGATCCGGAAGGTAGATATGTGGGGGTGGCGGGGGGCTATATGGTCGGTAGGTGGCGCTCTGCTGTATTTACGCCCCGAACACCGACCATCCCCGCTTCTTTGACTCCATCTCGGGCCTCTTGGCACAGTATCCGGCGGGGCAGGTAATACTGGGAGGCGATTTTAATTCCATTACTGATGTCACCTTGGACAGATACCATCCTCCACTGATTGCATCCCCGGTGCGCAAAGTGGCGAAACAGAGGAGAGACTGGCAGGCGGAGTGGGAGCTGATTGATGTGTGGCGAGGGCAGCATCCTGGGGACAGGGACTACTCCTTCTTTTCTGCACTCCATGAGCTGCATGTCAGGATTGATACGATCCTCTGCGACCCCACCACTGCTTCTTTGGCAAGACACACTGAGTACCTGGCTAGGACCATCTCTGACCACAATCCCCAGTTGCTTTCCCTCCAGTGGCAGCGAGTGAGGACAGCGATTCCTAATTGGCGACTAAATCCGGACTGGTTAGAGGATCAGGTCTTCCAGACCGTGATCCGCGAGGGAGCGGAGTCATTCTTTGCAATTAATAAGGGAACGGCCTCCACTAGGGGGCTAGAATGGGACGCATTCAAAGTAGTTATGAGAGGCCTATGTATTGGGAAACACACTGGGGAAAGGAAGGTGGTTTTGGAAGATGTCAGGAAGGCGGAGGAGGCGTTAAGGGAGGTAGAGAAGCGGAGGCCAGAGCAGGGGCGCTGCAGACACAGCTCTTGGAGGCTAAGGAATTAGTGGCATCGGTGACCGAGAGGTTGAGATGCTATGATTATGATTTCCAGATCCACACCAACCCGAACACCACCCTCAGAGGCACCCTGATCTACCGACCCCCTGGACCACGCACACAATTCAGCGAGGACATCGCCGACTTCGTCAGCCCACATGCCCTCCCCTCCGCTGACTACATCCTCCTGGGAGACCTCAACTTCCATCTGGAGAACAACAACGACCGCAACACCAGCACCCTGCTCGACAACCTCGCCAACCTGGGACTCAAGCAACTGGTGTCCACCCCCACCCACCTCGCCGGACACACACTCGACGCTGTCTTCTCATCCAGCAAGGACATCGACTTCAGCCACGCCACAGAGCTTCAATGGACGGACCACAGCTGCGTCCACTTCACCTTCAAGAAAACAACGACCCACCACCACCAGCAACAGGCCGCCCGCAGAAGCTGGAACAAGATCACAGCAGACCAGCTCGCCACCTCCCTGAGCCAGCACCCTCCTGCCAGCTCAGCGAACCCCAGCCAGGCCGCCGACAACCTCACGAAGTGGATCAGCAACTGCGCGGACGAACTCGCCCCACTGAGGACCCCGGCCAGCAGACCCAGCAGCAAGAAAGCCCCATGGTTCACCGACGAACTCAAGAGCTCCAAGAAGAACTGCCGAGCCCTCGAGAAAGTCTGGAGAAGGGAACCGACACCGGACAACAGGACCTCCTTCAAACTTGCCACCCGGAAACACCACCAGCTGATCCGCGCCGCCAAGAAAACAGCATTCAAGGACCGGTTGGACAACAACGCACACAACTGCAAGGAACTCTTCAACATCGTCAAAGAGCTTTCCAACCCCAGCGCAGGAAACAACTACATCACCCCATCGCAAGACCTCTGCAACTCCCTGGCTTCATACTTCCACAACAAGATCGCGGACATACACAACAGCTTCAACAACCAACCAACGCACACCATGACCGAACAACCACCCCCCACCACCACCCTCCACGCCTGGACCCCGATCAGCACCGAAGACACCATCCGCACGATGAACTCCATCCACTCCGGATCACCGACCGACCCCTGCCCTCACCACGTCTTCAACAAGGCCGACGCTGTCATCGCACCCCACCTGCGAGACATCATCAACACATCCTTCGACACCACCATCTTCCCCGAGAGCTGGAAACACGCCGAACTCAGCGCTCTACTCAAGAAACCAACAGAGGACCCCACCGACCTCAAGAATTACCGCCCCATCTCGCTCCTCCCGTTTCCAGCCAAAGTCATCGAGAAGACCGTCAACAAGCAGATGGCCGCTTTCCTCGAGACGAACGGATCCCTCGACCCCTCACAGTCCGGCTTCCGAGCCAACCACAGCACCGAGACCGCCCTCATCGCCGCCACCGATGACATCCGAGCCCTGATGGACAACGGAGAAACAGCGGCCCTCATCCTCCTGGACCTCTCCGCGGCATTCGACACGGTCTGCCACCGCACCCTAGTACGGCGCCTCAGCAACGTCGGAATCCAGGACAAGGCGCTGGAATGGATCATCTCCTTCCTCGACGGGAGAACACAGAGAGTCCGCCTACCACCGTACAAGTCAGAGGCCACCGAAGTCATCTGCGGCGTCCCCCAAGGATCATCTCTGAGCCCCACACTCTTCAACGTCTACATGAGCCCCCTCGCGGCCATCGTACGCAAACACAACCTCAGCATAATCTCCTACGCCGACGACACCCAGCTGATCCTCTCCCTGACCAACGACCCCGCCGCCGCCAGAGCCAACCTGCACGAAGGGATGAAAGAGGTAGCCGAGTGGATGACGACCAGCCGCCTGAAACTGAACTCGGACAAGACGGAGGTCCTCATCCTGGGCTCCTCTCCCTCCGCCTGGGACGACTCCTGGTGGCCTCCCGCCCTGGGCACCGCACCCAAACCGACAGACCATGCACGCAACCTGGGCTTCATCCTGGACTCCTCCCTCTCCATGACCAGGCAAGTCAACAACGTCTCCTCGGCATGCTTCAACATCCTACGCATGCTACGGAAGATCTTCTGGTGGATCCCCACCGAGACCAGGAAGACCGTCACCCAGGCCCTCGTCACCAGCCGACTGGACTACGGCAACGCCCTCTACGCCGGTACCACCGCCAAGCTCCAGAAGAGACTCCAGCGGATCCAGAACGCCTCAGCCAGACTCATCCTCGACATCCCACGAACCAGCCACATCTCCGGACATCTGAGAGACCTTCACTGGCTCCCCGTCAACAAAAGAATCACCTTCCGCCTCCTCACCCACGCACACAAAGCCCTACACGACCAAGGCCCGAGCTACCTCAACAGCCGAGTCAACTTCTACGCTCCCAAACGCCACCTCCGATCAGCCAACCACGCCCTCGCCGCCGTCCCCCGCATCCGAAGAGCGACTACAGGAGGAAGGTCCTTCTCCTACCTGGCCGCCAAGACCTGGAACTCCCTCCCGACCGACCTGCGCCTGACCCAAGACCACCTCTCCTTCAGGAAGAAGCTGAAGACCTGGCTGTTCGAGCAGTAGCGGCCCCCCCCCCCTCCAGCGCCTTGAGACCCTACGGGTATGTAGCGCGCTTTATAAGTGTCACTGATTGATTGATTGATTATGATTACAGACAATACATAGCGAGGGTCCATGCAGAGGGCAACAAAGTTGGCAAGCTGTTGGCGCGACTGGCGAATCCGGAACCACGGTGGTGTGCGATAATGAGTGTGAAGTTGGAGTCAGGGGATATCGTTTATTCCTAGGGGGCGATCCTCTCACGTTTTACTGGGTATTATGAGACCTTATACCAGAGCCGCTCAGAGACGGAGGGTGGCGTCCTATCCGATTACCTGGCGGAGGTCACTCTCCCGCAGCTAGAGGGAGAGGAGGCTAGGACCCTGGGCGCTGTAATCACACTGGCGGAGGTTAGGGGGGCAATCAAACACATGGCACGGAGGAAAACGCCTGGGGTGGATGGCCTTCCAGTCGAATTTTATGCTAAATTCGTAGACATATTGGCGCCCCAGTTGTTAGAAGTCTATAATGAAGCGTTGAAACAGGGCCGGCTACCCGGCTCGATGAGGGAAGCTCTGGTTGTACCCCTGCTGAAACCGGGAAAAGATAGTACGGATGTGACCTCTTATAGGCCACTGTCTATGTTGACGGTAGATTATAACATCTTGAGTCGCATCCTGGCCACCAGATTGCTGCCGCACATGACGTCGCTAATACACGAAGATCAGGCTGGCTTTATCCCCACTCGGAATACCTCGGCTAACGTCCGCCGCCTAGTCCGAGTCTTCAGTAGTGAGCTGGACCCGGGCGACTGGCCTGCAGTGTGAGAAGTTGGCCTGATATGTAGTGCTCACTATTCTAGTGATCACTGTGTATCATTCCAAACGACCCTTATTGATGATTGGTTGTAAGTCAACCTTATAGACCAGCTATCCTACTAGCATGGACAAGAGCAGTCTTTAGGCTATTCTGACATGAAGTTTGCACCTCTGTCAGAGACAACCTCCTTAGGGAAGCCCACGCTGGAGAACACTCCAACTAGGGCTCTTGCCACAACAGGTACTGTAGTGGTCCTAAGGGGAATAGCTTCAGGATACCTGGTGGCATGGTCCACCACCACCAGTATAAACTTGTGCCCTGATGCTGTATGGGGTTCCATTGGACCATCAATGTCAATCCCCACTCTTTCAAAGGGTACCCCCACCACAGGTAGTGGTATAAGGGGGGCCTTTGCTGTGCCACCTGACTTACCACTGGCTTGGCAAGTGACACAGGAGCGACAAAACTCCTTGGTATCTTCATTCATGTGAGGCCAGTGAAAGTGTGAGACAAGTCTGTCCCAAGTCTTATTCTGGCCTAAGTGTCCTGCAAGGGGAATCTCATGGGCCAAGGTAAGAAGGAAACCTCTCTGTGACAAAGGGATGACCAGCCTCCTGGTTGCACCAGGTTTGGGGTCTCTTGCTTCAGAGTACAGGAGTCCATCATCCCAGTATACCCTGTGGGCACCTGTGGCGTTCCCTGCAGCCTCAGCAGCAGCCTGCTGTCTGAGGGGTTCAAGTGAAGGGCAGTCTAACTGTGCATTCCCCAGGTCTTCACTGGAGGGTCCCCCTGAGCCCAGAAACTCAACCTGATCAGGTTCAAGTTCTCTAGGCTCAGTTTCCCTCAGTTCTTTGAGGTCAGCCTCCTCTGAAACTTGATCCACAACCTGGGGCAAGGGGGAAGGCAATGCCTTAACCCTACTGCTCCTTCTCTTGGAAGGTGTCTGGTCCATTGTTCCAGGATCCAGCACCTGTTCAGTGGGGCATCTTTTGGCCTGTGACCTAGTCACAGCAAGGACATGTGCTGGCAAGCCTAACATTTCCATGTGAGTCCTCTGCTCCACTTCTGACCAGAGTGATGTTTCCAAATCATTGCCCAACAAACATTCTACTGGGAGGTCTGAACTAACCACAACTTTCTTTTGGCCACTTACCCCTCCCCAGGAGAAATCAACAATTGCCATACTATGGTGGGTAGTGACAATGCTGGCATTGGTCACTAGGTAGTCTGTACCTAGCATGATCTGTCCAGGGTCCACAAAGGTAGGTGTCACCATTGTGACACTGGCACAAGTGTCCCTGTAGGCCTGAGCCATTTTTCCATTAATAAAAGGTGTCTGCATGTATTTGCCCAAAGTATTGGGACTTGCATCAGGGGATATATCCACATCCCCTGTACAGACAAGGACAGCCTGAGTGAGTGTGCCAACTAGGTTGTCATACCCCTCAGATCCCAAGGTTAACCCAACTAATTCCTTGGGAGGTGCACTACCACTACTGACTGTACTAGGGGGTGCAGGTGCCTTAGGGGCTGTAATGGTAGGAGTTTGCCCTCCTTTCTTTGTGCACTCACTAAACCAGTGAGTTTTACTTATACAGTATTGGCACCACCTTTTTGACTGGCCCTCTTCAGTCTTCTTTTTCTGCTGTGAAGCCTGACCCCCACCCTCTTTGGTTTGTTGGGGACCTGTCGAAGACTTCTGGTCATTTTGTTCACTCTTGTTACTACCCTTTTGGTCTGCTTTCTTCTGACCACCCTGGTTCTGAGTCTGGTTCTGCTTCACCCTTGTTCTGACCCATCTGTCTGCCTTCTTTCCCAATTCTTGGGGAGAGGTCAGATCCGAGTCAACAAGGTGCTGATGCAACAACTGGTTCTGACAGTTATTTAAAATCTGTTCTCTCATGATCAGATTGTACAACCCTGTGTAATCAGTAACCTTACTGCCCGGCAACCAGCCTTCCAAAGCCTTAGTGGCACAATCCACAAAGTCAGACCAATCCTGAGACTGAGTTTTCAGGGTGTCTCTGAACAGCAACCTGTACTGCTCAGTTGTTAAGCCAAACCCATCAATCAGTGTATTCTTCAGGACTTGGTAATTGTTAGCATCATCAGCTCTAGTAGTGAGGAGCTTATCTCTACCTTTGCCTTCAAAGGAGAGCCACAAGATAGCTGCCCACTGACTCTGGGTGACGCACTGGACAGTGCAGGCCCTCTCCAAAGCAGTCATCCATTTGTGGATGTCATCCCCTTGTTTAAAGGGGGGCACTATCTCACTCAGGTGTCTAGTGTCTAAACTCCTGTCCTTTTCTCTAGGTAAAATGCTGCCACCAGTGGGGTCTGCCCCACTCAATTTCTGCTCTCTAGCAAAGGCAAGTCTCTCTTTGGCCAGGGCAAGTTCTTCCCTTTCAATCCTCAGATTGACTTCCCTCGACTTGGCCTCATGCTCTCTTCTCTGAGGGGATGTCATCCCTCTGTGAGAAGAGGTCTGAGAGCCATTGGTTCGAATGGATCTGTTAGAGCCTCTGGATAGAGACCTAACTCGTCCATTCCCAATGTTAAGCCTGCCTGATAGTGGGCCTGAGGGTCCCCCAAGTCCATTTTCATGCCTGCTTAAGTTGGTCCTGGTGAGTCTACTGACGTCTACCTGACGTAAGCTAAGTTATATGTACCTTTGTACTTATGTGATCTTTCAAATGATATTCTTAGGATACGTGTGGTAAAACAACAGCAAGCTCAAATCCCAACCGCTGCTCACCAATGTGAGAAGTTGGCCTGATATGTAGTGCTCACTATTCTAGTGATCACTGTGTATTATTCCAAATGACCCTTATTGATGATTGGTTGTAAGTCAACCTTATAGACCAGCTATCCTAGTAGCATCGACAACAGCAGTCTTTAGGCTAAACTCTAGAGGGTGTGTTAAGCCAGCTGTTATACCATCACATATACCCCTTGAACACCAAGTGAAAGGACACTACACAAGTTGTTATGAAAATAAAAGGATATTTATTTATAACAAGTCTACCCTGAACTCTTTATGAGTCAGGGAGCTAAGCACACAACAAAACTCTTAAGAAAATACTTTAAGTTGCACAATTTACACAAATGCCCGAGGGGCACGAAAAACCATATACTACAAAAGTGGAATGCGAAATACTAGCAGGTAAGTAACAAGATCCAGAGGCTTTAGGATCGCTAGGACTACACTACTGAACCTTCAGGTTAGGAGCAGGAGGCCTAGGGAGATCGGGTGCAGAGTGTGCACTCTCACGCCGGATGCGGGACAAAGTCTATGGATGCTAGTAATCACAAAGTTAGTGTTATCAGACGAATCCGACTAGATAGGCTGAAAACGAAAAAGGATCTGGACACTTAGATAGTGAACCTACTTTGGAGCACCGAAATGCTCAAGTTACCTAGCCCAGGGGCTGTGGCTGCATAGGGTTCAAAAGACGTCGGGAATCCTCGTTACAGTCTATGGAGCCTGAAAGAAGAAGTTGCTGGCAGGCGACCAGTGATGATGTTCAGAGTGATCCAAGCCTGGATCGATGATGGAGACGACCTGAAAGCAGAGGGGACTCAGTTCTTAATCACTAGCCAGTGATTAGGTGGGCACCAGGATGGCACCGGGTGAAGTCACCTCGACCAGGTGAGTGGGTGACGCTGGACTCGGCTGTCTCTCAGACCAGGAGGCGTTGTCGGCAACCAGGATGGAGGTGCGAGCTGTCCCACGAAGGTGTCTGCTGTCGGCGATGCTGGACCCAGGATTGGGGCAACAAACCTTGGCAAAGGCAAGCCCACGCGGTGGAGTCAAGATGGCGTCTGGAGTGGACCAGGAGGGTCCGGGGTGCTCCTCTCTTGGAAGGGAGCAAGGGCCAGTCTGGAGCAACCAGACCAGTGAAGTAATCGTCGTGGTTCGTCATCAGGAGGGCCACTAGCCAGCAGGCAAGTGACTGGACAACGCGGTGAGCAGCAAAGAGCAGAAGGGCCCCACGCAGATCTCGTGGATGCTGGGAGGCTGGACTTCGGTGCTGGAGCTGCTCAGGGTTAGGGCTTCTCAAACCCCAAAGCACTCACTCGAGGATCCCTCGGCGGTCGTGCTGGATAAGCGTCATGCAGTTTTGAAGATGGTCGGTCCCTTCAGGTCTCGTCACACCCACGAATCTCAGCTGGGCTGATGATGCAGGTAGAGGTCAGATGCCAGAGAATCCGGATCTCGTCGAGCTGGGCAGTCTTGATCCGGAGGATAGACTTGCAGCAAACCGCATGCGCTTAGATGGTGCCCGCTGGTGCAGGGTGGCTACTCCTTAGCCACAAGGGAGAGTCTTCAGAAATGTTCAAGAGTTCTTTCGTGGAAAGTAGTCAAGATTCAGAATCATCTAATTTGGGAAGGGGGCCCGCTCCTACCTTTATACTAAAGAAAGGGGCTGGCACGCGACTAGGTCCTGCCCATGAGTGGGACCAGGAGGGGGGTGGTTACACCCCTCTCCCTTGTCCGGACTTTCCCCAGCTCAGGGGCTGGTGTGCCCCTGAAACTGGTTCAAACCGGCAGATGCATAGTAAGCACCAGGGTGCCACTTGCAGTCACCTTCCTCTCAGCCCTGCTTACCTGGGATACACAAAACCCTGTCTGGGATGGTGCTAGCACCGCCCCTGACAGGAAACCCTTTGTCCTAGCTCTCCTCGCTGGAAGGACTCCCAGCAGCAGGAGGTCAGACTTGTGTCTGTGGTGGCAGCATCCATTTTGTGATGCTGAGGCTCGAGTTAACTTTAACCGGGGTTCACAGTTACATACATGTCGTGTCCCTCTAGAAGGGTGGAATGCTAACCCCGTCGCCAGAATTGGCGAGGGGTTAGTATTCCAATCCGTATGACACCTTACTCGACATGTTTTGATAAAGTGATACCAAAGATAGCAAATAACAGCGAGGATTATAATGCACTTTAGAGTATATGGTACGCGTTATCATGGAACAGCTATTAGGACTTGGTTCCGCAAGCTGCAGACGGGCTCAGCTCATGCCAGAGCACCGTCTCACATAATTCCAAGCACTCTGCCTTCAGGATTGTTAAGGCCTGCCATAGGAGTGACTGATAGGAATACATGTGTCCATTTTAGGGTTAGATATAGGAATACTATATCTAAAGCAAAGGGTGTTTACACCACCTTGCCCCAGCTGTCGTGCAGCCAGTTGTGTCAGATTTAGATGGCCAGCCAGGGGTGGCATAATACATGCTGCAGCCCCTGGTAGGCCCTGGGTACACCTATGCCCTGGATACCTAAGGTATACTGTACAGGGACTGATAAGGTGGCCCAATACCAATTGGTAAATGCACCTACTCTCCTACATGCAGTACTATCCGTCGACATAGAAAAAGCGTTTGATAGTTTAGAGTGGGGCTATTTGGATGAGGTGTTGAGGAGGTTTGGCCTCGGGTCTGGGTTCAGGTGCTGGACGAGAGTATTGTATTCCTCCGCTACTGCCAGGGGGAGACTGGGCTCGGTGATCTCCTCCGCATACCCGGTCCAAAGAGGCACGCGACAGGGGTGCTCATTGTCGCATCTACTGTTCGCTTTAGCAATAGAACCCCTGGCAATACGAGCTAGGTCGGGGTTGGTACACGGGGGGATCGTCTGCCGAGGTGAGCGACATCATATATCGCTTTATGCGGATGATCTACTGCTGTTCTTGGAGGGCACGGCTGGGGCATTGAGGGAGGTAGTGAATGCTCTTACCGTGTTTGGAGCCCTGTCGGGTCAAAGACTGAATTGGCGTAAGACTTGCCTTTTCCCGTTGGAGCGGGGACGCCACAGCCATCGTTACCAACAGATGAGGTTTGGGAGGACGCCTGTTTCACTTTTCTGGGAGTAAGGATCTACCATAGTTCTGAAGGGTTGCTGGAAGGGAACATAGGTCGGTGTATGAGAGCCCTGCGGGGCTCGACGGCGTTCTGGGCCACGCTCCCACTATCGGTGGTGGGGAGAGTGGCGCTGCTCAAAATGATGGCCTTGCCGCGCCTCCTGTATTATTTTAGGACCTTGCCTATATGGGTCCCACCTAGGTTCTTTAGAGACCTGCGGACCCTCACCACTGGGTTCCTATGGGGGACCGGGAGGAGGCGGTGGCATTGGACACGTTGCGTAGGCCGAAACTCGAGGGGTGCACTTCTTTGTGGTCCACAGGGCCTATCTAACCCCGGGTAGGATACAGAGGCATTTCCGAGTCGCAGGGCGGCTTGCCCCAGATGTTTCCTTCCAGGGGCAGAATTGGACCATATGTTTTGGGACTGCCCAAGACTGGGATCCTACTGGACAGACGTGGGTGAGCTCCTGAACGAAGTGACAGAGAGGCAGGTGACCTTTGACAAGGCAACCTGCCTGCTGCTATGGTTTCCTCATACAAAGAAGATGAAGGTTACCAGCAAGTTTATAGATCTGGGGTTAATTCTGGCTCAGAGAGAGCTCACGTGGCGCTGGAAGTCGACGGAGGGCCCATCCAGTAGGCGATGGGCGATGGAATTGAGTAAATGGGCCAAGAGTAAAAGTATGATCCGGCTTAGGCAAGCAACGTGCGCCACGGATGAGAGGGGCTTGGAGGTGGCACGGGCGTGGGAGTGTCTGGTGCAAGCGTTGGTGGAATACATGTCGAAGGAGGAGGACGAGGCAGAGTGAGGCAGATAGTGCATTCCTAGATGGCGCACGGTTGCATGAGTGTTGTTCCCTTAGCTCCTGCATAACAGATTACATTCCGGCAGTCGGCACACACCAGCGATACTTCGGGGATTGGATGGGGGATGGGAGGTTTGGGGGGGGCCCGAGGGAGGCTTGAGGATGTTTAATGTGTGAGTGGGAAACGGGTTGCGGCAGGAAGGTGGGCCTATTCGGTCCAGTTTCCTTGGGTGGAAGGAAGGCGCTGACCTGAGTCATTATTCCTCGATGCTAACTCGTAGGGGTGAGTTGTTGGTTTGTGGGGGGGGGGGTAGGTTTTAAAAAAGCAGCGACATTTGACAGGCCTACATTGACTGATGTCGAATTATTGTTCACATTGTTATTTGATCGCCTGACGCCCTCCCAGATCATTGACTTTCGCCGCCCTGCCTCCGGGATGTGGGCTGAATGGCTGTGTGATGCTGGAGTACTTATAGGGGGAGGGCGATGTGCCGAGACGGGCAGAGATATGTGTATGCTGTATAACTTTGATGCTGCAATAAAAATTGAATTTCAAAAAAAAAAATCACTCCTCAGGCTCGAAGTCGTCAGGTAAGCACAATAAGTCGAAGAGACGTCATCGCTCTTCCGACTCCCCCCGACGCTTGCGAGACACGGCCGGGGGTTCGGGTGACACCGCCCACACGGCTCCGTCGGAGTCGCGGGCATCGCGACCTGCCCAATACCCTCCGGTCCCTGGGCAGCAAGCGGCGCCGGAGGAGATTGAGCGCTTCCTCATGGCCATGAGGTTCCTCACTCCTCCGGCGGGCTCCGCAGCGCCTTCGGGCCAAGCGGACCTGTCTGGGGGCCCTAGCGGGTCTGGTGCTTTGGCCCCGATGCCGGCGGAAGCTTTGGCCCGACCCCGCTGACGCCTTCGGGTCCGGCGCCGCAGGGTCCCACTGGATCTGCTTCTGGATCCGGGTCGTCGCCGGTTGACCTAACGACCTCACCGGCGCGGTCCCTCGGGTGTCACCTCCGGCGCCATCTTCAGGCGGCGCCGTCCCCGCTGTCTTCCTTGATCCGGTTCGACGCCGCTTGGGAAGTTTTACTTCAATGAACCGGCCCCATCATTTGACAACCCTGATTATCAGGATGTGGGTGATGAGGAGTATTGGGAGGGGTCTGAGGACCCTCTGACACGTGAGTGTCAGTCCCAGGAGGACTGGGCAGGTGGACTTGGGGATGCCAGTGGTCTGGACACCTCGCCAGACACTGGTTTTGTCTCGTCTCCTAGTGTGGCTACGGAGGAAGGGGCAACCTGCAGTGTGGTATTGACGCAGGCGGCCAAGGCCTTGGGCCTTGAGCTCCCCGTCGCGGCCGTCAGGACTAACCTCCCCACTGAGGTCCTTAAACCGCAGTTGAGCTCGGCTGAGCCTCTGCTGCCGTTCATGAGGCCTTAACTGACGTTCTTTTGGGCACTTGGTCCAGGCCCGCTACAGGTCAACCTGTAGATAGGAACGTGGTAAGACGCCACCGCCCGGCCCGGGCGACCCTTGTTTCCTGTCCACCCACCCCACCCCGAGAGCCTGGTCATCCAGGCCTCAAACTCCCAGACCGCATTCCCGTCGGCTCCGCCTGATCGGGAATCCAAGAGGTATGAGAATTATGGCAAGAAGATATTCTCCTCCCTTAGCCTGGGACTGAGGTCTTCCAACACCGCATGCCTCTTGGGCCGCTACACCCACTCCCTGTGGGACACGGTCACGGACGTGCTGCCACAATGCCCGGCAGAGGTCAAAGCTAAACTCGCCCAAGCCCTTGCGGAGGGTCGAGATGCAGCGCCTTTTTCCATCCGGTGTGGGCTGGATACCACCGACTCACTGGGCAGAGCGATGGCAACGACGGTGGTGATTCGTCGCCACGCCTGGTTGAGGTCCGCCAACTTTTCAGCAGATGTCCATAATACCCTCATGGACATGCCGTTTGATGGCCGTCGCTTTTTTGGCGACAAGGCAGACCATGCGCTTAAGCGCTTTAAGGACTCCAGGGCTACAGCCAAGTCCTTGGGCCACTCGGCCCGCGCCAGCAAACGGATGCCTTTCGCTACTTTCGTGGCCAAGGAAGGGGTGCCCAAAAACGTGCAGCCAGCCACGCACCGCAGACTAACATCCAAAGCGGTGGCGGCCGTGGAAACAGCCGTGGAGGCGGTCGGGGACAACGGCAAGGCCAGTCCACACCTTCCCCCGCAGCATCCGCCTCAAAACCCTCCTAGTCCGTGCTTTCAGGCCCATGTGACGCCAGTGGGGTGAAGGGTTTGCCATCACCTCCTCCACTGGCGCACCGTCACTTCGGACAGGTGGGTGCTGCAAATCGTCCAAATGGGCTACTCCCTCCCTTTCGAGGCGACACCTCAAGCCATGCCACCTAAATTCTCCACGTATCGGGGGATCATTTGCGACTTCTGCAGGAGGAAGTTACGGCCCTCTTGGCCAAGGAGGTCATAGAGCGCGTTCCTGGGCCAGAAGTAGGGTGTGGTTGCTACTCCCACTACTTTCTGGTACCCAAGAAGGGCAAAGGGGGCCTACACCCTATCTTGGATCTACGGCACGTCAACGGCTTCCTCCGGCAGGAGACGTTCAAAATGCTGACACTGGCTCAGGTCTTAGCTGCCCTGGACTCTGGAGACTGGATGGTAGCGTTGGACTTGCAGGATGCTTATTTTCACATCCCCATCCTGCCGGCCCACCGGCGCTACCTGCGGTTCACGGTAGGCCAAGAGCACTTTCAGTTTACCGTGCTCCCCTTTGGCCTTCCCAGCGCCCCACGGGTGTTCACCAAAGTGATGGCGGTCGTCGCAGCTCATCTGCGCAGGTTAGGGGTTTCAGTCTTCCCCTACCTCGACGACTGGTTGTTAAAGGCGGGTTTGCCCCAGACAGTCGTCAGCCACCTCCAGACAACGGTAGACCTCCTGCACCAGCTGGGATTTTCCATCAATGTGCCGCAATCACACCTGTGCCCCTCTCAGAAGCTCCTCTTCATCTGAGCGGTTCTCGACTCGGCGCAGTTTCGGGTTTACTCTCCTGAACAGTGGGTTCGGGATATTCAGGCTCTGATTCCACTTTCAGCCTTTATCCCGGATCTCGGTCAGGTTGGCGCTGTGGCTTCTGGGGCTGATGGCCTCCTGTATCCTTCTGGTGCATCACGCCAGGTGGCGGATGCGGGCTCTGCAGTGGGACCTGAAGTTTCAGTGGGCCCAGCATCAGGGCAACCTGTCCGACCATGTCCTGATCTCGGAGGGCACTGCGAGACAGCTGCAGTGGCGGCTCAGGGACCGCGATTGGGTCCACGGCAGATCCCTCTCCCTTCCCCACCCACAGCATGTGGTTGTGACGGACGCGTCCCTCCAGGGCTGGGGGGCCACATGGGAGAGGCGGAGATCAGAGGCCTCTGGTCTCCGGCGGAGTCCCGGCCCCATATCAACCTTCTGGAGCCGCGGGCGATTCGTCTAGCACTGAAGGCATTCCTCCCCTACGTTCGGGGGAGTGTAGTGCAGGTGTTCATGGACAACAACACTGCCATGTGGTACTGCAACAAACAGTGTGGGGTGGGGTCGTGGACCCTCTGCCAAGAGGCTCTGCGCCTTTGGCAGTGGCTGGGGCATCAGGGCGTGACCCTGTTAGTTCAACACCTGGCAGGTTCTCTGAACGCCAGGACGGATGAGCTCAGCCGAAGGTGCATGATGGATCACGAATGGCGTCTGAACTCGGACGTGGTGCAAGGCCTCTTTCAGCAGTGGGGAGAGCCTTGGTTAGATCTATTAGTCACAGAAGAGAACACGCAATGTCATCAGTTCTGCGCGTTGGAATTTCCAAGGCGGCACTCGCTCGGAGATGCTTTTCGTCGCGAGTGGAGTTGCAGTCTGTTGTACGCCTTTCCGCCTATACCACTTCTGCCCAGAGTGCTGAAGAAAATCAAACGCGACCGGGCCCAAGTCATCCTTGTGGCTCCGGACTGGGCACGAAGGTACTGGTATCCCGAGCTACTCAGTATGTCATTCGATCCCCCGGTTCGTCTGCCTCTTCAGGAGGACCTTCTGTCGCAGCAGCAGGGGACGGTCCTCCACCAGAACCTGTCCAGTCTCAACCTCCATACTTGGAGATTGAGCGGCGACAGTTGAGGCCATTTGACTTGCCTCCGAAAGTCTGTAATGTCATTCTGGCAGCCAGGCGTCCCTCCACGAAGTCGGTATATGCCTGCAGATGGAACAGATTTGTGGCATGGTGCACAGCAAAGGCTGTGGATCCTCTCTCTGCCCCTCTTTCTGAGGTTCTCCTCTTCCTTCTTTCTCTTGCCCAGCAGGGCTCTGCTCTGGGCACTATCAAGGGCTACCTTGCTGCCCTTTCGGTCTTTCTAAGGCTGCCTGATCAACCATCTTTGTTCAAGTCCCCTATTGTAACTCGTTTTCTGAAGGGCATCACACACATGTTCCCCCCTGTTCCGTTTGTGTTGCCTCAGTGGGACTTGAACCTTGTTCTTACTTACCTGATGTACGCTCCCTTTGAGCCACTTCATAACTGTCCTCTCCGACTTCTTAATTTGAAGACTGCTTTCCTGGTTGCCATCACCTCTGCCAGGAGAGTGAGTGAGCTCCAGGCTCTTTTCTCTAAACCCCCCTTCCTTTCTGTCCATCCGGATAAGGTTGTGTTGCGGACTAGACCCTCTTTTCTGCCCAAGGTTGTCACGGCCTTCCACATCGCCCACCTTCTTTCCGCCACCAATTCCCTCAAAAGAGGAAGAGCGGCTCCACCGTCTGGACCCAAAATGTGCAATTTCGTTTTATCTGGATCGCACACGCCAGTTCCGGGTGGATGACCAACTCTTTGTTGGTTACGTGGGCACTAAGAAGGGACAGGCGGTGCACAAGCTGACCATCTCTTGGTGGGTCATCTAGTGTATCAAGGCTTGTTACTCCTTGGCAAAGAAGGAGCCTCCTGTTGGGCTGAGGGCCCATTCCACTCGGGCCACGGCGGCTACCACTGCCCTGGGCCGGGGAGTCCCCTTGCAGGACATCTGTCAGGCAGCTACGTGGGCATCGCTGCACACGTTTGCAAGACACTACTGCCTGGACAGCCAAGTCCGGAGGGATGGCTTCTTTGGCCGTTCCGTCCTCCAGGACTTTCTGGTGTTATAATTGGTTTGCAGACCCACCTCCGGGGTTGGAATTGCTGGGGTATCTATTCTAAGGTAAGGAATCTAGTACTAACCTGTTTCTTTCAGATGAACAAGTTACTTACCTTCGGTAACGATATATCTGTAAGAAACAGTAGTTAGTATTAGATTCCTTACCGCCCCACCCATCCTCCCCATTCTGCGAACCGATATCTAGGGTTAAGGTCATCCCCTTTCAGGGCCCTAGTTTCAATGGCACCAATGTTGGTTTTTAACATGGCTCTGCGTTTCTGGCGCCGAAAAGCTGTCTAACATCAGCACGCGGAGGCGGCGTCTAAGTACCTCGACGATGTCATCAAGGCACCCACGTCGCCGACGACGGACGCGGAGCCGCAGACGACATCTACCGACGCACAAGGGTACAGCTAGGCAAAAGTTTCCGGATCCAGTCTGAAGCCTGGGGATATTCTAAGGTAAGGAATCTAATACTAACTACTGTTTCTTACAGATATATTGTTACCAAAGGTAAGTAACTTGTTCGTTTTGTACCCTATCTCCATTCAAGAAACTGATCAATGTCATTTGTGCTTATTGCCTTCCACCTGCAACCCTTGAAGACTCACTCCTTGAACTTTATGTTCTCAACTTTCCCCTTTCCATGCATTTCCACTTAAACACTTCATCCACAGTCTGTATCAACAAGTATTGTAAACTTTTCCCAGCTTTTACATGACTTTGTTGGCACTGCTAATTTCACCAAATAATTCCATAACTAGATAATTCTTTAAATGATCGTACAGCGGTCCATTTACTATCAGGTAGAGCAATTACTTGTGGGAGGGTTAACATCACTGTATTTCACGAAATGTTCTTGTGTTTGCCACCCATGGCTCCTATCCCAATGTCAACGTGATCAAGGACCATAGAAACTTAGGAATCACATCAATTAGAGCGTTTGGATTTGTGAAAATGAATTTTAAAATGGTTTAGCTGAATGGCCTACTTTAAAAAAACAAGAGAGTGTCATTGTCATTTAAGCATGCAAAAATACAGACGATTAGCTGAATGGCCACATTGCTGCAATACCCTGCTATCAGGACAAAAGCCCAGGACACTTAGTGGCCTTTGATGTAGAGACTGAGACATGTCGGAAGAATATGAGGGTGTGGGGAAGACAATTTACCCAGGTGCATCCCATTATTGCACATTTTTAACCATACCAAGGACATCAACAATAGAGGGGAAACTGGATGTTCCTATAGTTTATATTCCACTCTTGCTGTTTACAGTGGCGGCTCGCCATGGGAGTGCTGTGGGGTGGCGAGGTGGGTGAGCAAAGGGCTTGTTGGAGGGTAGTGTAGTCCGACATATGACGGACAGGGGTAAGGTAAGTAATTAAATAAATAAAACAATTTAGCTTGGGCGCTGCATCGCCAACTCGGCAAAGGTAAATTATTTTTTTTATTTAATTACTTACCTTTCTCCTGTCCTGTCCGTCCGTCGTATGTCGGACTGCACTAACCCCCGCCGACCCCACCGCCATGCAGCACTGCCACGGCTAGCCGCCGCTGCTTTTGATGTGTTTCAGGCTACACTAAACCTGTGTATGTTGGTGTTTAATTACAGACTGCATCATTTACTCCTTTTGAGAAAATGTTGTCTTTTACGTGGATCTGGCCAGTGGATGATGAAGAAGACACAGAGGACACAGTAAGTAGTTTTATCCTCGAATATATACTGCTCTTATGATAACTGTACAAAACGTTTCCCAGTTCTTTGAAACTAAATTGCATCAGCTTAGACTTCCTAAAAGTGGAATTATTCTATAAAATTGTTTATATTGTACAGTATCTCCAGTTAAAAAGCGACTCAATGTAATTCGTGCTCATTTTCTTCCTCTTCGCATCCTAAAAAACGCAGACTGCTTTAGCTCTTAATTCCAAATCTCTCAATCACTGCCGCTTCACTTGTCTATTTTATCACTGCATCCTTTCCTAGAAATCTGTTATTTTCAACAACGATGTATATACTGTAGTATACAAAAAAGTGATGGATAGAATGCTTGAACTAATTTCAACTATTGTTAATTACCCGGGGCTAAGTATTAGCCAATCGTTATTTTGCATATCACTGGGTTTAATCTGAATTAGCATGGTGGACAAAAGAATGATGGGTTGGAATGCTACTCCAAGCGACTGCCAGTGGTTAGACTAATTGTAATCATTCCTTTCATCATATTTCGTGTTACATATATACTGTTACAATTTTTAGACTACTCATACACCTGTCCATTTCCCATCACCCAAATGTATTTCTTGTGGAGGTATTCCCATAGCTGGATTTCTTAAAATTATTTTCTGACTTGCACTTATGACTCCATCCCCAATGTAAGGGGGTACGGGGCATTAGAAACACAGTGACCACATCAGATAAACTTCAATGATTTGTGAAATCCAAATGCCAAATTACTCCACACATAATTTTATTTTGTTGTAAATGTTAGTTCTTTTTTTTGTTTCTTCCAGTTACCTACAACAAATATTGCTGACCATAAGATGGATCAGACAATTGAGGAAAAATCATTTGAAGAGGTTAGTATAATCAGTCTGTTGATATATGTTTATGAAAAGCTGAAGAATATCCTGTTTGGCACTGATTTGCTCATGCTTACCATGCTAAGAGGGAACTAGAGATACCCTTTGCCCATTATCAATGAGAGAAGAGGGCCTGGTTCCAAGGTTAGATTTTCCACACTCACGACCATCATTGTTTTGCTGAGGCACACATTTCAGAGTCGTTTAAGACTAACAATTTGTGCACAGACTTTGGTACTCAGTATGATCTGTTGCCGGCTATATTCTTCACACGTCCACCCCTCTGTTCTCTGATTTAGATAGCCATTATTAATTCTTTATGACTCTTGTTCCTTTAGTCAAGTCCACTCCTCAGACATGAAGTACCATCTCTCCAAGGTCCTTTTTCGTCTTTTCCATGATGCAGCCTTTTGAAGACATTCCTTTCCACATATATATAAATCATCCCTGCTATTGAACTTTGATTCCTTAATATGTATTTGCTGTTGCGTAAACCCAGTTTAAAATATTTTGCCATAGTATATTTACGCTTGCACATTATGGGTAATGAGTTAATAGTGGTGTTCAGTTTGTTTACTGTGCCTCCTCAAATTCATTTAGGGATTCATGAAAAATGACCACCACAACCACAAATTAGTAACAGAATGGCCACCCAAGGTATCCAAGGTATGAACATATTCATAGCTTAGAATGAGGAGTTCCATGGAGAGGTTGTGTTTTTCTGACATTTAAAAGTGTTTAATTTCGGGCTCACCCTGAAAGGCACATCCACTAAAGAGCACTCACACATTTTATTCCTGCGTCCAGTGTGGTACCACAGAACCCATTTTGGAGATGATACTTCTTCCTAGCAGAACTCTGTCATTGTACTGCCAAACTGCAGCCTAGTCAGGTGTGTTACACTGGGGAGGTCGTCCACTGACCTGCCTCAATCACCTACCTGACGCTAGGCGACGGAGACTGACTACCACCCTCTGTAGGGTGCTGGAAGGTGGTGTGTAGGCATGCCTGGAAAGCTGGACACCAGAGCTGTGTGCTGTGGAGTGTGGCTTGGGCAGGCCCGCAACAACCGCTTGGGCCACCGGTGCTGCCTCTTAGTGACTTTCTGCGGGCCTCAAGTCTACTTTCTGGGACCTGAGTAGGCCTAGCCGCAGTGATATATTGGCGTCTGTAATGGGGGGTGGAGTGGTACAGCAAGGTAAGAGGCTGACCCTCCGGGTTTGGGTGCTGCTGTGGCTACCGTAGCCTTGTGGCCGCAGCTGGGGTGCACAGGGGCTGCTGTGGCATGATGACTCGCTGCAAGGTGTGCGGACCTCTGTGTGATCACCTGCCTTAACACAGGGGACTTGGATCGAGCCAACTGTCCCGTGGCACTGCAGGCTGTACCCGCGCTTATAGGTGAGCCATCCCAGCACCACTACAGTAACACTAGCACTGTGGAACAATGTTTGGCCTAGAGTTTATACCCTAATATCACTCTATAGATTATCTGAAAGAACCAGGTTAGTATTAGATTCCTTACCTCAGAAAATCCCCAGGCGTCAGACTGGATCCAGAAAGTTTTGAGTAGCAGTACCCCTGCGCGTCGGTAGGCGTTGTCTGCGTCTCCACGTCCGTCGTCGGCGTCGTTGGCGCTGGGATGACATCGCCGGAGTACTTAGACGCCGCCCTCGCATGCTGACGTCAGTACTTCTTTTTTCCGCGCCAGCAATCGCAGATCCGGAAAAAGTGGTACCCCTTAGTCAATTTTTGACTAAACTTTTTCGATCATTTTTGATCCTTTTCGAAGTCTAACGACTCCGACGGTGCCGGTAGGGATGCCCGGGTTTAAAGCCCTGCGCCGACTGCGACCGACTGATGTCGGTTACGGACCCCGATCGCCGTTGTCTTCATTGCCCGGGCCTCGACCACTATGACAAAGCCTGCTCCGACTGCCGGGCCCTGAAGTCTAAAGCTAGGCGGGGGCGGTCCCGCAAGCGACTCGAGCTCCGGCAGTGGGCCCCGCGCCGGTCAAGGTCCCGGTCCGCGAGGAGGTCGAGGGACCGGTCGTGGAGTCGGAGCCACCATGGGTCCGGGAGTCGTTGTGAGAAGTTGGCCTGATATATAGTGCTCACTATTCTAGTGATCACTGTGTATCATACCAAACGACCCTTATTGATGATTGGTTGTAAGCCAACCTTATAGACCAGCTATCCTAGTAGCGTGGACAAAAGCAGTCTTTAGGCTAAACTCTAGAGGGCGTGTTAAGCCAGCTGTTTTACCATCACATATACCCCTTGAACACCAAGTGAAAGGACACCACACAAGTTGTTATGAAAAATAAAGTATATTTATTTATAACAAGTCTACCCTGAACTCTTTATGAGTCAGGGAGCTAAGCACAATACAAAACCCTTCCGAAAATACTTCAAGTTGCACAATTCACACAAATGCCCGAGGGGCACGACAAACCATATACTCTAAAAGTGGAATGCGAAATACTAGCAGGTAAGTAACAAGATCCAGAGGCTTCAGGATCGCTAGGACTACACTACTGAACCCTAAGGTTAGGAGCAGGAGGCCTAGGGAGATCGGGTGGAGAGTGTGCACTCTCACGCAGGATGCGGGACAAAGTCTATGGAGGCTAGTATTTCTAAAGTTACTGTTTTCGGACGAATCCGACTAGGTAGACTTAAAACGACAGAGGATCTGGCACTTGGATAGTGAACCTGCGTTGGAGCACCGAAATGCTCGGGTTAGCTAGCCCAGGGGCTGCGGCTGCATAGGGTTCAAAAGACGTCGGGAATCCTCGTTGTAGTCTATGGAGCCTGAAAGAAGAAGTTGCCGGCAGGCGACCAGTGAAGAAGTTCGGAGTGATCCAAGCCTGGATCGGTGATGGAGACGACCTGAAAGCAGAGGGGACTCAGTTCTTAACCACTAGCCAGTGATTGTGTGGGCACCAGGATGGCACCGGATGAGGTCACCGCGATCAGGTGAGTGGGCGACGCTGGACTCTGCAGTCACACGGGCCAGGAGGCGTTGTCGGCGACCAGGCTGGAGGTGCGAGCTGTCCCATGAGGGTGTCTGCTGTCGGCGATGCTGGACCCAGGATTGGAGCAACAACCCTTGGCAAAGGCAAGCCCACGCGGTGGAGTTAAGATGGTGTCTGGAGGGGACCAGGAGGGTCCGGGGTGCTCCTCTTTTGGAAGGGAGCAAGGGCCAGTCTGGAGCAACCAGACCAGCGGTGAAGTCGTCATGGTATGTCGTCAGGAGGGCCACTAGCCAACGGGCAAGTGACCGGACGACGCGGTAAGCAGCAAAGAGCAGAAGGGCCCCACGCAGATCTCGTGGATGCTGGGGGGCCGGACTTCGGTGCTGGAGCTGCTCTGGGTTGGGGCTTCTCAAACCCTAGTGCAATCACTCGAGGATCCCTCAGCGGTCGTGCTGGTTAAGCGTCGTGCAGGTTTTGAAGATGGCCGGTCCCTCAGGTCTTGTCACACCCACGAATCTCAGCTGGGCTGATGATGCAGGTAGAGGTCAGAGATGCCAGGGAATCTGGGTCTCTCGAGCTGGTCAGTCTTGATCCGGAAGATGGACGTGCAGCACACTGCGATGCTTAGGTGGTGTCTGCGGGTGCAGGGTGGCTACTCCTTAGCTACAAGGGAGAGTCTTCAGAGAAAGTCAAGAGTTCCTTTCGTGGAAAGTAGTTCAAGATTCAAGATTATCTAAATTGGGAAGGGGGCCCGCTCCTACCTTTATTCTAAGAAAAGGGGCTGGCACGCGACTAGGTCCTGCCCATGGGTGGGACCAGGAGGGGGGTGGTTACACCCCTCTCCCTTGTCCGAACTTTCCCCAGCTCAGGGGCTGGGGTGCCCCTGGAACTGGTTTGAGCCGGCATATGCACAGTGAGCACCGGGGTGCCACTTGCAGTCACCTTCCTCTCAGCCCTGCCTACCTGGGATACACAAAACCCTGTCTGGGATGGTGCTATCACCGCCCCTGACAGGAAACCCTTTGTCTGAGCTCTCCTCGCTGGAAGGACTCCCAGCAGCAGGAGGTCAGACTTGTGTCTGTGGTGGCAGCATCCATTTTGTGATGCTGAGGCTCGAGTTAACTTTAACCAGGGTTCACAGTTACATACATGTCGTGTCCCTCTAGAAGGGTGGAATGCTAACCCCGTCGCCAGAATTGGCGAGGGGTTAGTATTCCAATTCTTATGACACCTTACTCGACATGTTTTGATAAAGCGATACCAAAGTTGGCAAATAACCGCGAGGATTATATTGCACTTAAGAGTATATGGTACGCGTTATCATGGAACAGCTATTAGGACTTGGTTCCGCAAGCTGCAAATGGGCTCAGCTCATGCCAGAGCACCATCTCACATAATTCCAAGCACTCTGCCTTCAGGATTGATAAGGCCTGCCATAGGAGGGACTGATAGGAATACATGTGTTAGATATAGGAATACTATATCTAAAGCAAAGGGTGATTACACCACCTTGCCCCAGCTGTCATGCAGCCAGTTGTGTCAGATTTGGGTGGACAGCCAGGGGTGGCATAATACATGCTGCAGCCCCTGGTAGGCCCTGGGTACACCTATGCCCTGGATACCTAAGGTATGCTGTACAGGGACTGATAAGGTGACTCAGTATCCAATTAGATATGTACCTAAGGTACATGGAATCCATTTTACAGAGAGAGCAGTGGGCCTGGGGCCCTGAATAGCAGGGTCCCAGGTCAACTAAGTCGAAAAACTAGCAAAACACCAGGCAAAAAGTTGGGGGCAACCATAGTCAGATATCCACCTTCCTACAGTCGTCCTCAGTCTTCCGGCTCGAAGTCCTCAGGTAAGCACAAGAAGTCAAAGAGATGTCATCGCCCTTCCGGCTCCCCCTGGCGCTCGCGTAATGCGGCAGGGGGTTCGGGCGACACGGCCCATGCGGTCCGTCGGAGCCGCGGGCGTCGCGGCCTGCTTCATACCCCTCGGTCCCTGGGCAGAACGCGACTCCGAAGGAGATTGAGGCCTTCCTCACGGCCATGAGGTCGCTCACTCCTCCGTCAGGCTCCGCAGCGCCTTCGGGCCCAGCGGCCCCGACTGGGGGCCCCAGCGGGTTGGGCGCTTTGGCCCGGACACGGCCGGGTGCTTCGGTCCCGACGCCGCTGGTGACTTCGGTCCCGGCGCCGCAGGCCCCTACAGGATCCGGGTCCGGATCCGGGTCGTCGCCGGTCGACCTTACGATCTCGCCGGCGCCAGCCCCCAGGGTGTCGCCACCTCCGGGCGTCCCCGTCCCTGATCACTCCCTCGATTCGGGTCTCGACGCCGATGGGTGATTTCTGCTTCTATAACCCGACCCCATCCTTTGGTCCTGAGTCTCCGGTGATGGGTGGCGAGGCGGATTGGGAGGGGGCTGAGGACCCTCTAGCACAGGAGTCCCAGTCTTATCAGGACTGGGCAGGTGAGCTAGGGGAGGCCAGTGGTCTGGACACCTCACCGGACACTGGCTTTATCTCCCCTCCTAGCGTGGCTATGGAGGAGGGGGCTGCCAACAGTGTGGTGCTGACGCGGGCGGCCAAGGCCTTGGGCCTGGAGCTCCCCGTCGCGGCCGTGAGGACTAACCTCCTCACTGAGGTCCTTAAACCGCAGGCAAGCTCGGCCGAGCCTCTGCTGCCGTTTGGTGAGGCCTTGTCTGATGATCTTCTTGCCACATGGTTCAAGCTCGCTACAGGTCAGCTTGTAGATAGTGTGAGAAGTTGGCCTGATATATGATGCTCACTAGTTCTAGTGATCACCTTGTATCAGTCCAAACAACCCTTAGTACCATAGGATTGCAGACCCTACTCTCCTACATAACCCCCCCCAAACTTAGGGACATTAAACTAACCTTGACCAGGTGAGTCTTCCTGTTCTAAGTGGAAATACCTGGAGAGACCATCTGTATTGCCATGGTCAGTCCCTGGTCTGTGCTCCACTTTAAAGTCCATCCCCTGTAGGGAAATGGACCACCTAAGAAGTTTGGGGTTTTCACCCTTCATTTGATTTAGCCACAAGAGGGGCTTATGGTCTGTCTGAATCTTGAAGTGAGTTCCAAACAAGTATGGCCTCAACTTCTTCAGGGCCCAAACCACAGCAAAGGTCTCCCTCTCAATAGCTGACCAACGTTTCTCTCTAGGGGTCAGCCTTCTACTTATAAAAGCAATGGGCTGGTCATGACCATCAATATTCAGCTGAGATAGAACAGCTCCCACACCCAACTCAGAAGCATCTGTTTGGACAATGAAAGGTTTGGAGTAGTCTGGACTCTTGAGAATAGGTTCAGTGCACATGGCCTGCTTTAGGTCATCGAATGCCTTTTGACAGCTAACTGTCCACTGAACTTTCTTTGCCATTTTCTTACTTGTCAGGTCATTAAGTGGGGTCAAAATGGTCCCATAATTTCTGACAAATTTCCTATAGTAACCAGACAGGCCCAAGAAAGCTCTGACCTGTGTCTGGGTGGTTGGAGGAGCCCAGTCCTTTATGGCCTGTATCTTGCTCTCCAATGGTTGAACCTGGCCTCCACCTACAAGGTGGCCAGGTACACAACCTGACTCTGCCCTATCTGGCACTTGGTGGCCTTGATAGTGAGGCCTGCCTTCTGCAGGGCCTTCAAAACTTTCCTCAGGTGGATCAGGTGATCCTCCCAGGTGGAGCTGAAGACAGCAATATCATCTAGATATGCTGCACAAAAGTTATCCAACCCAGTGAGAACTTGGTTCACCAACCTTTGAAAAGTGGCAGGTGCATTTTTCAAATCAAAGGGCATCACACCATACTGGTAATGACCTCCTGGGGTAGAAAATGCTGTTTTGGCTTTGGCATCCTCAGCTAACCTGATTTGCCAATAACCAGCTGTTAGGTCAAATGTACTCAAGAATTTGGCAGAAGCCAATTTATCTATGTGTTCATCTGCTCTAGGTATTGGATGGGCATCTGTCTTAGTGACAGCATTGAGACCCCTGTAGTCTACACCAAACTTCATCTCTCTCTTACCAACCTGGGTGTGAGGTTTTGGCACTAGAGCTACTGGACTAGCTCAAGGGCTCTCTGAGGGTTCAATGACTCCCAATTCCAACATCTTTTGTACTTCTTGCTTTATGCAGTCCCTGACGTGGTCAGGTCGCCTGTAGATTTTACTCTTTATAGGCAGACTGTCACCAGTGTCCACCTCATGGGTGCACCAGTTTGTCTGACTGGGTGTCAGAGAGAACATTTGTCTAAAGGATTGAAGAACCTGTTTGCAATCCTTTTGCTGATGCTCAGAGAGGCTGTCAGAAAAGACTACACCATCTACTGACCCATCATCAGGGTTCTGAGTGAGCAGGTCTGGGAGAGGGTCACTCTCTTCCTCCTGTCCCTCATCTGTGGCCAGGAGCAAGCTCATGTCCTCCCTGTCAACAAATGCCTTGAGCCTGTTCACATGAAGTACTCTGTGAGGGCTCCTGGGAGTTCCAAGGTCCACCAGGTAGGTGACCTCTCCCTTCTTTTCAATGATCTGAATTGGAGGATGGCCCTGCTGCATACTTCAAAATGCATCAATACCTTGAAAAGCGTCCTGATGGAAGTACTAATCATTAAACATAACACGCACCAAAGATAAAGACCTCGAGCCAAGGTTCCTCCACAATGATTTGCACATTCTGAGGGGTCCCGGATTCCAGGACTGTTGGACTAATGGAACTGTTTGTAGGAAAGATGCTCCACATTCTTGTTTGGCATAGACAACCTATCATCTATGTCCCTAGTTGAAAGGGTGCTTCGATCCCTGGGTGTTTGCCCTCTTCCAGCAGCACCATCTAAACCTATCATAGCAAGGGTGCTAAATTCTAGGGTCCGGCACGCTATTTTTCAGCAGTCAATTTCTGTTCAAAATTCACAGCAGGCCTTCCTTACATCCTTATTTGCCAGCGACATAATACTGTAAAAGGAGTATCCTGTGGTTAACCAAAACCCTGTTCTAAGAGAGATAATTAAATCTGGACAATTCTTTGGACTTCAAATTAACTGGGATAAGTCCATGATGGTCCACTGACGTGCACTGTATCCCAATAAATTATAAACTTCCCCATTTTTTGGTGTCATAATCCAACACTTCATCTTGGTAAACATATGTACCGAGACTCTGCACTAGTTTTACATGCTAACTATGGCCCAACACTCCACAAACAGCAGATACAACACTAGGCTCCTCTCATTCTTTCTCTGTCATAGCAGGCGTTTCCTCCCCAGACTGCTTTACCTACTTGTAATTGCTCCACTGCCCCTTACAAACACCTTTTTCAGCACAATCTGCTTCATTCGTATTACTTTTGCATGGGCCAACAAACAGGCTAGAATACGTTGAGCCATGCTGATACAACCTTACTGCAGGGATGGAATGGCCACCCACAATTTAGAGTATTATTACTTCATCTCCCAATCCAAAAATTTCTTTCACTGGATTCACCCAGCATTTCATCTTCTCTCACATACTCACGAGAAAGATATAGCAGTCACCACCCCTTTGATCGAATGTATGAGGGCCCTACAGTACCATTACACTATTGTATACTAGTTGGTAAGTGATTCCCATTTGGGAGGTGAGTAAGCCACTGCCTCATGATAAAATAAATACTTTTTGATTACAAGTGCTAAACATCCTATATAACATGTCTTGAAATTCGTCAATGCATTAGGTAAGCATTCAGGCAGCTAATATATACCCGTGACTAACAGGACTTTCTTGGATTTGCTAATGCACAATTTTCAAAGCACATACAGGCTTATTT